>NC_082712.1:25793811-26431276 GCF_030144855.1 Hypanus sabinus | reverse complement strand
AAGTCCAACCACATCTGTGACTGAAATACGTGGCTTTCAAAGAATTCCCTTGCTCCTGTCAAGTACGTATAAAATAAAACAACCATTCATTCCTGGACACCTTTTGAGATTTAATTGTGTAGAACCAACTGACCAGCATTCAAGGTCAGATGGCAATGTTACATTGTATTACTTTCTTTAATTCAAAATCAACATCTGGTGCAGATGGACAACTTCTTATAGATTAAAACGTGTACTTCGTTATTGGCTCTGATGCAGATTAGCAGTAGAGTAGGTTTGATTGCGCAAACCAAGAGACCAATTAAAATTTTCCCCTGAGGCACAGTCTTATCTTTAACTATCTTGAAGCTTATGAAGTTATCACTATTCCAAAACTGTTCTTCCACAGAAACTCTGATCACATGCCAGGTTCATAATCAATTACAAGATTCTGATTACTGAAAAGTATCCAGAGAAAGGGAAATAGTGAGACAATTGATCAATTCCACTCCAATGTGATAATAACTCAGGAATTTTGCCCAGATTGGGCAGGTGGAAGGGTAAGCTGTCAGCTGGGGGGTGGGGGGGGGCAGGGTCAGATACTGAAGTGAGGACCAACATTTGATGCCTTGCCTCAGAATGAGCCATCAGGTCAGATAACCAGTGACTTGGTCAAAACATTAGTCTCAAATGGTCTCTTAAATCAAATTAAATCTAATCAGATCAAGTTTAGTTATTATTCAACCATACAGCATTCCTCTGGTGCCAAAGTGCAAAACATACACAGCACATCCAAAATAGCAAAAAAAACATAGTCTGGCAAGAAAACACATAAATAGTCCAAGACCAGTTTAAGATGGTGCTGGTGAAGCTCAGCGGCTACTTGCTGATGGCAAATAAAGCAAAGGAGGTAATTAAATAGTTCATTAATTACCCTTTTTCGGCTAAACGATCTCTGCAGACTATAGCCTGTAACCTCCCTGTTGGAGTTGAACCTCTGAACTGCCTGCAGGACCTGGCCATTTTTCCAGTGAGAACTGAAGTCTCAACGGTGCAGTGGTGTGGTGTGTACGTGCTGAATCAAAGTGGTGGGGTTCGGACTGGAGAGTGGAGAATGGGCCAATGTTTGGCCATTCCTGATGTAAACTTGGAGGCAATTCTGCTCGGCAAATCTGAGGCGAGGTAAATGGGGCAATGCGGAGTCGAGGCAGGAGGTTTGGACCCAAACCTGAGGGTGAGGAAGGACCTGAGGCTTGATCAACTTAAGCACCAAGCTGAATTGGAAAATTTAGGTACAGGCCGAACTGAGGTGTCGGGGAACTGGCCCGAGAACATACGGAAGCAGCAGGGTCCAGGTCTGAGAATAACGTCTGCATGATTTAAACACTGGGCCAGATTGAAAGGACAGGGTGTTGGGGCACGACTGGACCAAATCACTGCTCTGCCAGGTTTGCTCGTCTCTGCGCTGAACTTCAACTCGTTACTCCACGAGGTTTACTCATGTCTGCACTGATCTATGGCTGTGACCTGCAACTATCACAGTGTGAACTCACTTTTGTGAACTTTATTTCTGAATGCTATTTGTTGTTACTTTTATTGCTTGCACATTTTTGTTCTTTTATGTCTCTGCACAAAGGGTGTTTGATGGTCTCTCTTGTTTTAATGGGTTCTATTGGACTTCTTTGTAGCAGTCTGTAAGGTGAATCTCAAAGTTAACAAAGTATATGTATTTTGATAATAAATGAACTTTGACGACTTGGCCCTGAGTGACAGGCCCCACAAATTAATGGTACAATTCTTGGGAATCCAGCCTGTCATTCCACCTACTGAACAATGGGGGGCAGTACTGACAGGAGATGCCAGCCACAACCAAGTGCAGACGCCATGCTACAATGCCTCCAGCATATCCTCAACTGGACTGCAACAGCAGGCTAGCCTATGGCTTGATGCCTAGTCCCGGCTACAACAGAGACAACACTGCTGCCTCACCGTCTGTCGCGCAACCAAACAAGAGAAACAGCATCTAATATTATCAATGTCCAACGGGGTCTTGCAATTGCAAGAAAAGACTGAAGGTCAATGAGGAAACAGGCATTTTGGAATAATTCCAAAACATGGACCTACGCAGCTTAAGTAGTTGTTAGCAATCAAAATTAAGGAAGCGAACTGTGCAGAAATCACTTATAAGAATGTCAGCAAGTTAGGTCATGATGTCACTTATATCTACGTATCTTCCATGAAAAAGTTAAATCAGGACCCAATCATGCAACCATTTTATAAAATTTTAGACCCTGCTGTTCTGATTTAAGCACAACACAGCCAAATATATACAATTCCACTGAAACAGAAATCTCTATGGAAACAATGCTGATCATCCTGGGTAACATAGCAAGAACAATGGTGAAAATTGCAAAATACGTGATGAGAAAAGTCAGAGTAAATTAATCTACAAAAGTAAACAACTGAAGTGAACTCAGGAAAAGCTTTCCACACTGTGGTTAAGAACACAAATGAAGTTACACATTCATTGGAAAACAAAACAAAGGCAGGTAAAACTTGTAAAGTAATATTGATGTTTACTTTCCTTAGTGCAGCGTGCTATCCAGCATTTATAAGTCTATTGAATGATCCCCTAATAAATTAAAATGGACGCTTTAGCTCACTGCCTGCCTCATATTGTTTTGCATCCTCTTATCTGTCTTCAGTGCGCTTCCTCTGTAACTGTAATCCTATTCTTCATTAGAACTGCTCTTGTTTGTGATGAAACAATCTGTATGTATGGCATGCAAAACAAAGCTTCTCATTAGCCTTCAGTGCCTGTGACAATAATAAACCAATAATAATGAATCAACTTATAGTTACATCTTCATAAAATAGGCACAGGAGCAAGGGAATTTAGTTGTTCAGTGTGTTTTAGCAAGGCATGCATTAAAATGATTTCTAACAATAAGACATAACCAGAGTTTGATTTTAAAATAGGTTCCAATGAAGGAGATTTGTACAACTGAGGAAATTATAGTCTCAGTAAAATATTCCAATACACTAGATAGAAGATCATTCATTCTTTGCAAGAACCAGCCGTCTATTCTGACCTCCCCCCTTCCCCATTGTTTTTATCCCTTCACACACTTATTCTGTTCCTTCTGATTACCATGCTGTGTTCTTATCCTAACCCCACCTTAGTAATGCATTTCAGACTTGAACCACTGCATAAAAAATTATCATGTCCTTTTTGTTGTTTGTTCAATCAGCTTTATACTTTGTTGTCTGGTGTCAAGGTGAAGAATCCAAGATTCTCCGTCTGTCCATCTACCTATATCCCTTCATCCAAGAATCTTCTTTGTAAGTCTGAACTCTTTTCTGCACGACCTTCCAAAAGTGCAGTGCCTAGAAGTAGAGACGGTAATCCAGCTCTAACCAGAGTTGTATAACGATTCATCATGACTTCTTTCCTTTTGCACTTCATGTTTCTATTATAAAGTCTGGGGTTCTATTCAATTACTTAAAACCAAATCAAAAACAAACTTCAGATGCTAGAGATCTGGAATTGAAGCTGAACCTATTCAGCAGGCTAGACAGAATCTGTAAACAAGTTTATTTTTCAAGTCAAAGAACTTCTAAGTTTGACCTTGAAACATTTACTCTTCCTGCTTCTGTGGACACTGCCTGATCTGCTCAGGGTCTCTTGGTTCCTGTCCCTCTTTAAGAATCTCATATTTTATTTTCCTGTTCCTTATTCTTCCTGCCACAGTACAGTCCTTTGCCTTTCTCTCTAATCTGCTTTTCTGCCAGCATGTCCATGTCCCCCTGAACTCCATAATTATCCTTCCTGCTGTTAACCTCACTTCCAAATTTAAAAAGTGCTTCAATATTTCTCTGTTCCACCAATTTGAACTTGGCAAGTCATTTGTTTAAGTTGTTGTGCTTAAAGAAATCCACTATTAAACAAGTGGATACCCTAGACTTTGATTTGAGTAACATCACAGCGAGAGATATTGATTTTATTGCTCTGCACTGGACCTTATTAGATTATTCATCTTCCATCTTATCATTGACAAAACAGTAGGCATAACAGTGATGGGCACCACACTGGGTTTCAGCATCTACCCAAAACATTTGTTATTGAATTTACTGAATTGGGGCCAAATTCATCACTGGTATACAAGCATGTGGAGAGGGAAATATATTGTTCAAACCTGAGTGGAAATAATATCTATGAGAACAGGTGAAGCTTTGCCTTGGTGAACTGAGTCAATCGGAATGAATTTATCTTTTTCTGGAAGCTTCCAGCGGTTAGATTTTAATAGAGTCATAGAGTATTACAACATAGAAACATCCACTTCGGATCATTCAGTCCGTACCGTACTGTAATGCTGCCTTGACCCATAGACCCATACCTGGACCATAGCCCTCCATACACCTCCCAACCGTGTACTTATCCAAACTTTTCTTAATTTTTTTGTAATCAAACTCACATCCACCACATCTGCTGGCAGCTTGTTCCAAACTTTCATCACACTCTGAATGAAGATGTTCCCTGTCAGGTCCCCTTAAATATTTCACCTTTCACTCTTACACATAATATAACCATATAACAATCACAGCACGGAAACAGGCCATCTCGGCCCTCCTAGTCCGTGCTGAACTCTTAATCTCACCTAGTCCCACCTACCCGCACTCAGCCCATAACCCTCCACTCCTTTCCTGTCCATATACCTATCCAATTTTACCTTAAATGACACAACTGAACTGGCCTCTACTACTTCTACAGGAAGCTCATTCCACACAGCTATCACTCTCTGAGTAAAGAAATACCCCCTCGTGTTTCCCTTAAACTTCTGCCCCCTAACTCTCAAATCATGTCCTCTCGTTTGAATCTCCCCTACTCTCAATGGAAACAGCCTATTCACGTCAACTCTATCTATCCCTCTCAAAATTTTAAATACCTCGATCAAATCCCCCCTCAACCTTCTATGCTCCAATGAATAGAGACCTAACTTGTTCAACCTTTCTCTGTAACTTAAGTGCTGAAACCCAGGTAACATCCTAGTAAATCGTCTCTGCACTTTCTCTAATTTATTGATATCTTTCCTATAATTTGGTGACCAGAACTGTACACAATATTCCAAATTTGAACTTACCAATGCCTTGTACAATTTTAACATTACATCCTAACTTCTGTACTCAATGCTTTGATTTATAAAGGCCAGCGTTCCAAAAGCCTTCTTCACCACCCTATCTATATGAGACTCCATCTTCAGGGAACTATGCACTGTTATTCCTAGATCTCGCTGTTCCACTGCATTCCTCAATGCCCTACCATTTACCCTGTATGTTCTAGTTGGATTATTCCTGCCAAAATGTAGAACCTCACACTTCTCAGCATTAAACTCCATCTGCCAACATTCAGCCCATTCTTCTAACCGGCATAAATCTCCCTGCAAGCTTTGAAAACCCACCTCATTATCCACAACACCTCCTACCTTAGTATCATCGGCATACTTACTAATCCAATTTACCACCCCATCATCCAGATCATTTATGTATATTACAAACAACATTGGGCCCAAAACAGATCCCTGAGGCACCCCGCTAGTCACCGGCCTCCATCCCAATAAACAATTATCCACCACTACTCTCTGGCATCTCCCATCTAGCCACTGTTGAATCCATTTTATTACTCCAGCATTAATACCTAACAACTGAACCTTCTTAACTAACCTTCCATGTGGAACTTTGTCAAAGGCTTTGCTGAAGTCCATATAGACTACATCCACTGCCTTACCCTCGTCAACATTCCTCGTAACTTCTTCAAAAAATTCAATAAGGTTTGTCAAACATGACCTTCCATGCTGGCTACTCCTAATCCAGATAATTATTAATACTATCTCTAAGAATACTTTCCATTGATTTACCCACCACTGATGTCAAACTGACAGGTCTATAATTGCTAGGCATACTTCTAGAACCCTTTTTAAACAATGGAACCACATGAGCAATACTACAATCCTCCGGCACAATCCCCATTTCTAATGACATCTTAAAGATCTCCATCAGAGCTCCTGCTATTTCTACACAAACTTCCCTCAAGGTCCTGGAGAATATCCTGTCAGGACACGGAGATTTATCCACTTTCAAATTTCTTAAAAGCGCCAGTACTTCCACCTCTTTAATTGTCTTTAACTTCCTTACTTGTTTCCCACACCTTACACAATTAGACAATCTTTAATTCTCATCTCACCCAGCCTCTGGGGAAAAAAAATCTACCCAATCTATACACCCCATAATTCTGTATACCTCTTCAAATCAACCCTCATTCTCCACCACTTTCAAAGAATTATGAATCTCTATCCATACTTGTATTCCCAGATCTCTTTGTTCTGCTGCATTCCTCAGAGCCCTACCATACCCTGTTCAAGATCCCAAATACACCTCACAATTGTCTGCATTAAATTCTGTCTGCCATTTCAGCTGATCTGGATCTTGCTGCAAGATTGATCGCCTTCCCCACTGGTCACTATGCCCCCATAATGATGTTTCTGATAAATTTGCTGATCCAGTTTGCCACATTATTGCCCAAATCATTAATACAGATGACAAACAACAACAGGCATAGTACCGATCCCTCTTCCAGTCAGAGAAGCAACCATCCACTGCCATTATCTGGCTTCTCTCACTAAGACAATATTAAATCCAAATTAGTACTTCATGCTGAATGCCAAGCGACTAAACCTTATGGACCAGCCACGTGTGACATTGTCAAAAGCCTTACTAAAGTCCAGGTGGAAAATGTCCATTGCTTTGTTATCATCACGTTAACCATCCTTAATCATGCCCTGTCCATCTAAATACTTAAATATCCTGCCCCTCAGAATACCTTCCATTAACTTGCCCTCTACTGATGTCAGGCTCACTGGTTTATAATTTTCCCAGCTTATATTTAGAGATTTCTTTCACAACAAAACAACATTAGCTATCCACTCATCCTCCAGCACCTCAACCATTGCTAGGATGTTTTAAATACTTCTGCCAGCGTCAATACCATTTCTGCATGAGACTCCCACAAGATACAAGAGGAACCTAATTTGCCTTGACAGAAAGGACCTGTTCATCTGGAATCTAGATGCAGTCCATGACCTCGTTAATTTTTTGCCTCAGTTCTGTAGACTCTGTGTCCATCTCCCAAGTAAATGCAGATGCAAAAATCCATTTAAAATCTCTCTCACCTATTTTGGCTCCATACATGGATGACCATGGTGATCTTTTAGTGGACCAATTTTGTCCTGTGCTCTCCTTCTACTTTTAGTATATCTGTAGGAGCAGTTGGCTCTCTCCTTGACCTTGTCTCCCAGAGTAACCTCATGTCTTGTTTTAGACCTCCTGATTTCCTTCTTGAGTGTTCTGTTGATTGTTGGTGGATAGTAACAGGATGGTTAGGTGCAAACTAACCCAGCTGACTATCTAATTACCCCCAGAAAAGATACATCTATAGCAAAAACAAGCGCAAGCTATTCTGCAGGCGTTGGACGTCCAGACCAAAATACAAAATGCTGAAGGAACTCAGCAGGTCAGACAGCATCTATGGAGGGGAATCCCTAAATGTTGACTGTAGATGCTGTCTGTCTGATTTGCTGAGTTCCTCCAGCATTTTGTGCATTGCTCTACAACAATGACTTTTGTTAGAGCCCCATCAAATGCACAACACAATAGCAGAGAGAGATGGTTATCTGGACAAGCATCAACTGTGGAACGGTGTTTCAACTTAAAGAGAAAAGTAAATTGCTGTGAGAAAACAACAGGGAACACTCACGCTGCTAAGAACCCACCTGAGTCTGATGGGAGAGGAAGCAATAAAAATAAAATATATTAAATTGAAATACACTCACAAGCAACAGGGGGGGTTAAATATCGGTCTATCACTGGTTTTATGTTTGTTGCCAGCATCATCAAGAGAGTTAAAGAAATGTAAGGAAATTATGTGCAGGTTGGCTAATCAAAAATTGCTGTCAAAGTAATGAAGAGGCCAATACAATTTAAATTTCAACACCATTGCACCATTAGGTGCAGATATATTTGTGACTGTGAACATTACTCATGAAAATGACGACGGATGTATCCTGCGCTGTTGATATCTTCATAAGAGCAGCATCTCACTTTCTGGTTCCCTATTCCCTGCCTTTTAACACTGCTAAATCATGACATGTATTGAAGCGAAGTTGCCAGACAGAGTTAATTAAATACTCAGCCATGTTTTAATCTTGCAATATGTCACCCTTTTTTTAGCAGTGGAATTAAAGATGAAAGTAAATTTATTATCAAAGTATGTTATGTCACCTGAGTCCTTACTGCAGTGGGGTTCATTTTCTTGCAGGTATTCACAGTACCCAAAACAGGAGCATGTGGGCCATGGCAGTCAAGGCTTTAACTGGGCATGGCACTTGATGATGATGATTCACAATAGAACAAAGAAATCCAACAGAATCAATGAAAAAAAATTAAAACAAACACTGATAAATTGTACAATTATGAAAAGACACTAATAATAATAAATTAATAACTAACACTGACAACATGAGTTGTAGAATTGAACCTTTGAAAATTTTGTTGTTCAATTAAAACAACATTAGCATGCTTTTTATACTCTGATCTGTTTTTACATACCTTTAGTTCTATTCTTCCTTTCTATCTCTTTATTTCTCTTTCTGTAATCAATTTCAATAACTAGAGTATTGTATCTAATTTTGTCCATCACATTTTGAGAGGGATATGAAAGACCTCAAGAGGCTGCACATATACCATAATGTTTCCAAGGAAAAAGAATTGCAGAACAAGAGAAAAATGCTGAAGAACTAAGCTGGTGAAGTAGCATCTGTGAAAAGAGAAACCAGTCAACGTTTCCAATCAGTGACCCTCCACATTATTTCTGATTTTTCTCAGATTCCAGAACTCACAGTTCTATTTTTTTTTCCAGTTTAGCTATAAAGGTTAGACTCAAGAGGTTGAGGTTATTTTCCTCAGAGCCGAGCATTGAGTGGCAATTTAAGAGTTCTGTACAACTTTTTTCAATAAGTAGGGGAATGTTATTTGAAAGGGCCATTGGTGCATGTAGCAAGAGGCACACATTGTTGGCCGAATGATCCAAAAGTGCCTGAGCTAACTTGTTTCTGTTGATAGTGTAGTTATGTCTGGAATTCACTGTACATAAAGATGATGAAAACAGAATTAGTTGGTGGTTTTGAAAGGGAACTGGATAGAGCCTTGAGCTGCAGTGAAAAAGCGAGGGTAGAAAACTGATGGGAATTTCTTGTTAGGAGCCAGCGTAGACTTGATGGGTCGTCCCTTATCAAAAGTAAATTGATGATTCAGGATTTTAAATGACAGACAAAACATTCAAGTACAGAAATAGCTTTATTAATTCATAAGCTAGCTACTTTTATCAAGGTGCCTGGACACATCTTTCATGATTTTTAAGTTCTCTAAAATTCATGGATACAAAATTGTGTTAAAGCAAATGAAGTTATAACTCACAAATCAGAGATTTAGAAAGTTAAGATGTAAATCATCAATGTAGTGTGGACAAAGGAAGCACTTACACACCAAAATAAACTGGGTCTTCGCAATCCTCAATGTTATGTGTTTGTTATTAATTATAATATAGATTGTTTTTCAGAACAAATGCCTTGGTCTGCTAATACTCAACTTATTACATTTTACACCCAAGAGGACTGTCTGATGACTTCTTTCTTATCATAGAACATACAGCAGAAGAACAGGCCATTCAGCCCACAATTTTGTGCCAAGTCCATTAAATTTGTAATCAAATGGCTAACTAAACTAATCTCTTCTGCCTACATAATGTTCATATTCTTCCACTTTCCTCAGTTTCAGAAGCCTGACTACATGTTTCTTAAAACCTTCTGATGTTTCTGCCTCTACGACCATCCCAGGTAGCACATTCCAGGCACCCACTGCTCCGTGTAAAGACGTGCCCCTCACATCTGCTTTGAAACTAAGCCCCACTCACCTTAGAAGCTTGTCCTCTGGTGCAAAGCATTTCAACCCTTGGAAAAAGATATTGTCTGTCCACTCTATCTATGACTGTCATTATCTTATAAACCCCTGTCAGATCTCCTCCTGGCCTCCCCCACTCCATAGAAAACAACTCGTTTGTTCAATGTCTTATTATTAGCACATGGCTTCTGATTTAGGCAATATCCTCGTTAACTTCTCCTGCACCCTCTCCAAAGCCCCAGAATCCTTCCCATAATGGGGCGACCAGAACAGTATGCAGTACTCCAGATGTGGCCTAACAAGAGCTTGCAACATTTTTATATTCACAACCTTTCAGGTTTTTTTCCTTGAAGCTATCCTACAACCCTACATGTCATTCAACTGGATGAATAATTCTTTATTCTTAACACAAACTACTTGTTTGCAAAGGCTAAACATTCAGTGTGACAACTCATTACAGGCACAATGGAAGAAAAATGTTTCAGGCAATGCCAAGTGCTTATTTAATATTGTGTAGTTTGAAGAAACTAGAAGTTTTAATCAGTTTGGCTTTTATTTTGTTCTGGGCAAGTTTTCTACATTTAGTTGTAAACATCAGCAATACCATTCCCATTTGACAACCTGCCATCTATGCCTGCTGGACAGACATTTGAACACTATCAGTGCAAACTACTTAAGGTTAGAAATGAAACCTTTATGCTGTGATTGTTCTCCTTGAAGCAAAGGAGGCCGAGAGAAGGTCTGATAGAGAAGTGCCAGGTCATAGCATGTTTAGACAGGGCAAATAAAGGAAAACTGACCCAAATAGTGAATAATTAAAGAAACAGGGGACATTTTCAGATGAGATGACCATTTTCAGTAACAAGATACAGGGAGAATGCAGCAAAGAAAAGTTTTTTTTTACTGAGGAGGTGAAGATTTTAGATTTGTACTATTTGGAATTTATAAGAATTTGGGCTATTTTTATTGAATCGTATATAACCTTAAGAACCTAGAGCAACACAGGATGAAAACATGCACTTTAGCTCAACTTGACCAAAGAAGACCAAGATGATCAATTGATCTGGTCCCATTTGGCCCATCTCCCTCCATCTGCGTACCAGTCCAAAGGGGCATCAGAGCAAGCTGCTGAGATATTTCCACATGTGTGTGAGTCTCAAACAATGGAACCCTGATACAAGGTAAGAGGGCAATTATTCAAAACCAACAGTCTGTCAGAACTTCTTCACACCAAGTATGGTAAACCTCTGGAATATACTGCCTCAGTGAAGGCTAAATCTTTGGGGGCATTTCAAGAAGGGGTAGGTATATTTGTGCAAGATTAGGAAGTTTGGGAATTGATCAGGTAACCTATTCTGCTCCGACATTTCTTTCCTTCAGAACACAAAAACAAAGGAGCAGGAGTTGGTTGCTCAGAATGTCCAACCTCCTTTACCATTCAACATGATCGTGGCTGATCTGTGCTGGCCTCAATGACCCTTCTTTGCCATTTCCCCATAACTCTCAATCCCTTGTCCTTTCAAATATTTTATTCTTATGTATTCTGAGAGTAACTATTATCTGGATTGCAGATTGTCGGGATGTTGGAAACAGAATCAGTGAGGGATTTCAAAATAAATTCAAACTATTCTTTTCAGGGTTCTAAGAGTAGAAGAAACAATGGGTTATCTTTATTAGGAGCAGGCGTATAATTGAAGGGCTAAAAGGGCTTTACCTGTGGCATACAATTCCATTATTCAATGTAATTTGGAATTTGAAAGGTCATTGTCACTAAACTCACTTCAGCCCACAACTGATACGATAATCAGATCTCAATAATGTACATTGCTTGTGTCTAACCAGATGATCTCTTATGCAGTAGTGGAGGAGTGCTGAACTGTCAGAGGAGTTGTTAACTTTTGAAAGATCTTTTAAACTGAATCTTTGTCTGTTGAAACAAAAGTAAAAGACTATAGGAAAGAATTCAAAGGAAAGGAAGTTGCTTCTTAGTTTCCAGGCTGATGTGCTCCATGAAATCTTTATTTATTTTATTTTTATCTAGAGATACAGATTGAAGCAGGCCCTCCAGGACTAATGAGCTGCTGCATCCAGTAACCCACCTATTTAACCCTAGCCTAATAACCTCCTAACTGGCACGTCTTTGGACTGCGTGATGAAACCGGAGCATCCTGAGGAAATCCACATGTTCATGGGGAGGACATAAAAACTCCCTGCAGAAGATGCTGGAATTGAACTCTAAACACCCACGAACTGAGCTGTAATAGCGTTGCACTAAATGTGATTCTACTATGGCACCCAACAGATTGAAATCGAAAAAAAATCATCTTGCTGACCTGAAAAGTATTTCCAACACTTCTTGTGCTACTTCAGATTTCACACATCTGCAGTTTATTAGCATCACAAGAGATACTGCAGATGCTGAAAATCCAGAGTAATACACAAAAAATGCTGGATGAACTCAGTAGTACAGGCAGCATCTGTGGAAACATAGAAACATAGAAAACCTACAGCACAATACAGGCCCTTCAGCCCACAAAGCTGTGCCGAACATATCCCTACCTTAGAAATGTCTAGGCTTCCCCATAGCCCTCTATTTTTTCTAAGCTCCATGTACCTTTCCAAAAGTCTCTTAAAAGACCCTATTGTATCTGCCTCCACCACTGCCACTGGCAGCGCATTCCACACTCACCACTCTCAGTGTAAAAACTCACCCTTGACATCTCCTCTATACCTGCTTCCAAGCACCTTAAAACTATGCCCTCTCATGCTAGCCATTTCAGCCCTGGGAAGAAGCCTCTGACTATCCACAGGATCAATGCCTCTCATTATCTTGTACACTCTATCAGGTCACCTCTCATCCTCCATCAATCCAAGGAGAATAAGCTGAGTTCACTCAATCTATTCTCATAAGTCGTACTCCCTAATCCAGGCAACGTCCTTGTAAAGGAATAAACGTTCGATGTTTTGGGCCAAGACCTTCATCAGGACTGGAAAGGAAGGGAGAAGCCAGAATAAAGTGGTGGTGGGGGTGAGGGGAGGAGGTGATAAATGGAGAAGGTCCATTGTCAAGGGAAGGGGGATGTAGTGAGAATTGGGAGGTGATAAGTGGAAAAGGTAAAGAGTTGGAGAAGAAGGAATCTGATAGGAGATGAGAATAGACTATCTGGGTGAGGGAAGGAGAAGTCATACTAGAGGGAGGTGTTAGGCTGATGAGGAGAAGGAGTAAGAAGTGTGCCAGAAAGGGGAATGGAATAATGGGGTAGGGAGAGAAACTTTCAGAAGCTAGAGTAATTAAGTTTCATGCTGTCAGGTTGGAGGCTACCCAGATGGAAGTTGAGTTATTACTCTTTCAACCTGAGAGTGGCTCGTCGTGGTTATAGAGGAGGCCATGCATTGATGACTGAATGGGAATGGAAGGTGTAATTAAAATAGTTGTCTACCAGAATTCCTGCTTGTTACAGACAGAGGAAGGTGCTCAACTAAGTGGGCCTCCAAACTATGTTGGGTCATACCGATGTAGAAAATGCCACACTGGGTTTGCAAGCTGGTATTACCATTCTACTTTGTACATTTTCTTTTTGTATAATGGTCCATAGTCTGTTTTGAAGAGAGAGTTGGCACTCAGCTTGGGTCATCAGCCTAAAGGTAACCCAAATGCAGCTTGGTGCTAAACATATCACTAGTCTTCAAACTCCTTGCAGGAGGAATGGGAGTCCAAATCATTGAAGGTATCAGTTATCACCTCCATCTTGTTGCTCAGCTGTTAGGTATAGACAATGCCAGCCAGGTGACAATTATTTGCAAATGTAATAAAGAAATTGGAGGCGAAGGTGCCCAGTATGTTGTGGAAAGAAGGAAAAACATTTACAAGGAGGTTCATGTACCATCAAGTCTCAGCACAGTTTTAAATCTTTCAGACCATTCTGAGTGCTACAATGAATTATGACAAGATCCCACAAAAAAAGTGGGATACGTGTTTCAATAATCAATTTTAGTTCCAGAGTTTGCAGCAAAACATTCACCAGGATGCCCAGAAGAAATCACTTGCTCTTTGCCAAATAGGTTGTTTTTAATCTCCTCCTACCTACCAACTCAGACCAGCCCACCCCTCCTTCCATACCACTGCAAGGATAGACAAGGTTTCAGTTTAACGTCTCCTCCAAAAAGTGGCTCCTTCTGAGATGTAACACTCATTTAGCACTGCACAGATGTGCTGGCCTAGATTATATGCTCATGTTGCTGGTGCTGAGCTGTTACCAAAAAGCATCTGGATTAAAACATGGAGATCCCATGAAATGATTAGTGAGTATAGCTTTGTTACAACTGTGCTGGATGTCGATGCAAAAATGATTGAAGACTAAGGGGTATGGAAGGCTCTATGCTTAATGTTTTGTAAACAGGATTAGTATGGACAGGTGCAACATGGATGCATTGGTCTGAACGCTTCTCATGCTGCATTATTCAATGACAGCTGCTGTTACCAACCCTCAAGAACATTAAGAAATGGGAAATAAATCCTGGCTTTTCCAGTGATGCCCGCATGTAGCCTACAGAATAAATTAATTAAAAGAAACAGAGTAATGTGCTCTCTTTTGAATTAACTCATACTGTCCCAAGTGCACTCAGTGGCCACTTTATTCGGCATAGGAGTGGAGCCCAGTGTGATCTACTGCTGCTGTAGGTTTGGCATGTTGTGCATTCAGAGATTCTTTTCTGCACACCACTGTTGTTACACATGGTTATTTGGATTACTGGTGCATTACTGTCAGCTTGAATTATTCTGGCAATTCTCCTCTAACCTCTCTCGTTAACAAGATAGCTTTGCTCAGAAAACCACAGATCACTGGATTTTGTTTGGCATTTTGCACCATTCCCTGTAAGCTCCAGAGGCTATTGTGCATGCAAGTTACAGGTGATCAGCAGTTTCTGAGATACTCAAACCACCCCATCTAGCACCAACAATCATTTCATGGTCAAAGTTACTTAGATCACAATCCTTCCCCATTCTGAAGTTTGGGCTGAACAACAAGCAAACCTCTTGTTCATTTCTGCATGCTTTTATGCATTGGGTTGCTGCCACATGATTAGATATTGAGTGCATGATGGCATACAAGAAAGCTGCAGCAGAGATGGTTCAATGCGGACTTCTCCAGCATTGTAATTGCAATGAAGGCATCCAGGCTTTCCATTGATTAAATCTTTGATTGCCACAAACCAAAGTCCATAGTGTGTTCCATCTGGTGGCATTAAGATTCCAAGACTATTGCCAACACAAAATATCCTGCGTACTAATGAGAAAAATATATCAACTGAAACCCATCCGGTATTAATGCCATTTTCATCCTATACAAGGCTTGAATTCATTCTCTGTTTCAATAACCTTCAGCCTGTCAAATAATCCAATTTTCTGTTAGCAGTGTAACACTTTCTCAGTCAGCTTTTAACCCTCAGATCAATAGTTTACCACTGCAGTCTTTAACTGATTAAATATCTATATTGATTTCATTAATTCATAACAATTGCAGTTTGATTGACTTCCATTATCATGAACCAGCTAGTGAACAACGCGACCAACAGCAACGTCCGGCAGACAGTTCAAAAAGCCTCTACCTTTACTTCTCTTAAATAAGAGTCTACTACCAAGCTGCGTGTGATTGCAGTCTGTGATTCATGCCCGAGCCCATGATCAACTCCAATGTTTCTCTCCGATTGAGGCATCAAGCAAGGTTAAAATCAATGAGGTGAGAACAGAGGAGAGGCGGGTGCTTGGCACCGTCAGCCTGCATTTGACTAGTCTTCCTCTCCCTCTCACCAGCTGCTGTCAGAGGAAAGTGCAAGAATCTTGGGATCCACGTTGCAAGGATTGATCGGTGAGGCTGTGGGACTCGAGGTTCATGTCACATGTGTTCCTTGATTCTAATTACATTTTTTGCAGTTTTTAGCAGTTTGATCGGGCAATCAATGCGGACTGGGGCACTTTGGTGAAGGATCGCCTGTGCCCCGTGTTGGGCTGGTGGCGCAGCGCTGAACTGAACTAAACTGAACTGAATACAACTGGACTTCTGGTTTGATGTTTGATATTCAATGTGTTGTTTGCTCGCATTTTGCTGTTTGTGCAATTTGTTCTTTTTTTGCGCATTGGGTGATGGATATTTTCTTTTATGACTGCCTGCGGGAGGACAAATCTCAGAGTTGTATTCTCTATACATACTTTGATAATAAATGTACTTTGAATCTTTTAAGGTGCGTGCAGAGGTTGTTGGGATCATCAGTGTAGTATTAGAGCTGCAGCCCAGAAATTAGACCACAGATCACAATTTATTTCAGTACAATATTTTGAAAATGCCCACTTCTCAGTGTGAAATGCAAGTGCAGCCATTTGAAGATCATTTTGCATCATTCCTAAAATTCACCCTGGCATTTCCCATTTTTCCCTTTGCTTTCATGCAAGTTTAATGTTGGATGTGTGGTATCACTTGTCATTCCCCAGGGGAAGTAGACTAAGCCCATGATAATTGGGAGTCCCTGGCATTGGTCACACTCAGGATAACTATATTTTCATAGTACAGAATTGGACCAAAATGGTAGGGCTCATCGTTATGATCCATCCAGTTGGCACTTCATTTAGACATTGTTGTCATATTCTGGCAGCCACACTATCACACCATGCTGAATCCTGGAAGCTTCAACTGCCCAATCATTGTGACCATTCAAATGAGCAAGGTTCTGATCCCTTGAAGCACAGATCAAAAACTCTGATCACTTCGCCAATCTGCTCAACTTCCAATCCTTCATCTCCAGTCCTCTCACACATCGAGTGTCAAATTAAAACTCATTCCCTTTTCTTTCTCCAAAACCCCTTTCATGACTCCATATTATTAGAACTCCCCACACCCTTTCCTAACAACCTCTGATCTTTCCACAGTTGGTGTGAAAGTTTGCCATTGGATCCCCCTCTCTAAATAACATAAAGTCAGCCATTGACAGCCTTCATTACCTGGTTCAGCGTACTACAGTTCCCAGTCTATCCGGCTTTTAACTTGCAAACTATTCATTCCACTGTATCAATAGAAGTCTGAGACACTGGAACAAGAGGACTTAATCAAATGGCTCATGGGTTTGTACAGCTTGAAGTTCAAATTTAATTATCATTCAACCATACATGAAGACCATCAACCATTCATTTGTACTAATCTGACATAAATCTCATGTCAGAGAAAGTCACAGAAAGACACATAAACATAATATTCTGGAGATGCTGGAAATCCAAAGCAGCATCTCCAAATGTTGCAGGAACTCAATAGGTCAGGCAACATCTATGGAATGAATAAACAGTTAACGCTTCAGGACAAAACCCTTCTTCGGGACTGGAGAGGATGGGGTAAGATGCCAGAATAAAAAGGTAGAGGTAGGGGAAAGAGATTAGCTAAAAGATCATAGATGAAGCCAGGTGGGTAGGAAAGATAAAAAGGTTGGAGAGGAAGGAATCTGATAAGAACGTGGAGAGATACAGCAGAGAAACTTGCCCCTCCAGACATTTGGGATTGTGACTAACCATTTACACCAGGACATCCCAACCTGGGCTCCACAGACACCTTGCTTAATGGTATTGGTCCATGGCATTAATGAAAAGATTGGAATCCCTGATTTACACTAATCCTATATTTACTCCACATGTCTGAGCACTCTAAGACTTTTGCACAGTACTGTACATGAATTGGGGGGATATGGAGGGCTGGGGTCCAGGTGCAGTAGATCAGACTCGGTGGAAAAACAGGTCTGCCAAAGGGCCTGTTTCTGTGCAATAGTCTCTCTCAGCCGAGGATCCTACATCCAGCCAGACATATTTTGTTTAATTTCATATCATGGTCCACACAAACCTCATGGAATGATGGACTTGATCCTGATCTGTACTAAACCCTACCTCAGCTCATCACCCAACACAAGATATTGTTTATATTTGATTACCTTAATGCATGCCTGGCTAACTTTCATCAAACTATCCTTCCTTGAGTCTACTAAAACACTTCAGCCCAAGAAACATCCATCTATCACTATTGCAATTTCTAACTGACAATTAATGGTTCCTGCTTGATTTTAAAATTCACACTCTTTTTTAAACCATTGAATAGTCTTTCCCGAGCCTTAGTTTAAATTAGCCACCAACTCTTAAAACACCAGTTTGTGTGTGCTCCACCAGTTCTAACGTCCTTTTTCATCCCTAGCATTAATTGTTCTTCCATTTGCTGTCACCCCTTTAACTGAACAAATAAATTAAGAACAGCTAGAACCCTTTAAACATCAGGCTCCTGAACCAATGTGGATAACCTCAACTCTGAATTGATTCCATAACCAATGGATTCACTTTCAAGGAGTCTACAAACGTTCTCAATATTATTTATGATTTTTTTGTATTTACAGTATGTCTTCTTTTGCAGATTGGTTGTTTGTCAGTTTTTGTTTGTGTGTAGTCTTTCATTGATTCTATTATATTTCTTTGTTCTATTGTGAATACCTGCAAGAAAATAAACCTCAAGGTAGTACAGGGTGTCATATATGTAATCTGATAAATTTATTTTAATCTTTGACCTTTGAACTGCCAATGACGCCTAGTTCTACAACTCCCTCAGTAAATGATCAGATGTTTCCCTCTGTACCTTTTTTAAGCCACCCCTTAAAACACATCTGTTTGGCCAAGGTTTTGGTAACTTGCTTCGAGAATGCTATAAAACAAAAGATATTGTTCAGCTTTGTCAAGAACCATGGAACATTTTTTTTGTGGTTCAAGGAATTATGGAAGTTGTTACATTGTTATTTGTTATCGGTTTCCCACATTTGACCTACTCATGTTTTCCCTTGTGAAGAAGACACACAACCAACAAGGTGGTTATTTTTTCACTCCAATCTCTTCTGGTTCTTTGAACTGGGCTCAGAATTCAAATGTACAACCTGTGAGTACCATGTTGAATGCTCAATCAAAAAAATACTAGCATTATGCCTTCTAACCACTATTTATTTTCTTAACTTCTAACAATTCTTGGATTTTATTGGATCAGTTTCACTGCAAGATGAATCAAAAATACATTTTTCTTGATAGAAGCAGAATATTTTGCATCAGTTTTGAGCAGAGGCATGTTAAGAATATTAATCCAGATTCTTCCCACCTCTCAGCAGATGCTGACTGTCCTGAGTGTTTCAGTTTTAGTCCTGGTTTCAGGGACTTTCAGTAGGAGTCCTACTTTATCTTTTTGTTGACATCCCTCACTATCACTGGAGGAAGAGTGGAAAATGTAACATACATCAATGAAGATTTATGGCAAAGAAGGAGGACTTCCTGTCTATCCTATATATGCCAGCTGTACTGCTTATCTCAAGTAATTTTTGGCTTCTTTCATTCATTAAGATTTACCTCCTCCATTCCCATCATCCACAGATCCAAACACTTTTTCCACTGAACTTTCTCCAATTTGGTATACTATAATTCTTGCTAACAATACAAAACCTTAAACTGGACAGACCATAAACAGACTGAGTACTGAGTTTGCAAATCCCCTTTAGACTATTTTCTCTTATTACCCTTCCTTTTGTTGTTTACTAATGAGTTTATCACACTCAGTTACCCACATTGTCTCCCTTTTCGTTTCATTGCTCGAACTCTACACTTCTACAGCTTTTCTACTTTCTCCCTGTTGCTCACTGTTTCTTTTCTACATCCAAAAAAAATGTGTATTACCTCTAAGTTTTACTCCATTACATGAAAGTTGATCAACCTGAAATACTCATTCCATTTCTCCACAGATGGCACGTGACCTGTTGAATGCTTACGGCATTCTGTTTGACTTCCACATTCAAAGTTTCTCCCGTTAATCCACTAACTCTGCAATTGTTCTTTATTCCTTCTGTAAAAGCATAATTTGTTTGAAAAGACTCTTGTCAATAAAAAATTGTGCATCACCATTCAGTTCACTGGTGCTCAATTACCCAGTGAAGAATAAGCAGGAGTGTATACCAAAGGTAACAATAAACTAACTGCACTATTCCTGAAGGTCTTAATTTACAACAAATGCTGTAAGTCATGACAAATATAACTTAACACTCAAATGAAGCTACTGGAAACACTTCAATTCTGAAAGGTGTCAGGGCCGTTAACAATAAGACCATAAGACTATAAGACATAGGAGCAAAATTAGGCCAGTCTGACCATTGTGTCTGCTCTGCCATTCCATCATCTATCTTAACCCCATTGTCCTTCCTTCTCTCTGTAATCACTGACGCTTTGCCTAATCAAAAACCTATCAAACTCCTCTTTAAATATACTCAACGGCTTAGACCTTACAGCTGTCCGTGGCAATGAATTACCTAGATTGACCACCACTTGGCTGAAGAAATTCCTCTTTATCTCTGTTATAAATGAACCTCCCTTGATTCTGAGGCTAGACATCCAAGATCCTCTCCACATCAATTCTCTCTCAGCCTTTCAATATTTGAATGTTTTCGGTGAGATCATCCCTCATTCAGAGCTTTGGATTTCTAGCATCTGCAGATTTTCTTGTGTTTGTAGTCCCTCCTCATTTTTCTAAACTCCAGCCCCAGAGTCATCAAATACTCCTCAAATGATAACCTTTTCACTCTCATGAACCTCCTCTGGACCCTCTCCAATGCCAGCTCAGCTGTTCTTAGATAAGGGGCCCAAATACACCAAGGGTTCTTTTATGCCATTCCTCTCAAAATTAATGCTTGCCATCCTTATCATTGACACAACCTGCACAAGGATTCCTAAATCCCTTTGCACCTCTGATTTTTGAATTTCTTTTCTATTTAGACCACCGTCTAGACTTATTTTCCTTCTACCAAAGTGCATGACCATACATATCCCAACATTATTTTCCTTCTGCCACTTGTTTGCCCATTCTCCCAATCTGTCTAAGTCCTATATTTGTATTGTCTGCAAAATTTGCACAAAGTGATCAATTCCATCATCCAAAACATTGATATATAACAGGAAAAGCAACAGTCCCAACGAAGACCACTGTGGGACAGCTCTAGTCACCAGGAGCCAACCAGAAAAGGCTACTTTGTTCCCACCCTTTGCCTCATATCAGTCAGCCAGCTATTCTTCTAGCCATGTCAGCACTGAAGAGTAATGTAATTTGGTGAAAATTACATAATCCACAAGCACTGACAGTGAGTTAGGGTTTCATTTTAAGAGGCTGGTCAGACATGATGATGTTATTAGAGAAAAGATTTTTACGCACCTTCATGGTGTAGGATTTGGACTTCAATAAAATATGTTACGGGTTTCATTAAACATAAAACACCTCACTTGTTTTATTTACAGAAAGCTACAGTATCTTTCCAGTAGTACCATGGTCTTTTATCTTGTTAGGCAATTTCATGTGCGGCATGAAAATCCAAGTAAACAACATCCACTGACTCTTCTTCATCTGCTCTGCCTGTTATTCTTTCAAAGAATTCCAACAGATTTGTCAAGCAATATTTTGCCTTAAGAAAACCATGGTGACTTTGGCCTACTTTATCATACCAAGCATCATGAAACCTCATCCTTAAAAATGGACCAACATCATCCCAACCACTGAAATCAGACTAACTGGTCTTTAATTTTCTTTCTTTTGCCTCTGCTCCTTCTTAAAGAGTGGAGTGCCATTTCCAATAACTTTGGCCACCACCTCTTTCATGCCCCTGTAATTCCCTATATTCCACTGTAATACTGAAATATCTGACTTCAGCTTCTCATACTGTAAGGTGAATTCTATCATGTTATGATCAATGTCTCCTAAGGGTTCCTTTACCTTAAAATTCTGAATCAAATCCAGTTCATTACACAACACCCAATCTAGAATTGCCTTTCCCCAAGTGGGCTCAATCATAAGCTGCTTCAAAAAGCCATCTCATAGGCATTCTACAAATTTCCAGATTTTCTCAATCTATTTGCATTTTGATATTCCCACATGACTATTGTGCCTTTATTACATGCCTTTTCTATCTTCTGTTGTAATCTATATCCCATATCCTGGCTACTGTTTGGGGAGGAACTGTATATAACTCCTATCAGGATCTTTGTACCCTTGCATTTTCCTAACTCTACCCTCAAGGATTTTACATTTTCCTATGTCAACTTATTCTAAAGTTTGATTCTTTAACCAATGATGCCACTTGCCTCCTTAGCCTATATGCCTTTCTGCCTATTCTTTCAATACAAAGTGTATCCTTAGATGTTAAGCACCCAACTATGATATTATTTCAGCTACGACTCAGTGATGCCCACATTGTCATAGTTGCCAATCTCTAACTGTGTTCCCTTGGGGTTTAGGAGAAAGCTATTGTTTTTGTACAGATCATACCTTCCACAGAAGAGATCCTAATGATCCAGAGATCTGAAACTGCCCCATGCACCACTCTATTTATTAGCCACTCCTTCATCTATATTATTGTCTTATTCCTGCCCTGACTAGCATATGGTAGTGGGAGTAATCCAGAGATTACTACTGCTCTTCAGCCTCCTCCCTAACTCCCTATACTAATTGTGCAGGACCTCTTCCCCCTTTCTACCTTTGTCATTGGTGCCAATATGCACCACCACCATTGGCACCACGCTCCTTTCTGAAAATCTTCTGCAGCTGCTCCATAATGTCCTAAGGCGATATGTCATCCTGGCTTCTCTTTCGCAGCCACAGAATCTACTGTCCATCACCCTAACAATCGAGTCTCCTATCATTATCACTCCATCTGCCTTTACACTTCCTTGTTTCCCTTTCCACAGATGCTGCCTGACCCCTGCAGAATCTTCTGTTTTTATTACAGATTTCTAGCATCTGCAGTTATTTTTCTGATTAAGATTGGGGATGTTTTGAACTACATGGGCGAACTGTTAAATGATTAGTTTGATGCATGTTCTGGTACTGTATGGTGTAAAAGATAAAATGAAGCCATGAAGTAGACAAGGGAATGTGGAATTGATTTATACCAAAAGTGACTGAGTATAAGAGATAGAAGCCTGATACAGGATTAATTATTTTATCAGATTATATGAATAAGATTAGGTGCTGTAAGTCTTCCATACATCCCTCCTGCAATCAAACACAATCTCTGAAGCCCTGTCTGCCAATGAATGGCCAATCCTATGCTTTGAAAACAAATGCAGGGTCCTGAACTAAAATGTTAACTTGCACCTTTCAACTCAACTGATATTTCTTGATCTTTCCAGATCTTCCACCATTCTGCTTATTTATTTGTTTTCATTCCTATGCCTTATTCACTTTTCTGCCTGACCTTATCCTCTGCATGTCTGTGTTAGGAAATCTCTTCTCATCTAAAATGGTTGAACTTTATCCTTCCTCTGTCATCCTCAACTTAAACATACCAACTAGGGTAAACATCTCTCAACATCCAAATGTACTTTATCATGTGAAATATAATCTTTCTCAATGAGAGCCCCCAAGGGGGTGGGATGAATTTTCCTCATTCATTCATGGTCTAAACATATGATAGGTCATTGAGTCATTCAGCAAGGAAACAACCCCTTTGCCCCATATGGTCTATGCATCCACCAAGTGCTCACTTGCACTAAAACAACACAAATGGGTGGCACGGTAGCATAGTGGTTAGTACAACGCTTTACAGTACAGGTGACCCAGGTTCAATTCCCACCACTGTCTGTAAGGAGCTCATATGTTCTCCCCATGACTGTGCGGATTCCCTCCAGTTTCCTCCCACAGTCCAAAGACATACCGTTTGGTAAGTTAACTGGTCATTGTAAACTTTCCCATGGTTAGGCAAGGATTAAATCAGAGGATTGCTGGACAGCAGACTCAAAGTGGCAGAAGGACCTATTCCGCATTGCATCTTAATAAATAAAAATAAATAAATCTCATTTTACCCTCTCCACCTTCTCATCAACTGCCCCCCCCCCCCAGGCTCTATGACTTAGTTGCAGAATTTACATTCATCATCTTCTAACCCACACATCCTTGAGATATGGGAGGAAAGCAGAACGCACAGTGGAACCCTATATGTTCACATTTCATCTCCACCCAGACAGCACTTAAAGTCTGGATTGAATCTGGGTTGCTAGGACTGGGAGGTGCTGGCTCTACAAGCTCCACTGGTACTGTCTATTAGGGATACTCTGTACTGTCCTAAACACGTTAATTCTTTAAAATTTAGATACACAGTACAGTTACAGACCATTCTGGGCCAACAAGCCCGTGCTGTCCAATTGCACCCACATGACAAATGAACCCTCCAAGGGGACCACAACCTTGTCATAGGGTTTGGAGGCATGCGCGTCTCAATGATTCGGAGAGCTACATTAGCTGCTGTCAGAGCTTTGCGCTTTGGCTCTTGGTAGGGTTAAAGGATGGAGGCCAGGCTAGGAATGGCCCACTGGCATTCCAGGTTTGGGGGTTGAGCTCAGAGCTAACAACATCGACTGTTCCTGAGACTCCACCTGGAGCTTGCACGAGTGACAATAGTGAAAACCAAGCTATCAACATGAGGAACGAAGCCCTGAACACCACCAGAGTTGGAGGATTTTTATTGCTGCCCTAAATGCCAGTGGCATAACGGGCAGTAGAGGCCAATTAATGTACAAAGTACTAACCTGTAAGTCTTTGGAATGTATCAAGAAACTGGAGACACCCACATGGTCAGACCTTGACAGGAAATGAACCCGGGTCTCATGTGCTGTAAAGTTTTCACACTAACTGCTATGCTACCATACGTCCCAAGGCCAACACAGCAATCTGTATTCCAAATATAAAAGCAAAGCATTTATTATTGGGAGCTATTGAAAATATTTTGTGCAATTTAAACTCTTCTCTAAGGAGATGCAGTGAATACAAAGTATAATCAGAGACAGAAGTTTGATTGACATGAAAAGCAAAGACTGTATTCCCTTGGCCTGCAAAGAATGAAATAGGATTTGATAAATGAGTTCAAATGATGGCAGGAATTGTAAAGGCAAACACAGTCAGATCATTTTTACTGCGAGATAAATCAAAGTCAAGAGGCTATGAGTGGCAGATATATAAAGAGTTAGTTTAGAAGGTAATTTTCTAGCCAGTTATTGGAATGTGGATTGCTTTGCTGCAAATGATGATTGGTGCTCAGATTGATAACAGCATTTAAAATAGTTAGCAAATTACTTAAAAAAACAACCAAGAATTGAAGGTAAAACCATCATTTCCACCCATTCTTCTCTGATGGAATGAGTTTTACCTCTCTATTTTTCATCACGTTAAAGACATGGAGTAATGCTACAAGGAAACAAGCCATTCAGCCCCTCTAATCTATGCAAGCCACTAGGCACCCATTTGCAATTATCTGACAATCCTATTCTATTTTCTTCTTCTCCCCATTAACTGCCCCACTCTGACCCCTCAGCCTCCCCCCCCCCCCGATTCTACTATTCACCCACTTACTCGTTGTAAAGTAAATAGACAATTATTCTACTAACTTGCACTCCTTTTGGATATGAGAGGAAGCATGGAGTCATGTGAAGAACACGGAAACTCTACCCAGGCAGCACCAACAACCAGAATTTACACAGGTCACTGGCGCTGCAGGGCGAAGAGCCTTAAGCTGGCCCCTGTGCTGCCCCTGAATGAGTAAATAGCCTCCCACATATGGAGTATTTCCTCCACATGCCCGTCTCCACTTTAATAAATTCCCGAATGTCTGAATTTCACCAGTAATGTTCACTTCCCTCCATAGTTCAAGATGGCTCAAGTTTTCTTTGCTACCTTTTCTTATCCACCAGCGTTCTCCTTTATCTGGTTCAACTTTGCATCACAGTGATCTGTTTTCCATTTTCCCCTGCACACCCTCACATAAAAAAAAGTGCTTTGATGGGAACCCTATTTGCTCCAGCAATTCAAGATACATAGTGGGATAAGTGAAAAACTCTTGTTCTCATGAATGGCCTCTGACATCAGACCATAAGACGCATGATTTGGTCTCCACAGCTCCCGGTGGCAATGAATCCACAGATTGATTACCCGCTCGCTGAAGAAATTCCTTCTCATCTTCATTCTAAAAGGATGTCCCTCTATTCTGAGACTGTGTTCCCACCATGAGAAACATACTCTCCACCTCCACTCTATCCAGGCCTTTCACCAGTCAATAGGTTTCAATGAGGTCACCCCTCATTCTTCTGAATTTTGGTGAATACAAGCCCAGAGCCATCAAAAGTTCAACACATGACAATCCATTCAATCCTGGAAACATTTTTGTGAACTTCCTTTCAACTTTGTCCAGTTTCAGCACATCCTTTCTATGATAACGTGTCCAAACTTGCTCACTGCTCCAAGTGTCGCCTCCCCCATGCTTTATAAAGTTTTAACATTATATACTTGCTTTTGTATTCTCGTCCTCTTGAAATGAATGCTAACATTGCATTTGCCTTCCTCACCACAACTCAACATGCAAATTAACCTTTACGGTATCCTGTACAAGGACTCCCAAGTCCCTTTGTGTTTCTGTTTTTTTTTGTATTTTCTGTCCATTTAGAAAATAGTCAACCCTTTCATTTCTTCTACCAAAGTGCATGACCATACACTTCCCGACACTGTAGTCCATCTGTCATTTCTTTGCCCATTTGCCTAATCTGCCTAAGTCCTCTTGTAGCATCTCTACTTCCTAAAAACTACCTTCCCCTCCATCTATCTTCATATCATCTGCAAACTTAGCAACAAAGCCATCAATTCCATCATCCAAACCATTGACATAAAATGTAAAAAGAATCGGACCCAACACAGACCCCTGTGGAACAGCACTCGTCACCAGTAGGCTGTCGGCAAAGTCTCCCTTTATTCCCACTCTTTGCCTCCTACCAATCAGCCACTGTTTTGTCCATACTAGAATTGTTCCTGTTAAACCATTTAGCTTGTCAAGCAGCCTCACGAGTGGCATTTATTTGTTGATTGGCTGAGATACAGTGTGGAACAGGCCCTTCTGACCCTTCGAGCCATGCCACCTAGCAACCCACAATTTAGTTCCAGCCTAATCATGGGGCAATTTACAATGATCAATTAATCTACCTTTGGATTGTAGGAGGAAGCCCACAGAGTCACAGGGAAACTACAAACTCCTTACAGACAGCAGTAGGAGTTGAACCTGGATTGCAAGTACTGTAAAATATTGTGCTAACCACTATGCTACCATGTTGCCCTATCGTTTCTATGTGCCACTATGGAAACATTGACACTGTTTCTCTCTTCGTGACCTGCTAGTGTTTCCAGTGTTTTCTGGAACATTTTTGATGTTCAGTACATTCTGTGTTCTTCATTCCAGGTCTATTAACCTCCAATGTCTCCATGAAGACATTATTTTGGTTTCTTCTTTCAGCCCAACTTTTAAATTTGATTAATTTTGATTCTAAATTTCATACTTGGTTCACCTCTAGGTGATTAGTCTCTGTCATTTCAATTCCCTTCCTTAACTTCTGGTGATAGTTCAGCAGCTAATATTTACTTCAAAACCATTAGCTCTCATAATAAACATGAGTGTACATTCTCCAGCTAGCTCTTCTGTTGGGACTTTACGTCACTCTCCTTATTTCCCTGACAGTTCCCTTCCTTTGTACATGAATATTCCCCAGCTACCCCAACCAACCTCAATATTGAACAAGTCATTCCCTTTGATCTCCTTTTGGAAATCCAAAAACATCATGATATTAGTGACCAGTGGACCCACTCCTGAAGGAACTACCCATCTGACAAGTACAGCATACTTTGATTGTCTTTTTTTTACGTTTTGAGGATCTTCCTGGCTTAGCACATGTTAGGCACATATAATCTCATTCTACACTAATATATTAACAGTGTGTATTCCAGAGCATTCTCTGCGAGGTCTGCACACCATCACAGACTTCAAAGCTAAATGCAGTGGAGTTTCCAACATTGCTGCCTCTCTCCCAGATGAGCTAAATCTTTATTACACTCGATTCGATGTTGCCAACACCGAGCCCTTGAGGAGAGCCGCCGAAGAGATCTGCAACTTGGTCATCTCTAAGGTTAAAGTACGCAGTGGAGAGTCGCAAGGCTGTGGGACCGGATGGCATCCCAATTGATGCACCATCAATAACTCACACTGAGACGTAAGGCGAGATATCGGCTTTTATTGACTGGAAGAAGGAACCAGGAGTGAGTGACCATCATACTACATCCTGGAGACTGAGGCCGAGCGTCAGGCCTCAGATCGCCTTTATACAGGGGCCTGTGGGAGGAGCCACAGGAGCAGTCAGCAGGGGGCATGTCCAGACAGGCACACGTAGTTCACCACACCAGTTAAGAGTTTTATCTCTGCTTCTCCCAGTGCAGAGTGCCCTCCTGCTGCAAAAATCCACCATTGTTCCTATACCTAAAAAGACCAAGGTAACATGCCTGAACGATTGGCGTCCTGTTGCACTCACCTCAATAATAAGAAAATGCTTTGAGAGGCTGGTCAAGGACTACACCTGCAGCTTGCTACAACCCATAATGGGCCCCCTACGATTTGTCTGCTGTCGTAACCGATCAATAGATGATGCAACAGCCACAGATCTACACACTATCCTTACACATCTGGAGAAGAAGGATGCTTATGTGAGAATGCTGGTTTTAGAACTACAATTCAGCACTCAACACCATCATTCCCTCCAGGCTTAACAAGAGGCTTAGAGACCTTGGCCTTCACCCTGCTTTGTGTAGCTGAATCCTGGACTTCCTGTCAGATCGCCGGCAGGTGGTAAGAGTGGGCTCCCTCACCTCTGCCCCTCAGAACCTCAGGTGCCCCTCAGGGCTGTGTTCTAAGCCCCCGCTTTACTTTCTGTACACACATGACTGTGTCACCACCCACAGCTCCAATCTGCTAATTAAATTTGCTAAATTAAATCTGCTAAACAAGTGATGATACTACAGTGATTGGCCTAATCTCAAATAATAACGAGGCAGCCTACAGTGAAGAAGTCATCATCATGACACAGTGGTGTCAAGAAAACAATCTCTCCCTCAATGTTGCGAAAACAAAGGAGCTGGTTGTGGACTACAGGAGGAATGGAGACAGGCTAACCCCTATTGACATCAGTGGATCTGGGGTTGAGAGGATGAACAGTTTCAAGTTCCCTGGCACAGACATCACCGAAGATTTCACGTGGTATGTACGTACCGGCTGTGTGGTGAAAAAGGCATAACAGCACCTCTTTCACCTCAGACGGTTGAAGAAGTTTGGTACGGGCCCCGAAATCCTATGATCTTTCTACAGGGCACAATTGAGAGCATCCTGACTGGCTGTATCACTTCCTGGTATGGGAGCTGTACTTCCCTCAATCGCAAGGCTCTGTGCAGACAGCCAAGCGCATCTGTAGATGTGAACTTCCCGCTATTCAGGACATTTACAAAGACAGGGCCCGAAGGACCATTGGGGACCTGAGTCACCCCAACCACAAACTGTTCCAGCTGCTGCCATCTGGGAAATGGTACCGCAGCATAAAAGTCAGGACCAACAGGCTCCGGGACTCTTCTTCCACCAGGCCATCAGACTGATTAACTCAAGCTAATACGGTTGTATTTCTATGTTATATTGACAGTCCTGTTGTACATACTATTTATTATAAATTACTATAAATTGCACATTTCACATTTAGACGGAGATATAGCATAAAGGTTTTTACTCAAGTATATGAAGGATATATGTAATAAAGTCAATTCAATTCTCTGATCATAAATATTTGGGCCATACTAAAATAAGAAGGCACACTATTTGCCAAGTGTGGCCCTTGTATTCCACTGTGCCTCTGTGATGAACAGAGTGACAGACACTTGGACATCCCATTTTGTTACACCCTGTTTTTCCAGGGATACTCTAACATCTTGCTGGCATGTTTGCCTTTCCAACTGTATACCACCTGATATACCGCCTGTATACCACCTGGTGTTTACCACCTGAATCAGATGATTTTAAACCATCTGATTTCCCAGTCAATTGACTAGGAAGATTGAAAGAAAAACCACAGAACTATTTATTTCCTCCTATTTTATATTTATGTTTAATCATTCATCATGTGTTCATTGAAACATCTAAACATACAGTAAAATGTATAATTCGCATCAACAACCATCACATTCCAAGATGTGCAGAGGGCAGCCTGCAAATGTTGCCATGCTTCTGGTGCCAGCATAGCGGGCCAACAACTTACAAACCCTAACTCGTACGTCTTTTGGAACGTTGGAGGAAATTGGAGCACCCAAAGGAAACCCACGTGGCCACGGGGAGAATGTACAGACTCCTTTCAGACAGTGGTGAGAATTGAACCCCAGTTTTCCAGCTGCTGGAGCTGTAAAGTGTTATGCTAACTGCAATGAGTCATGCTTTACTAAAAATTGCCGTGAGACCAAGGGAATAACAACCAGTAATTTCCCTTATTCCTATTAAGATATTATTTTTAATTAGCTAATTATTTTTTCTGAGAGCTGAATTTCATGTTAATCATGCAGACAAATGAGAAAAAGCATTTAAACATGAAATAAAAGTATTAAACTGCCACTTTTACATAGAAGTATTTAGTATTCCCGTGGAGTCTTATTAAAGCTATTAACACAAAAGTAATTTCCAGCTTGTGCAAAGGGCCAGGACTTGGAAGCATTCTTCTCAATAAATATGATAATGTGCATTAACTTTGCTTTCAGACACAGTGAAGAAGTAACATACTTTAATATAATATACTAAACAAAAAAAATTAGAACATGCAAAACAGAGCGTTGAACATTTGTACACAGAAGGCAGATTTTTGCCTTACAACTGACATAAAGTACTGTTATAGATGCATTAGAATCTTTGATCATTTGTGAATTAGTTGTGCACAAAGACACAAGACATTAACAGGTGCTTTACTTAAATCAGTCCTTATACCTTACAAAGTCCAACAACTTACAACTGAGGCAAAATCTGTAGAAGCACTGTCATTTACAACACCTCCTCGTTCCTTTCCTACTTTATATGTCCCAGATTAGTTAGCTACTCTCCTTGCAACAGTGGCTCTCATTCAGGTATTCAAACCCAAATTCTATTCTGTACTGACCCACAGTGATTTGACTTTGCAAACCTGCTGGCAAGGCACCAGAATTAACAACCTCCACCCTTGCCCTCTCTTCCTCATTCAGCAAAACTGCTGTTGATAAATTTGCAAGGAAACACTTCTTCGCAAGGATGTATTAAAAGTGATGCATAAAAACTTATTTTTCTTATACCATTCTATTACCATTTAACTGGTGAATGCTTTCATGAGATACCCACAAACACATGCTCTGGAGGAATGAGGTTCATCCAGGCACAATATCACACAAAGCAGGGTAATGAGAATTAAAGACAAATAATATCGGGTGTGGTTTTCTCCAAGTAGAAGTCACACCTAACATTGTGCGTTTTAAGTGAAAAATGCCAGAGTGAAGGGCTCAAATTCCATAGCAAACACATCCAAGGGTTCGAGATTCAGCCCCACTCTGTATTCTATATTGAAAACAAACGTTGCAAATAAATCACAAAGAGAGAATCTGCAGATGCTGGAAATCCAAGCAAGACACACAAAATGCTGCAGGAACTCAGCAGGCCAGGCAGCATCTATGGAAAAGAGTACAGTTGACGTTTCGGGCTGAAACCCTTTGGCAGGACACCGAAACATCAACTGTACTCTTTTCCATAGGTGCTGCCTGGCCTGCTGAATTCCTCCAGTATTTTGTGTCCCCCCCCCCCACCCACCCCCGCCCCAAATAAATCAGTCTTTAACCTTGATATTAACTTAGGGATGATTTGTCAGTGTCTGACAGACACCCAGCAGAAGCAGCTGTGAGCTGAAAGTAAGTTGAATATTGGGAAATGAATCTTGGGAGACCCAGATCTGGAGAACAGAATTTGGGCAGAACCTTCAGCTTCCTGGCTCCACAGAAATCGTGTATTTTGCTTTTCACAATTATGATAACATAACTTCAGAGAACAATCCTCAAATAGACAATGTCACTTTACCCTTTGCAAATAGAACTAACTTCAGTGAATAAATTGGCTGACAGAAAATAGTATTTTTCGAGGCGGCAGTCATAAGAAAACAAGGAGGGTGTCTTGAGCCTTTTCCACTATTCAGTGAGATTTTGACCAAATTGGGCATTGTCTCAACTCTATTTTTCTGACTGGTCTCTATAACTATTGCCTTCCCTACAGTCCAAAAATTGAAGGCTTGATCAGAAAAAGGATGAACTATATGTCAGGTATAGGTTTATGGCTTACACTGAGTCCTTTGAGTTTTAACAGGGATGTAGGGTGAACTTAAGAAAGAAATTGGGAAGATGAAGAGTATATGAAATTACCTTGACTTCCAAGATTTTTCTTTTTTTAAGTATACAGAAACAAGAAGTTTGTTAAAGAGTAGATCCCTCAGGAAACAGAAGAAAAATTGATGTGTAGAGCCAAAGGGCATGAGTATGATCCACAGTGAATACTTCAAAGGGAGAAGGATGTGGATAATGGAGAGAACACCGACTTTCTGGAAAATGTTTGTGTCAGGAAGTGCAATTCACTTGTCTCTCTCTTGTATATATTCCATGAGTCAGCTTCCACTCTCCTCTAAATAAGAATGATTTCAACAATTCTCAATATTGAGAATAAATTTCTCCATTACTCCATTTCAAATGGTTAGCCATTGTTTGATTAGAACTAATTCTCTTTGGTGCTTGTTTCTTAAAAAATGGGCATTAACAGATCATTAACTATAGAACGATTTGGAAAATACACAACTATTTAAAAATTATATTCAAGTACTATGAACCATAAAAATTCCTTTGATTTGTTTATTCATGTTATTCAATGAAATAATTTCCAGAATGAATTGAACTGTTATTTAGAAAATGATGCTGGAGATTACTCTTCTTGGCAGTGATTAAATAAAACAGAAGTTGATATAAGAAAGGAGATATACGAATGGCTCCCTTCATCTCAGTGCACAAAATACTGCAGCACAGAAGGAGGCCATTTGTTGTCCTATTGTGGTTGTATGGATAAATTGCATGACATCCAACAAAGGAACACATGCTCTGAACGACACTGCATTTTTTTTGTACTGTTGCTGACAAAAAGAGACAGACAAAGCCAAACACATCAAGAGATCAGATCAGATCAGTTCAACAAGTCAAGAAATCAATGAAGATTTTGAAAATGATGAGAAAATTACTTTCCTGTTGCTTTTTGGCTTCTTAAATCTGCAAGGACAGCAGAACAGAACTCAGCCCATTTGAACATGATCTTCTCCTGGTGATATGAATATGGTCTTCTGCTGAGGTAAAGTTATTCTTTAAAGCTATTTTGATTTTTCTTTGAACACAATTGAGAGGATTAAAAATGGACGGAGTCACAGTTTATTCCTATTGTGCATTGAGTATCTCTGACATTCAATCCTCCTCCTCCAGGCAAAATCAGGAATTAGAAAAAAAATAATGGATGGATCAAGATGAAATAGCACTATAAAAATGAGGAACTGAAATGTAAGACTATTTCAGTGAGTGTACATTGAATTTGCAAAAATAATAAATCATAGTATCATTAAATATGCTCCAAACCAGCATGATAAGCAGTTTTGTTTGATAATTTGAAAAGGAAATACAGATAAAAATATTTATGTACATCTATTTTAGGCTTAAACCTCGCATATAGTATATTGGTTTTCCATCAAATAATACATGTTGAATACAGGACACAGAACACTTGGCTTGAATACTATTCATTAAAGAACAACAATCAACGTCAACCAAATGCGGGTCATATTACTGACCCAAGTACAGTACATGGTCAATGAAGAATAACAGACCCACAGATAGAACTACCGGTACATTGAGTAGGGGAGAGCAAAATGCCCACCATTCTATTAATGCCCACCATTCTATTAATGCCCACAACATATAGAGAGAGAAAAAATTAAAAAGGCAAAGTCAATTACCAAAAAAAATTACCAGCATTCTCTTTTGTAAATACTATGAAAACTCTCTTGCTTCCTCAGCAACCTTAGGTAATTGCATTCATATTTATAATAACATAATGTATAAAAATATTAAATTATTTGCAATAAAATAATTGACCCATTTTTTCATCAGAATGCCAGCAGACTCATTTAGCATTCAGTGCAACTTCCAGTATTTTATTCAGTTGATTGCTGAGAGTTTTTCAAATCTGCTCTAACATTTTTTGCCTTACGGAAATGAGGAGCAAGGATTCCCTTTGAATTCTGCAGCTTATAATAAGGAATTCTGCCCACTAAATAATTGCAAGCCCACTCATGTAGATCAGTGCTTCCCAACCATTTTTATGTCATGGACCTCAAGAATTGAATGAGGGGTCCTTGGACTTTAGGTTAGAAACTGCTAATCTAGTCTGAGAAGAACAGTTGCAAGGGAGAGTTTGTATAAGGTACCTCAATCAGGACTACTCGTGACTCCAGAGACCCACAGCACGTGCTTGACTCTCAACAGCTCTCTGAAATGGAGTAGCAAGCCACTCAGTAAAGGATGGGCCATAAAATGCTGGTCTTGCAAGCGATGCACAAATCCTGTAGAAAAATAATTAAATTGAAGATGATGCAATTTCCTTTTCAGACAACCTGCCTTTTTCCAATTAGGTTAAAGCCTCCATTTAGTCTTTATGTTGTTCCTTTCTATCTGCATTCTTTCAGCATCCAAAATCCTACTTTTGCAATTGAAATCTGTGCAATACAAATCTGTGCAAAATTCACTGTTGCCCAGTGATTGACAGCCACCTCTTCATCTCAATTATAGTTTCATATTGGTTATTTCTATGTTTGCATTAGAGTTAAGCTAACCTATTGGCCATTGTGAATCTCACTGAAATTTATACAATTAAATGCTATGATGTGTCAAACTAAAAAGAAGCAATAAATCGATGCAATTGATTCAGGAATGTAACAACTACAGTATGTATTGCTTGTTTTTAAATTTGGTGGTAAATTATTGATTATTATTACAATTTTAGAGTTTCAATGGTGGACTGAAACAATGATCTTGTGCTGGTTTCTCAGAGTATAATCCTTAATTTAATTTTTAAAGTTTTGCAGAGTATGGATCAGTACTTCAATTAACATTCAACATAAAAGTTATTGGATGCTTTTTAAGCTACAGATGGATTAATGAAGCATAGGTTTTAATAATCCACTTCTAGAAGCAATAAACATATATCTCAATTTCTTTCTTAAAACATTCTGGAAAATTTCATTCAGGATATTTTGGATATAATTTTGTGATAATGCTTGATGAGGTCAGACTCCAGATGTGTAAAAGCTCTTTTTATTCTGAGCAGATTTACTTTAAAGATACTTAGAAAAATGTTGTTTTCATAATTTCCTTGTATTCCATTGTTTAATACACAGAGAGACTTCAGTCTTTGGAATATGTTGTTTTATTCTTGCTTTTGTGATTAAAAATTGTATTAAAATAAACATATTTCTACATGTTTTCTTTCTCGCAGTCTATTGAGCAAGATGACTTGAGTGCAGAACAGGGAAACAACAAAAAAATTAAAGAAAGAATTAACACTTACATAGCACCTTTAGGCCATTGTGACATTCCAGAATACTTAACCTTTTGAAATATATTTAAAATGCTGCACCTATGATAATAAGATTGCACAGTAATCTGTTTGTGCAAGGAATCAAAGTGGGTTGATGGATATGTGTGAGAGAAAATAAATTGCCGGTCTACAAGGAAATAAAGAGAGGGGGAATGGGACAAATAGGATTGGAAATACATCAGAAAATGTGTACTTTCTGAGTTATTTCCACGAATAGGATTGCTGCCTTTGGAGTAGGCATGGATTTAACAGAATAGCCTCCTTCTATATTATAAATATAGGTAAGGTGGATCTCGTAACAGCACTGAGATAAATGACTGAGGTCAAGTGATATATAAATCATATCTCAGTCACTAGGACAGTGGTGAATCATTGCAGAATTTATTGGTTTCAAGGTGAAAGGTTTCATAGATTTTCCTCCATAGATGCTGCCTGAACCACTGTGCATCATGTATGCTGCTTCACTTTACCAATAGCCTATTCATTATGGGACAATCTTCATCACTAATAGGTAGATAGAGAGACAGAGAAATACTTCATTGATCCCAAAGGAAATTACAGTGTCACAGTAACATTACAAGTGCACAGATATACAAATATTAGAAGCAAAGAAAAAAAGAAAGAAAGAAAGAATGAAAAAAGGTAACAGGAGAAGGTTATCACTTCCCCAGCTATTCGTCGACACAGTTTTGAGCCAATGGCTGAGGGTAAGAATGACCTCATATAAATATGAGGTCACATAAATTTGGAGCAGCACAGTTGTTTTAGTCGATTACTAAAAATGCTCCTCTGTTTAGCCAAGGTGGCACGCAGAGGGTGAGAAACATTGTCCAGAATTGCTAGGATTTTCCACAGGGTCCTTTGTTCTCCCACAGCCTCTACTGTGTCTGGTTTGACTTCTATAACTGAGCCGGCCTTTCTAACTAGTTTATTGAGCCTGTTGGCATCACCTGTGTTGATGCCATTGCCCCAGCACACCACTGCATAGGGGATTATTCTGGCGACAACAGACTGGTAGAACATGTGAAGGAGAAGCCTGCATATGTGAAAGGACCTCAGTCTTCTCAGGAAGTAGAGGCGACTCTGGCCTTGTACACAGCCTCTGTGTTGGTGCTCCGCTCAAGTCTGTCATCCAGGTGCACCCATGGGTATTTGTAGGTACTCACCACATCCACATCCTTACCATCAATAGTAACTGAGACCAGTGCAGGCTTAGTCTTCCTAAAGTCCATCACCAACCTTTTAGTCTTACTGCAGATGATTCAGCTTGCACCATTTGACAAAGTCCGTCACCCAGGCACTGTATTCATCCTCCCATCCTCCCTTTATACATCCAAATATTGCTGATTCATCAGAGAATTTCTGCAGATGACATGACTCTGTTGTATCTAAAGTCTAAGGTAGACAGTGTAAACAGGAAGGAAGCAAGTAAATTCCCATGGGGTCTTACAGCCTCTTATAGCCATGTCTGACACACAGCTCTGAAGCTGCATAAACTGTGATCTGCCAGTCAACAAGTCCATAATCCAGGATAAAATGGAAATGTCAATCTGCATTTAATGAAGCTTTCTCCCCAGCAATGAGGGCTCATCACTGTCCTAATTTCGTGCTCCCCTATTCCATCACCATTTTCCCATTCACAGTTTGATTGTCCTGCAACTGAGGTGCTGCATTAAACTCCATTTGTCAATGCTTCACTACTAACTTTGAAATTTGAAATTGAACTTTATTTTCCCCTTTTCCCTGTTCTGCTGAAGGTTTCATCTTGGAACGTTAACCCTGTTCCTCTGCCTGCAGGTGCAGCCCAACACTTTGAGTTTTTCCAGCATCCAGTTTTTATTCTGAAATATTTTAAACTCAACAAAAAATGTTTCTACAAATATTAGCTTGACTTTTAAGTTTTCAATTACATTTCAGAATCTGCTGGATGAAAATCCAGACAACAGCTCATTCCTTTTCAATATAATTGCTCCATCAGCACTATTTACAGATCTACAGAAATTATTTCTATGCATTATTTTTGACAAGGACTTCAATTAGAGTGTATATTATATTCCTCAAGGATGTTTTATGTACTAATGAGCAGCAAATTTTGCAAATATCCCCACTTCATTAGTCACTGTCTCCTGTTAAAGTATTTAATTTTCATGACCGCATTCAAGTTTCTATTACCGAGAAAGTCTTCAGTCCAGAGATGTCGTTCGTTATTAATTGTCTGTGTCTTGATCATCTTAAAAGCTTTGCTTGTAAAATTTTGTTGAAATTAATTATACCTGCCAGATGGCTCAGATCCAATAATTAAGACAACATTTGTACCAATATGCGTGAGTTGTAACATTATGTGAAAATGATGCTTTTGAAGTCAAATCCTGTTCTAACTGTGAAAAGGAACAGTGTGAGATTTCTCAGGGAAGAAACAGAAGGCAGAGAGTAGAGACAGAGGTGCATTTCATTGATAGAGGTTTCTAACCCAGTCATGTTCTGCAAGAATCATTGCTTTGACCTTTGGTAGTTTCAATATATATGAATGATCTGGATGAAAATGTACAGTGTATGTGGGTTGATTAGCAGATGATACAACATTGGTGGTGTTATGAGAATGCTGTGAAGACTGTCAAATGATAGAGCAGGATGTAGATCTGTGGAAATTTGGGCGGAGAGGTGACAGATGGATTTTAATCCAGACAAGTGTGGAGCGTTGCATTTCAGAAACCAAATTGAAGAGTAGGAATGATAAGGAGCATTGATGTACAGAGGAGTCTTGGTGTGAAACTCCATGAAAGAGGCATCACCAGAGAATAGAGTGATGAGGAAGGTGTGTGGTATTAAGTTTGAAAACTGTGCAGTTGTGCAGTTTGGTTAGGCCACACTTGGAGAGTGGGTACAGTTCTGGATGCCACACTAGGGAAGGGTGCGATGTTTTGGAGAGGGATGCAGAAAAGGTTCACCAGGATACAAAAAGAAATTGGATTAACTTAAACGCAAGAGATTCCACAGATGTTAGAAATCCAGAGCAACTCACACAAGTTGCTGGAGGAGCTCAGCTGGTCAGGCAGCATCTATGGAAATGAACAAGTAGTCTATGTTTTGGTCTGAGACCTTTCATCAGGACCAGAAAAAAAGGGGGAAGATGCCAGAACAAAAAGCTGGGGAGAAGGGAAGAAGGACAGGCCAGAAGGCGTTAGGTGAAATCAGATGGGTGGGAAAGGTAAAGGGATAGAGAAGGAGGAAAACAGATAGAAGAGTCGACCATGGGAGAAAGTGAAGAAGGGGGATACTAGGGGAGGTGAATGGTAGGTGAGGAGAGGAGGTAAGAGGCCACAGTGGGGATCAGAAAAAGAGAGAAGTGGGAGAGGAAAGAAAAAGAGAGGACAAAAATTACTAGAAGTTGGAGAAATCACTATTTGTGCTGTCAGGTTGGAGGCTACTTGGACGGAATATGAGGTGTTGCTCCTCCACACTGAAAGTGGCCTCATCATTACCAAAAAGGAGGCCATGGACTGACATCTCAGACAGGCAGTGGGAGTAGTAATTCGAACGGCTGGAAATTCCTCTTTTGGTGAACGGAGCAGAGGAGGTCAACAGCTTGGTTTGGTCTGGAGGATCAAGGCTGACAGTGGATAGTCAGTATTTACTCACAAGATGGAATATCAAATATGAAAGGACATAGGTTTATGATGAGGGGGTGAGAAGTCTAAGGAAGATATATGAAGAAATACTTTTACACAAAAAACTGGTTTGTGATTAGAATGCACTTCAGGGGAGGTGATAGAAATACATACCATAAAAACTTAAGGGGTTTTTAGACAGACAGGATATAGACCACTTACAGACAGATGGAATTAGTCTAATCTGACATCCAGGTTGACATAAATCTGGTGGGCTGAAATATCCGTCTCTATGCTATACTTTTTTGTTATATTTCTCTGTTTCTACATGCAGTATGTTTGATGAGCTAGAGAATCATAAAGTCTTAGATAAAGATGCAGGTTTACACAGCTCCACTTGGTCCACGCTGACCATCAAGTATGGCAACACCATTGTCTTTGAATGGAAAATCCCTCAAAAGGTAATGTAGTCATCCTAGTACATCACAGGTAAAGCCTCACAACCACTGAGCACATCTACATGCAATATTGTCATAAGAAAGCAGCATCCATCATCAGACATCCCCAGCATCCAGGTCACACTCTCTTTTCACTGCTGCTATGAAATAGAAGGTACAAGGGTTTCAGGAATTGCACCAGCAGGTTAGAGAATTGTTATTGCCTCTCAACCATCAGGCACTTGAATAAAAGGAGATGACTACACTAAATTTCACTTGCCCCATCATTGAAATGTTCCCACAACCAATGATCTCTCTTTCAAAGACTATTTATCTTATGTATTTGCTACTTACTTATATTTGCATTTGTACAGTTTGATCCTATCTGCATTTTGGTTGATCTTTCATTTAACACGCTGCAGTTACTATTCTATAGATTTGCTGAGGTTGCCCACAATAAACTGAATCTCATGGGTCGTATATGGTGACATATGTACTTTGATAATAGAATCTACTTTGAACTTTGAAGAATCAATTTACATTCATCCTAAACCAATGGCATTTTTCTTTCCATTTTCCTCTCAACTCTCTCTCCCTCCCTCAGATTCCATCATTCATTTACACACTCGAGGTGACTTACAGATGCCAATTAACCATCGACATTTACGCCTTTTGGACATGTGAGGAAATCTTTCAAAGGCAAAGTCTGGATGGAAAGAATAATGCCACATATTAACTAAATTACATTTTTTCAAATTAATTGAGTTAAAAATTTATAACTTTTTTTGTATTTTAAATGTCTTAACTTAAACCAAATAAAAACAAGCATTTAATTTTTTCAAGGATTTTTAATTTTTAATCAATATTTTGAATGTCAGGGTCATTCAGAAGTATTGGACTGCTTTGAAATATTTGCTAGCTGTCAAAATCAATTATGGCTTAGCTGGCAGTTAATATATTCTTGACAACATTTTTTGATAGGGCTATAATATGCATACCACAATCCAGTCTTCCAATATTTTTGCATCATGTAATGGCCTGCTCCTGCACTAGGACTAACCAGTTAAAGCTGGGTTAGTTATTAATTCATACCATACCATACCATATCAATTTAAACAATCAGACCTCTCTACTAGTCCTTGGTCCATGGCCTTCCAAGTCTAACCACCTTATGGTTGGAAAGGTTCTTCCACAGATCATTGTTAGCCTCTCACTTCTTACCCTGAACCTATGACCTTTGGTTTTTGATACCCCTACTAGGAGGAAAAGCTAGTGTACCCAATTTCTCTTAATAACTGAAATGCTGTATCTGAGGCTACACAAAGGATAGCTTTGGGCAGCAAGTCAGCATCAGTTTTAATATCACTGGCATAGGTCATGAAACTGACAGATTACAGAAAAAATCTCTTTCCATGGGTAGGTAGGTTTTATTTTTCTATGAGTAAGGGGTGCTGAAGGTTAAACTGAGAAAAACATACAAAATTGTGATGGACATAGATATGGCAGATGGTCAAAATCTTTTTCCTATGGTAAGTATAGTATCAACAAGTGGACATGGATTTAAAGTGAATGCAAGGAGCTTTAAAAGGTATCTCAGGGATAAGAATTTTTATAAAAGGGAGGAGTTGATATAGAGTCATAGAAAAGAACGGCACCAAAACAGGCTCTTTGACCCATCTTGTATGTATCAAACCATTTAAACTGCTTACTCTCCTCGATCTGCACTGGGACCTCCATGCCTCTACCATCCCTGTACCTATTCAAACTTCTCTTAAGTGTTGAAGTCAAGCTTGCATGTACTACTTGCGCTGGCAGCATGTTCCACACTGTCATAGTCCTCTGAGTGAAGTTTCCCCTCCTGTTTTCTTTAAACTTCACACCTTCGTGAAGAGCACCAAATTTCTTGGTGATCACCTGGTGGAGAATCTCACCTGGTCCCTCAACACCAGCTCCATAGCAAAGAAAGCCCAGCAGAGTCTCTACTTTCTGCGAAGACCGAGGAAAGTCCATCTCCCACCCCACATCCTCATCACATTCTACAGAAGTTGTATTGAGAGCATCCTGAGCAGGCTGCATCACTGCCTGGCTCGGAAATTGCACCATCTCGGATCGCAGCGGATAGTGAGGTCAACTGGGAATATTATCGGGGTCTCTCTTCCCGCCATCACGGACATTTACACTACACACTGCATCCGCAAAGCAAACAGCATTATGAAGGACCCCACGCACCCCTCATACAAACTCTTATTCCTCCTGCCGTCTGGGTAAAGGCACCAAAGCATTTGGGTTCTCATGACCAGACTATGTAACAGTTCCTTCCCCCAAGTTATCAGACTCCTCAATACCCAGAGCCTGGACTGACACCTTACTGCCCAATTGTCTTGCTTTTTATTTATTGTAATGCCTGCACTGTTTTGTGCACTTTATGCAGTGCTGGGTAAGTCTGTAGTCTAGTGTAGTTGTGTGGCTTTTTTTTTCTCTGTGTTGTTTTTTTACGTAGTTCAGTCTAGTTTTTGTTCTGTGTCATGTGACACCATGGTGCTGAAAAACGTTGTTTCATTTTTACTATGTACTGTACCAGCAGTTATGGTCAAAATGCCAATAAAAGTGACTTGACTTGACTTGACTTGATCTTACACTCTTAACCCATGACCATTGTTGTAGTTCCACCCATCCTCAGTGGAAAAAGCTTGCACTTACCTTATCTATACTGCTCATAATTTTGTGTACCTTTATCAAATCTCCTCTCAGTCGTACACATTCTAGGAATAAATTCCTAACCTATTCAATCATTCCTTATAACTCAGGTCCTCCAGAACCAGCAACATCGGTATGCTCATTCAACCTGATTTACATCTTTCCAGTGGGTAGGTGACCAGAACTGAACACAATACTACAAATTAGGCCTCACCAATCTCTTGTACAACTCCAATATAATATCCTATCACAATGTACTCAATACTTTGATTTATGAATGCTAATGTGCCAAAAGCTTTCTATCTGGAATATGCTGTCAGAGGCAGTGGTAGTAGCAAGTGCAATGACAATATTTAAGAGGCATTTAGACAAATGCCTTAATAGATAAGGTGTGGAATGATGCAACCTTAATACAAGCAAATAGGGTTACTGTAGATGGGCAAGAGGGTCGGCATGAAATACCAGAAGACATAGGTGCAGAATTAGGTCATTTGGCCCATCGAGTCTGCTTCACCATTAAATCACGACTGATCATTTTATCTCTCCTCCTCAACCCCATTTCCTGGCCTTCTCCACATAAACCTTGATGCCATGTCCAATCAAGAACCTATCAACCTCTGCCTTAAATACACACAATGACCCGGCCTTCACAGATGCACACGGCAACAAATTCCACAAATTCACCACCTTCTGGCTAAAGAAATTTGGCTGTATCTCTGTTTTGAATGGATCCCCCTCTATCCTGAAGCTGTGCCCTCTTGTTCTAGAGTCTCCCACCATGGGAAACATCCTTTCCACATCCACTCTGTCTAAGCCTTTCAACATCTGAAAGGTTTCAGTGAAATCTTCCCTCATCCTTCTATATTTCGGTGAGTACAAACCCACAGCCATCAAACGTTCCTTGTATGATAACCCTTTCATTCCAGGAGTGCTCCTTGTGAACTTCCTCTGCACCCTCTCCAATGCCAGTACATCTCTTCTAAGATAAGGAGACCAAACCTGTTCACAATACTCAAGGTGAGGCCTCACCAGTGCCTTGTAAAGCCTCAGCATCACATGTTTAAATGGGAAAGTAATGGTTGAAAGGACCTGCTTCCGTACAGTAGAACTATATGACTGGTTAGGTCTATGATTCCATTTTGGTTAATATGTTTTATAGGTGTTTACCTCAAATGACAAGTTATGGGTCATTACATAATTTTTCATTGGTGAATAAGCTATAGAGAATAGTGAAGTTGAACTGGAAATTTAGTGCACAGTGAAATATTTAAATTTTTTTGGCTATGCTGGCATATTATAAAAACCTTTGGTGCACTGAAACATTTCATGGTGCTCTACAATTAGTATCAGAATTGAACAGAAATGGATAGGTTTAGCAGAATGTACAGCCCAAGGCATAATTTTACCTGAGGCATCTGAAGAAAAAGATCATACAATGAAGCAAAGGGGGTTTTTGGGAATAAGGTATCTCAAGGCCGGGTCACAGGACATATAAAGAGACAGGAGGAAAAAGTGCTTTTCAAGGTGAAAAACAGCAGGGAGTGTATTGGTGGAAAGGACCAAGATGATGGCAGGGCTTCTGGTGAAAAATTTGAGGGATGGGGCTTATATGAAGACGTGTTAATGTGGCACAAGATACCAGCATGGTGTCTGATTCAGATGGGTGTTATTAAAATCAAAGGCAAGGAAAGGAGGGGGAATTGATTCAGGTATGTAAAACTAAGTTTTATGTAATATTAGTCCAGGGTCAGCAACTGTTTCTTTAATACCAGTGTACCTTTATAGAATATATTACATAATTAACAGCTAATTAGTACTTAATGAATGAAGCTCTAGAACAGGTTTTCCCAATCATTTTTGTGCCATAGACCAATAAGTAAGCGGTCTGTGCATCCCAGGTTGGGAAGCCCTGCCCAAGAAGGAAATTGCAAGTAAGATCTCAGCTGGAAGAGCACTTCCTGGATTTGTAATCAGTTTCATTAATAAAGAATCATTGTTAATCATCCAATATTCCAACAATTTCCTGTATCCTAGAGGGTGAATAGAAGAATCTGAGACAAGGGTTGAAGTGGGCAATATTTTGAAAAATGAAGTTTTGATGTTTAACAAGGATTTAGAGTCTAACGCTCATCTTAAAATCAGAAGGATGGTACATTGTCTGGCTGAATCGAAGAAGTCATCCTAAAAGGAATGTGAGACCAGGGAGTTAGAGAGTTGTATTTTGTCAGGGACCGAGAATGACTTTGGCCTTATTGGTTTTGAGATACTGGAAGACTGAATATAATTGATTTTATGTTGCACTGCCGCTGTCCACCGTGAAGATAGTTAAGAGGTACTCTGGGTCTACTGGGTCACATTTCCTTCCCTGAAGGGCATCATTGAACAGTATTTTTAATGACTGTCTGGTCACTTCATTCTTACCATAACTGATATTCGCTTTTTAATCTAGATTCATTTAATTACTTGAATTTAAATTTCACAGCTGCCAAGCTGGGATTTAATCTCTTGTCTCAGGTGGTGTCCAGTAAATTAATTACAATGTTCCTGTACCCACAACTGTGATGGCCAAGATCTTTACACTCACTGCAATTATGCAGAAAATCTCTTATCCCATTAATTTCTGCAGAATTGAAAACAAGAACATGAACTTTATTTGGACACGGACTATGGAGTATATTGATAAGAATTCTCCGTGATTCATTTTTATTTAGCTTCCACGTCTTCCTTCAAACATGACAAAAGTGTCTGTTTTTGCATGTGTGTGTCGGGTGGAGAGGGAGGGGAGCATGGACAGTTATTGACCATGTTATGGAATATTATAAGGTATATTATGGAAGATCTACAAGGTGAATATAAAGACCAGGTGAGGAAATAGGACTAAGTATATCCTTAAGCACACAAATATCAGAATTCTGCAGGATGAGGAGTGAAGGGAGAAGATAATAAATTCCAATACTCCAAACATGATTACATTTGGAGGAGTGTAGAGATTCACTGAAGTCAAGGAAACTGTTGAGTTCCAGAACTACAATATCCAATCACTGTCATATACATGTATTTCCTACTGCCTACCAATGAAACATTTCTCTCCCACTCCTGTTATAATTAAATTAATTTTGCTCTGAGAACAATTACTAAACTGAATGTAAAAACTGAACTCAGGTCAACCTTATTAGGATATGCTATATTAATTTGAGTATTAAGATCTCTTAAACTGGAGCATCAAGAATATTTTGAAGGATTGACACCTTCTCTGGTGTCCACTTTAATGTGCGAGATAACTCTTGAAACAAAATGAACTCTCTACCATTCAATGCATTAAAGAATAACTAGACTTAACCCATCAAATTTCATTACCGTGGAAGATTGAGTGCAGTATTCTTTGGTTTTTGATTACCTGCTTCATATTATCTGCATTGTAAAGGTGAATGCCTTTGATTTTGATTGCTACTTCATTCAGAAAGTGGGTTACAAATTTAATTATTCTTCCTAATTGACTTATCCATTTTCAAATTGCTCTGAGTGACTGCTGATGAGGACGCTGTAGTCAGAGAATTAGAGCAATTTGAAATCAATGCTGCTGATCATTTGCAGCTAAAGTTTCCCTTAATGAAGTTTCAATATACGTCTTTTGTTCATTAGGTCCTTTGTTGTCCCAGTGGCTTGGAGTTTTGAATAATAAGGGTGCTTTGCAAGTGTCTGCCACACATGCACTGAGATTTCTATTGACTGGGTCGTACACTGGTGTGCTGCCTGTTTAGCTTCACTGACTCCACTCAAACCTGTTTCGCTGATTTATTTATTGATCTGTGTCTGAAGATGCAAACAGTTCCTTCATTTCTTCCATGAGGGATCTATCAGTCAGATTAGTTACATACATTTACACAACTGTAGGGTGCTGACTTATCGAACTATCTATTAATTATGCAGAATTTGCTGCAAGGAAATAGGCCATTTGGGTAATCTTTCCCATACAAGTGTATTGAAATGAATTTAACTGACTTTATTGCTTATATCCTTCATATACATGAGAAGTAAAAATCTTTATGTTATGTCTCCGTCCAAATATGCATTGTGCAATTTATAGAAATTTATAATAAATACTATGTACAACAGGACAGTCAATATAACGTAGAAATTCAGTTGTGTCAGCATGAGTTAGTCAGTCTGATGGCCTGGTGGAAGAAGCTGTCCCGGAGCCTGTTGGTCCTGGCTATTATGCTGCAGTACTGCTTCCAGATGGTAGCAGCTGGAACAGTTTGTGGTTGGGATGACTCGGGTCCCCAATGATCCTTCAGGCCTTTTTTACACACCTGTCTTTCTAAATGTCCTGAATAGTGGGAAGTTCGCATCTGCAGATCTGCCGGGCTGTCCGCAACACTCTCTGCAGAGTCCCGCGATTGAGGGAAGTACAGTTCCCATACCAGGCAGTGACGTAGCCAGTCAGGATGTTTTCAATTGTGCCCCTGTAGAAAGTTCTTAGGACTTGGGGACACATACCAAACTCCTTCACCTGTCTGAGGTGAAAGAGGCGAGGTTGCGCCTTTTTCACCACACAGCCGGTATGTACAGACCACGTGAGATCCTCGGTGATGTTTATGCCGGGGAACTTAAAGCTGTTCACCCTCTTAGCCCCAGATCCATTAATGTCAATACAGGTTAGCCTGTCTCCATTCCTCCTGTAGTCCATAACCAGCTCCTTTGTTTTTGCAACATTGAGGGAAATGTTGTTTTCTTGACACCACTGTGTCAGGGTGATGACTTCTGTACATGCATTATAAATGCTTTCTCCATTTATGACCAAGCCTGTCAATGCTTCTGCCCTTCCTTCCTTATCCAGCTTCTCCTCACGTGCTTCTACATTCTATTCTACAATGCAGCATTCTAATCACTGTCAATGAGAGGTTACTCCTGAATTCCTTATTAGATTATTTTAGCTACTTTAAATTTGACCCATGCTTTCGTCAATGATTACCTTATATTTTTAATTTCCAGGTTTGAAGTGGTTACCCTACACTGGTGTTCTTATTTCTGATTTACATTCTGATATCAGGAAGGAGGTACAACAGAGGTCCCCAACCTTTTCTCTGCCATGGACCAATGCCATTAAGCAAGGGGTCCATGGGTTGGGAACACCAGAGGCACAGAAACCTTATGTCCCACACCAGCAACTTCAGGAATAGTCCAGCTCCTGAACCAATGCAGGTAACTTCACTCGCCTCAACACTAAACTGATTACTGAACACAAACTACAGACTCACTTTCAACGACTTCACAGCTCATCCTCTCAGTATTGTTTGTTTGTTTATTTATTTAAATTATATTCGCCCAGTTTGCCTTCTTTTGCACATTCATTGTTTGTTATGCTTTGTGTGTAGTTTTTCATTGATACAATTGTATTTCTTTGTTCTACTGTTAATATCTGCAAGAAAATGAATCTCAGTGTAATATATGGTGACATATACATACTTTGATAATAAATATACTTTAAACTTTGATATCTGCGGACCCCATTTTTGAAACAATTACCTTATGATTGTAGCTTCTGATTATGAGATGTGTCTCCTAAATCAGTGATCTGTAGTCTTTGGGCAATTATATTATGGTATTGAACACAATTTTTGAAGCAACCTCAGACTTATTATAGCACTGCATAAACATTCCCTTGAACAAACCCTGCGAAATAACTTGATAAGCACTTGGTGTGCCTTGTATATTGGGTTTTATTGGAGTTAGTGAGATAATGCTTTCTAAGGATGTTGCTCAAGGAATAAATATTGGCGAGGATGATTGATAATTTTCCACAACCTGACTTTTCATGGTGCTATTGGAAGCAAATGATGAGTGCAAGAAGTTGATTTCTATCCTTGGTTCCATTTCCCTCAGTAGAAGCAATTGAGTCACCACTCAGCTTTGATGTGAAAGGGAGTAATTCAGCCTGACACCCAAATGGTGAAAAACCCTGCAGGTGATGTTATTAACATGAATAAAACAGAATGTTAGAACTCACTCCTAACGTGAGCCACCCACACAAGCCAGTGATCTATCTGGTAGGGTTTCCTGCATCCTCTGATATGGATGCTGCCCAATACCGCCCTGACTAACCATAACATGACCCTGCAGGCTGCAGGTTCTTGTGTGATGTAATATTGTTGCATCAGAAGTACAGATAACTCCTGCTTCTAAATCAGCAGAAACAACTTTAACAGTGGGTTAAACCAAGCCCCTAGAATTAGACAACAATAGATATCTCAAAATCTATAAATACTTTTGACAAAGTAAAAAAAAACTTTCAGAAGTACTAAAGCAATAAAATGGGATTAATGTAAACAAGAGCACGATGAATAATCAATATGATCTCAGGGGGCCTAAAAGCTCTTTTGCTGTTCCGAGGGTCCAAGACTCACATTTAAGGGGTTGTATGATCACCTCCTACACCTAATTTATATATTTGTATCTATTCCAGAATATAAACATTTTAACCCAAAATAAACCTCATTCATAACAAATAAAATCTTCCATGAATAAACCATCCCGTGCCTTTTCCTCCTTGCTTTCATAGACAATGTGCTACATAGTGTAATAATACAGATAGACTGTTCCAAGTCCAATAGGACTGAAAAAAATGCAGTAGGACTGTTGCCATTCATGTGGGCCCACAGAGTAGTGTATTACTAGAGACTGATTCCTCATCTAACCTTGTACGCGACATTTCTTGTATTGATAGAGATACAGCACAGACTAGGCCATTCCGGCCCTTTGAGCCACACTGTGCGATTTAACCATGCCGTATTCACAGGTCAATTTCCAAGGACCAATTTAACCTATCAACTGGTCCTTCTTTGGAGAGGAAACACTGAGAGGAAACCCATGTGGTCACGGGGAGAACAGACAAACTCCTTAAAGGCAGTGGTGGGAATTGAATCTGTGCTGCTGATACTGTAAAGCATTGTGCTAACTACTACATTACCAGGATGCCTTAAACTTATCCAAAGTTATCCAGTTTCTCCAAACTTGTCTTACATCTACTCTTAAACTTTGGAGCTATTCTTCCAAATGTGCTGGGGATGACATCACGGTAGTCTTGACTCCATATCAGAACAAAGAATCAGAAATAATATCCTTGGCATATCCCATGAAATGTGTTGTTCTTCAGCAGATCGACATTACAATACATAATAAAAAAAATTATACATTACAACAATATATATTAAATTAAATTAAGTAAGTAGAGCAAAAAGAGTGAAAAAAGTAAAGGAAGTAGTGAGGTAGTGTCTATGGGTTCATGGTCTATTCAGAAATCCAGTGGTGGAGGGAAAGAAGCCATTCATTAAGTATTGAGTGTGTGTCTTCAGGCTCCTGTACCTCCTTCTTGTTGGTAGCAATGACAAGAAGGCACGACTTAAGTGATGGAGCTCCTTAATGATGGATGCTGACTTTTTGGGGCATCCCTTTTAGAAGGTGTCCTCAAAGCTGGGGAGGCTCTTGCCCATGAGATTAGTAGGAGAAAGGTTGATGAGAACTGGCTTTCAAGTTAATAACTTAACTATTACTAGAATACCAGATTTGGTGATACTTTGTTCAGAAAACCAAAAGCAGTTCAGGAATCCAGAATCTTCGTGGTAAGGAGATTGCATTCAGTCACCTCTATAAGAACTGCCCAGTGAGACAGCTGAAAATGAATTAAACACATCTGTTATGAAAGTAGAGTACTTGGATAGTACCTGTACCTGGTTATCATACCATCTGGTTCATCAGCTTTCTCCAGAAAATGAAATCTATTGTCTAACATTGGGTCTGACGTACGGTACATGTTATTCCATGTCCTCAAAAAAAAAGAATGTACTCTGAATTGTCCTCTGAAATCACCTCATTTCAATGCCAGTTAAAAGTCAGCAATAAATGATGGTCCTGCCAGAGTCACCCATATCAAAAGATTGATTTCAATAAAAAGAGGAGATTTATTATTGATTACATCTATAATTCAGTTTGCCCTTACATTATAAGCAGCATGGGTGTGTCAATAAACATTTCACATTAAAACTGAGGTAAGAATGCAATTGCACCTTTAGTTCAGTGTCATATCCCTAGCTTGCGTGTGCCCAGTAAGCAATTTTAACTTATATGCCCAGCAGGCAATGTTGGTACTTATAATGCCGAGGCTTGAGTAGGTGTACAAGATGATGAGAGGCATTGATCATGTGGATAGTCAGATGCTTTTTCCCAGGACTGAAATGGTTGCCACAAGCAGACACAGGTTTAAGGTGCTGGGGGGTAGGTACAGAGGAGATGTCAGGGGTAGGTTTTTTACTCAGAGAGTGGTGAGTGCGTGAAATGGGCTGCCAACAACGGTGGTGGAGGCAGATACAATAGGGCCTTTTAAGAGGCTCTTAGTACATGGAGCTTCGTAAAATAGGAGGCTATAGGTAAGCCTAGTAATTTCTAAGGTAGGGACATGTTTGGCAGAACTTTGTGGGCCGAAGGGCCTGTATTTTGCCGTAGGCTTTCTATGTTTCTATAACCATTAGCAATGGTGGGTTTGGTTGAATTTTCTTGTCTGTTTTAGTCTCTGTTGATGTTAACAGGGCTTTGATACTGGAAGTTCCTCAGATCCTATACGTTTCTTGCAAGAGAAATAAAAAAACAAGTCTTCTAAATGTCAGAGGTAAACAACAACACTAACCTTACACAAGTGTATAAGCAATAATTTCCAATTCAGTGGATCTGTGAACTGGTGAATTGCAGATCAGTTCCTTACCTATTAAATCTAGTTATAGTTTTATTAATTTAGCTTAAGTTAAAGCCGAGTGACTTTTCATTATTTCATTGAAAAATCTGTTCTTGTAGATACTTTAAATAAATTGATGCATCATTAATCCCATGAGTCACCAAAAAAATTTACCTTCAGGCAAACTTGCAAAAAAATAGAAAATAGTTATCCATATTTCATTCGAAGAACTGCTGCGCTGATGTCTGTTTTCAGTGGTTTCAGATCTTGTTCAGAGGGAACTGCATGGCATATACTGCTTTTTTAGTACTCAGTCATACAAATTTTTACAAGATTTGTGGAGTCTTATTTACGAGCCCAAGACTGTACCTTCATGGACCAAAGCAATTCCTGTCAAAAGACTGAGCTGGGTACTGACAACCACCTGCCTCATGATATGTCCTTGACTATTAGCCAGGCAAGGAGAGTCATGAACTAAAATCATTGAATCACAGAAAGAAGACATCTGGCTGTCTTTTAGCGGATACCAGTGTAAGAACCCCAGTCATCCTTGCACCTCACCATTTACACATGGCCTTACAAATGATCTGATGTAAATAACTATCCAATTCACTTGATAGTACTCTCCCACCATTTTTGCAAGCAAGGAGTTTCAAGTCAACAGATCAGGAAGCATCCTTAGATCAGACTTCAGTTGAAAGATTATCAAGCTGAAATATCAAGTACATTTCTTTCCCTGCATATTCCACCTAGCATGTTGTGTATCCCCAGGATTTTCAGTTTTCATTTTATATTTCCATGTGTATTTTATTTCTTGGTTGTCAGGTTATAATCACTTGCAGATCTTATTCATAGCTATGCACAAATTTTTAATCCATGCTCCCTTTATCTTGAACTATTCAAAGTAAATTTATCACCATATATAACCCTAAGACTCGTTTTCTTGCAAGCTTATTCAGTCAATCCAAGAACCATAATAGAATCAATGAAAAACCCCAGCCAACAGGGTGGACAAACAACCAACGTTCAAAAGACAACAAACTTGAAAATTCAAATAAAAAAACATGAAATAAATACTGAGAAAATGAGATGAAGAGTCCTTGAAAGTGAGTCCATTTAAGTGATAGGGCAAGAGAAGCTGAATGAAGTTACCCCTATAGGTTGAAGAGCCTGATGGATGAGGGATAACAACCATTCCTGAACCTGGTGGTGTGGGACCTGAGGCTCCTGTACCCTTTTTCCCTGATGGCAGCAGTGAGAAGAGAGCATGGCATGGATGGTGGGGCTCCTTGATGGTGAATGCTGCTTTCCTGTCACAGCTCTCCATGTAGATGTGCTCAGTGTTACTAGTGTTGGACTGAACTGTATCTACGTCTCTTTGTAGGATTTTCCATTTAAGAACGCTGAACTTTCCATATCAGGCTGCGATGCAACCAGTCAATGTACTCTCCACTACACACCCAAAGAAGTTAGTCAAAGTATTAGATGACATGCCGAATCTGCACAACCTGCTAAGGAAGAAGAATTGCTGTGGTGATTTCTTCATCTTTGCCCTTAAGTTCTGGACCCAGGACAGTTCCTCTGAAATGACAATACTGAGGAATTTAAAGTTGCTGACCTTCCTCCTTCTGAAATCAATAATCAGCTGCTTGGTCTTGCTGATATTGTGTGAGAGGATGTTGTTCTGACGCCACTCTCCAGAGCTTCAATCTCCCTCCTATATGCTGATTCATCACCACCTCTCATTCGACCAACAGCAGCGGTGATGTCGACAAACTTAAATATGGCTTTGGAGTTGCGCTTAGCCTCACAGTCAGATTAATATATAGAAAGGACTTCTCTCCATTTACCTTTTCTACACTCACCTCAAGATACCTGAACAAGATAGATCATAATTTATCTAGATGCTGGACTATGGAAGGAATATACATCGTACGTACTTTCAATCTGAACTTTTCTGCTCATTATAATGCCCATATATGGCCAGGGGTCGTATGGCTGTGGAGATTGGACTTGATGTTACTGTGTCTTGCACCAAAGGGTCTGATACTCATTATTCAAAATCTCATCAGGGGATTGACTAATTGTTAAGGTGTCATAAGCAGATCATGAAAGTATAATTGTATCTTGTCAGCATCAGTGCTTTCAAATGAAATGGAATGGTAATTAATTCACTGCAGAGGAAAAAGTTCAAAAAGGATTGAAATATTCGAGATAGAAGTAGAAGCCATAAAGAATTTTAGCAGGTCTGACATTCAATAAGATTTTGGATGAACCTAGACCAAGTCCAGTGTCCCAAAGTGATCCCTAAATCCCTTGATTCCCTTAAAAACTCAAAACCCTGTAATTTCAAGCTGTAAAACCCAATATCTACATTAATAAATCTGACAGAACACTGAGACATTAAGCTAGGGATTTCTCATGCAGGTAAAGACCCCATGTTGGGTCATAGAATACTGAATTGTTTGAGGAATCAGATAGAAAATGGTGATATCACTGGCCTAGTATTGAAAGAAAAATGTGAGTCATTTTCTAAAGGCAACGAGTTGACTGGCCAATTAATGACTCCAGGACTTTTCCTGTAGACAGACTCTCCTTTGGAGCCAAAGCCCTGCACAATATTCAGGTAAATGTGGAGATATGTTGATCATATGTCTCCTCATCTCATACTGAGCAAATTCAGTGCAAACAAAATCCGGTGAGCTGGGAAAGCAAGTCATGTTGGATTATCAATTTCTCTTGCTGTTGGAGCCATATTCGTTCATCGAGTGCGCGGAAACCAATGAAAAAGATTTACTCTTGGATTACTAGCCTGGCCACCCTAATTCACTTTGTTTTAATATATTTGAACATGGTTCATATGTTATGTCAATATCCAATTTTAGTTATTACTTAAAGTCAAGTGATTAAGGCTGACATTTACTTTTGGATAGCTGCAGTGATTGTTTTCCTTCTACTGTGATAATAAACTTTGGAAAACAAAGTACTAAATATGATGCTCATCTACACTAGTTGCCTGTATGTTAGATATACTCACATGACTAATGTTATGAATTGACATTTCCTCTAATCTTACAATATATATCCATTCAGCTGTACAAAATCCAACTGAAAAATCTATGAAGCTCTTCACCAAACAAACCCTGCAGTATTTCTTATAAATCATGAAATAAAACATTGAGATCAATAAATGCATTAAAAAATTAAGAAATTACAAGTGGAATAAACCTTGTGGCATTATTTGCACCTGTGCCAGCTATGACTCAGAGATGGTGTCTCTGTGTCTGAAGGGTCACTTCCAACATCAAAATTTAAGCACACGTTTCCCTACAAATAATTCAGAGCATTCACTCTGTGAAAATGAAATTTGTGAGCGAGAGTTTAAACTGCAGCCACTCTACCCAGAAAGGTAGATGAGAAAGGTTTCATAGAAACATGGAAAACCTACAGCACAATACAGGCCCTTCAGTCCACAAAGTTGTGCCGAACACGTCCCTACCTTTGAAATTACTAGGCTTACCTGTAGCCCTCTATTTTACTAAGCTCCATGTACCTATCTAAAAGCCTCTTAAAAGACCTTATTTGAGAGGCTCTAATCCTTTTCAGACCCATTTCAGTGACTCTATTTAAACAAGATAGATAAATCACTTTGCTGTCCTGGCCAACATTTGTCCTTCTACCTAGGTCATCATTACAATTCGGATTGCGGTAAGATTGCTGAGATTGCCTTATAACCTCCAACTCTAACCACGCTTCACAGAGTCATAATAGCTTAAAGGAAGGGCATTAGTCAATTGAGAGCAGGTCAGCTCTCTGTCCAGCAGTCCACTCACTCCTACTCATCTCACCTGCTAACTTTACTTTCATGGCTCAAGTTCCTTTCAGACAACCTTATAAAGAGAAAGATGCAGCTTAATCTTTAGAGTCACAAATCCAATTGCAGTTTCCTTAGTATCTGAGAAATCAAAAAATCTGGTCTCTTTGTACCAAAATGTCTCTCATTCCTCCATGTCTCCAATCGATTTTAACCTGGCATCACTGCAGTTTCAAAAGATCACAGAACAGTCACTAAGACCTCTTTCACATGTAAATTTGTGGATCCTTTTAACTTGGAAATTTAGATCTTAATAAATCTGCTGCAAGTTTTAGAGGATAATTTCCATAGAAACAAACGTCTATCTCCTCATTGACTTGTTTATGAATAAGACTAATATGTATCTCATGAACACAAGAAATTCTGCAGATGCTGGAAATCCAGAGTAACACATAAAATGTTGGAGGAGATCAGCAGGTCAGGCAACATCTATGGAAGGGAACAAGTAATCAACATTTTGGGATCCTCCTGATCAAGGGTCTCACCTGAAATGTTGGTTGTTTATTTCACACCATAGAGGCTGCTTGGCCTGCTGTGTTCCTCCAACATTTTGTGTGTGTTACTCTAATATTTATCTCTGTTGACAATACTACCAGTGACTTTTCAAGAATGGGACTCAAAAGATATCTTAATATTGTTTCGAAAAAGGAATACCTGCTGACTTTTTTTTCTGTCACACCCTTAAAGTTCCTGAAATCTCTTCACAGTTGATGAATTTAAAACATCAGATTAAAAAAAAGTTAAAATTCAAGTCAAGTGCTCTAGCCAATGTGCCATGTCCACATCTATAACATATTTTCTTTTGCAGTGTAATTAATTTCTGGTATTAGCATGAAAGTTAACTCATTCCTGAAATGTGCCACAAAGGAAACATGATAAATGCTAAAATAATAGTTAATCTTTTTCACTAGCATCAGGGTATTTAACTGATATCTTAAATGTGATTGTTATCTTATGTATGCCAGGTGTGCCTTGCACTGTGTGTGACTGTCGGTAATGTGTTTTGCACCTTGGCCCTAGAGTTACACTGTTTCATTTGGCAGTATTCAGAGCAGTTATGCATGGTTAAATGAAAATTAAACCTGAACTTGAACTTGCATCGAGGCAAGTTACAACCTTCAAATTCAACAAAATCAAACACCCAGCCTTTCCAGTTTGTGCTTTTCTAGCTAGTTCTGTAATGTAAATTTAGTTTATTTTCTTTTCTCACCATGTGCGTTCTGACCTGCTGGTGTTTTCTATCATTCTGTTCTATTTCAGGTGTGTCACAGTTTCTTTCTTTTCTATTCTCCTTATTTGCACATTCTGCATGCAGATAAACTAGCACAAACAACACTTCACCACCTGACACCAAACCATCACACCCCATTTCTTTCTGAATTTTCATTATTTCATTCAATTGTGTCATCATTTTATTTGTTTATTCAATTTTGCAAATGAATGCACTATAATGAACTTAGTGTATTTTTTGGTTCTAATGTGTTCCTCCTTGTACAATTCTTGTATGATTTGTGTTTATGTTTCTTCTTCTGAATGTTTGCCTCAAATGCTCTGTGCCTGTGATGTTGCTACAAGTAAATTTTTCTTTGCACCTGTGCATACATGTACTTGTGCATATGACAATGAGCTTAATTGACATTTAACTCAACTTGACTTAAATACTTCAACATCTTGTTGAACTGAATGCACTTAATTTGTTAAATAAAACTGGTATGAGTCGGAAGAAGGAAGGGGATTTCTTTTTCATCTTGAGCTGTTTTAACACCATTTGTGGTGCAGAGATATTCTCGTGTCAAATTTCAACCATTGCTCTTCTACTTATTTATTTAGTTCTGCTCATTATGCAAATAAAACAACAAAAAAACTATTTTCAATTCCATCCTTCCATTTTGAGCCCTAACCAATTTACCAAATTTTTGCAACGGACATGTTCAGAAGCCTACACCTTTGATTTAGGCTTTTAAAAACATGTCAGTGACGTAAATTTGAAACATAAATTGTCCAGCATCAAACCCTACATCATGCCACTCTGTCCTTTACTCTGCCACAACATTGCTCCTTGAAATTTGTTTCTTGCTGTTTCCAACACAGTCTCTAATTCTTCCATGGAAGGATTGTTAAATTGTGTCTGTGATATTGTTCCTTTCACATACTCACTTAATGCTTCATAAATCTCTATGGTCATTTATAACCTAAATGTTTAGGGAGTGAAATGGTTATTTGTCACCTTCCAGTGTCAAGAGTGATCGCAGCATAAATCACCATTCAGCTAGGAGTCAAAAATTTAATGAAAGGGATTGATCCCTGGTATAAATGATCAAAATATTTGATAATCAGAGCATGCTAAGGAACATAAGAGAGAAAGATCTCAACAACATGAATTATCCAATAAACCAACCTGCGGAAAAAAAGTCAGAGCATTAAAAAATTGAAAGCTGTATCATTTCCCAATGAAAGATAAAATAACAATGACATGAAAAATGAGCCTTGTATAGTTCAAGAAAATCTAAAACATCTCTTGCTTGGCGAAACAATTATCAGACGTTCTAACAGAAATGCAAGACATTGAAATGCATGTCTAAAGGAAGTTAATAAAGGCTCTTTAAAAATATTCCTCCACTCTAAGATGATCAAGTCGATAATGTTAAACAAAAGAAATCATAAAGTAGAATTAGACAAGATTGATACTGTTTTTTTCTGTGATGGAACCAAAGAGCCTCTATTTTATGATCTGAATTTTAGTTTCTGCTTAAACCAAATAAGTAATCCTCAACAAATTTGCTTCATAAACAATAGTGGTTCAGAATTTGTCTCATAGGCTGACATATCATATTTAATTGAAAATGTAAAATGATAATTTATTATATGGGTCTACTCAGAAACAATCATCGGTATAGATTAATTAGCTTTAACGTCTGGGACCATTAGGGCTGTCTCCTTTAAATGGACGGAAATCTTATTATGATGTTTTGATTGTTATATCTCAGTCAGTCAGGCTCCACTCTAGTACATTCATGGTCAAATCTTCAAATTTCTTTCATATTAGACATAAAAAATGAGCTTAATTGTTTTGAGACAATGTCATTTCCTAAAATATGGTAATGGCATAAGTCCTCCTTGAAGAACATTAGGAGCATATAAACTAAAACACATCTTAAGATATATTGAGTGAGATATTGTATAAGTGAGTGATTTCAGAGGGTGGAAAAACAGGGAATACTATGAATTTAATGATTTTTTTAAAAGTTAAATTTATAATACTCCTTGTTCTACCACACAAAAAAAACTTTAAAATATTTGCATATCATGGGAATTTCCAGAAATTCAGAAAAATTGATTTAGAAAATCAAATATTTTGTAAGTTTAATGCCCAAAGCTGGATTTTCCTATAAATCCAAATAAAAAAAGTAGTGAAATTCACCATCGTCTAGAGTCCGACAAATGGCACCTCACATCCTCTCAGATTCTTCTTTCCAACATCCATACAGAAACAATGGTAATTCACAACAATATTTTTCATTTTCATTGAAGCCTGCCATCTTAAAATGAAAAGTTCACTAGTTTTAATCCCACTAGATCTGATAAGCTTGCAGAAACTGGCAAAAAGCACAGACTGAATTATATCTCAAAAGCTAGACATAGACCATTGTCAAATGAAGTCTGAGATTTTGGGCTTGCAATTCAAGCTCACTTATAGTCACAGTGGCAGGGAGTTTGAAAGTATGAAGTATCACATTGAAAAACTGAGAGTAATGTCTTTTCTGAGTACTGTACTGGGGGGGGGGGCTGATATAATTTTTACCTGTTATTAACAGATAGTGGCAAATTAAAATATCACTATCTGTTACACTTGAAATTTTCCATATTTTCCAAATTTTCCATATTTATTCAGAAGTTCATGCTGGTTTATGGGGCAATTTTATTTCTGCAATTTTTAACTTAGTTTTCCTATATTCAGTTTATTCCATTCAACATCAGAAAATTTACTGATCAATGGCTAATTAACCAATCAATGTATTTGGATGTGGGAGGCTTATCCACTGAAGAGATTTTTTTAAATAATTGACTTCCCTGATTTACCCTGTTGTAATAAAATGTATATCTGATAAGGTTTTTAAAAGTCATTAACCAGAAACATTACCAATGGTACCCTCCCATTGATTATCTCCTGCATGTTTTGTTTCATTTGAGATGTCAAAAGATGTAATCCAATTAAAAACTAAGCAGAAGCTATGAAAAGATCAACACAGTGAAGTCTCCATTCTTCAAACATCTCACAACCCAGAAAACTTGAAACCTCTGAACTTTTTTTTTTGACAAAGATCAATGCCAGGGTTATGGATGAAAATGAGGTCATTGTTTCATTTAATTCCTGCAAGTTTACCAGGATGATGGGTGGGATGCCAATCAAAAAACACATTTGCAAAAAGAAATGCTTTTCCAGTTTGCCAAGCAGATAACACGATGCACCTGATATTGAAAACTATGATAGTGCTTTAATGGTCAATGGCATCAAAGTAAAAGATTACAAGAATGAATCTGGTGTGGTCAGGTTAATGCTTTTAAAAGCAGTAACATTTCTACTGAAGTAACAGACAAATACAAAATGGATGATGTTGTGTGTTCACTACCACTACCATTGTTGATTACTGGAAATCAACTAACCATTCAAAAAGTAAAAATTTGAGTACACCAAAGGGAACTGATAGATCCAAAATAGACTCCATGACAGGGAAGATTTTCAGAAAGTGGGTGGTATTGGTAAGACCTGTACTTATTGGCTACCTGTTCTCACCCTTGAGGTGGCAGTGCAGACTTACTACAGTCCTTCTGATAAAAGAACTCCCTAAGTGCTGTTAGGTACAGAGTCCCAAAATTTACACCCAGAGATCACAAAGGATTGTGAAGAATTTCCATACAAGAATAGTGATGGACTAGGAACAAAAGCAGCTGATGGTGCTGCCCTGCCCCTGGCCTTGCCCTTCTTGTTGTGAATTTGAGAGATGGTATCAGAGTGAGCTTGAAGCACATTTTATAGATGGTGCACACTACAACTACAGTGTGCCAGTGGCGGTGGGAATTAGTTTTCAGAAGAATGGATGGGACGTCAGTCATGAAGAAATTTGCAAAACTAATGCCGAGTCTTTTTTTCTTGGGGGCATTACAAAACTTTTCCCACACTGTATCATATCTTCATCTTCTGCAGTCTCTTGGGATTTAGGATGACTCATTTGCACTCTGATGTATAGTCAGATTTAAGCAGCAAAGAAAAAAGATCTTTGGCCCATCACATCCACACTAACCATTATGCCTTGCTGATTAATCCCACTTGCATGCATTACTCCCCCTTGTGTGCATTAATTCCATATCCCTCTATGCCCTGCTCTTTCTAGTATCTGTCCAGGTATCTCTTATGTTCTGTTACTGTTCCTGCCTCATCACTTCATCTGCCAAAATACTTCTGATACCAATTACATTTTTTGTGAAAAATTTGTTTCTCAGTTAAACCTTCTCCCTCTCACTATAAACCTGTACCCTCAAGTTTAAACACCAAAATCATCAGAAACTGACCCTGGCTTTTACTCTGGTTTCTAGTCAATGCTCTTCATTATTATATATAGGTCTATCCTATGAACTTTTAACTTTCTTACTGCAGAGATGGCATTCTCAGCCTATTCAGTTTCTCCTTATAACTCAAGTCTTTCAATCCTGGCAAAATTCTTCTGAATCTTCTCTGTAGGGTCTCCCCTTAGTCATATCTTTTCTGGAATGTGGTGACAAGAGCAGAACTGCATGCAATACGTCAACTGTTGCCTAACTAATGCTTTGCACAACTGCAACTCGATGTCGCTACTATTCTGCACATTACCTTGACTGAGGGCAAGCATCTTTGACACCGTGGCTGCCTGTCGTGTCACTCTTTGGGAGCTTTCTACCTGTACACAGAGCTCTTATTGCTCCTCCGCTACTTCACTAGTGGCAAATGCAGACACAAAACCACTGCCAGGATCTCAGCAAACCCCTCCTTTGCTTCCCATCACATCCTAGGATATACATACATCGAGGGGTTTTGGTGACTGATGGAGATCATTGGAGGGAGTTCAGGCTTTTCAGTAGATGGTGCCGGATGGTGGGTCATTTGAGAGTTGGTGCATTCCTTCCTTTGATATTGCAGTGCTTGTGGAAAATCCCACTGTGTAGCGTCAAGGTTCTCAATACAACCCAGATAGCGCTCCATTATTCTGATCAGTCATAGGCCAGAGATTACCAGGAGGCTGTGGTATGTCATACCACTTGGCAGAGTCTTCTTCTGACACAGATGTAGGGCAAATTTAAATTTTTCCAATTTAAGTTTACCTCGGACTTGAGCCCAATCTACTGAGACTAGGAATCTAGCATAAGGTAACCAGACATTTTAAATTGGCCAAGAAGTGTTAGTGTTCCTCTAGACATTACCAGGAAATTTAGAGACTTCAAATAAAAGGTTTTCTCTCCTGGACCATTTTCCAGGGTTCACATCTGTCAGATCCTGATGATTGTCTCAGGCTACCTGGCTTTAACTGATACTCTGTCATGGGTATCTCTAAAGCAGGGGTTCCCAGCATTTTATATGCCATGGACCCCTACAATTAATCGAAGGGTCTGTGGACCCCAGGTAGGGAACCCTTGTTCTAAAGGGACATTGAAAAAGGCATGTTAATGAGAACCACCCATTGAACTGGGTGGGAAGAAGCCCATGTTCTGCTTCTTCCACTGGGGATCTGTTTTTTACTGTCGTTTTGCCTGATAGCTAATGTTGTTATATAGTGAGTGGGATTTCCCTCTTATTGTCAGATATTACATAAAGTGCTTAATAAATGACAACAAGGCCAACCCTAAATGGTTTAGACTGGAGTCAATACATGCAGGCAGAGTGGCACCACAGTAACATTAATGTTATTAACGTTTCAGTATATTGCAATATCTACGGACAATTGAAAAGATTACTGGTGAATAATCCTTTACAATGACATTTTATGAAATAAAATTTCCATACTGTCACTGAAAATATATTCAGGCTTTTATTTCCAAGAAAGAAAGACATGCATTTATGTTGTCCCTTCAAGACATTTCAAAACACAAGTGCTTTTGATAGTTACTGCTGAATTTTGATAGCCAATTTACAAGAGCAGCTAGTTCACGCAAGCAGATATACAGTAATGGCTGGAAAATCTGTAATGTTGTCTGAGGGGGTGAAATACTTATCAAGGGGCCAAGGACAATTCTGCTACTCTTCTCTCAAGCCATATTATGTGGCGCCTCCCATCTGCTTGAGAAACCAGGCAGCAGTTCAATTTCTTGCCTCATCGTGCAGTGTTGTTCTCTCTTAACAAGGGGTGGCATGGCAGTGTAGCGGCAAGCACAATGGTTTACAGTACAGGAGACCGGGGTTCAAGGGAGTCGCGCAGTAAGCGATCCAGAGGAGGCGACACTTCACCTGTGAGTCGGCTGGTGTAGTATACTGCGTCCGGTGTTCCCGGTGCAGCCTTTTTGTATATTGGTGAGACCTGACGCAGACTGGGAGACCATTTCGCTGAACACCTACACTCTGTCCACCAGAGAAAGCAGGATCTCCCAGTGGTCACACATTTTAATTCCACATCCCATTCCCATTCTATTATGTCTATCCATGGCCTCTTCTACTGTCAAGATGAAGCCACACTCAGGTTGGAGGAACAACACTTTATATACAGTCTGGGTAGCCTCCAACCTGATGGCATGAACATTGACTTCTCTAACTTCCATTAATGCCCCTCCTCCCCTTCTTACCCCATCCCTAATTTATTTATTTTTCCCCCTCCCTTTTTTTCTTTCTCTGCCCATCACTCTTTGCCTGTTCTCCATCTCCCTCTGGTGCTCCCCTTCCCTTTTCTTTCTCCCTAGGCCTCCTGTCCTTTCTCCAGCTCTGCATCCCTTTTGCCAATCACCTTTCCAGCTCTTAGCTTCACCCCACCCCCTCCGGTCTTGTCCTATCATTTTGGATTTCCCCCTCCCCCTCCAACTTTCAAATCTCTTACTATCTCTTCTTTCAGTTAGTCCTGACAAAGGGTCTCAGCCCGAAATGTCAACAGTGCTTCTTCCTATAGATGCTGCCTGGCCTGCTGCGTTCCACCAGCATTTTGTGTGTGTTGCTTGAATTTCTAGCATCTGCAGATCTCCTCATGTTTACCAGTTGGTTCTGGTTGGTCCCATAATTAGGCTCGGTTTAATCAGGGTGTGCTGGGTGCTGTGGCTCAAAGGGCTGGAAAGGCCTATTCTGGACTGTATATCAATAATAAATATAAATATAAAAAGGTAGTTCATAAAGCCTTCCCACCATTGAACACATCTATAAGGAGAGCTGTCACAGGAAATTAGCATCCATCATCAAGAACCTCCACCATCCAGGCTATGTTCTCTTCTCACTGCTGCCATCAGAACAGAGATACAGGAGCCTCAGGACTCACACCACCAGGTTCAGCAATAATTCTAACCCCTCAGTTATCAGGCACTTGAACCAGAGGGGATAGTTTCACTCAGCTTCACTCATCACAACACCGAAATATTCCTACAATCTGTGGACTCAGTTTCAATGGCTGTTCATCGTATTTTTTCATTATTTATTGCCTATTTATTATTATTGTTTTGCTTGTCTTTTTTTCTTTTTGTATTTGCAGTTCTTTTGCACATTGGTTGTTTGTCTATCTTGTCTGTTGTTTTTCAGTGATTCTGTTGTGTTTCTTTATATTTATTCTGAATGTCCACAAGAAAATTAAACTCAAGGTAGTAAACGATGACACATATGCACTTTAATAATAAATTTACTTTTGAACTTCTGAAGTACCATGGTGCCCAATGCTCAGGAGTGGGACAGACTTTGTGCTTAACTGCAAAGCAGGATTGATTTCAAATCTACCATCACTGATGAGCAAATACAAATGCTATTCATGTTCTGATTAGGGAGAAGAAACCCAAAACATTGATTCTGTTTCTTTCTTGTTAGATACTACCTGATTCACTGATTGTTTTCCAAAATTTCTTTTACAGTGTTTAGTAGGTTTATTGGTTTAAGGCCAAACTCAATTAAATTTAGGAGTGAGAAAACTCCCCCAGTAGATTCTGTAAAACTGCAGTATTAAACAAAGTTTCTTGCATCTTCCCTCAAAACTACAAGCCAAAACCACTTAGTTTCCTTGTGACTAAAACCGAGACAAGAAGATGAATAAAGGCTATCAAACAGTCCATTCAATTTAAATAAATGTTCCCCGGTCTTGACTATTGGCTCCCTGGAAAGAAGGTATTTACGATCCATTCTAGACCCCTCATAATGATATACACTTCTATCAAGTTCCCTGTCACCCTCCTTTGCTCCAAAGAGAAAAACCCTAGCTTACTCAACCTATAAAGCAAGCTCTTTAATCCGAGCTTCAACTTGGTAAATCTTCTCCGAACCCTCTCAAAGGTTCCACATCCTTCCTATAATAACGAACCCAATGCTCCAAGTCTGTTCTAACGTGAGTTTTATAGAGATGCCACATGATGTCATGGGTCTTGAACTTAATTGCCCAACTAATGAAACAAAGCACATACACATCCTAACCACCCTAGAAACTTGTGTGACAACTTCCAAAGATCTATGGACTTGGATTCCAAAATCCCTCTGTTCCTTCACTCTGCTAAGAATCCTGCCATTAGCCTTGTATTCTGCCTTCACGCCCCACCTTCCAAAGTGTATCTCTTCACACTTTTCCAGACTGAACTTCACCCAGCTCTGCATCTCGTCTAAATCTTGATGCAATCTATGACAACTTTCCACACTATCCAACACACCACCAAACTTCATGTTAGAAGTGAGAAGCAGCAAGGAGTCCTACAAAGTTTCCATGTGGGCATTGGACAATATATGTAAGCAATTAGAAATTGAATAAATGGTACAAAATTAAACACATTAGGAATTTAAAAGACTATTTAATCAGCTGAGATCACTTGTCAATTATGATATTGGTCTATTCGCTGCTAACTTGCTACTTGGAATGAAAACTGATCAAGCTTGAAATAACAGAATTAGGAGAGTTAAAATTTAGGATGGTGATCTTACTTTGAACTAGCATCTGCTAAAAACAAAAGTAGGGTTAGTAATTAGTGCACCATTGACTGTGAACGCTGAAATTAAGATTCTCCCTGCAAACAATAATGATCCTGATTTAGTCCGTCTGGAGCTAACCAGCAAAGCAATAAGATTTGGTTGGTACAAATCATAGCTGCCTAATTAGACAGGCTTTGTATGTTGCAATCCATCCACATCCAGCTGATGCCACAGATGTTGCGCACAGGCAGAAATCAGTCGATGGCCTCAGGCTTTGTTTGGTCTGGTGCTGTGTCATACTGACATGGATAATTTAATAGCCATAATCACTTCTGTAAAATGAGATGACACAATATAATTGCACCCAAGATACAAATATTAACCCTCCAGGCCAACTGCATTTGTCTAGAGTCAATAAATAAACTAATTTTGACATTGCAAACTTTGTTTTCTTCTTCTCCATGACTGGAATCACATTCTTCTGCCAGGCTAATAAATCTGTGGCAGCACAAAGAAGGTCTATTCCCATCGTTGAGATATTTCCCCATTATAACACTGCAACATGTCCTCCAAGTATCTGATGAGCTAGATTTTAAAATCGTGTTACTTCAGCTGAGTGAAAGCCTAATTAAAGGGATGGCTTTCAAAGAAGATGAAAGGAAGAGAATAAAGCATAAAATTTCTGGAAGAGATCTGAAAAAAAACCCCTCAACTTTCACATTACCTATTTCTTGTTTTGAAAGTCAATTTTGTTTGATTTTCTGTTTCTACATATACAATGAAAAGTGCTCAGACTGGCATCCGTTTATTTTCCTCCTGGCATTTACAATTTATCCTTCTTTTCAAAGGCTTTACTTCTTGCAAAAGTGATGTTTTGTATTTCTAAAGAATGAAAAATATTTGTTCAGCCTCCAATTCATTTCCTCTTGCTGAAGAATAAAGCCACAACGTTTCCTCCTGGGGCCCAGAATGGAGAAACTTGGCCTTAATTAAAATTATTTGGCCAGGAATCAGATTGCCTCATCATATAAAGCCTAATTTTACATTCAACCAATGCTAATGCAGGCTGTGGAATAGAAAATGAGTCAGGGAAGTCAAGTAGAACATAGAAAAGTATTGCACAGGAACAGGCCTTTCAGCCTGCAATTTCAAATTGAACTAAGCTGATTAATACATATATGGTCATTAGTTACGGTCACATAGTAACAGAGTCATTCAGCATTGAAACAGACCCTTCAGCCCACTTATATTAATCCCATCTAGCAACTTTTGAGTTTTATTCTACGCCTGGGCGATTCAGGAGCTCGTCCAGATAATTCTTACATGCTTGTAGAGTACCTTGCTTCCTCCATTAACTGAGGCAGATTCTAACCACCCTCTAAGTGAGATTTCTTTTTCATATCCATGCCATTCCTCCCTCGCCTCTAAAGCATGCCATTTTATTTTAGACCCCTCCAGAATGGAAAGTAGTTTTCTGTTATCTACTGTGGGACAGCATAGTAGTGTAGTGGGTAGCACAATGCTCTATAGTACCAGCAACTTGGATTCAATTCACACCGCTACCTGCAAGGAGTTCGTAGATTCTTCCTGTGACTGCATGGGTTTCCTGTGGGTGCTCCGCTTTCCTCTTTGCATCCCAAGGTGTACTTTTTCGTTTTTCATTTAATTGGTCATTGTAAACTGTCCCGTGATTAGGCTAGGGTTAAATCGGGGGTTTGCTAGACAACACGGCTCAAAGGGCTATTCTGTGCTGTATCTCAATAAATAATATTAAAAAACCACTCTTCATTGTTTTCTATACTTAACGACCTCCACTCTAGAGAGGACAAACACAGACAGGCAGACATACTTTATTGATCCCGAGGGAAATTGGGTTTCGTTACAGTTGCACCAACCAAGAATAGTGTAGAAATATAGCAATATTTAAAAAAACATAAATAATTAAGTAATAATAAGTAAATTATTCCAAGTGGAAACAAGTCCAGAACCAGCTTATTGGCTCAGGGTGTCTGACACTCCGAAGGAGGAGTTGTAAAGTTTGCATTCCCTTTTTATCAGTTAAATGCTCCACCTTGGGCAACATCCAGGTTCCTCTGCACCTCTGCCTTTACAATAATGTCCTTCCTGTAATGTGGTGACCAGAATTGCATACATTACACCCCCTTAACGCAGTTCTGCAATCTGGTTGAAAACCCAGGCTGGATATGAAATGCATTTGTATGTAACTGAAATGAAATGCAGTTATTAATCCCTGTCTAACTTGGATGCAAAAATGTTGTTAATATCTTGTCAACTTAGAGATAGAGAATAAGGGACCATTATGAGTGGATACGATGGTGGGGTGGGGGGTGCGGTTAATTTTATGGCTGAACTTGCTTGCTTTGCAGATACATTTGTTAGTTCAAACCGATGAGGACATAAATGCTCAGTTTAATAAAAGCAACTTCCCATATGGATTGGCATAAGTCAAATATTTTGGCAGAGCTAATTGAGAATGATAAAACGAGTTCTACACTGTGCATGCCACAGTGACAGCATGAAATGAATGGCATGATTGACTGGCAGTACAAGATACCGTTAAATGTTTACAGGAAGCTGATGACAGGAGAACACAAGTCATGATAATCGTATCAGATTTTCAGGGAGAATAACGCAGAACATTTAGTGATAATTCTGTCACAGTGCTTTCAGGAAGGGATGGGATCAAAGGGAACACAGGTTTAATTTGTCATGTCAGCATTGCGTTCAGTCGCAGTTTATCTGCTGCACTCACAGTTGTAGTATAGAGGAGAGATTGGACAACCAAAAGACCCAACCATGAACTATAGCTACCACTTTCTCTTGACCACACTGTACCAGAATACTTGGATCCTGGATCAGGCTCTATAGCTACTTAAATACTCACCAACAGACAATACCCCTTAGGAAAACATCATACTCATCTCGAGTGACTGCAGTATACTGGGTGTTCGTATACCTTGAAGGACAAAGAATTCCACATAATTTGACTTTTGAAACATTGTTCTATCAACCACTGCTATGAACCATCTTGGTGCTTGTAAACAAGATCCCCAGCTCTGGTGTAATTCTTCAGCGGAGACAACAGCAAGTGGAAAGGACACCTTGGTGGGTACATGAAATTCACTACCGGTGACGGTGGTAAGGGCGAATACGATAGGGTCTTGTAAGAGACTTTTGGGTAGGTACAAGGCACTTATAAAAATAGAGGGCTATGCAGTAGGGAAATTTTAGGCCATTTCTAGAGCAGGTTACATGGCTGGCACACATTGTGGGCTGAGGGGCCTGTAATATGCTGTAGATTTCCATGTTCTAAATGATGCAGTATTGAGGACAAAGCATATTTCCCCAAGATGTTCTGCTTTTGTTTAATAACCTTTTTGCAGTCATCTGCCTCACTTACACTGCTTGCAATGTCACTCAACACAGTGGTGTTGATGAACTTTGATAAATAATTGTCCAGTTGATTCTCTGTGAATGATCCGTCAGAGACAACACTCATCACATTTTGAATACACAGTCAGTTTCCCTGCTCTCCGTCACCTGAGGAATTCCTTATCAATGTCACTAGGTTTCCAATGGTCTCATTTTTTTTTTCCAACTGTCTGTTAAACAGAATCCTTCTGAATACCCTTTTGGAACTCTCATAAAATAACATGAGTAGCCTTCCCATTATGAATAGCATTCGTGATGCACAAAGTAATCATCTAGCTTGGATAGAAATAATACAAATTTGAGCTGATTACTAGGCCAGACTTAGGCCAATGAGAATGCTTCTGCCTCTTGGTTAATTTAAACCTTATGATCATAGACATAAAATGAAGCTGAGGCAGCGTATAATGCATTGCTAGCATTATATCTATGAAGCTATGGACATTAACTCATTTTCCTGAGAATTTATCTAAAAAAGAATTATCTGGCTAAGCAGTATACTCTCTTCTGTTTTTCCAGGAAGGATGGAGATAAAACTGCCTCAGTAAAAATCCCATTTGGTTCATTTTCCAAAGGTTCATTATGATCCAAGTCTTGCCTTCTACAGTTTAATGTGCTTTTAATTACATTGTCTGGCTCTTAAAACTATGACATAGCCTTCACTTGGAGTGGAATTGCCTTGCCCACTAAACTCCTGGCACAACAAGTTGAACCTGTAACAAAAAGTGAGCAACTGCTGCCAGATCACTGTGGCATTTTCCCCTGTTGTATGTAATCTTTGTGTTTGACTTCAATATCAGATTCTAGAATAATGAAACAGCTGAGGAAAGCCAGATGTCATTTGAGGTAATATCAGAAGACTTCAAGGAAACTGAAGTCAACAACACAAACAGACACTCTGCTTGTTTACTCCTGAGTTAAAACAATTCACTAGACAAATAATGACAGACTTTAATTATCTGTACTCATTACACTCATTATGTGGGTCCTCTTATGAATCAAACAGATCTGCAAAACTTTTTTTCAAAAGCCACCAGATAATGTTGCAACTCCATAAAACCATGGTTAGGCCACTATTGGAATACTGTGCTCAGTTCTGGTTGCCTCATAATAGGGAGGATGTGGAAGCCTTAAAGAGGCTGCAGAGGTGCTTTACCAGTATGCTGTCAGGGTGAGAGAGTATGCCATATGAAAATCGGTTGAGTGGGCATGAGCCTTTCTGGTTATATGTTAGGGGTCGACAAGATGACAGAAGACAAAAGTCAGAGACTTTTTCCCAGGGTGGAAATGGCTAACAAGGTGATTGGAGGAAAGTATACAGGGATGTCACAGAAAGTGGTGAGTGTGTAGAATGCCCAACTAGGGGTGGCAGTAAAAGTAGCTACATTAAGGGAATTTAAGAAACTCTCAGATAGGCATGTGGATGATTGAAAATATGAAGGAGGGAAAGGTAAGATTGAAATTAGTGTAGGTTAAAAGGCTGGCACAACATCATGGGCTGACGGGCCTGCACTTTGTTGTAATGTTCTGTGTTCTTTATGAAAATCAACCTTTCTTAGATGTCTGCCCTTTCTGTGAACCAAACATTATCTTGACTGTGATGAGCAAATCATTATGGCACAGCGTGAAGCCATTTGGCCCAATGAGTCCTTTCTATCTTCCTGTAGAGCAATTCACTCAGTCCCATTGTTTTGCTCTTCCCCTGCATCCTTGTGACTTACTTTTCTCCATTTATGAATTAAGCTCTATTTGCAAACCCTGTTTACACTGTTTCCATTTTCCAAGTATGATCTCTGGTGTCAGTTATAATTTTCAAGAAGGTAAACCAAACTAATAAGAGGGTTCCTAACTACCCCTACCAATATATCTGCTATTGCACAAATATGCTAGGTATAATATACAGAGCCTATAAAGGCTATTCACTTCTTTTGCAGTTTTCATATTTTATTGTTTTACAGCATTGAAACACAATGCACTTAATTTGGCTTTATGGACACTGATTAACAGAAAAGATTTTTTCATATCAAAGTGAAAACAAATTTCTACAAATTAGTCTAAATTTGTTACTATTATTAAACACAATATAAATAATTGCATAATTACTCAACCCCTTCAAGTCAGTATTTAGCAGATGCACTTCTGGCAGCAATTACAACCTGGAGTCTGTCTGTCTGCATCAGCTTTGTACAACAGGACACTCCAATTTTTTCCCATTCTTCCTTACAAAACTGCTCAAGTTCTGTCAGATGCCATGGGGATCTTAAGTAAGCAGCCCTTTTCAAGTTCACCCTCAAATTCTCAGTTGGATTGAGGTCCGAACTCTAACTTGGCCATTCCAGGACATTAACTTTGTGGTTTTTCAGTCATTCTTATGTTGCTTTAGCTTTATGTTTGGTGTCATTGTCTTGCTGGAAGACAAATCTTCTCCCAAGTCACAGTCCTCTTGCAGACTGCATCAGATTTTCCTTCAGGATATCCCAGTAATTTGCTGCATTCATTTTACCCACTATCTTCACAAGCCTTCCAGGGCCTGCTGCAGTGAAGCACCCCCACAGCATGATGCAGCCACCACTGTGCTTCATGGTAGGGTTGGTATGTTTATGATGATGTGTGGTGCTTGGCTTATGCCAAGAATAGCATTTAGTCTGATGGTCAAAAAGTCCAACATTGCTTTCATCACAGCATAGAACCTTCTCCTATCTGACTTCAGAGTCTCCCACATGCCTTCTAGCAAACTGTAGCTGAGATTTCATGTGTATTATTTTCAAAAGTGTCTTTCCCTTTGCCACTCTCCCATAAAGCTGTGACTGGTGAAGCACCCAGTTGTATGCACAGTTGCTCCCATCTCAGCCACTGAAACTTGTTGCACCTCTAGAGTTGTTAAATGTCTCTTATTGGCTTCCCTCACGGATCGTCTTCTTGCACGATATCTCAGGTTTTGCTCTAGACAGATTTACATTTGTGCCATGTTCTTTCCATTTCTTGATGATTGAATTAACTGTACTCCAAGGAATTTTCAGTCACTTGGAGATTTTCTTTTATCCATCTCCTGACTTGTGCTTTTCAATAACCTTTTCAGAGGGTTGCTTGCAGTGTTCTTTTGTCTTCATGGTGCAGTTTTTGCCAGGATACTGACAGCAGTTGGACCTTCCAGATACAGGAGCATTTTTACTGCATTCATTTGAAACACCTCGATTTGGTGTGTCACATTAAAGGGAGTAAATCTTTAGGCATTCAATTATTCAGTGTTTTATCAACGTAATTAATGTAGATCACTTTGCAGAGATCTGTTTTCACTTTGACACCTGTCTTTTTCTGTTGATAAGTGTCAAAAATGCCAAATTAAATCCAGTGTGATTTCATATTGTAAAACAATAAAACATGAAAACTTCCAAGGGTGTGGGATGAGTGCTTTTTATAGACACTTTATACTTGGTATTCATCTGAGAAACTCCACCTGGATCATCCCAGGCCTTGTGGCAAAAGGAAGAGTATTGTGCCCAACCCCATCCTGTGAAGATGCCAAAGCTACAGAAATGCCAACAGAGGCTCCAAATACCTCACCCCTGGGAGAGGAAGGATCTCTGCTGAGAAGACAATTGAAGTCATACGGTGCAAACGGAAGCCACAGGGCCGATCAACTTTCGGCCCAGGTCAGAGGACCCTGGTGAGCTTCAGTCAGCAGCCAGTCTGCATGGAATTTTGGCTAACCTTTGCAAGGTGGTCCAGTCAATATCTGGATCTGTGCCACTCTATTTCCCAGAAGAAATCAGGTTCATTTCCTGAATTATTAATGTCTTTATCACAATCTATAATATGCAAATCCTGAGTAGGATAGAATCACACTGGTTTGATTGAGTGCAGTAGGAAAAATACTCATGTCAAAAAAGTCTCACTTGATTGGGTCTCAGATCATTATATTAAAAAAGTCACTCCATCCCTCTACACAAAATGTGAGCCCTTCATGTAATTCTTTGCACATTTTTCACCAAGCCCTGTCACCTCTCCAACCCACAACCTGAATAGTCATGGGGAGCTCTCACTTCGGATGAACAGGACCTCCAAACCACACCTTTCAAATACACTCCATACATTCACAGAACTAGTTCAAGATTCGAGAGTTCCGATCTTTGCAAGCACCACTCACCAGGACAACTCACCATCATTTTTTCAAGTTGAAAATGAATGGGTGTTAAATATTGACCTTAACACTTATACCCACATACTATGGAGGAGAAAAGAAAAACCGAGGAATGCCATTAACAGGGAACAGAGACCCTGCAAGGTAATGGTGCAATTCTTTTTAGGCACAGTTTCTTGTTCAATAAGACTAATGGGATGACACTTTGTTGCAAAAATCAGCCATCACATTATACAGCCTTGTAGGTGAAGCGAGTTTCAACCTTTGGCAGTGATCCCCTGAGATGATAAAGCAAACCCCGATATATCCCCACCCTTCAAACGCCAATCTCTTCATAATCTAGCAAGATTTGGCACTACATATTCAGTTACGGATAAAACTAAACACTAACAAGAAGCAGCGTTTATAACGCTGTTGTTTCCCTGTGGGAAGGATTGCTGTTGTTATTTATTCTGCTCTGTGGCAGAATCCCAGTTCAATAACTGGGAGTACCTCACGAGCCCCATGCTTCAAACTAAATTACAGATTATTCCTTGCAGCCAACAAATTTACTTGGAAAGCAAATAAATTTGACAGAATAAATGGCAGCAGCAATCGTCTTTCTCAGGTACACCAAAATGGTTACAAACCAATAAGAATTCTTATCAGTGGATAAAGTGGAATGCAAGGGGACAAATTCTACTGGAGCAGATACCTTGAAGCATATGTATTTTCCTTCATGCTAGCAAATCTAGTGGGTGAAGTAATATTATTTGAACTACAGTAATGTGCAAAAGTCTGAAGCACACATTTATAGCTAGGATGCCTGAGACTTTTGCACAGTACTACAGTAATTTTTTGCATTGCACTGTACTGCTGTCACACAAAAAGAAGCAAATTTCATGACATAGATGAGTGACGATAAACCTGATTCTGATCTGGGTCTCTTGTGGACTGAGAGTGGGACAGGGCAGGGAGAGTGGAGTCATGGTAGGCAAAGGGGGAAGGGAGAGGATCAATAAACCAAATGTTTAGAATAAAATGACTTTGCCTGGTGGCTCAGGGCTCTATGTGTCTGCACCCGCACCACCCCCCACCTCTGGAACTCCTCGCTGCTACCTGTCTCACTCCTTCCTGCAGATCTCCACCCTCACCATTCCCAACTTGCTTTGTTCCTGTCAGATTTACATACTCGCTCTCTGCTTCATTTTTTGACAAACACAGCACTGTGCAAAAGTCTTGGGCACCCTATTTATATGTATAGCCTAAGACTTTAGAACAGTGCCATTTGCCCTTGGTATGTTGTCTACTGTGCCATTCACTTCACAAGAGTGGTAACTAGACCTTAGCTGTTCCTCTTCATGCCTTGAGGCGCATCGGGCAGCAAACTTGCCACTTCTTTAGCATTTCTCTGTTTCTTTTGCGAGGCCGAGTTGTTAGCTTGCGGCTCAAACCAGCATGGATGGAAAACATGCAAGGAGCCAACTGGATTCGAACCCAGTACCACTTGACTCTAAGTCCGGTGCAGACACCACTACACCACTGGCTGGCAAAATTAGACTTTAAGCTTAATATATTTCAAGGACTTTGCATGATTCCATATATTATGCATGTGCAGCACCCAAGCACATTTAACTAAATGCAAGTTCCTAGAAATTTCCTTGAGTTGGGACAAAAGTAACAAATGTGTGGTGGACGGTGGATCATGGTGAATTTGGAGCATGGACCTTTTTCCTTAAAATGTGTTATAGCTCAAAGGCATTGTCAGTCATATAATAAGCTGGGCATGATTAAAGTATTTAAATACCTTCCTCTGCTCATTTTACCTTTAAGAAGACATGAAGATAAGCAGGTCTATTGCCGTTCAGGGCAATAGCTTGTAGAGCAGTCTGATGGTTGTAGTGAAGATAAGTTAGGGGTGGTTGGGTTGAGATGAAGTTGTAAACTTCTAGTAGAGAGGCCTAGTTTCAGCTTGATCCATCAGAGAATGGTAGGTGTGTAAACAAGTTAAGGAGGAAGGTGGACAAATGTTGATAAATGGGAGTGAAGCGATTGCAGTGATTGGATCCAGCCACAACGGTGACAAACAGAAAGTTTCAGCCATTGCTGCTTGGCCCTTACACCCCCACCTTTACATGCTCCAGAGCATTCTAAAACATGAGAAGTTAAATCTGAGACTGGAGGTTCAAAGGAGAGAAACAAACGGTGATCAGAGGTTAGAATTCATGCCCATGTTTCACTTAAGAGGTCAGTTAAGAGGAAAAGAGGTCAGACTGGGGCCTTGGTTAGAGATTGAGTTGGAAGTGGATTTAAGCTCTGGCTGGGTCAGATAAATGCTTCAGTCATGGTTTCCAGGTCAAAAAGTGGAGCCAGAATCAGAAATCAATCAAGGAGTTGGGAAGCCATCACAGAGTTGGGGAGTATGAGGGCGTTGGTGTGGTTTTCAAGGGCATCATTGAGTACATGGGCAAAATGATCAGGGAATGATTGAAGTGAGGTTCACCAGGAGGGAGTCACTACCATTAAAAGCCTGGTAGGAAACATGGAGTTTGGGCTTCTCACTCTTGGGCTGAGAAATGCTTGGGGACCTGCTGTTGAAAAAGTAAGTGTCCAATAGCCAACCAGGGCCATAAGGCAGTTTCTGCAAGACCAACAGTGGAGTGGACTAAATTCACATCCGAGTCCTGGTTATTGAGGATTGCCTGAGGTACCTTTGAACCTACTGACTAACTTACAAATGTGTAACAGAAAGTGTTGTTCAAACAGCATACCTTGCCGGAAAAATTTGGATCAATGAGAGACAAGATAAAATAAGCTGTAGTCAGCATGATATCCTCAAGGGAAAATCTTGCCTGAAAAAATCAAATGGAATTCTGTGAAGCAGGATAGGTAAAGGAAATCAGTCGATGCTGTAAACTTGGATTTTCAGAAGGCCTTTGACAAGGTGCCATATATGAGGCTGCTTAATGAACTACAAGCCCATGGCATTACAGGAAAGATTCTAACAAGGATAAAGCAGGGGCTGATTGGCAGAGGGAAAAGAGTGGGAATAAAGGGAGTTGTTTTTGGTTGGCTGTCAGTGACTAGTGGTTTTCCACAGGGTCTTTGTCAGGACTGTTTTTACATTCTATGTCAATGATTTGAATCATGGAATTGATGGCTTTGTTGCAAGACAGGAGATTGGGGCTGAGAGGAAAATTGGATCAGCCATGACAAAATAGTGGAGCAGACTTGATGGGACAAATGGCCTAATTCTGCTCCTACATCTTATGGTCTGTGGTCTTTTCTGATTGTTTAAGTTGACAACATGGAAGAGTAGAAATGTCTTTGGTAATTAAAAAAATGTCTTATTTTAATTATTTCCTTTAGCTATAAAACAATGTGCCAAAAAGTAACATGCAGAAACACTATATACTCATCAAGGAATGTTTGTCTCATCTGCATGCAAGGTAATTAAATTTAGTTTTCAAAGCCACATAACTGCTTTAGTGGAAGATTAACAAAATAAAAAAGAAAAAAAAAATCACAGAACACACCTGCAATAATTTTTTTTCTTAATTTCTGTTATTAGACATAATTCCTTGTTGTTATAAAAAAGGAGACACCTTGGTATCACAGCGGTTAATGAAGTGCTATTACAGCTCATGGTGTACCAGAATTCAGAGTTCAAATCCAACACCATTCTGTGAGGATTCCCTATATACGTCCTTCCCGTGGATTGCGTGGTTTTTCCCTGGGTGCTCCAGTTTCGTCCCACAGTCCAAAGGTATACTAGGTAGGTTAATTAGTCACTGTAAATTGTCCCAGGGTTAGGTTAGGGTTAATCGGGGTTGTGGTTTTGCTAGGGTGGCACAGTTTGAAGGGCTTGGTGGGCCCACTCCATGTTGCATCCCTAAATAAATAACAAAATAAAGAAAACTGAAACATTTGCAGCTCGAAGGTAGATCAGTGGATGTAGTGTATATGAATTTCAGTAAAGCACTTGATAAGGTTCCCAATGCAGGGCTCGTTCAGAAAGTAAGAAGGGATCCAAGGAGACCTTGCTTTGTGGAACCAGAATTGGTTTGCCCACAGAAGGCAAAGGGTGGTTGTAAATGGTTTGTGTTCTGCATGGAGGTTGGTGACCAGTGGTGTTCAACAGGGATCTGTTATGGGAGTCCTCCTCTTTGTGTGATTTTTTATAAATGACCTGGCTGAAGAAGCAGAAGGGTGGGTTAGGAAGATTGCTGATGACACAAAAGTTGGGGATGTTGTGGATAGTCTGGACGGTTGTCAGGGGTTACAGCAAGATATTGATAGGATACAGAACTAGGCTGAGAAGCGGCAGATGGAGTTCAACTCAGATAAGTGTGAGGTGGTTCATTTTAGTAGGTAAAATTTGAAGACCGGTATAATATAAATGGTAAGACTCTTGGCAGTGCAGAGGATCAGCGAGATCTTGGGGTCTGTGTCCATAGGACACTCAAAGCTGCTGTGCAGGTTGACAGTGTTGTTAAAGAAGTGTATGGTATATTGGCATTCATCAACCATGGGATGAGTTCAAGAGCCGTGAGGTAATGTTAAAGCTATATAAGACCTTAGTTAAACACCACTTGGAGTACTGTGTTCTTCTGGTCACCGCACTACAGGAAGATGTGGATACTATAGAGAGAGTGCAGAGATTTTCAAGGATTTTGCCTGGATTGGAGAACATGCCTTATAAGAATAGGTTCGGTGGACCTGGCCTTTTCTCCTTGGAGCGACACAGGATGAGATCTGACCTGATAGAGGCATTGATCTTGTCAATAGCCAGATGCTTTCTCCCAGGAATGAAATGGCTAACCCGAGGGGCGTAGTTTTAAGGTGCTTCAAAGAAGGTATGGGGTGGGGGATGGCAGAGGTAAGTTTTCACTCAGAGAGTGGTGGGTGAGTGGAATACACTATCAGCAACAATGGTAGAGGCGGATACAATATGGTTTTTTTTTAGACTCTTAGATGAGTACATGGAGCTTAGAAAAATAGAGGGTTAACATATAACAGAACAGTACAGCACAGTACATGCTCTTCAGACCACAATGTTGTGCTGACCCTGAAACCCTGTCTCCCATATAACACCCCACCTTAAATTCCTCCATATACCTGTCTAGTAGTCTCTTAAACATCACTAGTGTATCTGCCTCCACCACTGACTCAGGCGGCAAATTCCACACACCAACCACTCTCTAAGTGAAAAAGCTTCCTCTAATATCCCCCTTGAATTTTCCTCCCCTTACCTTAAAGCCATGTCCTCTTGCACTGAGCAGTGGTGCCCTGGGGAAGAGGTGCTGGCTGTCCACTCCGTCTATTCCTCTCAACAGCTTATATACCTCCATCATGTCTCCTCTCATCCTCCTTCTCTCCAAAGAGTAAAGGCCTAGCTCCCTTAATCTCTGATCATAATCCATACTCTAAACCAGGCAGCATCTTGGTAAATCTCCTCTGTACCCTTTCCAATGTTTCCACATCCTTCCTATAGTGAAGCGACCAGAAGTGGACACAGTACTCCAAGTGTGGCCTAACTAGAGTTTTATACAGCTGCATCATTACATTGCATCTCTTAAACTCTATCCCTCAACTTAAGAAAGTTAACACCCCATAAGCTTTCTTAACTACCCTATCTACCTGTGAGGCAACTTTGAGGGATCTGTGGACATGTACCCCCAGATCCCTCTGCTCCTCCACACTACCAAGTATCCTGCCATTTACTTTATACTCTGCCTTGGAGTTTGTCCTTCCAAAGTGTACCACCTCACACTTCAACCCACCTTACAGTGGGTTGAACTCCATCTGCCACTTCTCAGCCCAGTTCTGCATCCTATCAATGTCTCTCTGCAACCTTTGACAATCCTCTACACTATCTACAACACCACCAACCTTTGTGTCACCCGCAAACTTGCCAACCCACCCTTCTAACCCCACATCCAAGTCGTTAATAAAAATCACAAAAAGTAGAGGTCCCAGAACAGATCCTTGTGGGACACCACTAGTCACAACCCTCCAATCTGAATGTACTCCCTCCACCATGACCCTCTGCCTTCTGCAGGCAAGCCAATTCTGAATCCACCTGGCCAAACTTCCCTGGATCCCATGCCTTCTGACTTTCTGAATAAGCCTACCGTGTGGAACCTTGTCAAATGCCTTACTAAAATCCATGTAGATCACATCCACTGCACTACCCTCATCTATATGCCTGGTCACCTCCTCAAAGAACTCATCAGGCTTGTTAGGCACAATCTGCCCTTCACAAAGCCATGCTGACTGTCCCTGATCAGACCATGATTCTCTAAATACCCATAGATCCTATCTCTAAGAATCTTTTCCAACAGTTTTCCCACCACAGCCGTAAGGCTCACTGGTCTATATTTACCAGGACTATCCCTACTACCTTTTTTGAACAAGGGGACAACATTCGCCTCTCTCCAATTCTCCGGTACTATTCCCGTGGACAATGAGGACATAAAGATCCTAGTCAGCGGTTCAGCAATCTCTTCCCTTGCCTTGTGGAGCAGCCTGGGGAATATTCCATCAGGCCCCAGGGACTTATCCATCCCAATGTATTTTAACAACTTCAACACCTCCTCTCCCTTAATATCAACATGCTCCAGAACATCAACCTCACTCATATTGTCCTCACAGTCATCAAGTTCCCTCTCAGTCGTGAATACCGCAGAGAAGTATTCATTGAGGACCTCGCTCACTTCCACAGCCTCCAGGCACATCTTCCCACTTTTCTCTCTTATCGGTCCTACCTTCACTCCTGTCATCTTTTTGTTCTTCACGTAATTGAAGAATGCCTTGGGGATTTCCTTTACACTACTCGCCACGGCCTTCTCATGCCCCCTTCTTGCTCTTCTCAGCCCCTTCTTAAGCTCCTTTCTTGCTACCCTATATTCCTCAATAGACCCATCTGATCCTTGCTTCCTAAACCTCATATATGCAGTCTTCTTCCACCTGACTAGATTTTCCACTTCACTTGTCACCCATGGTTCCTTCACCCTACCATTCTTTATTTTCCTCAACTTGACAAATTTATCCCTAACATCCTGCAAGAGATCCTTAAACATTGACCACATGTCCATAGTACATTTCCCTGCAAAAACATCATCCCAATTCACACCTGCAAGTTCTAGCTGTATAGCCTCATAATTTGCCCTTCCCCAATTAAAAATTTTCCTATCCTCTCTGATTCTATCCTTTTCCATGATAAAGGTCAGGTAGTGGTGATCACTGTCCCCCAGATGCTCACCCACTGACAGATCTGTGACCTGACCCAGTTTGTTACCTAATACTAGATCCAGTATGGCATTCCCCCTCGTTGGCCTGTCAACATACTGTGACAGGAATCCATTCTGGACACACTTAAACTCTGCCCCATCTAAACCCTTGGAACTAATCAAGTGCCAATCAATATTAGGAAAGTTAAAGTTACCCATGATAACAACCCAGTTATTTTTGCACCTTTCCAATATCTGCCTCCCAATCTGCTCCTCAGTATCTCTGCTGCTACCAGCAGGCCTACAGAATACCCCCAGTAGAGTAACTGCTCTCTTCCTGTTCCTGACTTCCACCCATACTGACTCAAAAGAGGATCCTGCTACATTACCCACCCTTTCTGCAGCTGTAATAGTATCCCTGACCAGTAATGCCACCCCTCCTCCCCTTTCTCCCCCCTCTCTGAAATCCAGGAATATTGAGAATCCATTCCTGCCCTGGTGCCAACCAAGTCTCCGTAATGGCTACTACTTCATAATTCCATGTATGTATCCAAGCTCTCAGTTCATCACCTTTGTTCCTGATGGTTCTTGCATTGAAGTACACGCACTATTTCCCTTCTACCTTACTACCTTTATACCCTTTATTCTGCTGCTGTTTCCTCAAAGCCTCTCTATATGTTAGATCTGGCTTTACTCCATGCACTTCTTTCACTGCTCTATTGCTCTGGGTCCCATCCCCCTTGCAAATTAGTTTAAACCCTCCCGAATCATGCTAGCAAACCTACCAGCAAGGATATTGCTCCCCCTTGAGTTCAGGTGCAACCCATTCAATCTGTACAGGTCCCACCTTCCTCAGAACAGAACCCAATGGTCCAAAAGTCTAAAACCATGCCCCCTGCACCAACTCCTCAGCCATGCATTCAACTGCCATCTCCTCTAATTCTTACCATCACTATCATGTAGTACTGGCAGCAATCCTGAGAACACCACCCTTAAGGTCCTGTTCTTCAGCCTTCTGCCTAGTTCCCAAAACTCTCACTTCAGGACCTTATCCCTCTTCGTGCCTACGTCATTGGTCCCAACATGTATCATGACTTCTGCTTGCTTTCCCTCTCATACCAGGATGTCATGCACCGGGTCAAAGTCATCCCAGACCCTGGCACCAGGGAGGCAACAAACCATGCGGGTTTCCTTCTCACGTCCACAAAATCTCCTATCTGCTCTCCTGATTATAGAGTCTCCAATGACGACAGCTCTCCTCTTCTCCGTCCCATCCTGCTGCACCACAGGGTCAGACTCAGTGCCAGAGGCCTGCCACCGTGGCTCACACGTGGTCGGTCGTCCTCACCAGCATCCAGGATGGTAAACTTATTATTCAGGGGAATGGCTACAGGGGTGCTCTGCACTACCTGTCTACTCTCCTTCGCTTTCCCCCCTCGGACTGTCACCCAACGACCTGCTTCCAGCAGCCTAGGTGTGACTACCTCCCTGTAGCTCTCATCTATGACTGCCTCATTCTCCCTTATGAGTCGAAGCTCATCCAGCTGCTGCTCCAGATTCCTCACACAGTCTTCCAGATCGCCTAGCTGCATGCACTTCTGGCAGATGTGACTCTGTGGGAGAGGGGAGCTCCCCCAAGACTACCACATCTCACAGGAGAGGCACATCACCATCTCAGGAGGCATTGTAAAGACTAACTGGGAACAAGCTCGTCCTCCGCCTCTTCTCGTCGAAGCCTCTCAAGTCAAAGCCTCAGATCTCCACTCCTTCACTGGCCGCTTTCCACAGGCCGCTCCGCTTGAGGTAACCCTCTATTTATTTGTTTGAGCTTTTCAAACTGCTTTAAGTTAAGTGGTAGGGAAATTCTAGGCAGTTTTTAGAGTAGGTTACATGGTTGGCACAACATTGTGCCATGTTGTGCCATGTGCCATTGGGCATGGATTGAGAATAAGAGGTCAGTTATTTAAAACAGAGTTGAGGAAAAACTTCTTCTCCCAGAGAGTTGTGGAGGTGTGGAATGCACTGCCTCGGAAGATGGTGGAGGCCAATTCTCTGGATGCTTTCAAGAAGGAGCTAGATAGATATGGATAGGGGAATCAAGGGATATGGGGACAAGGCAGGGACTGGGTATTGATAGTGAATGATCAGCCATGATCTCAGAATGGCGGTGCAGACTTGAGGGGCCGAATGGTCTACTTCTGCACCTATTGTCTATTGTCTATTGTCTATTGTGCTGTGGTTTTCTATGCTTCATGTTAAATCAGTTTCTCATCCTAATGCTGTGATAGACAGCAGAGACTTAGACTCATGAGGAGCTGAAGCTGCTGGAAATCTTGAGCAACACGTACAAAGTGCTAGAGAAACTCAGTAAATTAGGCAGCAGCTACACAGGGTGATAACCATTCGACATGTTGGGCCAAAACCCTTAATCAATACTGGAAGCCAGAATAGGAAGGAGGGCGAGGGGTGGAGTATGACCTGACAGGTTTTAGGTGAAACCAGGCGAGGAAGAAGATACGTGGGTGGGAGGCACATGGTAAGAAGCTGAGTGGTGATAGGTGGAAAAGGTAAATGGCTAAAGAAGGGATCTGATGTGAGAGGACAATAGACCCTGGAAGAATGGGGAGGGGCATCAGAGGGAAGTGATGGGGCAGGTGAGGGGATGAGAAGGGGTAACAACAGAAGCAGAATCAGGAAAAGGAAGAAAGAGTTAAGGGAAATAGGAAGGAATTATTGGATCTTGTTTTTTGCTGATGTTTTACTCGTTAATATTTGTGTGCCTGAAAGTCTACCGGTGTTTGTAAGTCTCATGTTATGACTGCAATGAGAAACAAAAGCAGTCAGCCTATAAATGATACAGCCCAGTTAAGCCTGACATGTCAAACAGTATCTGATGTTTTGGGATGAAATTCTACATCAGGGCAGTGAATGGAGAGGTGAGATGGCCAATATACAGAGTAGGATGCGAGTTGTGAGGGAATAGCTTGAGAAAATTAGTGGACAGAGGAGGGGTTTAAAATGACAGGCAGGTAGTGCCATGTAGGGGTGGCAAACTGGAGTGGAGATTGAAGGCAGTGGCAGGTAAATCAGACAGAGAGAGGGGAAGCAGGAGAAACAACAGATGGAGCAAGTCTGTGAAGATCTGAATTATTGGGTTCAAGTTAAAACCCTGACTCACCACTCATGCCGTGCTACTACCTGAAATGCTGACAATTGCACTCCTTCACAGATGCTACTCGATCAGCTGACTTCCTCCAGCAGTTTGTCTCTTCCACTAGATTCCAACACCTGTCATCCAGTGTGCCTCCAAAAAATTGCAGATGCTGTAAATCTGAAACAGTTGAGCGCTGATTTCCTAGAATTGCCACAGCACACATCATAAGACTTTAGTTCCATCTTCGGTAAATAATGGGACTGAAAGCCTACAGGACTTTGTGACCCGCATACTAAGTTTTTGAAACAGTTGACTAACAAGGTCGCAGATGCTCTGAGTTCTGCCTTTCAAAATTCCTTGAATTCCAGAATGATGCCTACAAATTGGTTGGTAGGAATCCCACAATTTTAGAAAGGAGTTGGAGGAAAAACAAGGAAACATTGACCAGACAGCGATACATCAGTGGCATGGAAAATGCTGAGATCTGATATATAGGAGTTGGTAACAAGGCATTCATAGAACATAGAATATAGAACATAGAAATCTACAGCACATTACAGGCCTTTCGGCCCACAATGTTGTGCCGACCATGTAACCTATTCCAGAAGCTGCCTAGAATTTTCCTACTGCATAGTCTTCTATTTTCCTAAGTCTCTTAAAAGCTTATCATATCTGCCTCTACCACTGTTGCTGGCAGTGCATTCCATGCACCCACCACTCTCTCTGTGTAAAACTTACCCCTGACATCCCGCATGTACTTCAAGCACCGCAAAATTATGCCCCCTCATGTTAGTCATTTCAGCCCTGGGAAAAAGCCTCTGGCTATCCACACGATCAATGTCTCTTTATCCCGTTATACACTTCTATCAGGTCACCTCTCATCCTCGATTGCTCCAATAAGAAAAGGCCAAGTTCACTCAACCTTTTCTCATAAGGCACACTCTCCAATCCAGGCAACATCCTTGTAAATCTCCTCTACACTTTCTTTATAGTATCCACATCCTTCCTGTAGTGAAGTGACAAGAACATAACACAGTACTCCAACTGGGGTCTCACTAAGGTGTTATATATCTGTAACATTACCTCACAGCTTTTGAACTCAATCCAACAGTGATGAAGGCCAACATACCATACACCTTCTTAACAATCTTTCATAGAATTGTGCAGTGGATTTTTTTGAAGTCAAGTGGCACAAAAACTCCTCAGGTCCTGCGATCTGAGGTGGTGCAATTTCCAAACCAGGCACTGATGCAGCTGCTCAGGATGCTCTCAATACAACCCCTGTAGAATGTGATGAGGATGGGCGGTGGGAGATGGACTTTACTCAGCCTTTGCAGAAAGTAGAGACGCTGCTGGGCTTTTTTTGCTATGGAGCTGGTGTTGAGGGACCAGGTGAGATTCTCCACCAGGTGAACACCAAGAAATTTGGTGCTCTTAATGATCTCTACAGACGAGCCGTCAATGTTCAGCGGCTCCATGCCCTCCTGCAGTCAACAACCATCTTTTTTGTTTTGTTCACATTAAGAGACAGGTTGTTGGCTCTGCACCAGTCCGTTAGCTGCTGCACCTCCTCTCTGTATGCCGACTCGTCGTTCTTGTTGATGAGACCCACCACGGTCGTGTCATCGGCGAACTTGATGATGTGGTTCGAGCTGTGTGTTGCAGCACAGTCGTGGGTCAGCAGAGTGAACAGCAGTGGACTGAGCACACTGCCCTGGGGGGCCCCAGTGCTCAGTGTGATGGTGTTGGAGATGCTGCTCCTGATCCGGACTGACTAAGGTCTCCCAGTAAGGAAGCCTAGGATCCAGTTGCAGAGGTGTCTCGGGAACTGGTTCTGGGTTCACAATGTTCAGAATCTGCATCAATAAATTGTATGAGGGAAATCAAATGTAAAGTTTTCAAGAATGTTGATGATGCATACTGGGTATGAGCTGTTTCACGGGTTTACAAACAAGTTTAAATAAATGAGAAAGAGAACAGTAGATCTCATTCTCAGGTCATTCGCACAAAAAAATATTCTTAATGGTGCAAGAAGGAATGGTGTACATATTCGGAGGGACGGGGTGTCTTTGTACAAGGATCATTTAATGTTAAAACACAGAAAAAAAAGCAAGTTACAAGTAGGCCTTTACTGCAAGAAGATATAAATACGAGCAGGGATTCATCTTCCTGGGATTATGTAGGACATAAAGTCCTACAAAAAATACATAAAGTAGGTACCTGGAGCATTGTTTACGACTCTGGTTTGCTTAATCGATGATTAGGAGGAACAGGAAAACTGAAATATACTGTAGATTCAATAGATTGATTTCTGAGTTGAAGAGATTATCCCATGAAGCCAAATTAAGCAGGCTGGGCTTGTGCTCTCTCAATTTTCAAAGAACAAGCTTTTGAAGGGTACAAAATTCCTACAGGGTTTGACAAAGTAGATGCTGAGATCATGTTTCACCCAGCTGGGTTGTCTAGAACCAGGTATCACAGTCTTGAAGTGAGGGATAGTCAAACAATGCTCAAGATGAGATGACACATCTTCACTCTGATGTATGGAAACTGATGTAATTCTGGAACCAAAATGCTTTGGAGACTTGGACAACGAGAAAGCTCAAGACAAAGATTGAAACACAGGTGATATGAATAGACTGGACACAGTGAAGTTGTATTGAAGTATCAGGCTGACTTTGATCTTTTGAATGATTGTGATTTCATATGAATGATTTCATATGGGGACACAAGGTCCACTTCCTGTTCTAATTCTTTTGCTTATATGTTCTTTCCTACCATCCTGGAACATAGCTGGATAACTCAAAATCCTTTTTATGTATTCTTATCAACTCCTTTCCAGCAGAAGAAGGTTGTTGTCACAAGGCAAGTCATTCAACAGAAGTCCCTGTCTGATGTCCTGATACCATTTATCTTTCTTCATCCCTGCATCAACCGTTTCTCCCCGTCCACATCCTTACTCTCTTCCTTCTCTTCCCCACCTCCCCTGGACTAGTGCAGAAGCCATATAGTTGATAATGGATACAGGACAAAAACATTCGATTGGCTGAGATCAGTAGATATGAAGAATAGGTTTTCCTTGGACCAAAAGACAACTTTAAGACAACTTGAACAAAATAGGTTTTTGAAGTAACCTGTAGGGATAGATCAATGGAATTCAGAATTATTCTTGCTTTCTTTCTTTGCCTTTTCTCAAATCTTCCAACTGAATCCCAAATGTTGTTTTATTAAACACCTCAGAAAGAGAGCTAAAGAGGGAATATGAAGGTTTAAAAGATTTCTTTTATGGCATCCAAATCTCCAAAGATCTGGATGTGAGAGGTAAAACAAGGCCCGAAAAAGAAAAGATCAATATTTTATGTCTTTTCTTGCACTTCATGTCACTTGCTTGATACTCCTAACATTATCAGTGTCCTTTATGACCATGCTTTTGATAGGCAGAGTGTTTGATGAGCATATCTTGTGATGAATTTTTATTGTGTAACATGAAATATAACATATTAATGTTAATCAGTACCAAACACTTGCGTCTAAAGCTTGGATCTGATGCTTTAAGTAGCCATTTATGTGTTGATTTCAAATAAAACTTGCCCAACCTTTATTGCAAAATTTGTGTATCTCCCAGAGTTGGTATTGACGATTTGTAATGCAGGGTTCATTTTTTTTTTATTTCATTCATTTCAATCATGTCACCATTTTTCATAATGTGCCATAGAACAGCTAATATATGCTATGGATTCTGAGTGCTTTAGTTAAAAATTAATTATCATTTTAGTCTCCTGAAGATTACACTGGGACATTTCTGAGGACTGAGATACAAATTCTTCCCTGATCAATCTGTAACTAATGTTGGACACAGAGGGATCAAAATGCTCACCTTCAATAATGTTAAAGAAAAACAACAGTTAAATTGATAGGATGGCTTAATGATCTCTGCCAAGTTTACTATTTTATACTCATGAATATGAGTAAAAGGATCTTAAAATAAATTATGCCTTCTCCATTTCAAAATTTTATTGCAGCATATAACGTCACAGAAAATTAAAGAGAGAAAATGTTGTTTACATAAAGTGCATATTTAAACAGACCAGCAGAGAAGCGATACAGTATGTGATTAATATCTGAAATGAATAATAATAAAGACAAGCTTTTGCCTTAAAGAAAGAAAAAGGATATGAAGGAAGGAAAAAAGAGGGAAAGCTGAAAAGGGGAAGAAATGCTGTGAGGGTGAAGAAAGAGGATGAATAAAGTGAGAAGAACTAGAGAGAGGAAGCAACACACACAAAATGCTAGCGGAATGCAGCAGGCCAGGCAGCATCTATAGGAAGGAGTGCAGTTGACGTTTCGGACCGAGACAAAGGGTCTTGGCCTGATACGTCAACTGTACTTCTTCCTATAGATGCTGCCTGGCCTGCTGTGTTCCCCCAGCATTTTGTGTGTGTAGCTTGAATTTCCGGCAATGGCAGATTTCCTCGTGTAGAGAGAGGATGGGATGGAGTGAAGATTGACATACAAAGGGTAGAAGTAAAAGATCAGCTATAACAATCATTAAACCAAAAGATTAAGGAGCAGAATTAGGCCATTCAGCAAATCAATTTTGTCCTGCCATTCAATCAATGTCTTTTTTAGCCCCATTCTTCCATCTTCTCCTTATAATAATTAACCCCACCCCTTACCAGTCAAGAATCTATCAATCTCTGCTTTAAATACTTGCAATGACTGCATCCACAGCCTCCTGTTGCAACGACTTCAAATGACTCTGACTGAAGAAAATTCTTCTCATCTCAGTTTTATTTAAAGAGATTCCCCTTTATTCTGAGACTGTGCTCTTCGATGCAAAACTCTCCTATGATTGGAAACATCCTTGCCACATCCACATTATCCAGACATTTCATTATCTGACAGATTCTAATGAGGATTCTACCTTCCATTCTTCAGAATTCCTTTGAGTATAGGCAAAGATATATTAAATGCTACTCACAAGTTAAGTCTTTCACACTTATGCACATTCTTGTGAACCTCTGGACTTCTCCAAGATCCGCATATCTTTCCTGGGATATGGAACCCAAAACTGTGCCTAATATTATTATTGATAGATAGAACAGCACATTGGGCCCAATACCCACGGCTGCTTCTACTGCTTATCTGGCCTGGTGAGTATGATACAAATAAAGTATTTGAAGATTGGTAGTGTTGCATTTAGTGAATACAGTTGTCGTAGATTACAATATGACATTGACAAGATGCAGAGATGGGCTGAGAGGTGGCAGATGAAGTTCAATCCAGAAAAATGTGAAGTGATACACTTTGGAAGATCAATCTTGAAAGCAGAGTACAATGTTAATGACGGGATTTTTATCAGTGTGGAGAAACAAAGGAATCTTGGGTCCATGTCCATAGATCTGTCAAAGTTGCCATGCAAGTTGATAGGGGGAAGAAGATGTAACTCTATCAAAGGCAATAGCAGACAAGAAACAACCAAACATTGCAGAAGATCAGAAGAAATGATAGTAAAAACTATAAGGTATAGTGTCACTTATGATACAAGCCATGATGTTGTTCAAGAGAAGAGTGTGAAGGTTTAGTCTCTATCTAGCTCTGTAATTGGACCAACTTGTTAAAATGAAATTTTGTTAAGGGATCATCTCATCCCCCATCTGCCTGTCATTGTCATAATCATCAACATCATTATCATCAGACCTTTGACATCAGTTTTATTTTCCATTTGATCAACAAGCAAGTATGTTATATCCATAAAACTAAAAAGTTCAGAATTTTTTTATTTCTGTTAAATTCTACAGAAAGGTAGGTCAGGATAGAATTTCTGCTTTGGGTCACAGTCAGGGAACTGTATACCAAATCTGCCTCAAGTGGTGCTAGCAGGTAGCATATGCCAATTAAAATTCACTATTTCAGCTAGAAATTTTTCCATGAACAATTGGATCATGATATGGAACAGAAATGTTTCATTCTTTTTCCTTTCCGTAGAAAGGAGAAAATGGAATTATATTAGTAGAGTTGAAATGCGGTTTTCATCAAAAGTAGGCATTCTAATATGGACTCATATACATGACTGAATGCCCAAGAAAATGAATATTTGTTGAAAGTCTTTCCTGCTTCAGTCTGATTTTTAGAAACCAACGATATCTATCTGGGAACTATAGCTTAGATCTGACCTATTCGCAATGAAAAAGATCTTTGACATGAAACATTAACCTTATTTATCCCCCTACACATGCTGTCCGACACAGGGATCAGTTTCAATGATGTTTACTTCATTTTAGATTTCCATCATCTGCGGTATTTTATTTTTATATTTTGATAAATGATAACCAGCCGTCAGATGTCATGCCAACGCAAGCTATTCACTGCATCTCAGTACAATTGACAATAGTAGACCTAAACCTCAAAAACTAAACCTCAATGTATAGCTGCAAGTGTCAGGGGGGCTTTGCTGAACCATTATAAGCTGCAGGGCCCAGCAATTTTCAAATGGGAATGTGTCCAATTCTGCATTCATGCTCTGATCAATGAATATTGAAACTGGCGACCATGGAAAATGGCAATGTGACTCCTAGATGGTCTAACATTTAAAATGCCTCCAAATGTTGTCCTTCTGCACAGTTACTCATATATATAATCAATGCAATCTCAAACCTGCAATCATATCAATGGCAAACACGAGGAAATCTGCAGATACTGGAAATTCAAACAACGCATACAAAATGCTGGTGGAACACAGCAGGCCAGGCAGCATCTATAAGGAGAAGCACTGTCGACGTTTCGGGCCAAGACCCTTCGTCAGGAAGACCCTTATAGATGCTGCCTGGCCTGCTATGTTCCACCAGCATTTTGTGTGTGCTGATCATATCAATGGGTATTCCAATCTATTTCTATTCAATAGGAAAATATGCTATATTCTATTTTTTTAATTGAAATGAACTACAGATTTATTGTAAGCTACACACTACAAAATGCTGGAGGAACTCAGCAAATTGGTCAACATCTATGGAAGTGAATAACCAGTGAACATTGTGGGTCAAGACCCTTCAGCAAGAATGGCAACTAGAACAAGAAGGTAAAGGAAGGAAAGGAGTACAAGCTGGCAGGTGTTAAATGAAACCAAGTAAGGTGGAGGATAGACTTAGCTATCACCTGCTAGATTTTACTCCTTCCCCTACCTCCACCTTCTGCCCCTTCCTTTCCAATCCTTAATAAGGGTTTCAACCCAAGACATCAGCTGTTTATCTCCTTCCATATATGCTGCCTAACTGGATGAGTTCGTCCAGCATTTTGTGCGTTTTGCTCAAGATTTCCAACATTTGTAGCAAACTCCTATTTTTACCAATTCATTCTGGTGAATGGATTCAGTGCAAGAGCATTCCAGGAGACCATGTTTCTAATGTATATTAACAGTGAAAAAAATATTCATCATATATTCTACTGAGTAGATTCAGTGTAAGTGCATGAGTCTTAGCATTAGTTTCTCCTGTGGAATAAAGAGAAAAGATCCACGTTGAAAATTTGAATGCATCTGCTGGACAACAGTAATTGAAGGTATAATTCAGAAACTTGCACACAGCTGAACATTATATATATAAGCAAAAGACAATAATCTGATGCAGTGGAAGAATTAAATAAAATGGGAGCAAGGAAGAAAGAAAAGGATGATAATAAGGTAAAAGATAAATGCAAAAGCACCTAGCTTTGACCTTAGCTCCAGATTTAGACATAATTTCAATTAACATTTAAAAGCCAATTAAGTTAATACTTGTGATGAAAGTTCAGGAGTTACCCTAAAGTCACAAATAAACTTCTACTATCAACTTTCGATGTTCCCATTTCGGGTTCTGCTTGGACAATCTTGGTCCAACTGTGGACAAGCATCTGAATTCTGGACTTGAGCAAGTGTGACAATTAAAATCAAGGGAAAATATGAGTCATGCATCAAAGAGTTCTTATAAAACAGCGATCAGTGAGAATTAAGGAGTAAACATTACTATGGATGAAGGTTGTGGTTGTGCTGGAGAAAGTGCAGAGGCCAGGCTGAAGGATATTAGTTACTGGGGGTGGGGGTGGGGGGTGCGGTGGTGAGATTCCCGATGCACTGCACGTTCGCTTGTAATCAGGGAGAGAATGATAATAAGCTCCATGCTCCAGAAGTGCATAGCACAAGCAAAAGGAAAAACCACTACAATAATGGAAACAGTCAGTGGCATAGTGGAGCAACATCCTTACAATTCCAATGACCCATATTTAATGCTAACTTCTGGTGCCATCGGTCTGGGGTTGCACACTGTGTCTTTGTAGGATTTTTGAGTTAGGAGCTTAGTTGGCCATCATAAGCTGACTATCGTCTGTAGGTGGATGGTAGGGGTTGAAGTGAATTGATAAGTGGGAAGGTTAAAGTGGGATTAGTGCAGGATCATTATAAATAGGTAATCAATGGCTGGCATAGACTCATAGGCTCAAGGACAGAATCTGTGCCGTATCACTCACCCCTAAAGTAAGACAGACAAAATAAATTCACTAAAATATTCAGAAAATGCACATTTAAAATATGAGCTGAAGAAATTGACATAGGACCAATTATTCAACATTTGGTCTTGTACAAAATGCAATTTATTTCAATAATACCCTGCAATCTTACCAAAAAAAAGTATGCTTTCAGATATTTTGGCCAACTCATTCACATCAAAGGAACTTCTGCATGTGTATTAACATAAAAATGAAATCAATGCATTTACAAATCATCCTTCAGTACCTTGAGAGGTCCAAAACTGCTTTCCAGTTAATATAAAATAGAAATGTGGAAAGGGTAACGTATTGACCTAGACCCAATGAATCACAAGGGAGGTAATACTTCTGGCTCTCTTGAAATGTCAAAGGTAATACTTTTGGCTCTCTTTGCATTTTTACAGGAGAAAACAAGTTTTCAGTTGGATTTGGACCTGTAATCTTCCTGATTCTATCTTCTTCCACCAATAGAAAAGCCGGAAAGCATGTACTACCAGGCTCAAGGGCAGCTTCTAGTTTGCTGTTATAAAGTTCTCTAGTATTATAAGATAGACTCAAGACCTCACAATACAATTCATTATGGACTTGGACCTTATTGTCTGCCTGCACAGTGCCTTCTCTGTAACTGTAACACTCTTGCTTGCATTCTGTTATTGTCTTCCCTTATGTTACCTCTAAATGCTCATACGATGAAAAATACAGTGGCATGCAAAGCAAAGATTTTCACTTTGAAAATGAGAGCTTCATAAAGCAAATCACAGTTGATCCAATCATTTTAATGGTCAGGTTCTCAGCTTTGAATTGGTAAGATGTCAGTTCAAGAACCCCTTCCCTTCATAGACTTTAGCATCTAATTAAACCTGAAGGTTGAGTGCACCCTGTTGGATCTTTCATGAGATATTAACACCATTCTGCTCTCTGCAGGCCGAAACAAGTCTCGTGACACAGGTCGATGAACAGTCAAATTAAATGTATGTATTAATCAATATTTGTCCATCAACCAACATTACCAGCATGTGTTGGCCTGCAAGTTGCTCCATGCCTCTAAAGACACTCTTAACTGGTGACACACAGTAAGTCGAAATATGATTCATGTATGGACATCTCACAGTGATATTCTTCTGTGCAATATAATAGACCAATCATGACACTGTGAACAAAAACCTTTTCTCTATTATTGTGATGGTTCTGGGGTGAGCAGGGTAGGGTCACAGTCATTTGTGTGAGTACTGGAGGTGGGATTGGATTGAAGCATTTGATGTGGTGTTGACAGGAGGTAAATTTAAATCTTAAATGAGACCACCTCTCGGTGGACACGTGTGCAAGACTCCAAAGCCATGGCCATGGCAGTGGAAATAGTCAGACTGAGTTACCTGTTAAGTCATGACAAAGCAAGTCTCACCTCTCTAGTGGCAAATAGTGTCTCCATTGCTGTCCCTTCTGCTCTCCAACAAATTTAGGCAAGTTATTTTAAAAAAAAATGGTTACTGTATGGTTTATTGGAACTCTGCAATGTCAGATTTATGTTCAATGTGGTACATACACAGAGGAGCAGGAAAAATTAGCATTCCACAAGAGACACACAGCATCTGATTAGCAAATTAGCCTTTGATAAAAATTCCTTTACACAGCACAGAGAAAAGAGTTCATTTTTTCCTAAAGCTTATTGCTGTTTATAGAAACTCTGAATGGGCAAATTGTCTGCTGTTTCTTCCCCCTTAAAAGCATCAGTGATTGCACTTCTAAAAGTACTTTATCTGGTATGAAGTTTCTTGGGGCTTGTTGAAATCTTGACGAAAATGAGATAAATACAATTTTTTCTACAAGTATCTGGCAGTGAGTTTAAGGCAATGAATCATTCTGAGAATTGTGCTGATCGTCACACACCCATCCTATATCAATCTTACAGTTTATGACATCATATTTGCTCCATAAATTTTTCATTTGCCTCTCACCATCTATCATCCAGAATTTTTTGCCTATCAAAGTGAATTAGTCTTTTTACAGTTCACAGAATCATCATTGCTGGTTTGTGGAACTTAAAATTCAAATGATTGTGCATTAGTAAAACACACACACACACACTTACTTTAGAAGCTTTATAGCAGCCCATAAGACCTCAGAATAAAATAAAGATAAAGATTAATGATTAGACTTATTTGTTACCAATACATTGAAACAGCAAAAATACAATGAAATGCATCATTTGTATCAACAACCAACACACTCCAAATAACCAGTCAGAAAAAAAAGCATAAAGTGAATCTACTAAGCCTAGAAAAATGTTACTGATTTAGAAGACTTTCTGCATCAGGAGTCTGAGAGAGTGTTTGGAAAGTAGTCACCTCCTGCCCTGCACAGTGAATCTCTAACTGACAATGCCTTATTTTCTCAATGAACCTTGCTGACTTATACTGGAAAGCTTCAGTGGGTATTTTCCCATTGAGCCTGGTGGTGTTGTTCTCACCATATAGTTCAGCACTGGGACTGGCGTTCATCTGGTTTATTTTGGAATAAACAATCTGTCAGCTACTGCAAATAAAAAGATTTAAAAAATTGCAGACGCCAGAAATCTGGAATATAAATAGAGTACATACACGGACACAAGAGATTCTGCAAATGCTGGGAATTCAGAGCAGTACATACAAACTGCTGGAGGAACTCAGCAGGTCAGGCAACGTCAATGGAAATGAATAAACAGTCAATGTTTTGGGCCAAGACCCTTCATCAGGATTGGCCTAACGAAGAGCACATGGAGGCTAGTTCTGTGGTGATATATGGGAGTCAATGGCAAATGACCTTCCAACAGCTCTGAAGAATTGTTGAATCTGTTTCTCTCTCAGTAACTGCATTGGCTGCAGGTTGTTGATCTCCTATTTTTTTTTTCAAAGTAATGTTCAAAATGCTACTGAGTTGTTTAATATCCCTGTTTACTCTGGGTGTCATCCATTCATCACAAAAACCAGAGTTTGTGTTGTCTCCAGAACATATTCGAACATACCAGTCAGACTCAGACAAAGAAGGCTTAATAACTTAGATATATAATGTGATCGTTTAAGAAAATTTAACAACAGGAGGTGGAGTGGGGGCAACATTCCATGAGGGGCAGCTGGCTGTTGTAGAGGCTAAGTAGGTTCTTATTTGGCAGCTTTCAATGTTATATTTTGTCCACTTTACAAAATGTAATTCAGTACGTTAAACTGATGCAGCTCAACATTAAACCTCTTTATAGTTTACTAATTTATCAATTATAGTTTACTATAATTATAATGAGATAATAAACTATAATTGTAGTTTACAAATTCAACTCATAGAATGCTACTCAGAATCAGAATGAGGTTTATTATCACTGACTTACGTTGTGAAAATATGTTGTTTTGTATTAGCAGTGCTGTGCAATATATAAAAACAAAACTGTTGGGTTGTATACATTTACAGTCAGATGAAAATAATCTTCAACTTGACTATTTTGAAAAATGGAATGGTAAAGGAGAATGGTGTGTGAAAGGAACTGCCACTGACATATCGTGAATTTTCAAAGTTAAAATTCACTTCCACTTGTTCCAGTTTTCCTCTTGGTCCGGGGTTAAGAACTCTTGGACTTTAAAGTTCTAAGTTCAAAGTAAATTTACCATCCAGGTATGTAGATGTCACTCTGAGATTCATTTTCTTGCAGGCATTCACAGCAGGACTCAATGAAAAACTGCAAACAGTGTCAAACTACTAATGTGTAAGTCAGGTCAAGTCACTTTTATTGTTATTTCAACCATAACTGCTGGTATAGTACACAGTAAAAATGAGACAACGTTTTTCAGGACCATGGTGTTACATGACATAGTACAAAAACTAGACTGAACTACGTAAAAAAAAAAACACCGAGAAAGCTACACTAGTCTACGGACCTACACAGGACTGCGTAAAGTGCACAAAAACAGTGTAGGCATTACAATAAATAATGAACAGGACAATAGGGCAAGGTGTCAGTCCAGGCTCTGGGAATTGAGGGGTCTGACAGCTTGGGGGAAGAAATTGTTACATAGACTGGTCGTGAGAGCCTGAATGCCTCAGAGCCTTTTCCTACATGGCAGGAAGGAGAAGAGATTGTATGAGGGGTGCATGGGGTCCTTCATAATGATGTATCCTTTGTGGATGCAGCGTGTAGTGTAAACATCTGTGATGGCGGGAACAGGGACCCCGATGATCTTCTCAGCTGACCTCACTATCCGCTGCAGGGTCTTGCGATCGGAGATGGTGCAATTTCCGAACCAGGCAGTGATGCAGCTGCTCAGGATGCTCTCAATACAACCCCTGAAGATTGTGATGAGGATGGGGGTGGGAAATGGACTTTCCTCGGCCTTTGCAGAAAGTAGAGACGCTGCTGGGCTTTCTTTGCTATGGAGCTGGTGTTGAGGGACCAGGTGAGATTCTCCGTCAGGTGAACACCAAGAAGTTTGGTGCTGTTAATGATCTCTACCGAGGAGCCGTCGATGTTCAGTGGGGAGTGGTCGCTCCGTGCCCTCCTGAAGTCAACAACCATCTCTTTTGTTTTGTTCACACTCAGAGACAGGTTGTTGGCTCTGCATCAGTCCGTTAGCCGCCGCACCTCCTCTCTGTAAGCTGACTCGTCGTTCTTGCTGATGAGACCCACCACGGTCGTGTCATCGGCGAACTTGATGATGTGGTTCGAGCTGTGTGTTGCAGTACAGTCGTGGGTCAGCAGTGTGAACAGCAGTGGACTGAGCACGCAACCCTGGGGAGCTGGTGATGGTGTTGGAGATGCTGCTCCCGATCCGGACTGACTGAGGTCTCCCAGTCAGGAAGTCTAGGATCCATTTGCAGAGGGAGATGTTCAGGCCCAGTAGGCTCAGCTTTCAAATCAGTTTCTGAGGCATGATTGTGTTGAATGCTGAATTGAAGTCTATGAACAACATCCGAAAGTATGTATAATTCTCCACAACTTCTGCCACCTCCAACGGGATCCCACTACCAAACACATTTTTCCCTTCCCCCCCCTTTCTGCTTTTCACAGGGATTGCTCCCTGCTCGACTCCCTTGTCCACTCGTCCCCCCCATCCCTTCCCACCGTTCTCCCTCCTGGCACTCATCCTTGTAAATGGAACAAGTGCTACACCTGCCCTTACACTTCCTCCCTCACCACCATTCTTCGACAGCGCTTCTCCCTATAGATGCTGCCTGGCCTGCTGTGTTCCACCAGCATTTTGTGTGTGTTGTTGTTTGAATTTCCAGCATCTGCAGATTTCCTCGTGTTTGCTCCGAACGTATGTGTCTTTTTTGTCCAGGTGGAAGGTGGTGGCAATGGCGACATCTGTTGAGCAGTTGGGACGGTACGCAAACTACAGGGGGTCCACTGAGGGGGGCAGCAGGGTCTTGATATGCCTCATGACGAGCCTCTCGAAACACTTCATGATGATGGATGTAAGTGCAATGGGAAGGGAGTCATTTGGGCAGGACACTGAAGACTTCTTCGGCACGGGTTGATGGTGGCAGCCTTGAAGCACGTTGCTCAGGGAGGTGTTGAAGATGTCAGTGAGAACATCTGCGAGCTGGTCTGCACATCCTCTGAGCACTCTACCAGGGATGTAGTCTGGTCCAGCAGCCTTCCGTGGGTTGACCCTGCACAGGGTTCTTCTCACGTCAGCCACAGTGAGACACAGCACCTGGTCATTTGTAGGAGGGGTGGACATCCTTGCCACAACATCATTTTCCGCCTCAAACTGGGCGTAGAAGTTATTCAGCGCATCTGGGGGTGGTGGGGGGAAGCATCACCTGCTCAGTCAGGTGATGTTGTCTTGTAATTGGTGATGTCCTGGATGCCCTTCCACATGCGCCGCATGTCACTGCTGTCCTGGAAGTGGCTGTGGGTTAGCTGGCATGTGCACGCTTTGCCTCTCTGATAGCTCGGGACAGTTTGGCCCTTGCTGTTGTTAGAGCTGCCTTGTCACCTGCTCTGAAGGCGGAGTCGCGGGACCTCAGCAGCGCACGCACCTCTGCGGTCATCCATGGCTTCTGATTAGCACGTATAGTGATGGTCTTGGACAGAGTAACATCATCAATGCACTTGCTGATGCAGCTGGTCACTGATGCTGCATACTCCTCTAAGTTGGTAGAGTCGCCATCGGTTGCAGCCTCCCTGAACATGAGCCAGTCAGTGTGCTCAAAGCAGTCTTGAAGAGCAGAGATGGCTCCTGCTGGCCAGGTTTTCACCTGATTCTGAACTGGTCTGGAGCGCCTGACGAGTGGGCTGTACGCTGGGGATTAGTAACCTAAGTAACCGAGGTGGGAGTGGGGCTCTGCCCGGAACGCGTCAGGAACGTTTGTGTAAACCAGGTCCAGCATGTTCTCCCCCTTGTTGCAAAGTCCACATACTGATGGGATTTGGGGAGCACTGACTTAAGGTTCGCAAGGATACACTACAAAACCAAAAATAAACAAATAGTAAGTCAATAAATAACATTGAGAACATGAATTGTAGAGACCTTTAAATTGAGTCCCTAGGTCTTGGAATCAGTTCAGTGTTGAGGTGAATGAAGTTATCCATGCTGATTTAGGAGCCCAAAGGTTGATGGGTAATAACTGTTCCTGAACCCGATGGCAGCAGTAGGAAGAGAGCATTGTCTTGTTGGTGGGAGTGCTTGATGATGGTTGCTGTTTTCTTGTGGCAGTGCACATTGTGGGCAGGGGTTTTACAGGAACCATATAACCATATAACAAATACAGCACAGAAACAGGCCATCTCGAACATTCTAGTCTGTGCCAAGTGCTTACTGTCACCTCGTCCCACCTACTTGCACTCAGCCCACAACCCTCCATTCCTTTCCTGTTCATATACCTATCCAATCTTTTTTAAATGACGAAATTGAACCTGCCTCTACCACTTCTACTGGAAGCTTGTTCCACACAGCTACCATTCTCTGAGTAAAGAAAGAAAGTGGTTAATTTATGGCCTAGCAATTAAGGCTCCTGAATTAATGATTTTGTGCTGTGATTCAAACCTCCTTCTGAAATGTAGGGAATTTAATTTCAGATAACCAAATAGCTGGTGTCAGTAACAGTGACAATAGCATTAGCTTTGAATTCATAAAAGAATTCCAACACAGAGGAGACGCTTCTCAAAATTGCAGCTCAGTTTTGTCAGAGCACTGGCACAGAAATAATGGACCAAGCAATTTCCCATGAAAAAAATTGTAAATCTATGATTTTCTATATTACCGATTGCATAAAGAAACAGTATCAAGATAAAGAGAAGTGATAAAGAAGATGAAACTGAGGGAAATTTTTGGGGACGTCCTTTCCCTTGGTCACTTCAGAGCAATTTGTAGAAATCAGAGCCGAGTGTCTGAAGTATATCGCTGCTTTAGTGTAGAGAGCACATCTTAGCACAATCTGCTAACAGCGGCATCATATGCGATGATGAAGTGACAAATTTACAATTTATTAGAAAGCTTCCTGTTGATTATCACATCCAGAGATCCAATGCTGTGTTAGACCATGGGTGCAGCCTCTACTTGCTGGGTATGTTTTTTTTTAAGAACAAAGAACACAGAAAAGTAAAGCACTGTACAAGATCTTTGACCCACAATGCTGTGATGGCCTTTTACTCTAATCCATGATCAATCTGTTACTTCTCTCTGACACAGTCAATACCTTCCATTTTTCTTTCAAGTGCCTCTCTGAGTTTTTTTTATAACTCTACAGTATCAGCCTCTACCAATACCCCATCTCAGTGCATTCTACAAACCCACCACTTTCTGTGTAAGAACCCTACCTTTAAGAAAATCTCTCCTAAATTTTCTTCCACTCACCAAAAGATGTCCTCTAGTAGTAGCCATTGACAACAAGGAAAGAGGTGCTGGCTGTCCACTCTATCTTTGCCTCATAATCCTGTAAACCTTTATTAAGTCATGTTTCACCCTTCTTCGGTCCAAAGCCAAAAGCCCTAGTTCACTCAAACTTTCCTCATCAGGCATGCTCTCTCCTTCAGATAACAGCTTGATAAATCCTCTGATGCCATAAGATTTTGATCTACCCCCACAGCCCAGGCATGTCCATGATGATGGCCAGAGTAATAGAGTGCAGACAGCACTGTCACATCAACACGACATATTAGACAAAACTCTCCCTCTTACCTTTTGAATCCATTCACCTTAACCCCTGACATGTGCAGCCAGCTTTCCCACAGTCAGTGCCATAGACTCATAGATTACTACAGCACAGAAACAAACCTTTCAGCTCATCTAGTCTATGCCAAACTATTATTCTGCCTCGTCCCATCAAGCTGCCTCTGAACCATAGCCGTCCATACCCCTCCCATCATACACCTACTCAAATTTCTCTTAAGTGTTGAAATCCAACCCTCATCCACCACTTCCGTTGGCAGTTCATTCTCACTACCCTCTGAATGCAGACGTTCCTCTTTATGTGTCCCATAATTATTTCACCATTCCTCCTTAACCTATGACTGCTAGTTCCAGCCTCACACAACATCAATGGAAAATGCCAACTAGCATTTACCCCATACCTTCCAGATTACCCTGACTGAGACCTGCCATATTACTCTCTCTGATCAAAAACATCATAATTCTTCTCCTTTTGTACCTCCTCTCAAAACCTCTATACAATCCAACTTCAGCTGCTAGTCATGCCCTTCCCTCAAACATATTTCTGTGATTGTAACAACATTACCCCTTATGCTGGTGGCTGCTCTCATGTTATCTGTATTACCAGAGAGGCTCCTTACATTAATGTTAAGTTCCATTAAGTCTACGAGCCCTTTCATGGTTCCCTTCCTGTTCTGCCCATTGGGACTCGACAGTACTATTTTCTACATGTAAATCTGATTCTCTAGCTGTTACCATATCACCTTGAGTGAGCCGCTAACATTAAAAGCATCATTAGGTATTATGAGTATGGAGTAGAAACGTTTGACACAATTTCACATATGTTACAGTTTCACCCAGATTCTTGCTCCAGTTTCACCAACACACACACAATGCTCAAGTCTTAGTTTTGGCTAAAAATTTTGACTGTTCATTTCTCTCCATAGACACTGCCTGATTTGCTGAGTTCCTCCAGCATTTTGTGTATGTTGTTCAAGATTTCCAGCATCTTCAATGTCCCTTTTGCCCAGTGCAATAATTGAGGTAAATTTTAAAATGAACTGCGGAGCATGTTCAGATACTGTGCAATCCAATTTCAAAGGCTTGTTCTGAATTTTTAGCTTACTGCTCCCAGATCCATTTACCAACAAAATTAATTTCTTTCACTCTCTCTGGTTGTTTCCTTTAATAATTTGAAATCCTTGGAATCTACAAAAGAAGTAATCTGCTCTGTGAAATGCTTTTATGTACTCCAGTCATGTGAGAAGAAACTACATGAGTAGAATTTATTTCTTCTATTGCTGATTCAGTATTCACAATTTGCGATGGTGCCTGTGAAGTTCCACACCAAGTTACATTGTTGCTAACTTCTCTTCAAAGGCTAGGTGACTTTCCTGTTTATCCTCTATGGCAAGTTTATCCACTATTAGAGCAGTAGGGTCCCCTCCCCTCCCTATCAAAGGGAAGATACTTCTTCACTCATAGGGTTGTGAAAGTGTGGAGCGAGATTCCAGCAAAAGTGATGCATGCGAGCTCAATTTCAATATTTAGGAGACATTTGGATGGGCACATGGATGGTAGGATGATGGAGGGCTACAGTCCTGATTGGTGGGAGTAGACAATTTTAATATTTCGGCACAGACTAGATTCACTTAAGGCCCTGCTTCAGTCCTGTACAATGACTCTATGACTCCCAACTAACAAAGTTGCTTAAACACAGTTCATACATTTTTAGTAATTCACATTTATCCAGTTATTTTTAAACACTTTTGCAGGGTCACAGAGGTTTTCCATCTTATAAAGGATTTCCAAATTACAAATGATTTCTAAAACATAAAGGATTTCTGAAACAGATACAACTCCCATAAGGTAAAAAGGTATACCAAAGCATTGTAGATTAACAAATTGTCCAATCCTGAAATCAAAGGCAGAGGGATGTATTCCAGCCACTCAATCTTTCTGTCATTCTTCTTGTTGTTCTGTGACCATTCCTAACAAGTTGAGTGCTCTGACAGTTATACTGTTTTTCTACCACTTGGGTGGCTTCACACACATGGGGCAGCACAGTAGCATTGTGGTTAGCATAACGCTTTACTCACCTAATTGCATCTCCAGCTGCTGCCTGTAAGGAGTACATTCTGCGTGAGTTTCCTCAGGGTGCTCCGGTTTCCTCCCACAGTCCAAAGACATACCAGTTGATAGGTTAATTGGTCATTGTAAATTGCCCGTGATTAAGTTGGGATTAAATCAGAGGATTGCTCGATGGCATGACTGGAAGGGATGACTCTATACTGTATCTCAATAAATAAATAAATACATACTTTTTTCAGATACCCTCTTACAAAATGGTTCATAAAATTCTGGAGACAGAGTCCTCAGATTTCCACAATCAATGATGCGAAGCTGACTCTCTGAGCACACAAACCCTCCAACTATTAACAGATCTTCTGTTTGATGTGCAAATTATAGTTTGCATGCTTCCTTAAACTAAATTTCTTCACCAGTATTGCACTGCATCACTTCAGCAGACAGCTCAGGTGCTGTGGGCCAGCATCCTCTGCTCTATGGACAATGTTGTTTGTTTGCAAAGCTGTCCTTTAAACTTCACACTGATCATTGTTTTCAATTTATACTAAAACCTGACAATTGGCTCATGGTTACAACAAGAAGCTGAACAAGGAATATTGCTTGGAAGTTTAACTTACTGAAAATTAACTCGTCAATTTCTACAAGTGTCAGCTACTATGTTAGAAAGCTGATCTCAGCAAAAAATGTATGCCCCGTCCCAAACTCTATGCAGCGAATATCCTTCACATATTTCAAACAAAGATAAAGAAATACCAGTGAAAAATAGCCTCGGGTTATAAAAGAACAGCTGCTGTGATCCCTGGCCTCTGAAGTTCTTCTTAACATGGTCTACCTACAGAAGATGAATCAAAGCATAGTTGAGTTAACATCAATGACTTTTCTATTGAACACTCCAAACTTATTGCCAGGTAAAGTGAACTAATGTCAGTGTCTTCTCTCAGAATAACTCTCCCAGCTTTGAGGAGACTGTCAAGTCTACTGGAGAGGTGAAGACATCAATGTGCCCAAAAGCCAACTACTCCAAATCATAAACACAAGAAGTTCTACAGATGCTGAAAATCTAGAAGTCAGCACATCAGGCAGCATTTATGGAAAGGAATAATGAGTTGAAACTTTGTGCCAAGACTCTTTATCAGCACAAGAAATGAAGGGCGAAAGAAGAAAGATTAAGAAGGTCGGAAGGTGGGAGGAGAGCAAGGAGTACAAATTAGAAGGCAAAGGGCAAAGTCAAGTGAGGGAGGAGGTAGGTGGATGGGGGCAAGGTTATAAAATGAGAAGCTGGGAGGTGAAAGGTGAAAAAGGTAAAGAGCTGAGAGAGAAAGAATCTAACAGAACAGGAGAGTGGAACATGGGAGAAAGGGAAAGAAGAGGAGCACCAGAGGGAGGTCATAGGCAAGTGAGGAGAAGAGATGGGGTAGGATGGGAGCCAGAATGAGGAATTTTAAAAGCGAGAAGGAGAAGAGGGAGAAATTACCAAAGGTTAGAGAAATTGATGTTAATGCCATTAGGTTGGAGGCTACTCAGGCAGAATATAATACTATGCAAAAGTCTTAGGTACACATATATATTGCTCAGGAGCATAACACTTACACAGAGAAACATAGAAGATAAAAATCCTACAGCACAATACAGGCTCTTCACCCCACAAATTTGTGCCAAACACGTCCCTACCTTAGAAATTACTAGGCTTACATATAGACCTTTATTTTACTAAGCTCTATGTACCTATCTAAAAGGTTCTTAAAAGACCCTATTGTCTCTGCCTCCACCACAGTTGCCGGCAGCTCATTCCATGAACTCATCACTCACTGAGTAAAAAACATACTCCTGACATCTCCTCTGTACCTACTCCCCAGCACCTCAAACCTGTGTCCTCTTGTGGCAACCACTTCAGCCTTGGGAAGAAGCCTCTGACTATCTGCATGATCAATGCCTCTCATCATCTTATACACCTCTATCAGGTCACCTCCTCTCCTTCCTTCACTCCAAGGAGAAGAGGCTGAGTTCACTCAACCTATTCTCATAAGGCCTGCTCCCCAATCCAGGCAACATCCTTGAAAATCTCCTCTGCACCCTTTCTATGGCTTCCACATCCTTCCTGTAGTGAGGCGACCAGAACTGAGCACAGTACTCCAAGTGGGGTCTGACCAGGGTCCTTTATAGCTTCAACATTACCTCTTGCCTCCTAAATTCAATTCCACGATTGATGAAGGCCAATACACCACACACCTTCTTAACCACGGAGTCAACCTGCGCAGCTACTTTGAGTGTCCTATGGACTCGAACCCCAAGAACCCTCTGATCCTCCACACTGCCAAGAGTCTTACCATTAATACTATATACTGCCATCATATTTCACCTACCAAAATGACCCAATTAACACTTAACTGGGTTGAACTCCATTTGCCACTTCTCAGCCCGGTTTTGTATCCTATCAATGTCCCGCTGTAACCTCTGACAGCCCTCCACACTATCCACAACACCTCCAACCTTTGTGTCATCAGCAAACTTACTAACCCATCCCTCCACTTCCTTATCCAGGTCATTTATAAAAATCACGAAGAGTAAGGGTCCAAGAACAGATCCTTGAGGCACTCCACTGCTGACCTAACTCCATACAGAATATGACCCCTCTACAATCACTCTTTGCTTTCTGTGGGCAAGCCAGTTCTGGATCCACAAAGCAATGGCCACTTGGATCCCATGCCTCCTTACATTCTCAATAAGCCTTGCATAGTGTACCTCATCAAATGCCTTGCTGATATCCATATATACTACAACTACTGCTCTTCCTTCATCAGTGTGTTTAGTCACATCCTCAAAAAATTCAATCAGGCTCGTAAGGCCCTTTACAAAGCCATGCTGACTACTCCTAATCATATTATGCCTCACCAAATGTTCATAAATCCTACTTCTCAGGATCTTCTCCATCAACTTGCCAAGCACTGAGGTAAGACTCACTGGTCTACAATTTCCTGGGCTATCTCTATTCCCTTTCTTGAATAAAGGAACAACATCTGCAATCCTCCAATCCACAGAAACCTCTCCCGTCCCCATTGATGATGCAAAGATCATCACCAGAGGCGCAGCAATCTCCTCCCTCACCTCTGCGAGTATCCTGGGGTACATTTCGTCCTGACCTGGTGACTTATCCAATTTGAAGCTTTCCAAAAGCTCCAGCACATCCTCTTTCTTAAAATCTATATGCTCAAGCTTTTCAATCTGCTGCAAGTCATCACTACAATCACCAAGATCCTTTCCATAGTGAATACTGAATTAAAGTATCCATTAAGTACCTCTGCTATTTCCTCCGGTTCCATACACACTCTCCCACTGTCACATTTGATAGGTCCTATACTTTCACATCTTATCCTCTTGCTCTTCACATACTTGAGAATGCCTTGGGGTTTTCCTTAATTCTGCCCACCAAGGCCTTCTCATGGCCCGTTCTGGCTCTCCTAATTTCCTTCTTAAGCTCCTTCCTAGTAGCCTTATAATCTTCTAGATCTCTAATATTACCTAGCTCTCTGAACCTTTTGTAAATGTTTCTGTTCTTTTTGGTTAGATTTATGACAGCCTTTGTGCACCATGGTTCCTGTACCCTACCATAACTTCCCTGTCTCATTGGAATGTACAGAGCTCTACACAAATATCCCCTGAACGTTTGCCACATTTCTTCCATACTTTTCCCTGAAAACATCTGTTTCCAATGTAAGCCTCCAATTTCCTGCCTGAGAGCCTCATAATTCCCCTTACACCAATTAAACTCTTTTCTAACCTGTCTGTTCCTATCTCTCTCCAATTCGATTGTAAAGGAGAGAGAATTATGATCACTATCTCCAAAATGCTCTCCCACTGAGAGATCGGACACATGACCAGGTTCATTTCCCAATACCAAATCAAGTACAGCCTCTCCTCTTGTAGGCTTATCTACATATTGTGTCAAGAAACCTTCCTGAACACACCTAACAAACTCGACCCCATCTAAACCCCTCTCTAGGGAGATGCCAATCAATATTTGGAAAATTAAAATCTCTCATCACGACAACTCTGTTATTAATACACCTTTCCAGTATCTGTTCCCCTACCTGTGCCTCAATATCCCTGTTACTGCTAGGTGGCCTATAAAAAACACCCAGTAAAGTTATTGACCCCTTTCTGTTACTAACCTCCACTCACAGAGACTCTGTCGACAATCCCTCCATGCCGTCCACTTTTTCTGCAGCTGTGACACTATCACGCCCCCATCTCTTTTGCCTGTCTTCCCGTCCTTTCTGAAACATCTGAAACCCAGCACTTGAAGTAACCATTCCTGTCCCTGAGCTATCCAAGTCTCTGTAATGACAAACACGTCATATCTCCAAGTACTGATCCATGCTCTAAGCTCATCCGCTTTGTTCACAACACTTCTTGCATTAAAATAGACACATCTCAAGCCTTCAGTCTGAGCTCGTCCATTCTCTATCACCTGCCTATCCTCCCTCTCCCACTGTCTACAAGCTTTCTCTCTTTGTGAGCTAACCTTCTCTTCCCCAGTCTCTTCAGTTCGGTTCCCACCCTCCAACAATTCTAGTTTAAACTCACCCCAGTAGCCTTAGCAAACCTCCCTGCTAGGATATTGGCCCCCCTGGGATTCAAGTGCAACCCGTTCTTTTTGTACAGGTCACACCTGCCCCAAAAGAGGTTCCAATTATCCAGAACTCTGAATCCCTGCTCCCTGCTTCAATCTCTCAGCCCTGCATTTAACCTCCAACTCATCCCATTCCTACTCTCACTGTTGTGTGGCACAGGCAATAACCCCGAGATTACTACCTTTGTGGTCCTGTTTCTCAACTTCCTTCCTAACTCCCTGTAGTCTTTTTTCAGGACATCTTCCCTTTTCCTACCTATGTCATTGGTACAAATATGTACCACGACCTCTGGCTATTCTCCCTCCCACTGCAGGATATCTTGGACGCGATCTGAAACATCCCGGAACCTAGCAGCTGGGAGGCAAACTACCATCCGAGTTTCTTTTCTGCGTCCACAGAATCACCAGGCTGACCCCCTAACTATAGAGTCCCCTATCACTAGTGCCTCCTCTTCCCTTCCCTACCCTTCTGAGCCACAGGGCCAGACTGTGCCAGAGGCATGGCCACTGCCACTTCCCCAGGTAGACTGTCCCCCACAACAGTAATCCAACAGGAGTACTTATTGTCAAGGGGTACAGTCACATGGGTACTCTCGAGTACGTGACTCTTCCCCTTCCCCCTCCTGACTGTGACCCACTTGTCTGTCTCCCGAGGCCCCGGTGTGACCACCTGCTTATAAATCCCTTCTGTCACCTCCTCGCTCTCCCTGACCAGACGAAGGTCATTAAGCTGCATCTCCAGTTCCCTAACTTGGTCCCTCAGGAGCTGCAGCACAACACACCTGGTGCAGATATGGCCACCTGGGACCTCCCACATCTGACACTGAGCACAGAAAACTGGTCTCACACTCATACTTTCTACCTCGCCTCGTCCTGTTACCGCCTAAGCCCCCATTGAGCCAAAGCCTCACCACTCTGCTGCCTCTCACTCCACTGCCTGCTGGATATGGCTGCCTTGTTTTTAAGCCTTTCACGCTCCACTGGCTGACGTCTGTATTCCTGTACCCCTTTGTTCTATTATGGATTGAGAGTGGGAAGGGGGCAGGGAGAGGGGAATCATGGTTAGGAAAAGGGGAAGGGAGAGGAGGGGGAAATGGAAGCACCAGATAGACATTTTGTAATGATCAAGTAGCCAATTGTTCGAAATCAAATGACCTTGCCTGATGTCTTCACATGCTGTGCACATGTGTGCCCCCCTGCTCCCCCCATTCTCCCCCCCCCCCCCCACTGTCAGCATCACCACCGGCATTCCTTCTCTGCCCCTGAAGAATTTATTTGGGGGCATGTATAGTGGAGGGGTTTGGAGGTGGTGGGTCAAATTTGATGGGAATGTAAAAAGGAAAGGTTCTTGATGATTGACTTTGATGCTATGTCCAATGCCGGAATGATAAAAAGTAGTTTTAGTCAGCAACTGAAGAAAATAGGCCATCTGTACAGCACTCTTATTTATATGCAACTGACTCGACTAGAAGTCTCTTTTATTAACATGTGATGACTAATTTTGCCAGGAAAGCTGATTTCTAATTGTACTGCTTCGGGCAGGAATTTTGCTCAAAAATTATTTGTTCTCTTTCAAAAAGTACCAGGGGATCATCAACATTCATCACACAGGCACTTATAACCTTGGTGCGATGTCTTCGTCGAAGGCTTTCAGGAGTTTAAGGAGTGAATCTTGCAGACTCGAATTTACAGATCTGGTCAAAACTGGTGATATTTTGGGGCTCGATATCCACACAGGTTTGAAGGCAAATTGGAAGGTAACTAATTTTAATTATTTTTCTTTTGTTTCATGTTTTATAATAAGTGTGTTCTTAATTCACATTATCTAAAATAAGAACTTCTATTATATTACTGATGTACTTAATTTTCAATAGTTTTTACATCACAGAATTTCAGAAGATTAAGGACATTAAAATAACTTACACCTTAAACAGAAGATAAATGTCCATCCCTCCGAGACAAGATGGGGGCATTGCTTCTACGCCTGTCCATTTGAGGCATAGTTGCCGATTAGATCTTGTTGCTAAGTTGTAGGTACAGAGGGCCAACAAGATATGGCTTTGGCATCATACCCCCATTGAGTCCATGCTGTACTGTTATTCTGCCTAGTCCAATTGAGCCACACTCAGACCATAGCCCTCCATGCATCTGTTATTCTTGTACTTACACAAACTTCTCTTAAATGTTGTATTCAAACACACGTCCACCACTTCTGCTGGCAGTTTGTCTCACACTCATGCCACGCTCAATGTGATGAAGATCCCCTTAAATATTTAACTTTACACCCTTAACTAATTAGCTGGAACTCTTGTTCTTTTCTTACCCAGCCTCTGTGGGAAAAGACTGCTTATGTTTATCCTATCTATACTCTTCATAAATTTGTGTGCAGCTATCAAATCCATCCTATGCTACCTTTCCCTATAATATAGATCCTCAAGCCCAAGCGACATTATTGGTAATTATTTTTGTCCTGTTTCAATCATTTTGATGTATTCCATGTATATGGATGGTCAGTAGTGCACACAATACTCCAAATAAGGGCACATCAATGACCCATACAATTTCAACATAATATCCAAACTCCTGCACTCAATATTTTGATTTGCGAAGACCAATATGCCACAAGCTCTCTTTAAGACCCTCTCTAACACTACCTTCAAGGAATTATGGATCTGTATTCCTGTACCCCTTTGTTCTATTGTGCTCCTCAATGCTCTGCAGTTCACTATCTGTGTTCTATGTTCTACCCTGGTTTGTCCTCACAATGTGCAACATCACACAAGCATTAAATTCCATTGCCAGTTTCAGTCCATTTTTCCAGCTGGTCCAGATTCCATTGAAAGCTTTGATAGCCTTCCCCACTCTCCACTAGGCACTCAATCTTGGTATCATCCACAAATTTGCTGAGCAGTTTATCACATTATCATCCAAGTTATTTCTATAAATGACAAACAACAATGGACCTTGCACTGTTCCCTACAGCACACCACTGGTCAAAGTCCCCCATCAGTAAGGCAACCATCTACTACCACTCTCTGGCTTCCCCTGCTAAGACAACGTTTGAATGCAATTTACCCCTTCATGTTGAACACCAAGTGACTGAACCTTCTTGATCAGCCTCCCATGTGGAATTTTATCAAAAGCCTTGCTAAGGTCCCCATAAAAAAAGTTCACTTATTTTACTTCATCAACTTTCCTGGTAACCTCCTTGAAAAACGCTATGAGATTGCTAAAAAAAAAAATCACCTACCACACACAAAGCCATAGTGACTATCCCCAATTAGGTCCTGTCTATCCAAACACTTACATATCCTGTCACTTAGAATACCTTGCAATAACTCACAATCTACTGATATCAGGTTCTCCAGCCTATAATTTTCCTGTGCTGGAAGATCACGTGATGAAATCTCCACAAGAACATTCAACCTCAGAAGGAAAAATTGAGTACATTGTCAATGTCCTCAGTGGTTTTGTTGAAAAACCCAAGGAGTGAATTCAGACCCCACCACAACTGATGAAAATTTAATTTCTGTGAACCTATAGCAAAAAAAAATAGGATCAATCATTATTACATTGATTTCAAAATAGGTCTGGTCTGGAACTGACCTTTTTGAAAGCAAGTCTGATCTCCATCTGGCATTTGGACACCAGAACTGTGGCAATGCACTGCAAAGTAGTCAGGACATTTTTGAGATTGAGAGCAACACCTGTGTGACTTGAGTCCACAGCCTAATCACCGAGATTCCTAAATCATTCTGAATGAATCAAATGTTCTTGCCTGGGGAAAATAAAACTTATTTTGAGTATTGTTTCCTAAATGACCATTTTTGCAGGAGAGGCCATTGCCGGTGAATATTGCTGTGAATAACAGAACACAAAGTAAAGAATGTCCATGCCTTTCATCTGTAAAATACAATTCTCTGGATTGCATCAACCTCCAACATAATTAAGACGGCTTAAATTGCATGTGCATTAATGTTTCCTTTCCCCTGCCATCCTATAAAAATATTTTTTGGCTCCTCTGCCAAGACAAGTAATTATAGGAAGCTTTAACCAAGTATTTTGACCCCTTGGAATGAATGCTTATTAGATTTTTCATAAATGGATAGAGTGTAGCTAAGGTTATTTGATTACATTTTGTGTAATTTCCTCCCATTTTAATACAACAGGCTACGTCCCTAATGAGCTCAAAGGTAGGTTGTAATGTCATGTTATTAGCAAATGCTGAACTGATTTTACTTCATTCCATTTCTTGAGTATTTACTCTGCAGGCTTGACTCATTTTCGGATGGGCAACACAATATAATGCAATTTGAAAAGTAAGCATTATTATATTAGAGTGCTTGAGACAGATTCAATTTCTCAGATAATGATACATTAGATATTTGAGTATTTTTTTAATTCTCTAATTGAAAATGTTTTAACTCTGCCCATTGTTTATGACCTTTCCTTTGTAGCAGGGCAGCACAGATTTTTAATGAGCTTAAATGGCCATTCTTCTGCAGGATTGTTTCTCTATCCAGTGGATTCCAGTTAATTGTGCCATCGGTTTATCAGGCAGCCGCTTATTTGGAGCAGCTCTTAAAGAATAAAAACTAATTGAGAAAATAGCCAGGATTCCTTTCATTTATTTGGGACAGTAAACTGCTTAATTGGTACAGGAGACTGTTGCTGAAAAGTTTCTTCAGTCACATGCATTTGCATGACTATTTGTATGTGTACTTTCGAATGTGTGTTCAAAAAGCAGTGATTTTTATCACTGATAGTTAGCAAGAGAAAGGGAACATGGCAATTTAGAACTGCTTTGCTCACTGTAGTTAAAAGCATTCAGGCTTGGAAATGTGATAAATGGTCACTGGTGAAAATGAGACTATTTCACTCCTCCAACCATGTAATAACAACAAAGAATGGAATGGTATCAACAATCACCCTGAATTTTACAATGAAAACGAAGATTTGAAAGATGCAATCACAGAAAATCTATTCAATATACATACACTGTAATTGATTTACTTGTTGATTTATTATTATTATTATTATTATTATTATTATTTTATTTATTATTATTTTATTTCTATTCTAGATTATGTATTGCATTGAACTGTTGCTGCTAAGTTAACAAATTTCACATCACGTGCCGGTGATAATAAACCTGATTCTGTATGAAGGCAGTCCGTTATCTGCACTAGGTGTCTGCACTGATTTTATTCCTTTACAGTCAATCTAAAAACACATCGGCTTTCACTGAATTAGTTCATCCGTTGATAACTATTAGGGAATAATACACAGTTTTATAGTACGATTGGTAATGTTCTAATTTGTTCCGTATTTAATTTAATTACATTATTTGCTACACTGTTGGACAGTAGTTTGTCTTTTTTATACATTTTTAACTATTTCCATAAAATTTCAGCTAATTGGGACAAAAGATACTGGTCTCAACATGTCCCAACTAACAGGAGCCCACTGTAGTTTCATTCATTTCTAGAATACAGACAGATATTATTACATTCAACACAGAAAATCCATATGATTTGAATTGCACTGAATTTTTAAAAATTCTTAATCCATCAACATTTATAGCACACACAACATGCTGGAGGAGCTTATCCTTCACTCCCACTTCCCTGCAAACCCCCCCATCCACCAACCTTCCCCCTCAGTTGATTTCTCCTGTCACCTTTCAGTTTGAACTCCTGCCTCTCCCTCCACCTCTTCTTCTGGCTTATTCCCATTATCTTTCCAATCCTCATGAGGGGTCTCGGCCTGAAATGTCAAAATTCCTCTCCAGCCTGATCTGCTGAGTTCCTCCAGCATTTTGTGTGTGTCAATTTACAGAAACAACACATCTTTCCATTCCTTTGTGTCTCACTTTTAATTCTTTTCTATTATGTATTATAGCCATGTTCCAAAATAGCAGGGGAGGTACATCTCAAAGAACACAATGTGTGTGATTATTGGCTAATGAACGCATGCTTTAGGCATGATTTATATTCAACAACACATTGCCACATTACCACTAGTTAGTTTCTCAACTCTAATGAGTTCGGAGCAACACACACAAAATACTATAGGAACTCAGCCATCTATGGAAAAAAGTAAACAGTCGGTGTTTCAGCTGAGACCCTTTATCACTGGCCTGCTGAATTCCTCTAGTATTCTCTGTGAGCTGCTTTGGATTTCTAGCAGCTGCAGATATTCTTGTGTTTATAATGAACTGCTTTTTAAGAAACTATTTTGATGTAATATCCTACAGAGCTTCAGGATATCTCTATGGGTTTACAGCTGATGATGCACTTTGGAAACATCGTCACTGAACAGCAAGGCCACAGTCAGTCTGTGTGGGCAGCGAAGTCTCTAGTCCCATTATGTTGAGCACTGGCGCTCCCCAAGGCTGTGTGCTCAACCTGCTATTGATACATGACTACAATGCAGGATCCAGCTCAAACTCTGTCTTCACGTTTGCAGATGTCACAACAGCGATTGGCCTCATCAAGAACGACGGCAAGACAAAAGCGGCTGGTGGATTTGTGTGAGAAGAACAAACTAAGTCCAAACGTGGAGAAGACAAAGGAAATCATTGTGGACTTCAGGTAGGTGTGGACGAACCATCCTCCTCTGTAAATACATGGCTCCTCCATAGAGAGAGTTAAGTGCACCAAGTTCTTGGCAGTAAACATCACAGATAACCTCACCTGGTCTCTTAATATCATCTCCCTGAACAAGAAGGCATGACAGTGCATCCACTTCAAAGAAGATTGAGGTAAGTAATTCCCCCCACCCACATTAACTGCATTTTACAAAAGCACTTTTGAGAACGTCCTGACAAGTTGCATCTCCAAATGGCATGGGAACAGTTGAGCATCAGATCAGAAGTTCCCTGGGAGACTGTGAGAACACAGGGTTTTCATAACATCCATAAAGGACATTTGTCAGGAGCGCTATTTATACAGGGCCTTTAGTATTATTAAAGACCCCACCCATCCATCCAGCATCCCCTTTGACTTTCTGCCATCAGGCAGGAGACTCCTATGCATTTAAACAAGAGCAGTCAGGAAGAGAAACAGTTTCTTCCCCCAGGCTGTTACGCTTCTGAACTCTTTATTGTATTGTACTTAATGTGTCATTGGTTAGTCTATTTGGTGCCATACAATATTTAATATTAATGCATTTCAATTTGTTATTTATGTGTGATTCATCTGTAGATTTTATACTTATCATCTTAAGTTATTATGTGCTATGTGTGTTAAGTGTGCTACTGTGCTTTGCACCCTGGTTTGGAGAAACAGTGTCTCATTTCTATATACATTATATGGTTATATACATGTATACAGTTAAATGACAATAAACTTGACTTGTAATGCAAGGTTATTAATTTTAAATCCCTCTAACTCAGGACAATGGTTCCTCAATTTGGAATCTCACATGAAGTTGAAGCGATCTTGCTTTGGATTTTCTTTGGTTCAGCACCTGGTTTCAAGCAGAAGAAGCAGCCGTCACAACCAATCTGACATATTGCGTAGCCAAACTAAACGATCAGATAAAACAAAAACTGGAATGCCCATTATCATCTTCCCATGTTAAAGGCAAGCCATGCTTGGACTGGCTGCCTAGCATCAACCATATCTAAGATATAATAGATCCATGTGCATAACAGTCAGGCATGTGATTTTGTTATCTACGTTGCGATATACCAGCCCTGTGACCTGCCAAATTTTGACAACTACTTTCTGATTTATACAGCTGAACCTATTCCAGCATGGTGATCAATGCACAAGTGATCAACAAGCTGTTGTGGATTAACTCTTTTATCACTGATTGCTAATCCTTGTTCTGTCATAATGCTAAGGTGCATTCAGTGATCAACGTGCCAGATATATATGTGCATGTATAACCACAAGAGATTCTGTGGATGCTGGAAATCTTTTTTCCACAGAAAGTGCTGAAGAAACTCGTACTACATGACTTGCTCAGTTTGTTTGGCATTTTTTGTCTGGTGCTCTATATTAGCAACTGTTTTAGTTATGTCGTAATGGTATGTAAGCAATGATACAACAACAAAGCCAATCTCAGGGAAGAATGGGGTCAAACAAGTTTGTGTCACTACCACAACACCTTTCTATCTTTCTTATCTTGATAGCTTAACAAACATTCTGCAAGTATAGAGCTGACGTTCAGATTTAATGGGGAACTATTCAATCTGCAATGACTATTGTCCAAGACTAAGCTCACTCAAGCTGCTGTAGACATGATGAGCAGATGATATTCATGCATGCATATGATCTAAGGCCAAGCTTGAACCCCTCATCAACTTGTTCACTGAAATATATCTGAAGCTGGGCCTTTCACTCAATATCCAGAAGACAAGACTACTCTTCCAACCTATCTCCAACTACACTACACTGCCATCCAACAATAAGAATTCATGAAAAGATGAACTGTATGTAACCCCCTGGATTGCCTCAGGCTCGCTCAGCTTACTCTCGTCTAGGGGGAGCAGCCATCGGCCCCACCAAATTGGGTAATCAGCTGGTGTGGATGCTGTGTGATGTCCCCGCCTCGCCCAAAAACAGACAGTACACCATAAGCGATTAAATGAGTACAATTTATAAAGGTTATTATAACTAAGTGATTAATAATGATACAGTATATATGAAGAGAAAAAATAAAGAAAAGATGCCAAACTTATCAAAGTCCAAACCACTTCATGCACAACCGTTGGAGCTCAATTACTGAAGTCTTCTGGCCACCATTCGATCCCCTCCGAATTCCTCGACTCGCAGCTCAGGACCCTCTGAAGTGGTCAACAAAGCACTTCTAGCTTCATCTCCCCTCCTCGGAGTACCCTGCTTGGGGTCCGATCCTCGCTCAGCTTACAGCATTGCATCCTCTCTCTCGACCCCCTCGCGCCGATCTCCCCAAAAGCCCGTCAACAAAAGCTTACAGACTCAGAAGAAAGAACATTAATCCCCATTTGGTTTACAAAGGAATACAATTCTCCCAACACTCTCTCGCAACAAAGAAACATTCCTGCTTTTAACAAAATAAAGAAACCCTTTCCCAACAGTAACAAAGAAAAAAGCAGAAACCCCCTTTACATGTAGAAAAAAGTAAAATCTGCAAATCAGTAAACAGGAATTTAGCAAAGGCAATAGAACCAGACAAAGCAAATGTCTTTGTTGTAGCCATGAGCTCTCTGGAATTGTCTCTGCCATTTTGAGAAACTGTTCTTGCAGCCACCATTTTGTGAACTGGATCTTGCTCAGGGCTTTTCTCAATCAGAGCAACTAGAAGTGAATACACTGAGTTGCTGATGATCTGCAATACTTGAAATCATTTCTAAGTACTAAGAATAGTAGGCTGATCAAAAGAACAGCTTCCAAACTAACCCCCAATGTTTGGCTGACTTGGCCAAACTAGATAGACTAGTCCAGGGGTGGGCAAACTTTTTGACTTGAGGGCCACAAAGGGTTCTAAAATTTGACAGGGGGGGCCGGACCAGGAGCAGATGGACGGAGTGTTTTGGTAATACACCTCATAAGAGAAAATAAAATATCATGGGATATGTAGAAAACATGTGCTTTAATTTCAATTGAAAATGAACAAATGCATTACAACAAAATATCTGTCTTTGAAGTCCCATGGTATTTAGCTATTTATTGAAATGACTTTTAAAACACTGAAAATTAAATGAATAAAATACAGCTTTTTTAATAGTAACAGTTATTATTTTAAAGCACTGAAAATTATGTTATCCTTCAAGATATTATCATCATCACTCTCTTCCTGACTGTCTTTATTTCAAAAATGGTAGGAGATGCAGGTCTACTTGTCCTGCTCCTTCTTATTCAATTGTCCCCTGTGCCAAAACTCAACAACGACCCGCACAATGACAGAACAGTGAGAGCGCGCCAGTATGCGGAGCGCGTTATTTGATCTGGAGCGCATTTTTTATTTTGAGAACGTACGTGCACCTGCGCACTACTCATGTCCATCACTTAACAGAAATGACATGTAACATGTAAGGCCTATTGAAAAAAATATTTTCAAATGCATTTTTTACATAACACAAGGAAGAAACTTATTTTTAATTTCAGTGGGAACAGTGTTGTTGGTCTCCCTTTTTAGCCAGTGCATCAAAGTCTGGATTTAGTTTTGTTGTGGCGATTCTCAGGATGGATCTGAGGTGTTGGTCAGTTAACTTGGATCTGTGGCTGGCTTTGTTGATGTTCATGACGCTGAACGCCTGTTCACACAAATAGGTCGAGCCGAACAAAGAGTAAAGCGCAAATGTGGAGTAATACTCTGCACCTCAACAAAGGTCAATGTGTAGTGGTGTGCTACATGCAGAGCTAAAATTACGACACGGAGTCGGTAACTGCAGTCGAAGAAAAAAACTTTATTCGAAATCCCCAGCCTCACTTTTAAGTCTCCCTCAACCTGCCCCCCATGGTGCAGAGGCTCCAAAGCTCTGTGCTCGCAAATCCCCGCAGGCTATCTCCCGTAGCCGGAACGCTGGCTAATTGTGAGCCAGTTTGGATGTGCCTGGAAATAGGTCGCCACAAATGTATATAGAGTGCGTCATCTGTTGGGAAAACGCCAGAATTGCGGGGAAAAAACATTAACAAGGTTTATTAATATAATTTCATCAAGTTCTGCAGGCCAGATTAAAAAGCTTAACGGGCCGCATATGGCCTGCGGGCCGTAGTTTGCCCATGCCTGGACTAGTCTGATTTGTGAAGAACAGAGAATGTTACCTGAGGCACAAGTATACTACTCGTAGCCTTAGGCCAAATGCAATGAGAAGCTGATACAGGCTTGTCAGATGAACTTTTGCTAATGAAACCAAAACATAACAGACTGATCTGATCAGGGAAAGGATAAGAATGGAGGAATTCAGGAGTACAAGCAATGCCAACACTGGAGACCAACCATCACAGAAGCGAATGATCCCACATTGGAAATGTGGAGGTTACACCAGGATCACGAGGAATACCTGGCCAGTGCAGACTCTAATTCCTATGTATTAACTTCTGTATTCTTAGGGAAACCAATTTGGGTTTGTATTACATGCTTGTTGTTAACAGAACCAAAACAGTTATTTGATATTTATTATGGATTCTCTCTCTGTTTAATTGATCATTATTGTTGAGAGTGAATATCTGCAACATGAGCCACTTGCCAGTGAGGATAATGACAATAATGAAATTCAACACTAACTTTCAATGCATGAGCACATTCTTTGGTCAGTTGAGGATCAATGTCTTAGACCTGACACAAACTCACTATCGACTAGACAACCGTAATCTTTGGCTTCATGTATGCTTCTGAGATCTGCACTATCTACAGCATGCACTTCAAAGCACTTCAAAGATGCCACTATTTAAAAAAAGCCAAAATATTTTTCAAATCCTTCAAATTCTGTGGAAGGATATGTAAACCTCTGCCAGGCCCTCATCCCTAGTTACGCTCCATTAGCTTCAATGGGCAAGTCATAATGTTAGCGTATCACTGCTTTGATCATCCGCTGCAAGCTCCATCAGGGGGAGAGATAACCAGATAGATTGTTGGGAGCGTTCAAAGATCTGCTCAAAGCCCCTTGACGGAAATACTACTTGTCAATGGAATCCTGGGAAACTGTGATCTACTCAGATTTGAGAAGGAACATTCTAAACGATTCAAGAGATTAGCTTTATTTGTCACATTCACACCGAAAGAGCAAAATGTGCAATAATCAAATCACAAACAAGAGAAAATCTGCAGATGCCGGAAATCCAAGCAACTCACACAAAATGCTGGAGGAACTCAGCAGACCAGGCAGCATCTCTGGTAAAAAAAAGTATAGTCGATGTTTTGGGCTGAGGCCTTCGGCATATGCAGTAAAATGTGTCGATTGTATCAACGGCCAACAGAGTCCAAGGAGTGTGCCAGGGCAAAACACAAGTGTTGTCGTGCTTCTGCTGCCAATATAGCATGCCCACAACCTGTTACACTAACCTATACATTCTTTGGAATGTGGGAGGAAACCAGAGCAACTGGAGGAAACCCACATAATCATGGAGAGGACATGCAAACTCTTTACAGATAACTGCAGGAATTGAACCCGATCACTGATTGCTGGCACTGTAGTAACCCTGTGCTACTGTGCCACAGGATGGCTTTAAGAACAATGAGCCCATGCATCAGTACTACATAGACACTGTGCCTATGTCCACAAAAGGAATGCAACAGTTCACAGTCTACCAACACTCCCATCCTGGCAGGCAGTTTCCACTCCATATGTAGAACAATCTGCCATTCCTATATTAGCTTCATCAGTACCCTCTGCCATACAGAACGAGAATGGAATTAACATATTTATTGCTGAGGAACGACCTGAGGAGAAGAGAAAGTACGTTGATCTAGTGCTCCATGAAAAATAATTATTTTACTGAGTCATACTGTGCCAGTAACATCTCACACAGCACTAGGATGAGTAAACATTATATTTTTATTTACTGCTCAGTAGCAATAATATCTAACTTGCCATCAGCAACAGTTTCACTTTCTTTTGGGTACCAACTTTTCTTCAACTGAGTTCTTTATTCCTTTGCACCTTTTGCAGCTTGCCTTCGTTCTATGGCTCTTTCAGTCTTTCTTCATTTTGGCCTGTGCTTTCTCAGGTTGCTCACTTTCCATGCGTTCAATTCACACTTCGAATGATACACACAAAATGCTGAAAGAAATTGATAGTGAATGATCAGCCATGATCTCAGAATGGCGGTGCAGACTCGAGGGGCCGATTGGTCTACCTCTGCACCTATTGTCTATTGTCTATAAATCAGCAGATTAGGAAGAATCCACTGAAGGGACTAAACAGACAACGTTTTGGGCTGAGGGCCTTCCATAGGTATTGCCTGACCTGCTGAGTTCCTCCAGCATTTTGCATGTGCTCCTGAGATTTCTAGCATTGGCAGAATTTCTTGTGTCAATCCATACTTTAATTACCCTTCTTTGAATGCTCCAATCCCTCACAGAGTCGTGCCTCTCATATCTGGTGTCTTATGCAGAATCTTTGACAATGTAAGCTCTGACAATGATAATTTAAAATATTTCCTTATCGCCTATAACAATCTCATAACCATTCACTCCTGCTTTTTCTTATGTCATGTACTGCACTTGATGCCTATGATGTGGTGATCTCCGCACTGACAAATCTACATGAGGATTGGTTAACTGCTTTGCAGAATACTTCCATTAAGTTTTCACTGATAACCCTGATCTTCCTTCAGTCACTTGTCACTTTAATGATCTTTCCACCTCCATCCTGACCTATCTTTGGCTTCCTCTATTATTCCAATGATATTCAGAAATAGCACATAGCATAACATCTAACAGTCATCAAAATTTGATATTGAATTTACAAATTTCAAGTTACTATTTCTTCTTTTTTCTAGATGTGGTGGTACCTTTCAATTCCATTGTTTCTCTAATTATTTTTGATTACTTAATATTTCTTTGATAATCTATGTTTCTACACACCTCACTAGCTAGAAGATCCTTCTGTCTAGCTAGCAATGCCCTTTGAAATTTAAAACTTTCACTTTTCCACTCTAAATTTCTTGACTTGAAACACTGACTTTGCTCTTTTCCTCACACATCTGTCTGTCATGCTGAGTGCTTCCCATATTTTCTATGTTGGTTAGATATTTCTAACATCTGCAGATTTTAGTTCCAAAGTCTAATATCCTTGACTGATTCATGTTTGGCACCAGCAATACGGTTCACTAAGGTTGTTATAGCCGAGGGTGGTAGTGTAAGTAAGCTCCCACTGCTGAGTAAATGCTCCCAATGGCATGTGTCTCAAATAGCCTCTGACAAGCAAGTTCAATTCCTTGCCTTTACATGTGGCTTCGCCTGGCAGAACCATTTCTTCTGACTGGAGAAAGGGTAAAGGTGGGTTACTGGTGCCTTAAAACCAGTAACTTCGGGCAGATGGGGCTTGTCAGCATCTCATCTAGGAGGAGGAAAGCTCTTCTCTCAATCCTCCACTACTTTGTGGATATACATACTCATGGTAAAGTCACTGGGAGTAAACCTCGAGGAAAATTCCAGAACTGGAGTTCCTATGTTGAGTTCAACACTGACTTGTAACTCCTGTGACATCGCTGGCACCAAACTCTGCCGATCCTTTAGATTCATCAGCTGTGTGGAGAGCGGGACCCAGCAACAAAGACAACAGCTGGCTCTCTGTATCGTGCTGCCCTGGTTGGTGTATCATGTGTGACAGCTGGGATGAAGAATCTATGGTTGACCCTGAACAATGGATGGCCTCAAACAGCAATATGATGGGAATATAAACAAAATAAATTTTCTCTGCTTGCTTCAGGCATTCTTCACGACAGACCAAAAATGAATAGGACTTCAATCTCAGCTTTCCATGCGCACATCTCCCTGAGATGAACTGGTATTCACAGTTGTTAAAATGAACGAAGGCAAGCTTTCTTCTCTGTTGAGGAATACCTTGCAAGTCAGGGGTGATTTGAGAGAGTCTCTAACTGCAAGGAATTGTGATAATACTTTTCAAGAACAGGTGAATAAAATTTCAAAACTGATGTCAATAGGTTGTGATCGCCTGTAGTCTCCAACTCAGTGGTATGAACATTGATTTTTTTCAATAAGTTAATACATATGCCCTTATCTTTCTTTGCCTCTCCTTCTGGTCCCTCTTTACCCCTTCTTTCTTCCTCCTTCAGTTCACCCATTTTATGCCTTCCCCACATAGTTGCACCTACCTATCACCCATGCATAACCCCTTTGTGTTCTTCTATTCCACTCCCCTTAAAGATTCAATCTGTCCATTTTCCTTCCTTTATCCATTTTCCCTATCACTTTACTTATTTTTCAGATTTCATCATCTTCAGTCCCTTGCTATGATTTATCTTCTTCCAGCATCTGTCTCTGCCTTTTCCCTCCCCATCCCCATCTCAATTCATCTGTCCTCTTTTTCCAACTTTCTGTCTTTCCTTATCTGTCTCTCCCCATCATCTACCAGCCACAGTCTCCTGGTTCCACATATCCATCATCTCTGCCTAAGGGCTATCCATTTCTCCCTTACCTTTCCTCACCATCTCTTTATCTTCCCTATCTCCCCTCTAAGCTCTCTGTCTTAACATTGGATCTTGATCTGAAACAATGTCCATAACTTTGCTTCCACAGATGCTACTTTAATCTGCTGAATTCCTCCATCATTTTGTTTTTTTGCTTCTGTAATTTTTTTAGGTAAGTCATTGGGAGGTAAGATAATCCAGATACAGAACAAATTGAATGGCCAAGCTTGATTTAGGAGCTGCTTCCACCTACGGAATAATTGCAAATTTTTCTTGAATAGCTTGGGACAAATCTGATGGTTTTAGCAACCAACATCTATCTCACTGAAGCTGAGGTATAATGGGACAAGCCTGTGTAGCTCTGAACTAAAATCCCAGTGAAATGTCACAATTGAACACTTCCTCTTAGATTGTTCACTCTGAGTTGTTTATTGCACAGGGAGTAATTATTACAAATGGGTAAAACACCTTCCTGTAATGATCTTCAAGGAACTGATGCTGACCAGTGAATATCCCAGCCATGGAAATACTATGCAAATCAGTGCAGAGGAGAGAATGGGAACTAAAATGATTTAATAACTTCACAGAAGTATGGCATCTCATTTAAAAGCTCTTTAGTTTGCTCCATACCTGATACAAAAGAAAATTCTAGCTTCTGGTTTTTTATAGAATACTGAACATGATCATGAAATACATACTCAAAACCATTATATTTCTCCACAAACAATAGTTGAGTGTGTGTGTGCATTAAAGGCAAGAGTGCCAGATTCCCATATTGACCGACAGCAATGGACTGAAGGAGGATCACAGAATAGTCAGCACATACGGGGTTATTCTGTCCTTCACATCGGTGCTGACTAAATACACAAGAAATACATACAGGAAATGCTTGAGACAGCAGGACAAGCAAAATTAATTAGCAGTTAACCTGGAAATTTAATTAGACTTGTAACAATACCCATTTCTCTTTCCACAGATGCTCACTGGTCTACTGAGTGGTTCCAGCATTTCCTGTTTTGATTTTATTTTTCTTATGCATTTGTATCTTTTTTGCTTTTTGACTGAACAAACCCATTACTGCACCCTCTGCCTATAAAAACTGATACTAAATCGGCATCCACGATTAATGCTGACATTCCATACCCTAATGACTCCAAAGCACCCATCTTTTCCTCAAGTTTACTTTTGTTTCTCATGCTACTTCACTTCAGTCTTTGTGCCCTCATTCTAAACAGGTCTCCAATGGAAACAGCTTCTAACTAGGCCACCTGTCATAGTTTTCCTTGAAATTAACTCTAGCTCTGCCAATTTATCCACTAATGTCCCTCATTTTGTTTTTTGTTTTTTTCCTTATACACTTCTTCTTTGCAATCTGCCTGATTCTCATTTGCATTACATCTTTGCCACATCTTTTCTGTCTGGTCAATCCCTCTGGCCATCTGAAAAATTCTGGTTTTAATTCAGCCTTACCTCTCTATTAGAATTTATCTACAATGTGACTGAGCCCCCAGTTTTCCTATACTCCCAGTGTTCAATTTTATTTCCCTAGGCTTATCTCTAATTTAGCTGGGTCAGGTCTACTTTGATTTCATTGAAATTGACTTTTCTCTAACGCTAATTCATCTGGGAGTGGTATATATTTTTCCATAGTCATACTGAGCATTATATTAAGATAATTTTCCCTTGATGTTCCCTTACTGATATATACACACTTTTTGCATTCTCAGATAAACAAAGAGTTGAAAGGTTTTTGCATTTTAAAGAGATCTTTAATAGTTTTGCATTGTTTAAAAACTTCCTGCAAACCTTTTCACTATTTGTCAGTTAGTCTAGTTTATTATGCATGTTATCCCTTGAGTGTTTACATTCCTTAAATTTAAAAACTGTGCAGGTGATTTTGTTCTCTCTCCAACTTAAAATGAACTACATTTAACCATTTTGCAGATTGAATTTGCAACACTCCATCTGAATCCACCATCACAATGTTAAATAATTCTTCAGCCAGTACAGCCTATCCCTATTTAGTTCTAAAACCTTTTTTCCAAGTAGTCCCAAATATAAAAAAATACATTTTTCATATCTGTTTCTGTTAGTTTGCATGAAGAGCCTAAATTTCAGAATTGTCATTATAACCTATGCTTGTACACTTCATTATTTAAAGGATTCAGTACATTGAGTAGCATTCTCTTGGTGCTTAAGTATTTTGAGTTTCTGTTATATTAACAGTAGAGTATATACATGCACAAGCTTTGGAATTAAATTCTAAAATCATCTCACATTGAGATTCAATACAATTACATGTGTTTTTTTCAGACACCTACTCTAAATTTCTGGCATGTGTTCCCAAGTCTAATGATCCTTATGGGAGAGGGCTTTCATTACTTTGGACTTTCTAAGTTAATAGTTTATTTCTTAAACAACTTTTATTTTACAACTGAGAGATAAATCCAGTTTCTATTTTCATAACTGCTGTCTGACCTGCTGAGATTTTCCAGCATTTTCTATTTCCAGCTTCTACAGTTCGTGATATTCAAGTCTCAGTATATCATAAAAATGGGTAATGTATTCACTGTGGATAGAGCCTCCTACAGAATCAGGACACGTGAAATCACTTCTTGTTTACTTCATTTGGAAAAAAAATTAAAACACACATATTCCAAACAGACAGCTTCATTTTTGTTTTAAATACACCCGAATAATATAACATAGCATAACCATGTTGTGAGCACAAGTTTCCCCTGGTCTCCCAAAATTATATTGCTAGTGGCCTCAGAGAATTAATTAGCCTTTGAAGGTCAAACAAATGTATAAAGTCCTGTAGTCTTACTTAACTTATTTCAGTTCCTATTATTTCTTAATATGTAATCTATTTTAAGTTTTGTAAGGACTAAATATTATACAAATTGCTTAGATTGACCTTTGAGATGACTGAATTAATTGCCTTAATATTACAATGAGGGGGTGTTCTGAAAATGAAGAAACTGAATGATTCCAAATGTAGAGAACATAACAAAAAGACATGATCTCAGGATAAAATACTGGTACTGATATACAGTACCAAGAAACATTCTTTTGGGGTGTACATCTTTGAAAGACTCCACCTCAAAGTGGTTAATGACTAAGACCAGTGTCTTTGGGGCAAAACAGAGGCCTCAAAGCTCAAGGTATCCTGGTTCAATCGCTTGGGTGTTGTCTGTATGAAGTTTGCACTTCCTTCCTAAGATGGGTTCCTCTGGATGCAGTATCCTCTCACAACCCAAACACATGCAATTCGATAGGTCGTTTGGTCAGTTGTAAATTCTGGAAGGAGTAATTGGGAATGAGGGAAGAATAAAAATGAGATTAGTGGTGATGGACTCACAGAGTAAAAGCTTCTATTTCTGTGCTGCATCTCTCTATGACTCGTTGAGAATAGCCCAAAATAAAGCCAATAGATTTTCAAATTCAAAGGGAATGAAGAGAGTAGGCAGTGGATTGGTGGCAAAGAATCATACCTCAGGGCAGTATGGTAGTGTAGTGGTTAGAACAACACTACAGTACCTGTGTCCTGGCTTCAATACCTACTGCTGTGTATAAGAAGTTTGTATGTTTTTCTCCTAACTGCATTGGTTTCATATGGGGTCTCTTTTTCCTCACACAGTCCAAAGACATACCAGTTGGTAGGTTAATTACTTACTGTAAGTTGTCCCATGATTAGGATATGGTTAAATCGGAGATTGGTGGGAGGTGTGGCTCAAAGAGCCAGGTGCGACCTGTTCCGCATTGTATCTCAATAAATAAGTAAATAAATGAATAAATAATGTACAATGGAGTGACTTGAGTGGTGGTGTGTTTATAAAATATAGAGAGTGCTTATTTTCTGTTTTTTTTCTGCTGACGGAGTTCAAAAGAACCCAGGTTTTAAACAGAGCAGAACCACGCTGTTGTCATGATATTTGATACATTGCCTTCTGGGGTGGTGGAAACAAAATCATAGGTTTCAAAAGGGAACTCACCAGGCCTGAGGAGAATAATTTGAAGATTCTAATTTGATGAGGCATAATAAATTCAAGGTGATTGGAGGAACGTATAGGAGGGATTGCAGAAGTAGCTTTTTCTTACACAGTAAGTGGCGAGCGTGTGGAATGTGCTGCCAAGTCTGGTGGTTGAGGCAGAACTTTCGGGTCTTGGATAGGTACATGGATGATAGTAAACTGGAGGGCTGTGGGCAGGGAACGGTTAGATTGATCTTAGAGTAGGTTTGTAGGTTGGCACAACATCGTGGCCTGAACTGCCTGCACTATGCTGTAGTCTTCCAGATACTATATCCTATGTTTAGGAAAATAAGGGGTAATGGGACTGAAGAGCTCACCTTATAAGGAGCTGGGATACACTTGATAGGATGAATGGCCTCTGTGATTCTTCCATGATGAAATGAAATAGAACTTGCTGATGGGGAATTATATGATTATTATTTCAATAGATAATAATTAGTCATCCCCATTGATAAAACTAAACATGCTGTGTAGTTACATCAGTGCATTCTGTTGCTCAGAAATTCATTCCATTAAACTTAATGAAGTTAAGTTCCCTGAAAGAGCACAACATGTTTATACCACAACCTACCAATGAGAAATTAAAACATTCAGCATCAGAAGATCAACTTGTATAGGGTAAGTGCCACAGGCATAAGGGTATCAGACTTCTAAGTATGTTATCAGTTTGATTTGGAGATACAGCATGGTAATAGTCACTTCGGGCTCAACGAGCCTTCACTACCCAATTACACCCATGTGACCAATTAACCTACTAACCCGTATGTCTTTGGAATTTGGGAGGAAACAGGAACACCCAGAGGAAACCTACATGGTCATGACGAGAACATACAAACTCCTTACAGACAGCAGCAGGAATTGAACTTGAGCCTCTGGCACTGTAATATGATTACGCTAGCTGCTATACCACTGTGCCAGCCAATTACATGGTAACTCTACAGAGCAACAGATTGAATTCAGATACTCTGATACAACTTGTCCTCATGTCAAAGGACAATTACAGGAGCTAGTGAACTCGGTATTTTCTGCTATTAACATTCATGATATTAAATATACAAAGATCTTTGAATTGAAGTATTAATAATAATTTTATTTATATAGCATCTTTCATACATAAAGATGGAGGCTCAAAGTGCTTTACATAGATTGTAAAGATAAATCAATATGATCATAAATGAAATTGGCTCTAGTAAATTGTGAAAAAAATGGCTTTTATTGCTCCCCTTAAAAGACTTCTGAAGGTATCGGCTGGCAGCTGAACAGATTATTGTTTACTTGGATCACAGCAGATAAATTGTGTTGCCATTTCGAAGTATATTCTGCTGAAGGGTTTAAAACACATCAGCAGCAGTTTTTGGTAAACTGCTGTATTTCTGGTTGCAAGTGCCTTTAGCTATCGGTTTTGAATGTTGTAACATGCTCTCAGTCACTTATGCAACACTAGAGGAATTATTTACCACTACAGACTTCAAATGTGATAAAAATTTATACATTGTGATTTTTATTTTGTTAACACATTCACTTTATACATTTGTTTGATTCTCAATGGGGAGAAAACCTATGCTTGTCCAATGATACTTCAATTACATTAGAGACAGAAGAGCAATGATTTTCAAAAGAATATTTTGAGTCAATTTTGAGATTGGGCATATCTGCCTTGTATTTATTTGAAAGCTCTGAAAGTCACCTCTCAATAACTTTGTTATATTTTTTCTTTACTGACAATGTTATCATTCTATATTTTATCTCACCTGGTGAGGAATGTTGAATACCAAGTTGTGAGATGATTCTTCTATTGCATTGGGCATTGATGAAAGGAGTACTTTTTATGGAAAGGATACAAATCCTGGAGAATCACTTCTGAAATTTCTCACATCCTTCATGTAACGTGATGACCTAAACAGTACACAAGGTTCTATGTGCGGTATAACTATTGTTTTGTAGAATTGCAACATTACATCCTCATTCCAATAGCTAATACCTCAGCCTCTGAAGGAAAATACTTTTATCACTGGCTTCAATCCACAAGCACAGTTTTTGACTGACTGAGAAAGGAAACACTTGCAGATCAAATCCTGGCACAAAACTCATGTTTTTTTGTGATTGTTTTTTCTAGAATCCTATGAGAGACCTGCATTTCCTGAAACAGGTGCACTGGAAAGATATCACTAACTCTGTCACTACACAGCCCTCCCAATTCAAGGTCAGTGCTTTCTCCAAAGCAAACACTGCTGCATTGAGATCTTGGTTACATGCCGTTTGATAAGTCAGGTAGGCTGTATCATTTCCATGCCAGAAGCCAGATTAGAGAAATAGACACGTTATTCCAAGCTCTATCACAGACAGGATCATCAGGATTGTAGGTGAAAAGAAGAAAACAAATATGCATAAACTTGAAATAAAATGCAACTCTATCTCCTGGGAATTTGTGACCCATAAACATTAGTACTGCAGGCACCTTCAGCAGGGTATTGAGAAGCACAAGAGGACTGGGTTGCATAAATGATGGAGTAAGTGCACTAACCTTAAAAACCACTGACACATCTGCCTTGGCTGAGATTTACTGCTTTATCTGTGGAAGAGTCTCTAGGTCTCTTATTAACCTCATTCACTACCTTAGAACCCTCGGCACTGGAGTAGGAGAATGTCATCTTCCATCCTAAGGAATTGTCTAAGAAGATGATGCAGGCATTTGACCTTACTTGATTCCAGTTTAATCTTAATATTCTTAATATTTTGAAAAACATCATGTCTCTAAAACTTAATATTTATTCTTTATTAACATAAACTCTTATTCTTTAACTCTCTAATTGTTTTGATGTTAAGCTTTTTTGGATAATGCATTTGTAGTGACTTGATATGCTAAAGATTCTTTCTAAATGGAAATTTCCATTCCAAAACCTACCTTAAATAACAACTTGCTGTTGAATAAAACAATGTACTTTTGCATACAAAGTCCACATCAAATCTCCTGGGATATTGCTTGCCATTGTTCTTGGCTGCACTTGGATGTAACCATAAATGTTACCCCCGCTTTGTCAGATCATTGTTAACTTCTCCCCACTCTTCCTCACCAACTCTCCATCCTGCCTGGATGCTAACCTCTATCTCTCCGCTGAGTCACATTACTCAATTAGCTCTACCAGATATCACCTCAGTCTCCTCCTCCTTCACCTTACAGGGTTCTAATTCTGCTTTGCGTGCAACTTCTATTTTTCAATTGTCAGCTTATTTCTTTGAACCCTTTTCACTAACCCTGACATTAAAGCTCATGTTCTTGAGTTTGTCTCATTATTCCTTCACACAAAGTGGATGTCTGCTTCTCATTTCTACAAATTTGTTTTTGTCAGTTAAAAGCAACTTTGGAAAGACAACTTGTTGATATGATTCTTACCTTTCAAATTTCATGACACTATTTCTTTATATCAGTCATCCCACTGGGATTTATATAATGTTTGTTCAGAATATAAAGGCTTTAATGGAACATTAACCATAGCTTTTTAACATGACTTTCTTGATATTTTTTGCTTATTGCTTATTTATTTATTATTATTATTAGCTCTTCTTTTTGTCTTTGCACTCTGGTTGAACATTCTAGTTGGCGGTCTTTCATTGATTCTATGAGGGTATTATTCTATAGATTTAGTGAGTATGCACGCAAGAAAATTAATCTCAGGGATGATGACGAGAACCAAGGTGGGACCACTAAAGGATAAAGAGGGCAACATGTGCCTGGAGGTCGAGGAGGTTGGGGAGGTCATAAATGAATACTTTGCTTCAGTATTCAAAAGTGAAAAGGATCTTGATCAGGAAGAGGTCGAAGTAGAGCGGGCCTGTGTGCTGGACAATGTGGAGATTAAGGAAGAAGAAGTGCTGGATCTTCTTAAAAACATTAAGATTGATAAATCCCCAGGGCTGGATATGATACACCCCAAGTTGTTGTGGAAATTGAGAGAAGAGATTGCGGGAGCATTAGCTATGATCTCTGAATCCTCTTTTGCTGCAGGGGACGTGCCAGAGGACTGGAGAATGGCAAATGTAGTACCCTTGTTTAAAAATGTAATAGGGAGAAACCTGGGAACGAAAGACTGGTGAGTCTTAAGTCAGTGGTATGCAAACTACTGGAAAGGATTCTTAAGGTTAGGATCTCCAAGCATTTGGAGAAGTACAGTCTGCTCATAGATAGTCAACATGGCTTTGTGAAGGGAAGATCATGCCTCACGAGCCTGATTGAGTTTTTTGAAGAGTTAACAAAATAATTTGATGAGGGTAGGGCAGTGGATGTGGTCTACATGGACTTTAGCAAAGCATCTGACAAGGTCCCTCATGAGTGACTCATCCAGAAAGTCATGAGGCATGGGATATGTGGAACCTTGGCTGTTTGGATAAAAAATTGGCTTAAAGGAAGAAAGCAGAGGGTATTTGTGGAAGGGAAGTATTCTGCCTGGAGGTCGGTCACTAGTGGAGTGCCGCAGGGAACTGTCCTGGGACGCCTGCTATTTGTGATTTTTATAAATGACCTGGATGTAGAGCAGAAGTATGGGTGAATAAGTTTGCGGATGACATGAAGATTAGAGGAGTTCTGGATGGAGCTGTAGGTTGTCGAAGGTTACAAGAGGATATAGACAGGCTGCAGAGTTGGGCAGAAAAATGGCAGATGGAGTTCAATCCGGACAAGTGTGAGGTGATGCATTTTGGAAGGACAAACCAAAAGACTGAGTACAGGATTAATAGTCAGTTACTTAAGAGTGTGGATGAACAAGGGGATCTTGGGGTTCAAATCCATACATCCCTCAAGGTTGCTGCACAGGTTGATAGGGTAGTTAAGAAGGCCTATGGGATGCTAGGCTTCATTACGGGGATTGAATTCAAGAGTAGAGAGGTCATGTTGCAACTCTATAAATCTCTGGTGAGACCGCACTTAGAGTAATGTGTTCAATTCTGGTCACCTCATTACAGGAAGGATGTGGAAGCTATGGAGAGGGTGCAGAGGAGATTTACCAGGATGTTGCCTGGTTTGGAGAACAAGTCATATGAAGCAAGGTTAGCAGAGCTGGGACTTTTCTCTTTGGAGCGTAGAAGAATGAGAGGGGACCTGATAGTGGTCTACAAGATTATGAGAGGCATAGATAGGGTGGATAGTCAGTACCTGTTTCCCAGGGCACCAGTAGCAAACACCAGAGGGCATATGTACAAAATTAAGGGAGGGAAGTTTAGGGGAGACATCAGGGGTAAGTTTTTTACACAGAGGGTTGTGAGTGCCTGGAATGATTTGCCAGGGATGGTGGTGGAGGCTAAAACATTAGGAGTATTTAAGAGCTTCTTGGTCAGGCACATGGATGAAAGAAAACTGGAGGGTTATGGGGTAGTGTGGGTTTAGTACTTTTTTTTAAGGATTATATGGGTCAGCACAACATGGAGGGCTGAAGGGCCTGTACTGTGCTGTAGGGTTCTATGGTTCTATGGATGTGTATTGTGATATTTATATACTTTGATAATAAAATTTACATTGAACTTTGCTTTGACCTTTGAATTTATTTCCAGGCTGTTGTGAAAAATTACATTAACAGTCTCATGATAAGAGATTGTCAGTAAACCAGCCAATTAATGAACTTATTTTCTTTGCCAAGCAGTGAATTATTAGATTTGATCAACAGCTACTTTCCTAAATGAGGAAATAATTGTCACATATAGCACATCCATGAGAGTTTTGGATAGACAGTTGGATAAAGATAAAGGTTCCTGTATAGAAGGAACCTTTGCACTGATTAGTAAATGTGGCTCAGTTTGACTGTGCTTCTGTGGCAGTCAGCAGTATTAAAAAGATTTGGATCTGTCTGCAAGGTTTAAATGATTGTGAATGACAGACTTAGGCTGTCATTCCAAATGGCAGAAAACTTAATTCATTATGCAGGTTCAAAGTATAGTTAGTTGAAACCTTATCCAATGTACTCAAAATTTAAGTCAATGATACTTCTAGTGTTCAGTTTGTGGCAATACACTTTTGCAATGTCATCTTAAATATCAACAACAAAAAATACTTTTCATTGCAATTTTATTTTCTATTAGAAACATAGAAAACCTAAAGCACGATACAGGCCCTTTGGCCCACAAAGCTGTGCCAAACATGTCCTTAACTGAGAAATTACCTAGGGCTACCCATAGCCCTCTATTTTTCTGAACCCCCTATTCCTGTCCAGGAGTCTCATAAAAGACCCTATTGTATCCATCTGTGCCCCACCGTCACCAGCAAACCATACCATGCACTCACCACTCTCTGTGTAAAAAACACCCCTGATATCTCCTCTGTAATTACTTCCAAGACCCTTAAAACTGTGCCCGCTCATGCTAGCCATTTCAGTTCTTTGAATTTGTTAGATTTCTGGAGCGCCTTCCTCTTTATTTTTATATAATGTTCATTCAGAATATAAATGAGCAAATGTGGCTTTGCTCATAGTAAGAGCATAATGTCTCAGTGATCTTGTTCCCATCCTGTAACTTTACATGAAGAATATACAGATGTATGGAATGCAAATGTTCTATGGGGGAGGCTTAATTCTCATCTTATTTGACACATATAAAGTCTGATATAAAACTTGTGACTCTAAATATGGAAAATATAGAAAATTTTCCTCCTTTGGTGTCTATGACAACTTCAGCCAGTCAAAGCAGGCATGCTGACTTCAAATTAATCTTTTGAAATGTTCGACTCTTGAAATTGGCAAATGAGGCTCATTGAGGAAGGTATCTCAGTAAGCAAGAATGTGTTGGGTTGAAAGGTCTGTTTCCATGCTGTACAACTCCATGACTGAATTGTAGATGGTGTAAATCAAATTGAATGAGTCAGTACAGATTTTATTTCCACAGAGATCAGTCACTGACAGTTGAATCCCATTGCTTTATTTTAACACCTCCACAGATTTTCTGCTCTGTAGACTTTCTAAGGGGCTATATCTCACATCACTTCATTAGATAATGAATAAAATGCTTAGGTACATGATGACTTCCCCCTAAGGTGTGGGAATATTGTAGCAGAAATACAGAACAGTTACAGCTTGAGATGTGCTGATGCCTGACTAAGCAAAAGGCTCTGAGGAACTGACCAGTGAGTGTTCTGTGTTTCCCAAGCTGTTGTAACACAGTTGCCTGCCATAACTATGTTGTTTAACTCCTGGACTTTTCCCCGAGCTTGTGTCAGCTGAGAAGTTATGAGCAAATGCATTTCAACAGCCGCAGCTGTAGAATCTGTCATTCAGACCACTAATCATTTTGGCAACTCTCAAGTAACTGGTGGCAATGCTTTTAGCAGCTGTTGTGAGTTTTGGGTGTATGTGCGCTATGCTCCCAGAGTCAGAGGTTGTCTTCTATCAGCAGCAGTGTGCAAAGTGGGCTTGTTTCAGAGTAACATAAGTGAATACAATGCATTTTATTTTCAGCTCCATGTTATAAGCTGTCTGCTTTACCTTCCATCTGATAGATGCAATTTGTTTTCTTAACACTTGCAGTTCAACATCAGATGTTATTTTCCTTTCCTGAATGCATTGAAATTAATTATTTATAAAACTTACTTCTATTTTCTTTACTGTCTCTCTAATGTGACCATTATGCGTACTCCCAGAATTTGCAGCCAAGGTAACGGCGAGTTTAATAGCTAATGTACTTATTAATGCACAAATCATCTCGCAATATACAGTACATTGAGAAGATTATACAATACAAATTGGAAATGGCCCAAGTAGCTGGATGTTTTGTCCTGTTTTTCTATTAGCACCACAGAGGTGGTATTTCACTTTCAGAGTTGCTGTAAGGTTCACATAGTTGACACATTGATAGCTAATTAATCTTGATGTACAATATTTGGTTTGGTACTTAAAATCCAGCTCACTCTTCCATGAGGGAATTTGCACTTGGGGAACAGATGCAGTTGTGCAGTACATGAAAAATATACAAGGGATGATTGATATGTTCATGGCCTAAGATAGAAGGAGTCAATTTTAGAAAACCTAGCACGTTTATTTTTCAACACAGTCCCCTCCCACATTTACACAATTAGTCCAGCAGTCATGGAGCATACGTATCTTGGACCTCCAGAAAGTGTCCACAGCAGGGGTGACTGATAAATGCATGGCCTAAGGTGGAAGGAGATGAGTTATACAGCTCTCATTACATGCACATGCAGTTCAATTCTTTGTGTGATTATGCATAAAGTTTGAAGTCAATCATATCTCCTTCCACCTAGGCCATGAATTTATCAATCACCCCTAATGAGTAACTCATCTCCTACCTTAGGCCACAAACTTATCAAACACCCATCTATGGGCACTTCCTGGAGGTCCAAGATCTGTACGCTCCACGACCGCTGGACTAAGTGTGTAAATGTAGGAAGGGACTATGTTGAAAAATAAATGTGCTAGGTTTTCTAAAGCTGACTCCTTCTACCTTCGGCCACGAACATATCAATCACCACTTGCATTTAAAATAATCAGATGCTGGAAAACTTTAGAAGAAAACAGAAAATACTGGATAGAATCAGCCGGTCGCACAGCATCTGTGGAAAAAGAAATGAATTTAATGCTTCACATCAAAGATCCTGGAGTTGGGGGGTGGGGGGTGTGTGTGTGTCTGTGTGGAGGGGGGGGGGGGCTGTGGCTGGATGGATGGGTGGGAGGGGGTGAGTGATGAAAGGGACTTATTTTGCTGTTTTTGTGTTGTTGCTTGTTGTGTTCAGTGTTGTTCTACCGAACATTGTGGGCGTGCTATGTTGGTGCCAGAAAGTATGGTGACACCTGTGGGCTGTCCCCAGCACAAGTTTAGATTCATTGGTTGTTAATGCACTGTATGTTACTTGTACGTGTGATAAATAAATCTGGATCTGAATCCGTTCTGATACTTTGTATTCCTCTTCATCACATAGAAATCCTGTATGTACATTATGTACCAAAATGAACAAATGATCTTTGCCTTGGAGAATGTAGGAAGAATCACATTCTTAGCAGCTTGTTTTTGCTGGCTATTGTCAGTGATTAAATGGTACTATCAGTTTTAAGTCTTTCAGAAGAGACAAGGGCAAAACTTATCATTCTCCCACATAATTTCATTACAGAGACCATTATTTTACACCATTATTTCACACCAAGATTAAAGTAAATCTTTGTGCTTTGTATACTAGGAATTACTGACATATTTTGAAAGGCAAATTCACTGCTGGGCTACACAAGGAATCAAATGCGGACTCCAGTCTTGCTGAGGTTCCCAGCGGTGAATTTTTTGTTGCAATCCTACACCAGGTTAGGCCATGCACAGGAACAGTAACCCCCACTGATTTCAATCAGGGCATCAGGTTAGCAGACAATTATCTTAAAGTAACAATGCTTTTAACCATGATCAATTGGATTTAGCTCTTTTGATAAGTTTATTTTTATGGTTTTGGAAGCAGTTGAATACCTCTTTCACAGCTTGCATAGCTGAGGAACAAACAGAGAAAACTATAAACACAAGATATTCTGTAGGTAACACAGGAAATCCAGAGCAACACACACAAAATCCTGGAGGAACTCAGCAGATCAGGTAGCATCAACGGAGAGGAGTAAATGGTCGACATTTTGGGCCAAAACCTTTCATCAGGACTTAAAAATTAAGGAGGAAGAAGCCAGAATAAGAAGGTAGGGGGAGGGGAAGGAGCAGAAGCTGGCAGGTGATAGGTAAAGTCAGGTGAGGGGGAAGGTAGGTGGGTGGGGGAGGGGTTATGAAGTAAGATGCTGCGAAGTGATAGATGGAAAAGGTAAGGGGCTCAGAAAAGGGATAGAGAAGGGATACCGGAAGGAAGAAAATGAGGAGGGAGTCAGAAAAGAATAGTCAGCTGATAGTTTGCGTGGCAGTGAGTTCAATACATATTATCTTATTATCTCTCTCTTAGATGCTGAAATATGGTTTGTGATTCAAATTAACATTAAGCACAACAGTGAGGAAGAGCAGCTTTGTGTCTTTCACCTACACAGGTAAATGTGTGTTTCTTCAAAACATTTGTAGCAACTTCCAGAGTAGCTGGGTAATCCTATCTGAAATACACCTTCTAGCATTTAAGATATCCATCATGATGATGCAACAAATAAAGAGGGAGCAGTGGAAGAAAAGGCCATCAACCAGAAACAAGAACTATTCTTTTCTGTAGAGAAGCTGTCTGACCTGAGTATTTCCAACACTTTTTATTTTAGGATTTTGAATTTGAAAAAAAAAGGTTCTTGCCTCAAACCATTGACTTGGGGCTTCTGGCCTGGTTACTCTCTCCTGAATCCCTCCAAGACCCTAATGTATACAAACTATAGAAAACTTTTAGAGGCAGCACATGGTTAGCGTATTGTTATTACAGTGTCAGCAATGTGTGTTCAATACTGAAACTCTCTGTAAGGAGTTTGTATGCTTTTCTCATGACTGTGTGAATTTCCTCCAGGTGCTCCAGTTTCCTCTCCCTTTCCAAAGATGTATGGGTTAGTAGGTTGATTGGTGACATGGGAGTAATTGGGTAACAAGGTCTCTTTGGGCCAGTTACCCTTCTGTATCTCTAAAGTAAAATAAAATAACTAAATAAGCTTTAAAGCTTTTGAAACTATAAATGTAAATTTATGAAAATCAGCAAAATATAATTATAAACAGTTAAAAGCTTTATATTAATGCAAGATAATTGCCTGCTAATCTGAAGCATTATCTGACAAATTTTAACTCTGGGTGATTCTCAGGGGTGCAGAAACTGAATTAGTCACCAAATTGTTCAGCGCCACAAATTGTGAACACTGTCAGGTTTATTAAGTCATGATTGATTTACTATAATTACTGATTGTTGGAGTTTTAAAGCAGTGTTGACTGAGACAAAAGGGTACAGTTATGGAACTAGAAGATGCCCTGGCTTTTTTGCAGACAAATCAATAACAATTATTTGATATGACTGAGCACTGATGCCAATGTCATTGTATGAAATCAACAGCAGGATATTAAGGACAAGCACAATGCCCTGTCTTCACCAAGCAGTATCTTGGTGGAGAGGGAGACAGAATCAGTGTTTAAGAGCAATGACTTTTCAAAAGAATTATTTCAGGTCAATGGCCTATCATTAAAGTTTTAGGTCCCAGTTTTAATATTTCCTACAATTGACTTTTTTCTTTTGTTTTGCTTTTTAATCTCTTTTGAAATCTTCCTGGCTTCTACCATGAAAGAACATATCCTGATGCAGGGTTTAGACCAGAAACAAAGACAATTCCATTCTTGAAACATGCTGCTTGACCTGCTGAGTTCTTCCTGCAGATTGTTTCTTGCCCATGGTTCCAGCATCTGCGGCCTCCTGTGTTGTCCTGCCCTGTAAACCAGCTCATTTCCATATCAGCCTCATGTGCAATGAAAGTACATTAAAAGTAATTATTAATGGAACAATTAAACACTCATAATATATATTTCTTTTGTGAATCGGAGCAGATTCATCCTGGCAACATTTAATTTGGACAGATCTTTAACTTCTATTGGAAGTTAAATGCCATGATGTTAATTCTATTAAGCCAGGGATATGTGCTTCCTAGTTCCTTTTGTGCTAAATTCAGTTTACCTTAATGAACAACAGCCCAAGTACTTGGTTTTATCAGGCAACTACCCCACAAAATATTGATCTAAAAAGGTTCTGGATCATCTCCTTACCAACAAAAAAGGCGTGAAGCACCATGCAGATATTTTCCATGGGGGTCTATATTATTGGCTCCATCATTTTATGAAATTGCATTAATAAATGGTAGACACTAAAGTTTATTTTTATTGTTAAATATTTTCAAATGATGGACTAACCTACAATTGTGGTAATAATGAATTGGACTGCTTGACCATTTCATATCTCCATTTAAGAAAGAAGCTTTCCAGAAGTCAGATTTATTTATTGACAATTCCCATCCATTTCCTCTTGTCCAACATGAACTACATCTTTACTGGTGGAGTTGTGAATAAAGTATAATACTGTGGAATTAACAGGAAGTGGCTTGACAATTCACAAATGCCTGCTGGAGCACTATTGGTGAATCAGCTGGAGATAGCTAGACCAAGTTCGTTTCTGCATGATTTCCCACGACACATCAGGGCCCCGCTGAATTCCCATATCAAATAAAATAGGTATCTTGTATCCCGAGGTGCATTATTGAAAATGTAACAATGCAACAATTTACACCAGGGTAAAGTATAAATCAAGACACTGACATCTACGCAACAAATTTGTTTTTAAGGCTGAGACACACATGATTTCAGATTCCAGAATCAGGAGGTAAAAAGACAATTTGCTGGTTGGGCAGCATCTGTGGGGAGAAAGGAACTATGGATGTTTCAGGTTGAAATCCCATAATTGGACCTTTTAGGATTTCTACTTTAGGTCAATACGTTGGTATACTAGAAAGTGCAACATAGAAAAAGTTAATTTGCTCACTTTGGTCCATGCAAGCCAACTTGTACAACTCTGTCAGGTCACCTCTCATGCTTTGTCACTCCAAAGAGAAAAACCTTAGCTCATTTAACTTATAAGACATGCTCTCTAATCCAGGCACATTCCTGGTATATCTCCTCTACACCCTCTCCAAAGCTTATAAACCTTTCCCCTAATGAGGTGACTAAAATTGAATAAAAATGAACTACAATTTACAGTTTGTGATATCTTTATCACAATAAACGTTGTTTTGGCAGAGCTTCTTGCTCTCTTCTACACAGCCAACTCCTCTCGCCTGTCCTGCAGTATTCAGTTCACTCATGTCAGCGATATAATCTGGGGCCAAGTGGTTGAAGCAAAGTCTAACAGGTCTCATTTGTTGTGCATTTGCATACACTTAGTTCACTTGGTGGAAAACATCAATGACTCCTTCCTGATTATCAGAATCTTATCAAAATGCATAGCCAATGGACACGTTGGAGATTGAGGAGACTGCAGATGCTGGAACCTGAGATATGGCAGGGAGGCAAGGTAGCCTAGCAGTTAGCGCATTGTTTTACAGATCCTGTGATCACTGATCGTGGTTCAATACCTGCTACTGTCTGCAAGGAGTTTGTGTGTTCTCCACGTGATTGCAGTTGGCTTCCTCTGGGTGCTCTGATTTCCTCCCACATTCCAAACACATACATGTTATGGGCATGCTGTGGTAGCATCTGGAGCATGGTGACAGTTCCGGGCTGCCCAGCACGATCCTTGCTGATTGTGAATTGGGGCTGCATGTCCCTGCACTGCATGTTTCGATATTATGGGGTACATGTGACAAATAAAACAAATCTTCACCTTTAAAAAAGCAAACTGCTGGAAGAATTCAGTATTTGTAAGAAGTGTGGGGGAAATTAAAGAGATGTCGAAGAGAAGAAGTAGCTTTTCCAGGCAGATACTGGAGCAGAAGTGGTTCTGTCTTTGCTCCAGACAGAAGCAGAAAGCCCCTCTGATGACTCTGCTGCTGGAGGAATGGAGGTGTATAGAGACTGGGCATCTGTGGTGAAGATGAGGCAATTGGAACCATAAATAGAAAGTTATCAAGATGACTGAAGACACGAGGAGCTTCCAAGATATTGGCGGGATAATAGACAAGGGGAGAAAGGAGAGAGTCAAAGTGTACAAAGGTGAGCTTGGTGGAGCAAAAAATGCCAAAACAATGGGTAGTCCTGTTTAAGGATTGTAGATAGGAGACAGAAGTAGCCATTGCAAGGTTGGGGCTCTGTCAGATTAGAAAGTTGTAGAAAATGGGAGGAAGCAACAGAGTGGTCACTTTATTAAGTGCACCTGCTCATTAATGCAAATATCTAATCAGACAATCATGTGACAGCAACTCATTGCAGACATGGTCAAGAGATTCAGCTGTTGTTCAGACCAAACATCAGAATGGGGAAGATATGTGATCTAAATGACTTTGACCATGGAATAGTTTTGGCGCCAGGTGGGGTCGTTTAAGTATGTCAGAAGCTTCTAATCTCCTGGGATTTTCATGCACAATGGTCTCTAGAGTTTACAGAGAATGGTGCGAAAAACAAAAAAAATAAGCATCTGGTGAATGGCCGTTCTGTGAGCAAAAGCACCTTGTTAATGAGAGAGGTCAAAGGAGAATAGCCAGACTGCTTCAAGCTGACAGGAAGGCAACAGTAACTCAAATAATCACACATTATAGTAGCGGCATGCAGAAGAGCATCTCTTTTCTGAATGCACAACATATCAAGCCTTGAAGTGAACAGGTTACAGCACTATAACAGCACAAACATACACTCAGTGGCCACATTATTAGGTGCCGGGGTGCCTTTGAAAGTGGCTACTGGGTAAACGTGAGTGTAAGAACAAGTTCTTCAAGGCTGATGAGGGTTTTGGTAAAGGGTGGAGAATTCTCCCAGCGGCTTGTTTTTGCTCCAGAATGACTGTTATATGAAAAAAGAATTAGAAAGTTGTTTTTGATGAGCAGAAATGTTAGATGGATAGAAATGGACCTGATGGGTAAATTGCCTTTCCCTAATGTTTTCCATTTGGAACTCACAGTCTTAAACACATAGATTGGCAGTTGCCAGTATCTTGTTTTATGACAAACTTGTATTCTGGTATAAATTGTTGCATTGTTAAGCTGATCATAACAGAGCAGCAAGGTAGCATAGTGGTTAGCACAACCCTTTACAGTACCAGTGGCCTGGGTTCCTTTCCCGCTGCTGCCTGTAAGGAGTTTGTACATTCTCCCCATGACAGCGTGGGTGTCCTCTAGGCACTCTGGTTTCCTCTCACAATCCAAAGACATACCGGTTGGTAGGTTAATTTGTCATTGTAACTTGTTCTGTGATTTGGCTAGGGTTAAATCGGGGATTGCTGGACAGCGTAGCTTGAAGGGTTGGAATGACCTATTCTGCACTGTGTCTCAATGAATAATAATACAGGGATACAAGATCCATGATTCATTTGATGCTAATGCAGCATCCACTTGTCCATGCTGCCAAAGACACGAAATCACTTCTCCTTCGAAAAGCCTTTGACAAAATCAAAATGAACTTGGCACGTATGATTGTTGTATCTTTAGACCTATCCTAGAATTCAGTTAATAGTCAGCTTACAAAGTTAACCAAACAGTAAACAAAATAAACAAGAGAAAATCTGCAGATTTTGGAAATCCAAGCAGCACACACGAAATATTGGAGGAACTCAGCAGGCAGGGCAGCATCTATGGAAAAGAGTACAGTCAATGTTTTGGTCCGCAATCCTCCATTAGTGTCTTGGCCCAAAAGTTCGACCGTACTCTCTTCCATCGATGCTACCTGGCCTCCAGAGTTCCTCCAGCATTTGGTGCATGTAAACAAAGCAGCATTCTTCAAATTAATTTGTGATTTTTATTTTTTTAAAAAGCATTGCAACACGTCCTTCCAACCTGACAAGCCCATGCTGTCCAGTTACACCTATGTGACCAATTAACTTACTAACCCACATCTGTTTGGAATGTGGGAGGAAACCGGAGATCTCAGAGAGAAATCTCCACCTAGACAGCTGAGAATATGGAACTTTTTAATCACTTTGGATTTTTGAGGTGAAGATCTCATTTTAATGGAAGTTAGACAAACATGTAAGTGAGGATTAGGAGAGTCTGTTGATAGATGAGGTGAAGGTGATGGGACATAAATGTTAGCTTTTATGTCCCTTAAAACAACAACCTCTCACTCAATGTCAGCAAGATGAAGGAGTGATAACTGATTTTAAGAGGAGGTAACCAGAGGTCCATGATCCAATCAGAGGATCAGAGATGGAGAGGGCCAGCAACTTTAAATTTCTCAGTGTTATCATTTCAGAGGATCGGCCCTGTATCCAGCTTAAAAGTGCCATTATAAAGAAAGTGCAAAAGTGCTTATATGTCATTCGAAGTCTGCGAAGATCCGGCATGACATCTAAAACTTCGACAAACTTCTATAGGTGTACAATGGAGAGTATATTGACTGATTTTATCAGAACCCGGTATGGAAACATCAATGCCCTTGAATGGAAAATCCTTTATAATGTAGTGTATAAAGACCAGTCCATCACAGCTAAAGCCTTCTCCACCACTGAGCACATCTATATAGAGAGTTGTCACAACAAAGCAGCATACATCATCAGGAATGCTCACCACCCAGGACATCAGGAGAAAGGTGCAGGAGCCTCAGGACCAACACCACTAGTTTCAGGAACAGCTATTACCCCTCAACCATCAGGCTTGTGAATCACAGGGGATAACTTCACTTGCCTCATCACTCAACTGTTGCCATGGACTTACTTTCGAGGACTCTTCATCTCATGTTCTTGTAATCTGTTGAGGGTCCTGAAGACTCCCTGCTTCCTCAGCACCCTACATTTAACTTTGTGTCTTCTGCAACCATGATCACAAAACCATCAATTCCATCTTCTATATCATTGACATATAACGGGAAAAGAAATAGTCCTAACACTGATCCCTTTGAACCACCACTAGTTACTGGCAGCCAACCAGAAAAGGCCCCTTTTATTCCCACTCTTTCCCTCTGCCAGCAGCCAATGCTCTACCCATGTTAGTATTTTTGCTACTATCCATGCTACCTACTATCAATGTGAGGTTGAAATTGGGGTCTCTGGACGAATAGCCCAAGAACTTATCCAATATGCTCCTGTATCTTACAGGGAATCATTTCAAGGTTGAAATTTATGGAGAACTGGCAGTGCCTGCAGAACTTTGACAGTAAGGAGATATGCACAGCCAAGAGCCTCAAACGCCACTAGTTTTGATTAGCATACAATCACTCACTGCAATCACAAGAAGCTATTACACCTGCTGTTTTATATCCAGACCTTAATTTGTTTACAATAAACAGGTTAATACTTCCTTTTAATGGTGAAAGCAGCAATTCCATAAAAACATATTAAGGCTGGATGTTCTAAACAACATACTACAATTTTACACTAATGAGATCTCTTATGTACATTATAAAAATAAAGATTTACTTGAACATTCAGAAGTGATTGGAAACTCACATTGTACCCACCTGCCTCTTCCAAATACTGAATAATACAGATAAATTTTGTGATTGTATCTAATGATCCCATTGTTGCCTCTATAGTTTGCAATGATTATCATTAACATAAAATCTGATAATTCATTTCCCACTGACACCTCATGCTAAATATTGTAATGCATAACTATTGACTGAAAACAGGTTTGGAAGCCTTCAAGATTTCATGAAATCTATAGGTAACTAAAATAAAGACATAACATTATCAAAATGACTCAGCAGGTAAGGCCACATTTGTGGGATGTAGCAGAACTATGGATCAAAGTCCTTTTGCCAGAACAATGAAGGAAAGGACATGGAGGGTGGAAGAGTGGGGTGTACAGATTAGGTAAAACTGGGTGACTGTGAGAATAAGTTAAAGCTCTGCAGACAATGAGTGAACAGATATCACAGCTCACTAGGTAACTTCTTCAGTTTGAACTTTCCTCACACTGAATAGTGGTGAACCCATTTACAGAGGCAAGTCATGCAGAACTAGAAGAAAATTTTGCATTGATGAAGGAAGAGCAGTAGATGTAGTGTGTATGGATTTTCGCAAGGCATTTGATAAGGTACCCCATGCAAGGCTTATTGAGAAAGTAAGGAGGCATGGGATCCAAGGGGACATTGCTTTGTGGATCCAGAACTGGCTTGCCAACAGAAGGCAAAGAGTGGTTGTAGATGGGTCATATTCTGCATGGAGGTCGGTGACCAGTGATGTGCCTCAGAAATCTGTTCTCTGTAATTTTTATAAATGACCTGAATGAGGAAGTGGAGGGATGTGTCAGTAAGTTTGTGATAACATAAAGGTTGAGGACGTTGTGGATAGTGTGGAGGGCTGTCAGAGTTTGCAGCGGGACATTGATAGGATGCAAAACTGTGCTGAGAAGTGGCAGATGGAGTTCAGCACAGCTAAGTGTGAAGTGCTTCATTTTGGTAGGTCAAATATGATGGCAGAATATAGTATTAATGGTAAGACTTTTGGCAGTGTGGAGGATCAGAGGGATCTTGGGGTCTGAGTCCATAGGACGCTCAAAGCAGCTCTGCAGGTTGACTCTGTGGTTAAGAAGGCATACGGTGTATTGGCCTTCATCAAATGTGGAATTGAATTTAGGAGCTGAGAGGTAATGTTGCAGCAACATAGGATCCTGATCCGACCCCACTTGGAGTACTGTGCTCAGTTCTGGTGGCCTCACTACAGGAGGGATATGGAAACCATAGAAAGGGTGCAGAGGAGATTTACAAGGATGTTGCCCGTATTGGGGAGCATGCCTTATGAAAACAGGTTGAGTGAACTTGGCCTTTTCTCCTTGGAGCAACGGAGGATGAGAAGTGACCTGATAAAAATGTATAAGATGATGAGATGTATTGATCGTGTGGATAGTCAGAGGGTTTTTCCCAGGGCTGAAACAGTTGCCACAAGAGGGCAATGGTTTAAGGTGCTTGGGAGTAGGCTTGTCAGGGATAAGTTTTTTATGCAGAGAGCGGTGAGTGCATGGAATGGACTGCTGGCAACGGTGGTGGAAGCGGATACGATAAGGTCTTTTAGGAGACTTTTAGAAAGCATGCCTGTTAGATCTGAATGGTTATGTCTTCCACTTCCAAGAGAAAAAAAGGGGAAAAAAAAAGCTGAGCCAATATCACAGATTATTGATATAGCTAGAGAAATCATGTTTTTTGGAAGCTGTAGAATTCAATATCGTGTAGAAGGCTGCAATATGCCCAGAGATGCTGTTCTTCCAGCTTGTTTTGGGCCTCATGAGGAAGGCTAGGTCAGAATAGGGTATTAAGGTGACCTGCAAGAGGAATCTCAGGGTCATCCCTGCAGACTGAAGCAAGTGCTCTGTAAAATAATCACTCAACCTGCATTTGGCTTCTCCAGAGAAGGGTAGGCCACTTTGTGAACACTGAATGTCATCCATTAGTCGGGGACAAAATAGATCTGTGGGTAACTAATAACAATGGCAGTGCACTGGTTTGCTTAACACGTTTAAAGTTCTCCAGCCAGTCACAGCACAGGGAAAGAAAATGGTTTGAATCAAGATGAAACTCTTGGCTTCTACTTGAGAACTGAACTAAACAAAGCCAAGCTGAGAATTTGGGAAGTCCTTTGAGAAATGTCAATATATTGATGGACCTGTTATCTTTGGCCAAAATTGTGATTGATGACGGTTTCTTCTGCAAACATTACTCACAATTTAACTCATCAATCTCGTTGACATTAATGGAGAGTAACACTGGCACTGTTACTGAAGCTATTGACAACTCTAATGCCTGGGTTGGCATATGTAAAAGGTTCACTTGTACTCTCAGGAAAGCATATGTTTTCATTGAAATAAGCAGTATAATGCCACAGTTTCTTTTAAAATTCAAGTCATGAAAAACAACATATTCTTAACATACTCTTATTCATATTGTTTGCATGAATGATTTTTATTGGGCTGAATATTATTGAAAGCTAGTGTGAGGTTATTTCAAGCTCTTGTCTTGCAGTGTTTTCCATTTTGTTGATATAGTAATTTCTTTACTAAATAGAATGCTTTTCCACACAGGATGGGGTCTCACCAAAGCTCCACAAGAGGCGAGGTGTGAATGTGGGCTTTAAGTAATCTGAATTGCATTGCTATTTGTACTCCTGAGTATTGTGTAGGACAATCCAACAGGACTGGAACAAAGCACAGCTGGCCAGACTTTTCCTTCACAATAGTAAATGGAGAAATCAACAGGATCTCAGAAAATAACTCAGAATTAATTTCAATAAATACAGTATGGAAAAGCACAGAATACCTTGAAGAAATTGAATAATACACCAAGGATTACACTTAAATCGCAAACAGTTTAGCAGATTTCAAGCATCTATTTTTTTTTTGCAAAATGCCTTCTGCACCATTACTTCCACTATCCTCAGAACATGAGCTGTGTACTTTAATAATACAATGTAATTGCTGAGTGCTCACTTCATCAATAAAACATATTTCTCTTTAAATTGGAGCAAGTAAATAATATATCACTGATGCTTACTCTCTAAAATTCTAAGTGGCTTTTGATTAAACGGCAATTCAACTAGCATTGCTTAGAATGGTGGAATCACACGTTTGTATGCAAATTGTGCACAGTCCCTTGATTTGGCAGATTGTTAAAACTAAATAAATGACTTATGGATACTGGTATAAAGGAGGATTCAACCTGAGAAAATTTGTGTTTAAGCAACAGAGGGATTTCACTTATTTTGCCCCATTTTGGCACTGGCTCTTGTCAATAAATAAATATTTTGGCATCTCATTTGTACTTAGCTGAATGTTCAACTGATAATGTATGAAGCAAAAATTAGAAAAATACTGGGAATGCTCTGCATGTCAGGTAAGGGCTAAAGACCTTGAGCATGTTTTAAGTTGTTGTGAAGAAGGAGAAGAGAAAAAAACGACTATCAGTCCAACCACAGACATCTTCTTTATCAAATGTGTTTTTCCTTTCCTAAGTACATGTTGATTCCAGCAAATCCTATTATTGTTTTCTCAGTTTATTTATTTAGTGACACAGTGCAGAATAGGCTCTTCTGGTCCTCTAAGTTGTGCCAACCCAGCAACCTCTGACAGTCCTGATTTAACCCTCACCTAATCATGGGACAATTTACAGTGGCCAATTAACCCACACAGCACATTTTTGGACAGTGGGAGGAAACTGGAATGCTTGGGGTATACACAGGAAGGACGTACAGACTTCTTACAGATGATGCTGGCATTGAACTCTGAACTCTGACACCCTATGCTGTAACTACTTTCTGGTATGAGGGGGTCACTGCACAGAATTGAAATAAGCTTCAGAAAGTTGTCAACTTAGTCAGCTCAATAATGGGCATTAGCCTCCCCAGCATTGAGGACATCTTCAAGGAACGATGCCTCAAATAGGCGGCATCCATCATTAAGTTCTCCCTTCACCCAGGACATGCTCCCTTCTCATTGCTACCATCAGGGAGGAGGTACAACAGCCTGATGGCACACACCACATTCAATGATTCAAAAACAGCTTCTACCCCACTGCCATCAGTTTTCTGAATGGGCATTGAACCCATGAACACTACTTCACTACTCTTGTTTTCTTTTTGCACTGCTTAGTTAATTTATATATATATAGACAGATAGATAGATAGATAGATAGATAGATAGATAGATAGACAGATAGACAGACAGATAGATAGAGGTAAAGATAGATATACATCTTACTGTAATTTACCATTTTTATTATGTATTGCAATGTACTGCTGTCACATAACAACAAATTTTCGAGATCTGCCAGTGATATTAAACCTGATTCTAATTCAGATTCTGATTCTGAATGATATATTCCACTTTTCCACTACTGATGAGTCTTTAAATTAAATTTCAGCAACCATTCATTCATAACCATATTTGAAAAAAATTACCATGAGCCAATCTGAATTGCTGCCTATGTCTGAATGCTATCTACATCTTGCTGCATGCAGGCATGGGCTACCTCTTTTGCTGAAGAGGAATGACTGAACCGAACATTGTGCAATTATCAATGAATAACTCCACTTCTGACCTTCTGATGGAAAGTAGGTAATTGATGAAGCAAATAAAGACAGCTGGTCCTTTAGACACTATCCTGTGCTAACATACTGTGCTAGGGTGATTACCCACAAACAAATACAATGATCATCCTGTGTGCATGGTGCTACTCCCAACACTGGAGAGTTTGATCTTTTGACTTCAGTTTTATGAATGCTGCTGATGTTACAATTTTATAAGTGCTGCTATGATGTCAAATGGAGCCACTTTCTGGAACTCAGTTCTCTGGTCCCAGTTTGCTGCAAGGTTGTATTTCACAGGCTGCAATCATCACTAGAGGTCATTCACTGGTGAGGATGCACAAAGGTTAAAATGAGTTTGGGGCCTTTTGGGAGTTTTCAGCAGGTTGCAATCATCACAATCTTTTAGTCACTCAGCAGGGACCATTAAAAAGAAGTAAGATGTAAGCGAATCAGCCATTGTGTAAGTAGCCAGGGTTAAATTGGTTAGCCTTTGGCTCAACAGGCTTCACCAGGAACACGCTCAGGCTAGAAATTAGTCTTGAGAATTTCAAAGTATAACAAGTGCAGTCAGGATGGAGATTCAGGTAGTGGATTGTTCCTCCTGTGATATGCGGGCTTTTGGATTATTTAACAACTCCCTGATGAGTACATCTGCAGGAAGTGCATCTAAATTTAGCTCTCAACTAACAAGGTCAAGGAACTAGAGCTGGAGCTGGATGTACTTGGGACCATCTGGAAGGCTGAAAACCTCATATATGAGAGTTTTACTGAGGTGGTCACACTCAAAGTGCAAGTTTCAGATAGTAAATGGGTGACCACCAGGAGATGTAAGGGAAGTCAGCAATCAGTGCATGTTAAGTTTTGTAACTCAAAAACAGAAAAACAATTGGAAAAAAAAAACTTGGATCCATGGATAACTTGTGCGTACTTAGTCTTTACCTTAAGTGAGGTGCACAGATATGATGTGGTGGTGTAATGACGTATGCCATTCATGTATTGTTAAATATACTGTAACTCATAATTAATGACGTAAACAACAAAGAATGCTTAATCAAACAATATATTTATAACATTACTCAAATATTACTGAAGTATTAAATATGCAACACTCTGCCCTGCTTAGCTATAAAATCCAACCCAATTTAGAATGCATCTCAACTTATACACATATATGGCATACTACTGTACATAGTATAGCTGTATATAGATATCCACAGCAAAGTATTTTTTTAATTATCCTGCTCAGGCTTAAGGAGTTAATAGCCGTGGAGGATTTCAACTGCTTTTATAAATGTGCTTCAGTTAGGAACTATTTCATGAAAGCTTTCTTGTAAGATTTTATAAACTAAACAATTTCTCAGTGCATCATTAAACCCACTACTGAACTGGCAATGCTCAGACAATTTCTTCAGTTCAGCAACATAAGCTGAAATAGGTACCCCGCCTTTTGAATTCACCTATGAAACCTCAAGCTTTCTGCAATTAACAAAGATTTAGATTCTAAATGTTCCTGCATTACTTTCACGATCTCAGCAAAGCTCATTTTGGCTGGTTTGGTTGGAGCAGTCAAACTTCTAAGCAAATTCACCTATTATATGCAGCAAAACTGGCACTCAATTCTTATCAGCTTTTCAATTTGCTTTAAAATACTGTTCAATTTGCTCAATATATATATATCAGCTAGTTATCTTTTGTGCAAATGGATGCATCTATCTTTCTGATGTAGCCAACCAGACCTGTTTTTTAAAAATTTATTATTGTTATCACCCAGTACTCATCACTTATGGACCCATGAATTTTGTCCACTTTCTGCTTTTTTTTTAACTCAACATCTTTCTCCCCTTGCAAAGAAAAAACATGCTGTACTTATTTTTAACTCCAGTGGCTCATTGTGCTCAACAGATGGTTAGACATCTCCAGTTCATTATAAAATTTACTCATAGCCACTGTTATGTTTTGGAACTCCAAACCATAAAACTAATCGGAAGAAAAACATGGAGCAAGGGATAACTCATATGTACTTAGTTTTTACTTATAGCGAGGCATGCAAATATGACATAATGACATATAGCATTCAAGTACTTTTACATATAACACATAATGAATTTTGTAAACAACAAAGAATGATTAATCATTTGATATTTACAATATAAAATATAATTGAAATACTAATTACACAACAGTGCAGGTTCCTCCTGTGGCCATTCTCTACAGCAACAAGTATAACCCTTTGGGTACTGCTGGGGTGGATGGCCTGTCAGGGCATAGCCCGTCCAGTGGCACCGTGGCCAGCCCCAAGGCTCAGCAGGGAAGGATAAAGTCAGGCAAAACAGAGTGGAAAGAGACTTCATCATCAGGGGGAAGGACACCAGATTGTGAGGCCACAAAAGAGAAGCCAGGATGCTGTGTTGCCTCCCATGTGTAAGGATCCAGAAGGTCTCAGCTGCAGGTGATTCTCAAGTGGGAGGGTGAGCAGCTGGAGGTCATGGTGCACAGTGGCATCAACGATATTGGTGGAAAGGGGAAGAGGTCCTGAACAATGAGTATCATGTGTTAGGGTGAAGAGCAGGACCTCCAAGGTAGTAATCTCTGAATTACTTCCAGTGCCATGTCCTGGTCAGAGCAGGATTATAATGATAGTAGGATGAATGAGTGTTTGAGGGAGTGGTGCAGTGTGCAGGGTCTCAGATTTCTGGATCATTTGGTTCTCTTTTGGGGAAGGTACGACAGGATGAGTTATACCTGAACCTGAGGGGGAGCAATATCCTTGTGGGAAGGTTGGCTAGATCTGTTGGGGAGGGTTTAAGCTAATTTGGCTGAGAGATGGAAACCTAAGTGAAATGGCTGAAGGTGGAGCCATTGCTATTCAACTTGATGCTTTGTGCAGTGAGACTGTGAGGAAGGAAAAGCAGGTCATAGGGCAAATTGCAGTCAGTGGGATGAAATTAAGTGTAATGTGTGGGATAAATTGAAAAATGTGTTGAATACAGGATTGAAGGTGTTATATGTCAGTGCACACAGCACATGGAATAAGGTAGATGATCTTGTTGTGCAGTTAGAGATTGGCAGGTATGGCATTGTGGGTTTAATTGAGTCATGGCTGAAAGAAGATCATAGTTGGGAGCTGAACATCAAATATAATGCTCATATTGTAAATACAGACAGGTCGGCAGAGGGGTTGGATGGTTCTGTTGGTAAAAGTTGAAATCAAATCCTTAGAACAAGGTGACATAGGATTGGAAGATGTAGATTGCTTGTGGGTAGAATTAAGAAAACGCAAAGGTGAAAAGACATCGAAGGGTGTTTTATATATAGGCACCCAAATAGTAGTCATGGTGTGGGATATAACTTATAATGGGAGATAGCAATGGCATGTCAACAGGGCAAAGTTATGATAGACATAGCGATTTCAATATCCAGATAGATTGGGGAAATCAGATTGGTGCTGGATCCCAAGAGTGGGTATTTGTAAAATGCCTTCTTTGAGCTGCTCGTGGTTAAACCCACTAGGAAAAAGACAATTCTGGGATTTGATGTTGTATAATGAACCATACTTGATTAAAGAGCTTAAGGTAAAGGAACCATTGGAAGACAGTAATTACAAAATGATAGATTTCACCCTGCATTTTGAGATGGAGAAGATAAAATCAGTATTACAGTGGAGACAATGTAATTATGGAGGTATGAAGGAGGAACTGGCCAAAGTTGATTGGAAGTGTACACAACCAGGAATGACAATAATGGTTGGAATTTCTGGGGGAAATTTCGATGGCATGGGATCGATAGATCCCAAAGATGAAGAGGTATTCGAAAGGGAGGTTGAGGCAACTGTGACTAACCAGAGAAGTCAAAGACAGCATAAAAACAAAAAAGAAGGCATGGCAAAAATAAGTGGGAAGTTAGAGGATTGTGAAGCCTTTAAAAACCAGCTGAAGACAAGTCAGAAACCACTGGGAGAGAAAAGATGAAACATGAAGGTAATCTAACCAGTAATATAAAAGAAGATGTTGGAAGTATTTTTTTAATATATAAAAGGAAAAGAAAGGTGAGAGTTGATATTGGACCACTGGAAAATGATGCTGCAGAGGTAGTAATGCGGGACAAATAAATAGCAGATGAATTTAACAAGAATTCTGTGTCAGTGTTCACTGTTGAAAATAGCAGTATGCCATAAATTTGAGTGTGTGAGTGTGGGGGAAGAAGTAGAAGAAGGTGCTTTGGAAGCTGAAAGGGCTGAAGGTAGATATGTCATCTGGACCAAAGAGACTGAAGGAGTATTCTGAAGGAGTCAGCTGGAGAAATTGTGGTGGCATTAATAATGATCCCTCATGAATCACTACATTCTGGAATGCTTCCAGAGGACTGGAAAATTGCAAATGACACTCCACTCTGTAAGAAGGGAGGGAGGCAAAAGAAAGGAAATTATAGGCCAGTTAGCATGACTTCAGTGGTTGGTACAATGTTAGGGTCTGTCATTAAGGATGGAGCTTTGAGTTACTTGGAGGCATGTGATAAAATAAGCCAAAGTCAGTATGGTTTCCTTAAGGGGAAATCTTGCCTGTCAAATCTGCAGGAATGATTTGAGGAAATGGCAGACAGGATGGACAAAGGAGAGCAAGCAGATGTTGTTCGCTTTGATCTTTAGAAGGCCTTTGACAAGGTGCTGCACATGAGACAGCTTAATACGACAAAAGCCCATTGTATTACAGGAGAGATACTAGCATGGATTGAATATTGACCGACAGGCAGGAGGCAAAGAGTGGGAATAAAATGGGCCTATTCTGGTTGGCTGCCGGTGACATGTGGTATTCCATGGGAGTTGGTATCGGGGCTGCTTCTTTTCACACTATGTGCCAACTATTTGGATAACAGAATTGATGGATTTGTGGCCATGTTTGAAGGTGATACAAAAGTCGTAGTTGGAATACGGTTTAGGGAAGTTTCGGGTCATGCAGTTTGATAGAAGGAATAAAGGCTTGCACTATTTTCAAAATGGAGAAAATTCAAAAGTCAGTGGTGCAAAAGTACTTGGGAGACCTTGAGCAGGAATCCCCAAAGGTTAACTTGCAGCTTGAGTTGGCAAGGAAGGCAAATGCAATGTTAGCACTCATTTCAAGAGGACAAGAATATATGAGGCTTTATAAAGGATTGGTCAGACCAGAGTTGGAGTATTTCAAGCAGTTTTGAGCCTCTTATTGAATAAAAGATGCTCTAGCATTGGCAAGGGTCCTGAGGATCTTCACAATAATGACACAGGAATGAAATGGCATCAAGAGTGTTTGATGACTGTATGCTTATACTCACTGGAGTTTTGAAGAATGAGGGGAATTTCACTGAAATCTTTTAAATATTGAAAGGCCAAGATAGAGTGGATGGGGAGAGGGTATTTCCTAGAGTGGGTGAGTCTAGGACCAGAGTGCACAGCTTCACAATAGAGTGAAATCCATTTAGAACAGAGATGAGGAGGAATTTCTTTAGCCAAAAGGATGCAAAACTATGTAATTCATTGCCACAACTTGCTATGGAGTCTAAATCATGGAATATATTTAGAGCAGAGATTGATCGTTTCTTAATTAGTAAGTATTTCATGGTTACAGGGAAAAGGTAGGAGAATGGGGTTGATGGGATGGTAGAACAAACTCGATGGCCTGAATAGCCTTATTCTGCTCCTATGTCTTAATGGTCTGAAGCCATTTGGAAAGGAATAGTCACAGCAAAACCCAAACAGAATGTCATTGAGAATGTTATTGCTGATGCATTGTCAATGACATTTTGCATCACTTTTGTGATGGTTTGATAGCAATTTGTGGGATTCTATTTTGGTCTGTTTTTGTATACAGGATATAGTTCAGCAATCCTCCACATTGTCAGGTAGGTGCTAGAATTGCAACTGTATTGGAACAGGATGGCAAGTTCCAAAGTAAGTTATTCTGTGTTATCCTGGAACGATGACTGGCCCATGACTTTTAGTCCATCCTGTGCTTGTAGCCATTTCTTGAGATCTCATGGAATGAACTGAATGACCAGCAGTGAATTCAGCTCTTCTGAGTTTGTCTAATGACAGGCTTTAATGATAGTCTGGGATCTCAGAAGGAAGTTGAAGTGGATCTTCAAATCAACACTCCGGATTGAAATGTTGGCAAATCATTCAGCCTTTATAATAAATAGGAGGAGGATTAGGTCAACTGGCCTTTTGGATGTTGTTCTGTATTTCAATCATAGCTGGTTTATTTTCCCTCTCAATGCCATTTTCCTACTTTCTCTCCATAACCTTTGATTAATCAAGAACATATCAATGTCTGCTTTAAATATGCCCAATGACTTGGCCATCTGTGGCAATGAATTCCAAAGAATCTCCACCCTTTAGCTACAGAAATTCCTTCTCACTTCTGTTCTAAAGGGATGTCCTTTTATTCAGAGCCTGTACCCTCTGGTGCTAGACTCTCTCATGAGTGGAAATATCTTCTGCACTATACCTAGGCCCTTTACTCTGACTCCCATATTCTGTCCCATATTCTCACTCCTGTCATCATTGAAGATGATCTTGAGGCAGTCTCCTCCGATTATGTTATCTAATTGTCCACACACACTCATGAATTGCACTCCATATCCAGTCTTTTGGTAGTTTAGCTCTCTCTATTGTACCCTGTTTTTTTTTATCTGCTTAGCATGCCCTGCTTAAACAGTGTTATCTCACTGTTTAAAAGGACTTTGCCTCCACAAGGATAGTACAACAATAACTATTACCAACACTATCATAGGAATATGTTACTGCCATAGTTACATTGACTGACACACATTCAAATAGGTTCAACTCTCATTTTCGTGCTTACAAATTACTCAGTGATGGATATGGAAGAATATCTCCCCATTTGATTTGTTACTTCTTTTCTGAAATAGCATAATTACATTTGCTACCATGCACGCCTTTTTTTACTCCTATTCCTTTCAAAGCATTAACTTCTCCCTTATTTTACTTCTTTTACAGCTCTATTTTGAGGAGATTAAATGAAATTAAACACAAAGTATGTTAACATTCTCTGTCATATCTTTAGTTGCCAGCATAAACTCTACTGTCAGTCTTTAAGAGACTGACAGCAACCTTTGTGAATGTTTTCCTTTTTTTACATGTATACATAAGTTTCAGTAGTTTGTTTTTCATGCTTCTTGCCAATGTGTTTCCATCAAATGTGATCTTCAATGCAATCTACTCTATGTGAAATTGAAATTGTTTGTATTGCAAACAAGATGAAGGCCCTATGTGATCCAGATGCTGGGATAACCTGCTTAAAGCCTTGTATTCAATGGTAATAGATGATCAATATTTCTAACATGTTAGTTTCAATGCATGATGCTGCAGTTCATTGCAACATCAATACTTGTTAAATAAAACAAACACATCTTTAGTAAGATTGTTTGCCAGGCAATGACAAATTAATGCAGGATGACTGCAAACATCAACTTGAAAAGATGGTGTAAAATGAGCAGTGTCAGTTGTGCTTCTCATTATGGGTTGATCATATTTTCTATAGGAAGACTACATCTATAAGCTAGTTTTTGTGGCTCCATTAGCCTAAAGAGTTTTGCAGGCAACCGTGTGCTTTTCAGTAGACTCCTTGCAGTAATGTTCAAAATGCAGCAGGCAATTTAGACACAGCAAGTTTTCACAAACAACTATGTTATAGTGACAATAAAATTAGTTTTAGTGATGCTAATGTAGATTGCATCAATTTATTTCTTTGGTAATAGTCCTGCAAACTTTGACATATGCCTGCGATGCTAAACATAGAAAATAAATGAATAGTTACTGATTGAGGCATAAATATTGGTCAGCACACTCAGCTATCTCCAGTTCATCATCAAAATAGACCAATGGGATATTTCCCATACAAGGGCTTGCTTTAAGATCTTACTGAAAGACAGTAACTCCAATTGTGCAGAAATTCATCAGTGATGCCATGCAATATCAGTCAAGAACATTGTCCTTAAGATTCTGGAGGCAGAATTGAAAATACCATCTTCTGGCTCTGGAGATGAGAATGCGAACAAAAGTGTTATAGTCAACTCTGAGTGCAAATGATTCACTGTTTTAACTGAAAATCAAGCAGCTAATCCAATATTATCTGTATTGCACCCTTGCATAAAGTCAAATTATCCTTACACTCTTCAATGTATTGAAATACCCTGATAGCAAGGATTTTGAAAAGAAACTATCATATCAATTACACAGTTATTTATCAGTAATTTCTATTGAATATCTCTGCCATATATCAAGATCCCAATAATGTTTTGATTTATTAGTTAACTTAATTTGAAATGTTGCCAAATTGCTCTTGTTCCACTGTATTAGAACACAGAGCAGTATGCACAGTACTGGCCTATAAGCCTTCAATGTTGTGCTGACTTTTTGATGAATTCCAACACTTCCCTCTCACATATCCCACATTTTTTCTTTCAGCTTGTGTCCATTTAAGATACTCCTCAATGTGCCTAATGCACCTGCCTCTACTACTAGCCCTGGCAGTGGGTTCCACACACTTAACCACATGCTATGTGAAAAGCCTACCTCTGACATTCTGCCTATACTTACTTCCAATCACCCTTTTTTATCGCCTTTTTTTTAAAGAGTTTTACCCAAAAAGGATCTACAGCTATATCATGCTTGGACAGCACTGGCAAACACACCAGTATGCTTTTATAAAATGAAACAGAATTAATTAGGTTTGAGGTTAAATGATGACTGTCTTAACCAACTGGTCTTCCCTTAAGCGTGAAAATTCAATACAGTATGCTTAACCTATTGGTTTCTCTTTAAGCATACTCATCAAGATCAAGGGCAAAGATGAGACAGCAGAAACAGAGTACAGTCATGATCAAATTGAACCATAGACCCCGCAGGCTTGTAGGATTGGACTGGGTACATCCAACACCACCAAATCCCACACCACCCCTCTGACCCCAATCAAAGCTGCTATGATACATTGTTCCGCCGTGTTCTCTGCAGTATTCAGTGTTGCAACAAATGACTTTTATCCCTCCTTTCAGATGCTAAAGATTGAAAACTTCAATGTCACTTAGATTCCTTCTCCCTGTACACTTTCCTCTGATTCCAACCCTCCCTGTATTAACTCCCTCTGCTTTGCTTCCACCATCCATTCTGATTTTCCCTCTATGAACTCAAATGATTAGTTCTTAGCTAAGCCCTCAACTTCATTCAGGAGGTGAAAATAAAAAAAAAAGAACAAGTTGTAGTTGCAGTGAATCTAAAATAAAAACAGAAAACCTCAGCATGTTAGACTGCATACCTGAGAAGAACAGCAATGTAAATATTCTAGGTTGTTGGCCCTTCTACCACATGACAGTGCCTTTTTTTTTTGATTGAGGATCTTCATCCCAGACTGCCCAACTTCAGGATTCACCTGAAGCATTCCTTCTGATTTCTAAACTTCTCAAGATGTATTAATTGTTAACAGCTGTTGGGAACATTGACAACCTTGAATTTCATCGAAGATCTCACCTAGACTGGACATATCGGCTCTGTGGTGAAAAAAGCACAACAGCGCCTCTTTCACCTAGGACAGCTGAAGAAGTTTGGATGAGTCACCAGAATCTCAGGACTTTCTGTAGGGATACCATCAAGAGCATCCTGACTGGCTGTGTCACTACCTGGTACAGGAACTGCACTACCCTCAATCACAGTGCACTGCAGAGTGTGGTGTGGACATCCCAGCATATGGGTGGATGTGAACTTCCCTCTATTCAGAACATTTACAATAGCAGGTGTGTAAAAAGGACCTGGAGGATCATCAGGGACTCCAGCCACTCCAACCACAAATTGTTTCAGCTCTTCTGATTGGCAAACAGTACCACAGCATTAAGGCCAGGACCAAAGGACTCTGGGACAACTTCTTTCACCAGGCTATCAAATTTATCAGTCCCCTTTGATCTGATTACATATCTGATTGCATGGAATCTGACTATACATACATGTATACAAAACAATTATGTACACAATCTTAGTGTTTGGGCATAGCCATGCAGATGCAACATAAAGATTTTTCCTCCCTCATGTTGTGAGATGGATGTAAGAAATAAAATTCTAATTCTAATGTTAATTCTAATTTTTGATTCCCCTCACATACTTCAATCAACCCCCATCTGAACTCGCAGCACTCTGCTCACTAGGAATTAATCCTCATGTCATTGTCAAACTTGCCGTGATAATCTGGCAAATCAAGCTCAACCGGATGCTGGATATCAACTCTTAGATAGAAATAGCTCCCAAGTCTCTTGGGACCTTGAATCACATCATCAAAAATCGAGCCATTGTCTCCCAGACAATCATAGACCTCATTTCCACAGCAGGTTCCCTTCATAGCTCCCAGCCTCATGGACTACCAGCCTCAAAACACTTTGTTTTAATCTGCAAGCAGGTGTACCAGTCAACTTGCTTCAGCCTGCTTTTGCCCCAGTGAACCTATTTCTTCCTGTTCCAGTGACGCCCAAGGTAAGCTTGAGGAACAACATCTTTTTTCCCACTCGGACATGTCATCAGCCTTTGGGACTCAATACTGAATTTGCCAACATAAATTAACTCTTTAGTCCTGAACTGATCTTTTCTGCCTGTCATCAATTTGGTTCACCTGCATTCCATTTGTATTGTCTGACCCACTGGTCATGAACCACAGCCTTGCCATCAGAAATATACTACATGGACACATGATATCCAATTCTTCTTAACACTCTAACCACTTCATCAACTCAGCTGGTCTCACCCTACCAGAAATATATTCTTTGTTCTATCATTCCTCTTTTATCTCCTCTATTGCAGAAGACAAATATTTTCTCACAAAAGACCTTTGATCTGAAATGTCAACTTTTTCTCTTCCCAAGGATGTTGCCAGACCTGTTAACAATTTCTGTGTTTTCAGCTTACATTTCAAATTCCCAGCTTCTGCACGTTATTCTTTTTTTCTGTTTTGCCATCTCCTTAGAGTGTTGACTGATGTACTAAGTGCTATAAATGTTGAAAACTCACAATCTGAAGAGTCTTGGATGTGAAATGATGGTCCTTTCTCCTGCAGAATGCTTCCAGCATTTTCTACATTGTGTTATTGAAGGCACCCAACCCTGCTGTGTGCTTCACATAACCAATTTCTATTGTTTTCACGTAGCTCCTCTAGTAGCAAAGTGGCTTCAGCTCCCACCCAATTCTATTTTACACTCAAAATGAAATTAGGGAATGGGGAATGTGGGGATGACTTAAGGAGAATGGGAAAGGAGAGTAGATTAGCTAACACAATTTTATCTAAATGATCCATTGCACCATTTATTCTATGTCAATGTCTCTACCTGTTGCAGGACTAACATGGTGTATACTTCTCACTGCCTCAGTAAAGCAGCCAGCCCAATCAAAGGTCTCACCAAAAACAAACATTCTTTCATCTCCCCTCTTAAAATTGAAGAGAAGATACAAAGCCTGAAAGCATTGACCATCAGGCTCATGGGCACCTTCCATCCCACTGTTATGAGATTTTTGAACGGACCTCTTGACTGATTAGCTGGACTCTTGAATTCACAAACACTTCATGATCTTACACTTTATTGTTTGCCTGCACTGCATTTTCTCTGCAGCTTTTACATTTTATTCTGCACTGTTATTACCTTACCTCATTCTCCCTCAATGCACTGTGCAGTGATTTGGTCTGCATGAATGGCAGGATGAATAGACAAGCTTTTCACTCTGTACCATGGTATATGTGACAATAATAAACCAATACCCATACTAAGACCTGAGTCAGTCACTGCTGGGTTTGATTCTGCATGAATGGTTTCAACAGAGCTTTCATTCTGTGCTGCATCTGCAAGGCTGAGTCAGGCGGTGCCGTGGAAGTCCATAGCGGGGGTATTCCCTTCTGCCGCCAGTGTGGGATGGCGAGTCTGTCGGGACCCTGGGCACTTGTGGAAACAGTGTGGTGATTTCTTTTGAACTTATAGTCTTTTAACATCTTTGGACTATTTTTACTGTGCCCATGGTCTGTTTTTTATCAATTATGCTATTGTTTGCACTGTTGTAATGATATGTTGTAACTATGTGGTTTTGTGCAGGTCTTGTAGCTTTAGTTTTTGGTCTTGTTTGTCTGGTGGATTTGGAGCTCCTTTCCGGGGAACGCGCTAAGACGTGGTTTCTAAATGACAATAAACTGAATCTGAATCTGAATCTGGTAGGTAAAGCTGTACAGCTCAGAAATGGGCCATATGCTCCATCTTGGTCTATGCTGACAGCGTTGTCCATCTACACAGATCCTATTTGCTGTAAAAGGACATTAACCTTCTATAATTGCCTATTTGAGTAACTTTCTGAGTGTCTCTTATATACTGTGAGTATATCTGATTCCATCAGATTGGGAGGCACAGTGCCACAGGCCAGTAGAGCTGCCTCACAGCATCAGGGCTCAGTGCTGACCATGGATGTTGTCTCTATGGACACAATGATCTCCCAGTGATCACATGGGTTCCTCCGGTTTGCTCTTACATCCCAAAATTTGGTAAGTAAATTAACTGAGGCAAATTTCCCTCTGTGTACAGATGACTGGTAGAATCTGGGAGAAGTTGATAAGAGTAAGTGAAGAAAACAAGGGGTTTGATGCAAACACATGGCTGATGATCAGCATGGACTCAATAATCTAAATTTTATGCTGGATCATCCCAGGCATATGATTCATTGACTTTTTCCTCTGCCAGAAGTTTCTAGATATCACCCACCCTCTTCACAAATGAAGACATTTTCTTTCACCTGAAACATATGCCCAACTTGTCTTCTTATTAATTCACCAAACATGGGTAAGGTATTTTGATTAACTACTCTATCTATGCCCCTCAGAACCTCATATTAATCCACAGCCTCCCAGACACCAGAGAAAGGAACTCCAGATGATCCAATCTCTCTGCATAACTAAAGTTTACAAATCAAGGAAATATTCTGGAGAATCTCCGTTGTAACTCTTCTGCACAACCAGAAATCCATTATGTTAAATATATGAATTGATGACCTCCATCAAATTACAGACAAAATTAATCGGCATGAAGACACAAAATCAATTTGCATGAGGTTAACTGGACAAATGCCTGGGATGAGAGGGTTGTCCAATCACTGAGCGGCTGAAGAATTTAGATCTATATTCTTTGGCATTTTGAGGAACATGGCTGAGCTTGATGAAACTTTTCAGAGATTACAGGGGTATAATAAAGTAGTTCTTGAGGTGTTGAGAGTAGGAGGATCTCGTAAGAAGGGACACAGTTACATGATTAAATAAGATCATTGAAAACTTAGGTGCATTGGAGATTCTTCTTGCAGAGGGTGGTGAATCTCTGGGGGATTGTGAAAATAAGATCATAAGGTATTTAGAGATAAATTATGGAAGAATCATGGAACTGAGCACTACTGGAAACCAGTACAGAAGATAATCTAGGCCTATAGCACAAGAACCACAGAACTCTTGAATATTGTGCTGATTTGAAAGGTCAAGTAGGCCACTCAATCTCCCATTTTCTTTGGTTCCAGTGCTCTTTGCTCCCATAGGTCAAGAATGTTGGCACACATATTGATGAGCATGTGGAAACAAATTCCATTTGGTAATTTATATAAAAAATCAATGGGATTTTGTTAGAAGTTTTCAGAAGTGGTGGGAAATTTGGAGATCTTAGTCAAGAACCTTGGTTCCAGGTTTTCTCACAAAAGGTTGAGCAGTGAAAGGTAAATTGATCTTTTTCACACACATCTGTTGAGTAATTACACAACTAGCTTGATCTCTGAACTACTTGAAATTGAATCAGGTGAAATGCAAGTGGGTCAGGAGTTTGAGATCAACCACAATATTCTTCTACAGGCAGGACACAGAGGAGGCAAAGAAATAATAAAAGACCATTGATGCAACTTTAAACCCTCTTCTTTGCAAGAGGTGGGAAGGAGCAACATCCAATTGTGAAATAATTATGCATCGGCTTTTCACAAAATTCTAAAGGGATTGGACAGGCTAGATGCAGGAAGATTGTTTCCAATGTTGGGGAAGTCCAGAATGAGGGGTCACAGTTTAAGGATAAAGGGGAAGCCTTTTAGGACTGAGATGAGGAAAAACTTCTTCACACAGAGTGGTGAATCTGTGGAATTCTCTGGCACAGGAAACAGTTGAGGCCGGTTCATTGACTATATTTAAGAGGAAGTTAGATATGACCTTTGTGGCTAAAGGGATCGGGGGTATGGAGAAAAAGCAGGTACAGGATTCTGAGTTGGATGATCAGCCATGATCATACTGAATGGCGGAGCAGGCTCGAAGGGCTGAATGGCCTACTCCTACACCTATTTTCTATGTTTCTATGCTAATATTTTTGAATGGCGGTAGTATTTTGCCTAAAGCACTGGTTAAACTCTGAGTCATTCAACTTAAGTGCTGCGATATTGTTATTTTGTACTTAATGAATATACTGTATAATTCAGATCAATAAAAGTGGAAATGGCCCTATCTGCTCCAAACATTGTAAAATTGCACAATAAGTCTTAGGCTTCGTCCACACTACACCGGATAAATCCATAACCGAAGCTTTTTCTCTTCGTTTTTACCCTCCGTCCACACTAAAACGGTGTTTTCATCCCCCAAAACCGGAGCTTTTCAGAAACGTTCTTCTAAGTATGTAATTTTGAAAACGCCGGATTGGCCAGAGCAGTGTGGACGGGGTAACCGGAGAAATTTGAAAATGCAATCAGGCAGCAGCGCGCTATTTCATTGTTTTCTTGAACACAACCTAATAATTTCAGAACAGATGGCAATGAGACTGAAGCCAGAAGAGGTAGAAATATACTCACCAAATACTTTGACCCATAACTTACTGAATAAATAAGTATACTCACTTTGCTGTTTTCTGTCCTTGCTCGTATGAAGGTGGTTTACCTACATTTGTATCTATGCAGGTACTTCTCTGACAATAGATGTGTAACAGCCTACTGTAACATTGTATGGAAATACAAGATAATACTGATGCATACATGTTTTATACATTTAACAAGGTGCTTTATTAATGCAACAGAGTTCGTCAGCTTTTCAATGTTCATCGTCAGCCGGGTCAATCTGTCCGTGAACTCCCTGTCGGTTGCCTCCATACGCTCCAGTATTTGTGTTTTTTTTTACTTCTCCTGCACAACAGTCAACAGCTGTCCATTGTTTTAATTTTTTCTAGTCCGTAACAGCACAAACATGCACTTTCACAGCGAGATTTGACACCAAGCATGTTGCTTGTTTTCGGTAGATGTGTCCTGTACATGCGCAATAGGAGGAGATTCGCCGAAATCTCCATTTGAATGTGAGCAGAGATATTTTTTAAAACACAGTGTGGACGCCTATTGTTTTTATGCGAAACCCGCGTTTTCAAAATTATCCGGTCTAGTGTGGATGTAGCCTTAGTCCATGTTGAGATTTTGTATTTCTGTACTTCAGTTTGGGCTGTTCCCTATGCTTGGAAGAGGTCAGTAAGAAAGCCTAAAACAGGTTCATACTTCACATACGGTATTAAACAAAAAAGGACATCAATAAACTTTAGAAAGAAGGACATTTAAAGAAAGAACATTAAGAATCAATCTCTGCAATTTAAACATTTTTTCTGTTTAATTGAAGGAGTTGCATGCAGATCAATTCTGTGGAACAAATACATTGCTCCTCATGGTTTCAAGAGAAATTCAGATTGATTTTCCCATCATTCAAAAACTACTGAAGTTCATCTCAAAAGAATTCAAGAACAACGCAGACTTCCAATCATCAGCACTGTCAGCAATGTGAGGCAGGAAAAAATGATTTGAAGTGCTCATGGCCATTTAGGAAACTGAAGGCCTCATGGATGAAACTTTTACTGAAGTAGTCACATCAGCCCAGATTTCAGAATCATGCTTAATAACACTGGCGAACGTTGTGGAATTTGTTGATGGGGCAGTGTAACGGCCTTGTTAAGTACAATTAAAAAGACTCACGAGGCATTCAATACAGATACTGAGAGCAAGAGGATAACTAGGGAGTAGGTAGGACCACTCATGGATAAAGGAGGGAACGTGTCCATGGAGACAAAGGACATGATCTTATTGAATGGCACAGCAGGCTCAAGAAACTGAATCCTGCTGCTAACCCACATGAATGGTTGTCGGTATCTATTGCTCATCATTCTGATTAAAACACAAGGAACAAAAGGGATGCTTGCTAGGCAAAGCAGATACTAGGATCAACACTGAATATTATAAACCTGGATACTAATGATTCTAAGTGTGAGGTGTCAATGGTTTAGGAGAGTGAATTGTCTATATTCTTCATATCTTTGAGTCACTTCAGATCAAACTGCTTTCCTCTTTCTGCAATGAACTCCTGTGCTCTTACCATTGACGATCTTAGCCTTTGGGTTTTGAATGTATCCAATAAAACTTTTGCTGGGCAAAGATCTGCATTTACTTAATGCTTTACACAAAATCAAAATGGCTCAAAGAATTTTGTGAATATTGAGCTTTAACCACAATTAGCACACAATCAGTGCCTAAAAGCTATCTGACAGATCACCAAAAAATTTGCTTTGGCTCTGTTGTTTGGGGAATAAAGATACTGGCTAAAATATCAGTGAGAACTCTGCCATTCTTGTTTTAAATAATACTCAGGGATCTTTTGTATTTACATAAAGACAGCATGGTGACATTTGTGGGCTGCCCCCAGCACATCCTTAGGTTGTGTTGGTTGCTAGTCACTGGGTGTTTCAATGTCCATGTAATTCAGCGATTCAGGAACAGCTTTTTCCCCTCTGCCATCCGATTCCTAAATGGACATTGGTTTGGACACTATCTCACTTTTTTTTTAATATACAGTATTTCTGTCTTTGCACATTTTTAAAAAATCTATTCAACATATGTAATTGATTTACTTGTTTATTATTATGCTTTATTTTTATTATTATTATTTTCTCTCTCTGCTAGATTATGTTTGCATTTAACTACTGCTGCTGCTAAGTTAACAAATTTCATGTCACAAGCTGGTGATAATAAAGCTGATTCTGAACCTGAATAAATGAATCTGTATCTGAATCTGAATCTCTGACAATTCAGTACACCATTAGTACAGCGTAGAACTTTCAGCCTTGATTACATGGTCAAATATATTTATTAGCTGTAAGTTAAGAGTGTGATGGAGTGCTATTTGTTTGGATGAGCAAATCTACAACAGTCATGAAATTTGACAAAATGAATTGGCTACACCTGTACCTTCAATACTATAAATCCCAGCTAGTCATCATCTCCAACCCCCTGAATGTACATATGACTCAATACCTCCATTTCCAATTGAGTTGTTGCTTCCTGATTAACAGACCACAATCAGAAAGTATAGGTAATCACATACCTGCCATGATTATTCGTAACATAGGTACCCTCCAAAGCTGCATCCTCAGCACCCCTCCCCCACTCTGCTCCCTGTATATTCACAACTGCATGGCCCGAGTCCACTCCAATTCCATCTACAAATTTGCAGATGATACCACCATAGTGGACTGTATTTCAAATAATGATGAGTTAGAGTACAGGATCGAGATACAGAGCTTAGCAATATGGTGTCATGACAACAGGCAATATCAAAACAAAAAGCTGATCATTGAACTCAGGAATAGGGACGGTGCAAATGCTCCTGTTTACACCACTGGTGCTGAGGATGAGAGGGTTGAGTTTCACGTTCCTAGGAGTGAAAATCTCCAAAAGCATTTACTGGACCATCCACATTGATGCCTGGCCAAGTAATCACACTAGCAGCTCTAATTCCTCAGAAAGCTGAAGAAGTTTGGCATGTCCCCTTTGACAGTCACCAATTTTTATTGATGCACCATAGAAAGTATCCCATCTCGATGTGTCATGGCTTGGTATGGCAACTGCTCTGCTCTGCTCATGACTACAAGAAACTGCAGAGTATTGTGAACACAGTTCAGCACATCACAGAAACCAGCCTCCGCTCAAAGACTCTGTGAACACTTCTTCCTGCAGCGGGCAGAAGATACAAAAGCCTGAATGCATGTAACGCAAGCCCATTTATTTCCCTACTATAGGATGGACGTTTGAGCTCACAATCACACTTTCTCTGTACTGTAACACTTTCATTCTGCACTCTTATTGTTTTACCTTATATGACCTGAACTTGTTATTGTAATAAATTATTCTTCATGGACAGTATATATAAAGATTTTCACTATGCATGTACATGTGACAATAATAAGCCAATTATTATTAACTATCTGGACAGGACATTGGCACGGCTACACATCGGTTAGTGAAGCTGCTTCACAATTTTAGGCACTCTAGTTCAGTTTTGATCTCAGGTGTTGTCAGTGTTGAGTTTGTACTATCTCCCAACAATGAGTTCCACAACACATGTCAATAAAGCCACTGTATTTTTATTCATTAGAGACATATAATATAAATATCTTAATGATAGTCTTCATAGCAATGTCTATATTTTTGTCATGCTTTTTCTTTCAATTTCTAGGCTTACCTACCACACCGGCACTTAGCAATGACAAGGATCACTGCATTAAAAAGAAGCTCTTAAATCTAGTAACAACTTAGATTTGTCTCCATCCTTTATATTTGCAATTTCAAGATATTTCAGGGGAACATGATCAACCAAACATTGCCACTAACACACACAAGGACATGAATCCAACAATTGTCCCTTCACATCTTCCTTTCCCACCTTCCAGGAACTCAAAATGTTTCTCCTTCCACAAGTGCTCCCCAACCTGCTGAAACCTTCCACCCTGTCTGACTTTATGTCAGATTTCTATAATCTGCAGTTTTTTTGATTTTCACGAATGGGGACTGATATCATAAAGTTTGGTCAAACAAATCAGTGCTAGCAACTGAGAGCATTGAGTTCTTTCATAATGGTAGTGCAACATTTAAGTTACTGGACTAGCAGCTAGAGACTTGGACTATTAATTAAAAGATTTGAGTTCAAATCCTGCTATGGGAGCTGGGAAATTTAAATTTGTATCATTAAATAATCTGTAATTTAAAGCACAAAGCAATAACAATAACAGTAAGTACAAAGCTACCGTATTATATTTAAATCCCAGCTAGTTCATTAATGCTCCTAAGCAAATAAAACCTTACCAGCCTGGCCTATTTGTGAGTGTAGACTCAAAAATATTTGTTATCTCTGATCTGACTCCTCAGGTTAGGAGAAATTCAGGGTGTATAGAATGACAGAAATGTATTAATGCCTCCTTCTTTTGGGTTACTTCAGTTTCGGAAGCTCAGTTTTCTTATGTTTGCAACATATTTCTCATTTCCCCAGAAGCTTTGGTTCAATAATAGAAAACCATTTCAAGTTTTGACATGCTTTTTATTCCATTAAAATGTATGCACTTGGCTATACTTTGTAACTTCATTCCAAATATCAAAAATAAAGGTCGTTATATCAGTGCTAATTTTATTTTAAAAAATAAACCTATTCCAAAATATTTTACACCAACTACCATTGCCTTACACATTTTTGCTTCTTCTAAAAACACAATGGAAGTTGACATTCATTAAGAAACATTTACTAAATTTGGAGAGGTTTAAAATATTAATTTTATCTCTTAAATTCTTTGCAAATGAAAGTATGGCTGTTAAAAGTGGGACAATTAAGTTCAGAAATGCTGAAAAGGTCAGTACAAGGGAAACACAGCGGTTTAATGAAAAAATATTGCAACAGCTGGGTATCTTTTGAGATTTTATGATAATCTAGTAGTATTTTGCTACTACTGAATGCATCAGGGGCAGAATCCAGTAGAGAGAGGCAAAGAGATGTTGGAGATCACATGGACAGAGAGAGATGAGACCATGGAGAGATATGATAATATGAGTGAGAGTTGAGGTGTTGGTTAACCAGAAGCCAATTTAAGATGGTGAGTGCACTATTGAGTTGACATTATTTCTTACATCCTTCACATACATGAGGAGTAAATATCTTTACATCTCCATCTAAATATGCAATGTTGAATTTATAGAAATTTGTAATAAATAATATGTACAATGGAGTTGATCAGTGAGCGAATCAGAATTAGGTTTAATATCATCGGCATATGTCGTTAAATTCAATCTGATAATAGACCCCTAGTCAACGAAGAGTATAATAAGGGGGAGTGGCCAAAGTGAACATTATTAATAGCCTATTGTTCAACCACAAAGACGCTACAGCCAAGAATGTTCACAAACACCTCTACTTTCTCAGAAGGCTAAATAAATTTGGCATGGCCTGGTCAATCATTATCAATTTTTATTGTTGCAATGTATAAAGCATCCTATTTAGATACTTCAAGACACGAAATGGCAATTGCTCTATATGTGACTGCAAGAAATTGCAGAGTGTTTACTTTCATAACCTTCCTCTTAACTAAGGTTTTTTTTCGGTCCCTTGCTTTCAGCTCCTTTTTCTTTTGGTAGTAGGCATTAATATCTTCTGTTGTTAAGTGTATTTACAGCTTTGGGGGTTTGATTGTCCTGATTTATATTCTCTATATTGTGTTGTGGTTGGTCTGGAGTTTTTTTTGTGTTGCGGGGCTTGAGGAGAATACTAATTTTACTTGTCTTCAATTTGGGTGCTTTCTCAATTATCTTTCTTTGTATCATATTATTGTTGTATGTTTAGTTTTTGCACTGTATCAATGTTCTTCATTTTGATCTGGGGTTTTTTATCTGTAGTTATGTAGAAGATGTATAAAAAAACTATTTAAAAAAAAAGAAGAAATTGCAGAGTGTTGTGGACGCAGCTCAATACACAATAGGGGCCAGCTTCCCTTTCACGGACTGTGGCTATGCTTTCTGCTTCCTCAGTAAAGCAGCCAGGATAATCAAAGACCCCAGTCATCTTGGAAATTCACTCTTTTCCCCTTTTCCATCTGGCAGAAGATACAAATGCCTGAAAGCAAATATTAGTAACTCACTGCTTTATGACTATTAAATACTTCCTTGCATAATTTGAAACTCTGATCTCACAAGCTATCTTATGATCTTGCACCTTATTATTTACCTGCACTGCACTTTGTAGCTGATACACTTCATTCTGCATTGTTGTTGTTTTACTTTGTTCTATCTCAATGACCATGTAATGATCTGAACTGTATGAATAGTATGAAAGAAAACTTTCTGCTGGATCTTGGTTCAGGTGACAATAATAAACAAATCCAATTACAGCTGAAATTAATAGGGATAGATGAATCTGAAGGTTAACAGAGGACAAAGATGCAGGTGAAGATCCACACTTCTCTCCTATTGGATTCATTCTTCTCCAGCCCTTGACCTTTTCCACTTACCTGGCTTCAACTATCACCTTCCAGCTGGCCTCCTTCCTCTCCCCCCACATTTTTATTCTGGCATTTTCTCAGTCCTGAAGAAGGGTCTCAGTCTGAAACATCAATTAAGTAGTCATTTCCATAGATGTTGTCTGACCTGCTGAGTTCCTCTAACATTTTTATGTGTGTTGCTTAAGAATCAGACACCGCACCATTAAGCTATTGAGTTTGCAGGCTAACAGCCAGCCTGGCAGCTGCTTGTTAAACCAAGTGTAGGCCTTGCTTAATTAAATTAGGTAGGTATTGTTTTTGAAAGAATTAGCTGCTGAAGGTAGGCAGCTGTTTAATCAAGGTTGCCAGAAGGATGCATTTGATTGTTGTAAATTTAATATTCAACATCTAAATGCATTCTTTCAGACTATCTTCGGACTTACACAGGTTGCATGGCCGTAACACAAAGGAGGGAATTTTAATTGGGAGAGGACTCAGGCTTGCGGAGAGGTGAACATCCCAAGCATCAAGAGGAGTATAGTTAGGGTATTTCTAAGTCCTGTTAAGTTGCTACATGTTATTTCATGTATGACTGTCAATACATTGCAGGTTGAAAGCAGTGACTGTCCATATGGAGGTAGAATCATTCTGGCCAGTCACTGCATTCAGCTGGTGAATGACGGCAGAAAGCCACACATTCTAATTGAACTGCTGGATGTGTCCAAGGAGAGAATGGTTCAGGAACGTCATGCAAAATGGAGCCAGAGAGATGGCGTGCTGTGGGGAGCGGAGCTCAAGGGGGAGTGCACATCCCTGTTTTGACAAGAATAAAAAATACTTCTGACCATCAATGGTTATAAAAATGCAATTTGTTGTTGACATGAGGTTTAAAGTATTTGCCATATGAGGATAATTGAATTGTGGCAAGATGAGAGAAACAGGTAGGATTAAGGGCCAAATTAATAGAAGTGTTTAAGACAATCTGTTACAATATGTTAAATGCACTTGTTTCTGTTTCAGAAGTTTACAATTTAAGTTAAACATTTTTCTATAGCAAATATTTAGAATGATTTAATTGGGAAATGACTCAGTGTTGTGGAATGGTAAACATTCTTAGCATTATGGGAAATATATGAAATACTTCTATAAATGCACAATGGAGAGTATCCTGACTTGTATCACAGCCTGGTACAGAAACTCAAACACCTAAGGAAAGCCAACAAAGAGTAGTGGATATAGCCCATCTACAAGGAATGCATCTATGAAGAGTCTTGTCACAAGAGTGCAGTATCCATCATCAAGGACCCCCACCAAACTGGTATTCTTCTCCGTGTTGCTGTTGGAAAGGAGGTATAGGAGCTGTAGTTCCCACACCACCAGATTCAAGAACAATTATTATCCTTCAATAATCAATCTCCTAAACCAGTGTGGATAACTTCACTCACCATTGAACTAATTCCACAATCTATGGACTCATTTTCAAGGACTCTACAACTCATATTCTCAGTATTACTTATTTACTATGTATAAACTATTATTATTAGTTTTCCTTTGTATTCACCTCAGTTACTTGCCAGTCTTTGTGTGGAGTTTTTTTTTAATTCTATTGTATGTACTTGCTGTGTTGCAAATGCCCACAAGAAAATGACTCTCAGAGTAGTATATGGTGACTTGTATATACTTTGATATTAAATTTACTTTGAACTTTTAATTTTGGGCATTTCTAAATCCTGGCCAGCCGTTATGTGTTTCTTTATGACATTGCAGGTTGAAATCAGTGAACGAGTGACTGGACATTCACTATGGGGCATGCCCACAAAGAGAATGGTTCATGAAGGCAATGCAAAATGGGGCCCAGAGAGAGAGAGAGAGAGAGAGAGAGAGAACATGCTGTGGGGGAGATGGAGGGGTATGCACATGCCTGTCTTAATAAGAACAGTTTGAACAAAAACCACATTTGATCACCACTGCTGCTTAGCAACTGAGTGTAGTCACCCATGTGCAAGGAGCTAAACAAACACATTTTGTTGTTGATGCTGGGTTTAAAATATTTACTATATGAAGGATAATTGAATTGTGTCCAGATGAGGCAGACTAGATTAATTGGAAAATTAATAGCTGTGTTTAAAACTACCTGTCATCAGCATAATAGGTCAAATGCCCTATTTTTCTATTTCAGTACTTCACAATTCATTTTAAACTTCCTTTCTTTCACAAATATTTAAAATTTTTGAGGCAAATACTTATTTTAACAATTATTTTGCTGAGCACAGACACAAGGAAAATAATATCAAGTAGGTAAAGAATCTCCTTCATCAGCCCTATCTTCTGAAGCTAAGATTAGTTTATGCTTCATTTTTATTTGTCTGGCTTAGCACAATTCGTTCTTTCTTACTTGATTAACCATTGCACCTACATATTATTTAAATTGTGCCGAAAAGATTAATCATTTTGTAAGTTCAAGTTGCTGCTTTCATAACACAATAGTGTATTTCTGAATTTAGTTTGCAATTCGTTTCCTCTACTGCAGTAGCTCAATAGATTTATCGCAGAGCTATCTGCCATCTGCACATCCTACACTGGGACAAAAATTCACATTTTTCTGAATAATGGCATCATTATAACAGTTCATAAAAGTTCTATATACTATAAGTAAAGGTATTTTTATCTAAATTGACTGTTATTTTGTAAAGTTATCTAGTATGAACAGTATTGATACTATAGTATTGCAAGTTTATTATCAAGAAAAACATTCTCTCTTTTATTCCAAGGGAGTACTTTATCAGCCAGACAATTAGGTAGAAATTCACTTGCAATCACTTCCATTGATCTGGGAATGTGTTAGTGTTTGGACTTTAACTTTTGCCTGCACAAGTATTTCAATTGGCTTCATGGGAATGGAATTTCTAAAGAAGATGTAATACAAAGCAGTTATACTGAGGTACCTCACCCTGGACCTTGCCCACAGCATAAACTTTCAACCTAAGCTATCCCTCCACATCTTGTATGCCAAGGTCCCACACTGCAGAAACAGTCTCTAATAGCAGAGATTTTCGAACCTGTTCAAATTGATATATACATGATTAAAAAATAAAAATAAGTGAAATAATATTGATATTCTTGAGGCTGACCTCTCAGCTTTATGCTGTTATAACAGTATCAATATAACTGGACCTGGACCATTGCAATTTGCTTCGCACCACAATAGGTCAACGGCAGATGCAATCTCAATGACTCTCCACACAGCTTTAGACCACCTGGATAACACAAAAACCTGCGTTAGGATGCTGTTAATTGACTATAGCTCAGGATTTAATACCATCATTCCCACCATTCTAATTCAGAAGTTGCAGAACCTAGGCCTCTGTAACCTTCCTCTGCAACTGGATCCTCAAATTCCGAACCGGAAGACCATAATCTATGTGGATTGGTGATAATATCTCCTCCTCACTGATGATCAACACTGGTGCACCTCAGGGTTGCGTGCTTAGCTCACTGCTCTACTCTCTGTATACACGTGACTGTATGGCTAGGCATAGCTCAAGTACCATCTATAAATTTGCTGATGATATAACCATTGTTGGTAGAATCTCAGGTAGTGATGAGAGGCAATACAGGAGTGAGATTTGCCAACTAGTAGAGTGGTACTGCAGCAACAACCTGGTACTCAACATCAGAAAGATGAAAGAGCTGATTATGGACTTCCATAAGGGTAAGACAAATGAACACATTCCAACCCTCATAGAGGGATCAGAAGTGGAGAGAGTGAGCAGTTTCAAGTTCCTGGTTATCAAGATCTCTGAGGTTCTAACCTGGCCCCAACATATTGATGCAGTTATAAAGAAGGCAAGACAGTGACTATACTTCATTAGGAGTTTGAAGAGAAATGGCATGTCAACAAATACACTCAAGAACTTCTATAGATGTACTGTGGAGAGCATTCTGACAGGCTGCATCACTGTCTGGTATGGAGGGGCTACTGCACAGGACCAAAAAGAAGCTGCAGAGGTTTTTAAATTTAGTCAGCTCCATCTTGGTTACTAATCTACAAAGTTCCCAGGACATCTTCAAGGAGCAGAGAGTGACTCAGAAAGGCAGTGTCCATTATTAAGGACCTCCGGCACCCAGGGCATGCCTTTTTCTCACTGTTACCCTCAGGTAGGAGAAATAGAAGCCTGAAGGCACACACTCAGTGATTCAGGAACATCTTCTTCCCCTCTGCCATCCGATTCCTAAATGGACATTGAACCTTTGGACTCTACCTCACTATTTTTTAATATATAGTATTTCTGTTTTTTGCATGATTTTTAATCTATTCAATATATGTATACTGTGTAAAGTATACAGAATAAGATTTATTTATTTATTGCTATTATTTTACTTTTTTCTTCTATATTTTGTATTACATTGAACTGCTGCTACCAAGTTAACAAATTTCATATCAAATGCCGGTGAAAATAAACCTGATTCTGATTCTAAACATAGTTATCACTTTAGCCTGATGCTTTAATTAGAGAGTAGGACTTAATTTTCTTTGTTACTGTATAGTAATAATTTTAGGATAACTGACCACTAGACATGGCCATATTGATTCGATTTACCTTCTGTATTAGATGGACTTCTATAAGTCCATTGCTTATAGTACATTGTCATTCACAGGAAGACCCTTGAACTCTCGGGTTATCTTGCTTAGTTCTCTGCATCCAGGTTAATGGAAAGGGAAGACTCAAGCTGAGAGTGGAAGTGTGAGCAGAGTATTGAATTTAGTTTCATCCAGCTCAATATCTCCTGAACATGAAAATGACAGTGCCATTTGTCACCAATATTCTACACTTAGATTTTTTTCACCTATATTCCATGCTTTAATTAATTCTTTTGTAAGTACTTTCAAATAGCATTGTCACAGAAGAAACCAAGTCAATAGCCTGTAATATTTTGATTTCAACTTAAGTAAGCTATTCAAATATTTATCCCTTTGTAATCAGTTTGTTTGAAATTACAGGCTAAGAAACAATTCATCTAGTTTTATTCTCATTTGTTCAATTATTCTTGTGATAAGCCACTGATTCTGATATGTAATGCAGTCAAATTCAGAATTACTTTGAATAATCTTTTCATTCCTGTTCTCAATTTCTGCCTCAACTGATATGTATTATAATCACATAGCTAGAAAGAATATTGTGACATGGTTAACAAGAAAATTAGTACCGTCTATTTGGGTAAATGGAACATATATTTTTACACTTTCTGAAAATGTATGAGTTCTCTTATCTATCACCAAAAAAAACCCACTTCAACCGGACATCTGTTTCAGATGTGGTTTCTAAGCATAAACTGAATGAACTAAACTGAACTTTAATGATAACAAAACTAGAAATGTAGCTCATTACCTGTTAGTATTCTCTAAAAATATCAAAATTACCATATAACTGACAAGTATTTCCTTCCACTTTTTTAGAAGGTCTTTAAATATTGTCTGAACACTTAAAACCTATTCCTATAAAAGTCTTCACTGCCTATTTGCCCTTTACTATAGGGACTTCAACTACATTTAACATTCCATCATAACCATACATTATTGCATCAATATTGTGCTTTTACATCCAAATATGATTCATATTTAAATAATGAAATACCTTTAATATTTGACATTTACTATTAGTGCCACCATTAATAATAACATCCACTGTAATCTATCTAATTACCCAGTTTCTATTCCCACATGATATAAGCGAAGATGGTCGTGATGAACCAAGCCCCATTAAAGTTATAGAATATAATAAGCTTAGAAAAGGAACATGAGAACAATAAATTATAAGCCAAAAAATTACACACAATCTTACTTAATTCTACTCCCCTGGTTATTTCCAATGTTTTTCAACATTCCTCCATGATAATCACCTATCTACTTCTGTTTTAAATATATTTATGTAGATAACTTCAAATATAACGGGGAGAGAATATGAAATTCTGAAAAACAGCCTTTTGATTCTATATTTGGCTTTCTAATGCACTCTCTCTATTTGGGCTTTACTTTGAGTTAAAATAGGTATCACTGATCTCCCACATTCACTTTATCATTACTCTCCCTATGACAAGGACTTCTTTCAGATTACCATAGCTTTCTTAGCTCAGTAATATGTCTCATTTTACCTCTACGAACTAGAATCAGCCATTTTGTTATCACTATGTTATCCTCTTTCCAATAGTTTTTTTTTATTAGAATCATGGAATAATGCCCAGAAGAAGATTCAGCACCTGCGATGGCACAGTGGTGCTACTCACCTCGCCCATTATGTGGTGTGATATTACTAAACTGTTTTCCGCTTAAGTTATTCAACGGTCATTTTCTAAAGTTAGTGTCTATATCTTCAGGTAGTAATATGGAGATATCAAAAGTTCATTGGTAAAAGAATTGATTTTTTAAGCTTGCAGTTTGTCTTAAATCTGTATTTGTTTGATTCCTAATTCATCAGACTTTGGAAAATAATAAGACTTCATTTCAACCATTAAAAGACACAGTCTTTCCCAAGTTTCTTCAACTACAGAAGGTTTTTTACTCCCCAGTACCTTTCCACCAACATCCATTTTCTTACTTTTTCACAAATCCATTCCAAACCTTTGGGCCCAGGGGAGAACTTTACATACACCTTAATGCCTATTTTGGGGGATTTCCAATTAAATTACTATTAAAATCACCATCTTTCTCATGCATCCCCACCACTATCCTCTACAATCTCTTCCATGCCTCAACCAAAACCAAGTGTTTTCTACTTTTGGACATACCTTCTCTGCTCACACTTGCATAACTTCAGTAATTCTCAACACATTGGCAAATGATGATGTGCACATTGATATCCTAGAAAATTGTCAATCAGGTTAACTCAAATTTTAGTTTCACAAGTTTGCCTTTTGCAATAACCCAAGAATAATAAAAGAAAAAGCCAAGGTTTAAAGGGAGCACCTGAACTTCTGTTTGTGGCTTTTTGTTTTGCTCTGTGAAAAAATTAGTTCTGGTTTTACGTTGGCAGAACACCTTGATGAGGCCTTACATGCTTCAGTGAGTTAGGTTGCTAACAGTGTTAGGGTGATGGAACATCAGAGCATTTGTGACATGAGTAAACAGGACAGACAAGTGTATGTCTAATCCTTTGACCAATCAGATCATTAAATATTATAATTAGGACCTAGAGGACTGTGATGGAATTGTAAATAGTATGATGTCTTTTAAAGTGAGACAGTTTCAGAGTTATGGCCTGCCCTTCAATATGGAACCAAGGGTACAATGATAGTATAGTTAAGTTACTGGACTAGAATCCTGAAGCCTAAAGTCTTCGTCCAAAACCAAAATCCAGCAGATGCTATAAATCTGAAATAAAAGAGAAAATGCAATAAACATTGAACAAAGCAGGCAGCATATGGGAAGAGAGAAGGTGAGTTAACATTTATCTCTTCTTCAGAATTTGGTCCTCATGAATAGGCAGTTGGGTATTTCTGTTTTCCTCATTTCAAGTTACACCAGTATGCCTGGGAAGTTTAAATTCATGTAATTAAATTAACTTGGTATTGGTAATGGTGACCCAAAAAAAATACAGCTGGGTTGGATGGAATGTCAGGTAGTGGTTACTGCAAATGCTGCACTGTGCCAGCACTCACCAATCGAGGTTCAATTCCTGCCGCTGCCTGTAAGGAGCTTGTACATTTTCCCCATGACTGCCTGGGTTCCCTCCCATATCCCAAAAACGTAAAGTTAAGGTTTTGCTTCTCGAGTTGTCAGCGTGTTGGCACCAGAAGTGTGGCAACAGTTGTGGCTGCCCCCAGCACGTTCTTCATACTGTGTTGGACGTTGTCTCGGACTGATGCACTTCACTGTATGTTTTGATGTACATGTGACAAACAAAACCAATCTCACTCTCGCTTCATAAGAACACCTTTAATTCAGGGAATTGCTTCTGGGAAGGAGTCTATGTTCTTACTTAGTTTCACTCATTTGTAACTCTGGGCTCAGAACACTAATAGCAAGACACTCAGTTACAAGAGCAATTAGAGATGGGTGATAAACGCTGAGTTTGCCACTGATGTTCCTATCACATGAATAAATAATAAGTTCCTCTCTGAAAGGAAGCATGTTGAGCTTGCGGCCTATGTTTAAGCACCATTTGATTATGACTCACTCTGTTGGAAAGCTGGCCATTTCAAATGCAGCAACTGCTAAAAAGAAAGCTGAACGCACTTGTTCATCAACGACATCCAATGCTATGCTCTAACATCCACTTAGAAAAAATACACAGAACTGACAAGACAGCAAACATTTGTTTATTTAAGTAAATATAAAAAAGTTTGACATAAATTTAAAACTATTAAGTGTGCTATGTTTTACAACAGAGATTTGAATAGTTGAGAGTATTGTGGAACTCATTGGAATCACATCATTTCTTCTGGTGACATTGTAACTATACTCTATGTACAATTTTAAATTGTATTAAAGCATGTTTAGCACATATAGAAGAAGAATTAACCATTTGCAAAATTTTTTCCCATTTATCTGTTGATATGTTATATTGAAGTTCTTTTTCCCATTCTTGTTTAATTCTAACTGATATTTCTGGTTGTATCTTCATAATCATATTATAAATAAAAGCTACTAATCCCTTCTGACAAGGATTTAAGGTAAAGATCAAATCTGTAATGTCCACCAAAGTTGAATTAGGAAAAGATGGTAAAACTTTATGTAAGAAATTTCTAATTTGTAAATATCTGAAAAAATTAGATTTAGGTAATTCAAATTTATTGGAAAGTTGATCAAATGACATCAAAGTATCTTCAAAAAAGAGATCACGAAAACATTTTATACCTTTCCTTTTCCATATGTTAAAAGCTTGATCTGTCCAGGAGGGTTTGAAAAAGAAATTAAATAAGATAGGGCTATCAAGAACAAAGTTTTTCAAAATAAAAAACTTACGAAATTGAAACCAAATTCGTAATGTATGTTTAAAATTGTACATAGAGCTCATATGTCTAAAGATAAACTTGCTCGATTCTATTCTCATATTAACCCTCAATGTGACAGATGTCATTCAGAAGTGGCCTCATTGACCCATATGTTTTGGTCATGTCCCACTTTACATAATTATTGGAAGGACATATTTACTACTATTTCCTCAATTTGGAATATAGATTTACAACCTCATTTTATTACTGCAATCTTTGGCATACCAAATGAAGATGGTAATCAGTTTTCCCCTTCAATCAGACGAATGATTGCTTTTGTAACATTAATGGCCAGAAGGTCTATATTACAAAATTGGAAAGAAGTAAATCCTCCTACCACATTTCAATGGCTTTCTCAAACTATTTCTTATCTGAGTTTGGAAAAAATTAGAAGCACTATTTTTGACTCATCAATTAAATTTGAAGAAACTTGGAGACCGTTTATTCGACATTTTCATATGAATTAATTTGGCCTTTTCCAGACCTTCTTTCTGCTTATTCATGTTCAGGTATGGAGTTCCGGAGTTCTTTGACACTATCATATACTTGTAAACTGTTATTATTGCCCATGTTAGTTTAGTTTAGTGTTTTATTTTTTTTTAATATATATATTTTTTTCACATATTTTTAATATTTTTTTTTCTTTTTTAATGGTTATTTTTGTTTTTTTTTCATATAATCATGTGGACTTGATTGATTAAGGTATTTTCTTCTGTTGATGTTTAGTAGGATATTATTATCTTATTATCAATGTGATTTCAAGTCTATTGTATTCATAATTTACTTATTACTATGTTATTTTTTTTGTGTATATATGAAAATCAATAAAAAGATTGAAAAAGAAAGAAAAAGAGAAAACTATACTCTGAGTTTATTTACCGTTATCTATTGCAAAAAATATACACTCAGAGGCCACTTTATTAGGTACCTCTGGTCTTCTGCTGCTGCAGCATTTTGCCTTCAAGGTTTGATGTGTTATGCTTTCAAACAGTGCATACCACTGTTGTAACACATAGTTATTTGAGTCACTGTCAGCTTGAACCAGTTTGACCATCCTCCTCTGACCTCTCTCATTAACAGGATAGTTTTTGCCCACAGAGCTATCACTTACTGGATTGTGTTTTGCACAATTCTCTGTAAAATCTAGAGAGCATTGTGTGTGAAAATCCCAGGAGATGAGTAATTTCTGAGATACTCAAACCACCCTGTCTGTCACCAACAATCACTTCACAGGGTAAAAGTCACTTAGGTCACATTTCTTCCCCATTCTTATGTTTGCTTTGATCAATAACTGAACCTCTCGACTGTGCCTTTATGCACTGAGTTGGTGCCACATGATCGTCTGGTTAGATATTTGCATTATCAAGCAGGTATACCCAATAACATGGCCACTGGCTGTATAGTTTAATTTGCAAGCTTTTCAACATCAAGACCCCTATTGGGTTATCCCTCTTTCAAGGAACAGAATAGATGGAGGTACTCAATTTGCATGGTTGCCCATGAGTTCAGTATGAAGCAGCTTACAATTTACAATGCAGATTCATTGGAATGTCTGTAAGATATTACAAAGCAGATATCCACAGTCCTGGGTCCTGACTACTCAGTGAAGAAACAGCATACACGGTTTGCTGTCAACCTCAATGTGCACTGTTAATTGGTGAAGAAGCATCATGTCACCACAGCAACTAAAGCCATGAAAAGGAAGTCATTTTGTAACCAAAATAAAATCAGCAAATCCTGCTTCACAGTTTTGATATCCTATCATCATACATGGGATATAGCAGCCACCTAAAGAATACTGTCTTCTTTTGGAAGAAATTAAGTTGCAATTGCAAAGAGTGAACCACATGGGTGACAGCAAGTTTGTACTTGTCACCAAAATCAATAAAGTAAGTCACTTATCCGAGAATTTCTTCTGTCCACTGTTGGCGAATTCAGGCAAAGCTATTGACTGAGTTTCATATCAAAATAACAAGTAGAAACATAAATTCAGAAAAAAAATACTCAGCTTGAATATCAATGCACATTCAAAAAATGAACCAGTTGACCAAGGGCTCATGTTTCTTGGTATCTACCTGACCCCTTATGGTTCTATTGTCTTCTTTTAGCGGTGAGTGGAAAATCGTTTTGTGTTGAACCTTTTGACATTTCCAATCTAGTGATCGCTATTTATTCAGAAGTGCTAGGTAGTACAGTTAACTGATCACTGAAAGGATTGCAGCTGCTCCTGAATGCTATTCCCACTTCCAGGCATCTGTACTCTTCATTTCGTTCTCTCTGACGCCAACTATGGAAGTGCCAATGTTCTGACCTCAGGCTCATTAATGAAAGCCAGATGTCAGCTATTTGCAAATCACTGGAGCACTTCCACACTGAAGGAGGAGTTCAAGGACTACACCAAAAGCATAAGAAAGCAGATTTAAAACAGAAACTTACAGCACTGCCAGGTGATAAATTATAAGTCAAGGCATGAAATTACAGGTCAACAGTTAAATGAGATCATCTTAATTTGGATATTATATTACTGCATCTGATCTCTTCCTTTCACCCTCTGTCTTTCAGAAGGACTGCAAAGAACGTGAGATGCTGCCAGTCCCCAACATTGGCTGGGAGGCTCACCATGCCAGTATTGATGCTGTCCTGAGCCCGACACTCATTTGCAGTTTTTGCTCCCTGTTGCCAACACCAGCACTCATCTCAGTGGCATTGCCCAATGTCATGGTGGCTCAGCTCCCTCTACTCTAATCCACGTGACAACTGGATCACTTTAACCCTTTCACTGCTACAAGGGTGCTATCAGTCTGGTTCCCAACAAACAACAGCAGCCGCAGGAAGAGCAGGGGCTGTGTTCGGCAGAGCCCTCCATGACCCCTTTATCTAGGCCTTTCAGCTCTCCCCACATTCCCATAAATTCTCAGATCCACATCACACTAGGGGTAATATAAATTGGACAGATAACATACTAAACCACTTGAGGAGATTAAGGCGAAGGACGCTCTCCCAACACTCCACCCCCTCACCCTTCACCATCTTAACTGAATTTTACTGAAGCAACTTTGAGAGCATTCTGGCAAACTACATCTCCATCTGAAATGGGAGCAGCAGAGTATCGTACTGGAAGTCCCTACAAAGAACTGTTCAGAATGGCCGAGCAGATCACAATGGTCTCTCTAACATCCACTGGGGACACTTATCAGGAGTGCTGAGTATCCAGGGCCCCCAGTACTATCAAAGATCCCACCCATCCATCCAGCATCCTTTTTGAAATTCTACCATCAGGGAAGAAACTCCAATGCAAAGAGACAAAAATGGTCGGGATGGGAAACAGTTTCTTCCCTCAGGCCATTTGGCTTCTGAACTCCCTGCTGCATCACATTCACGGTGTGTCGGGATGATTTGTGTTGCAACCTATGTATTTCATTCATGCAGTTTACTTTGTTTATCTATGCATCATTCAACTGCAGATTTAATTCTTACTTTCCTAAGCTATTGTGAGTTAATTGTGTGTTATGTGTACTGCCGTGCTTTACACGCTGGACTGGAGAAACTTTGTCTCGCTTGGTGGCATAAAAGTATATAGTTAAGTGACAATACATTTGACTTGACTTGACCTTCAGTGTAGGGAAAACACACACACGCGGAATCACAGGGAGAAAATGCAAAACCACACTAGCTGCTCCAGAGGTTAGTACTGAACTTGGTATGCTGGAGCAGTACGCTGGCTGCTCTACTAGCTATACTGTCAAAACTCACAATCTGCATGAAAGTAAACTCTTCTCTGTGGAAAATAACTATTTCAGCACCTGAAACTGCAAGTTTTACAATTGCAGTTTACCGTTACAGGTATCAAATGACATATCAGTTCGGCCACACATTCATGAAAACTGGTAACCAAGATGAAAGGCAGTCTTATTCCTTCTTTAAAGCTTTAACAAGCCATGTTTTTTTTTGTGTATTCAAAGCCTTCGTTTATGAAACTCAGGATTCCTTATGGTGCATTTACCGCACTCTGAACTCATCCAGGCATATCCAAGGACCTGTTATACGTATGTGGCCGAGTCTGTCTGTTCCAGTGCTCACTTTAACTTGTTTAGTATTTGGGACGTCCTTCTAGGAATGAGGGTGCAAGTTGAATTAATTTTCAAATGGGTCATTAAATCTTTATGTAGCTTAGCACTCTTCAACAAAAGGGTGAATTCATTCTGTAGAATTCTGTAGAATTCATTGCCACAGGCAGCCCTGGAGAACAAGTCGTTGGGTATATTGAAAGAAGTTGTTGATAGGCACTTCATTAGTAAGTGCGACAAAAGTTACAATGAAAAGAATGGGATTGTAGCGGTGTGCTACACGCAGCGCTAAAATTACGACACGGAGTCGGTAACTGCAGTCGAAGGAAAAACTTTATTCGAAAACTTCAGCCTCACTTTTAAGCCTCTGTCAACCGGCCCCCCATGGCGAAGAGGCTCCAAAGCTCTGTGCTCGCAAACCCCCGTAGGCTATCTAATTGTGAGTCGGTTCGGATACGCTAGGAAATGAGTCGCCACAGGATTGAGAGGGGAAAAAAATAGCCATGATTGACTAGTGGAGCAGAGTCAATGAGCCAAATGGCATAATTATATCCCAAATTTGTATTGTCTTATGATCTTATAGAATGGGCTATGAGGAAAATGATTAAAAAAATTAATGGGATTGTACAGTAAACTGGCATGAACAGTGAACTAAATGGTCTTCTTCAATATCATAAGGAAATAATGAATAACAGAAAGATTTAGAATAAGATTTTTTACTTTAAAAATTGACAAGAGAATCTGGGCTTGATTTCCCCGGGGTAGCAGAGAAGGGGGAAGGAGTTGGTAGAGGTGTGATGTGCCTCTAAGAGTTTAGATACCTTATATACTGAGAAGCTGTTCTTTTTGGCACCTTTGTCAAGGACCAGAAGGATACCTGTTGTTTCATTAGTTGGAGTAAATTATTGAAATTGGGGAAGAATTAGTCCCCTGGTCCTGAGGGACTTCATCCTAGTTTCAAGAAAGAAGTGGTTAATTATGTAGTTCATGTGTTGGCTTTAAGTTTCTTGAATTCCCTCCATTTAGGAAACATTCCTTTGGATTTGAAAACAGCACATGTAACTGCATTTTTTTCATAATGAGAGATATAATGCAGGAAAACAACCATTTGCTAGCTTCATATTAGTCACAGGTAAAATGTTAGAAATTATAATTGAAGATATAGCTAGAAACATTGAAAATGATTAGACAAAGTCATGGTTTTGGAAAAGAAGTCCAATCATTTCATTTTACTGACCTTTTAAAATCTTCAACAATATTTTCAGGACCCTCACTAATTCTGCTCCACCCACATTCATCAAAACAGTATGCTAAAATCTTGATGCAGCCCCTTTGCACCTTCCATTGTAATTTACTCTGCTGTCAGTATATGTTCACAAAGTCATCAAGACTCTATTTCTTGATTTCTCACCCTAATTCTCCCATCCTGTCACTTCTTTGAGTTCCTTCCATATACTTACATCTTCGACTGAGCATTTAGTTACCTGCCCTTTCATTTCCCCTTATTCTTTGTCGAATCCTTGTTTTGACTTGTAATTTGATGTATCTATATATTTTCAATATCCTATCCTAAATTATTCTCTAATCCAGGAAGTATCCTAGTAAAACTTCTTTGTCCCCTCTCCAATGCCTCCATATCTTGCTTGTAACAGGGCAACCAGAAATGCTCCAAATAACATCCGAATCAAAATTTTATGCAACTGCAACATGACTTCCTGACTTTATTCCCTGGGTAATGAAGGAATGTACATCATATTCCTTCTTTACCACCCTGTCTACATGTGTTGCCTCATTTGGGGAGCTGTGGACTTGGAACCCAAAATCCTTTTGTATTATAACGTTCTTAAGTCTCCTGCCGTTCACTGATTGTGTCCTCCCAATAGTGAATAATATTCTCTCACTGTCTATAATTGTCATTTTTAAAGTTTTTTTTTAATATAATGCATTAATCAGTGTAAAACTCATGATTGTATGGAATGATACTCCACTTAAATATAGACTATTTGATGAATGTACTTTCATTATCAGGTTCTAATGTATGAGCTAACCTGCCTAGAGATAATGGGTTTTCGTAATTATTAAACTCTTCGAGTACTGGGATTTCAGTCTTGCCTATAAATAATAAAAATCCAGGTGCAGTTCTCAACTATGTATCCATAACTAACAAATTGACACAAAATGATGACCATGTGAAATTGATAAAATTAAAGATATATATGAGTAATGAGGCATAAAAACGGTTGCCTGGAATGAAACTATTATTTTATGTGGTTGAGCCTATACTCTTCAAGGTTTTGACAGATGAGAATGAATATTATTGAGGGGATATTCTGAGGAATCTGCAAAGAGTTGACTCCATTATTGGGAAAATAAAGATAAAGTGATCACAGTTTCAAAAAAGGGAATCACCCAACTAAAAAAAGTTAAGGAGAATCTTCTTTTTCCAAATCATAAGTGTTTGGAATTCTCTACTCCCTGGAATTGTGGAGGCTGAATCACTGAATATATTCATGGCTGAGACAGACCTTTGAACAATTACAGAATAAAGGGTGTGGGGAACAGACAGCAAATTTGATCAGCTATTTTCTTATTGAATAGCTTGAGAGCTCAAATGCACTACTCTATTCTGAACTTAAATATTCTTTAATTCATCCTCAATTAATAGTGTTAAAGATGCTGCATTGTGGCAACAGTGAGATAAAGTCTGCCTCAGGAATTCAGTCCCATTTACTCTAATAGAATGGCTGAAAGATTAAGGCTTATTGTAAAGAACATTTAGTACTATCAAACAAGGATGGATTTTTATGCTGTTCAAATTAAGAAGGAACTAATAGCTAATGTATTATGCTTTCACTAGAAAGTGTCGAGATTGTTTTTGAGGTTTCGAGTTGCAGTTTCAAACATTTTGGCAGCCAGGAAACCATGATACCATACACGTAAGACAGGACAGATCATTGATTTGCACACAGTTTTTGCCACACCTTCCTCCAGTAATTGATCATTTTAGAAAATATTTATATTATATTGTAGTACAGTATATTATAGTATATAATTATCCTTATACGGGTGATCACTATATTGTGGAGTTGGGGTGGTTGCTGTGTTCCTCAGGAGTGGGATGTATCAAAACTTCCATGAAATGAAGACATGTCCTCTGCGTATGTATCAAGAAACATTGAAAGAAAGTTGTTGTTGATTCCTTTGCATTTTTTCACAAATTCCGTGAGAGCGTATTCATTACTCAAATTTCATTTAGGTAGTGTTACGTTTTCAGGCAACAATAAATATATGAGTTAGGCAAGGGTTTATATAACAAACAACACTTTTATTAAACACTGAAAACAAACCCCCCAAAAGTCAACAAACACTAACGTAACCAGAAACAGCTGCTGTGCGGCAGCTTAAACAGTTCTTAAAGCGATGTTGCAAAAACAGTACTTTAAAGTAGTATTGCCAAAAGTTCGATATGCTCACAGTCCATTTAAAAATGAGAGACTTTATAAGACGATTTAAGTTCTCTTTCACGTCGTTTTGATTCGATCCCCGACGTCGAACTTCCCACGAAGAATTTACGAAACAAAACGGCTTAAAGGCACTGACCTTTCCTTTATCACACTGTCCTCAATCTTCTGCTATCCCGCAGAGATTAACACGAGAACATTCAACGAATTCCTTTCAAATAAGGACTAAATAAGGTCGAACCCGTTTCACCGTCGAAAATAGATTCTCCTCGATCTTTAACTCCCGAACTCCGATCTTCACTCTCCACTGATTCTCAAAACAGCAGTATTGTAAAGAACCTGCTGGCAATGACCTTTTAAACTTTAGGCATTAGATAAAACTTCATCTTTCAACTAAACTGCGTCATCACATTAAATCACGCAGTGGCATGAAGTCAACTTGGCAAATCCAGCCACGAACTGCCCCTCCTCACAGGGTGGGGTCTACCTTTTATAACCTGTAAAAAAAAACCTGTCACATGATCTCTACTGGCAGGAAATTGACATCACTCCACCATCACAAGACCATTACCTCAAGTCCAGTATAGCTTCAACCCCAGTCACGTGACAAGGGTACCACTGTCATGTGTCACGAGTACGTAACAGTAGTGATTTTTGAAACTCAAATTGTCATCATACTTGTAACATCAAATGGTTTTTCAGAACCATCGGATAACTTATGTTCCTTTTTTTTAATGAAGCTGGTTGAATGTGTAACCTTTTTTTAGTCAAGTATTTGCCTACTTTTTCATCAGATTTGCACCAAATTTCTTTACATCCCTGAGCTATGAACCTTGCCCTTTCTGCATCCACTGGAGTTTTGAAGAGGAGTGAACTTCATTGAAGAATAAGTCAGTCCCCCTATTTCAAGTAGCAGCCAAGTAATCCTTCACTGATCTGCTTTGAATTCATTACTACCCTTCCTTAAATTAGGAATACAAATTGTACAGTCCAGATGATGTATCAACAATTTCTGACGATAGTCGAACTACCCATAACATAAACTCCTTCTTTTAAAATTCAATTCCCTTTACCAGCTGAAAATTCTACCTCATTTATTCATTGCCTTCATTATTAAGCATGTGCTCTTAGAAGTCACCTGCAAAGAAATTTATTTTTGCATTGTTACTGCATGATATTACTCTGTTGCTAGGCATTGTGGCATCGGTAGTACAATGGTGACATTGAAAATACTGGTTGTAAAAACTGCCAGTTGACCATAAATAAAGGAAGATGTAAATGCAAGCACTTTCTCCCCAACTCTACTAAATGAAAGTAAATTTTTCTTCTTGCAAGTTTTATCTGTCTCTAGTCAATGATTCAGATGATTAAGGCTTGTGAGAGATTGAGAATTCATGACCATGCAGGTTAAATGTTTTTAGTTTGAAGTGGATACTTTAAATCCAAGTTTCCAGTGTCTTTGTCTTCACCTGTCATGAAGGTTGAAATAGCTCTTCAAGTATTTTAATTACTCAATAAGAAATTAATAAAAAAATGGATCAAATGGTCAATATTTTAATTGACAATATGTTAATGAAGTGTCATTTAAATTACACTGGAAAATCAAAGCGCCCATTTTTGAAACAATCTTTAACATTTGCTGAACATTAAATGTTGTTAACTGATAAGTAAATTAATTGAATTATGTATGATTTGCGTATGAGAATTTGGTTGGAAATTAGTTTCAATTTGCTATAACTTATATACTTGCAAAACTAAATTTTGATTTTTGATTGCCACAATGTAGATAACATTTATAATTCCCAATAACACTTTCAAGTAATAATAGCGAGTGGAAGTTTTTGATAGGAAAGTCTATAAGGCAAATGCAGGATATGAAATGGAATATGGAACAGTAGAGTATCAGAATAAGCCCTCCGGCTCACAATATCTGTGTTGAATACAATGCCATATTAAACTCAGTCTTTTCAGTCTGCATATGATACATGTCCCTTCATTCCCTGCATATTAATATGCCTGTCTAAAAACCTCTTAACCTCTACCATCATCTCTGTTTCTACCACTATGCAGCCCCTTCCAGGAATGCAGCAATCTGTGTTAAAAAATCTCATCCCACACATCTTCTTTAAGCTTGAATCACAAACATGAGAAAATCTGCAGATGCTGGAGATCCAAGACAGAACACATAAAATGTTGGAGGAACTCAGCAGGTCAGGCAGCGTCTATGGAAATGAACAAACAGTCAGCATTTTGGGCGAGACCCTTCATCAGGACTAGTGAAGGGTCTCTGCCCAAAACATCAACTGTTTATTCATTTCCACAGATGCAACTTGACCTGCTGCATTTTGTGTGGTGTGTTTTTCCTTAAACTTGCCCCGCTCACTTGAAATGCATGTAATGTGGAATTGAATTTGTGTCCACTAAGAAAGATCCTGACTGTTGACTCTATCTACACCTCTCTTCAGTTTTTATAAACTTCTATCAGGTCTCCCTCAGCCTCTGATGCTCCAGAGAAAGCAACCCAATTTTGTCCAATCTCTCCTTTTAACTCATACCAGCATCCTGGTGAACACCTCTGTACCCTTTCCAGAGCTTCCACATCCTTCTGACGATGGACTGTACAGAACACTCCCAGTGTAGCCTAATTAAAGTTTTATCTACTGTACCCGTAACATGATTGTCCGACTCAATGACTCAATCAATGAAGGAAAGCATGCCAGATGCCTTCTTTATTAGCCTATCTACTTGTATGGATACTTTCACAGCCCTATGGATTTGCACCCAAATATCCCTCTGCATATTAAAAGACACATCCTATCATTTTTCACTTTAGCCATTCAGATTGCAAGGAAGGCTTGTACATTATAGTTATCCAACATCATCCTGATAAGCCATAATCTAAAATGTCCGATAGCCATCTTAGTTCAAATGTAAAATAAAACAGATAGCAAAAGTTTTTATAAATATGTAAAGTGCAAGAGGGTGGCTAAAGTCAACGTAGGTCCGTTGGAAGATGAGAAGGGGAAATTGATATTGGGTGATAATGAAATGGCGGAGGCATTGAACGGCTATTTTATGTCGGCCTTCTCGGTGGAGGACACGTCTAAATATGCCAAAGAAGGATGTTATGGATGAAATGGGAGGTGAGGACCTGGATAAAGTCAATGTCGCTAAAGAGATAGTGATGAGCAAACTAGAGGGCTTAAAGGCAGATAAGTCCCCTGGTCCTGATGGGGCGCATCCCTGGGTGCTGGGGAAATTGGCAGAGGTTTTAGTAGACATGTTGGGAATCATTTACCAAAAATCTCTGGACTCTGGTCAGGTCCCGGCGGATTGGAAGACAGCAAATATCACGCCATTTCTTAAAAAAGGATGTAGGCAAAAGATGGGCAACTATAGGCCAGTTAGCTTAATATCTGTAGTTGGGAAAATGCTTGAAGCTGTCATTAAGGAAGAAATAGTGAAACATTTAGAAAGGAGCGGTTCCATTAGACAGACGCAGCATGGATTCAGAAAGAGCAGGTCCTGTTGGACAAACTTACTGGAGTTCTTTGAGGATATAATGAGTGCAGTGGGTAGAGGGGAACAGGTGGATATCATATACTTGGATTTCCAGAAGGCATTCGATAAGGTGCTGCACAAGAGACTTATAAATAAGATACGGATGCATGGAGTCAGAGGAAGTGTATTGGCATGGATAGTGGGATGGTTAACCAATACAAGGCAGAGAGCTGGTATAAATGGGTATTTCTCCGGTTGGCAGTCAGTGGTGAGTGGGGTGCCGCAGGGGTCGGTGCTGGGCCTGCAGCTGTTTACCATTTACATTGATGATTTGGAAGAGGAGACTGAATGTAGCGTAGCAAAATTTGCTGATGACACTAAACTGAGTGGAAAAGCAAATTGTGCAGAGGATGTGGAGAGTATGTAGGGGGATATAGATAGGTTAAATGAGTGGGCCAAGGTCTGGCAGACGGAAAACGACGTTGTTAGATGCAAGATCATCGACTTTGGAATGAATAATAGAAGAGCAGATTATTATTTAAATGGTGAAAGATTGCAGCATGCTGTTGTGCAGAGGGACTTCGGAGTGCTTGTGCATGAATCGCAAAAAGTTGGCTTGCAGGTACAACAGGTTATTAAGAAGGCGAACGGAATATTGGCCTTCATTGCTAGAGGGATTGAATTCAAGAGCAGGAAGGTCATGCTGCAACTGTACAGGGTACTGGTGAGGGCACACCTGGAGTACTGTGTGTAGTTCTGGTCTCCATACTTGAGGAAGGATATACTGGCTTTGGAGGCGGTGCAGAGGAGGTTAACCACGTTGATTCCAGAGATGAAGGGGTTAACTTATGAGTAGCGATTGAGTCGTCTGGGACTATACTCTCTGGAATTCAGAAGAATGAGAGGGGATCTTATAAAAACATACAAAATATTGAAAGGGATAGATAAGATTGAAGTAGGAAAGTTGTTTCCATCGGTAGGTGAGACTAGAACTAGGGGACATTGCCTCAAGATTCAGGGGAGAAGATTTAGGACAGAGATGAGGAGAAACTGTTTTTTTTTCAGAGAGTGGTTAATCAGTGGAATTCTCTGCCCAGGGAAGCAGTTGAGGCTTCTTCACTAAATATATTTAAGATACAGTTATATAGATTTTTACAAAGGAGGGGAATTAAGGGTTATGGGGAAAAGGCAGGTAGATGGAGCTGAGTTTACAGACAGATCAGCCATGATCTTATTGTATGGTGGGGCAGGCTAGATGGGCTGGATGGCCTACTCTTGCTCCTATTTCTTATGTTCTTAAAAATACTTAAATGTGAAGAAGATGGAATCTGAAACAAAAGTGGAATTCAACATCTTTAGAAAGAGCAATTAATTAGCATTTCATATCTCAACTATCTATCCAGTTGCCAAATCGTTTGACTCTGTTACAGACATTTCCCTTGTTCCACCCATTTCCTTCCCAACTTGCTCTTCGCTTTAGACCAGCTTGTTTTTTCCCTGTCTTTCAGTGTTCATAACGTGTCTATGATCTGACACGTCTCATGACTCTTTCTGCATTTCTGTTTTTACTTCAAAATTGATTTTTTTCTTCCTATAATAAAATACCCAGTCCTTGAAGGATCACACAGTCTAGAGCACATCACAGTAAGCAACTTTATTTCTGGACATTTCCAACCCGGTTGCTTGTAAGCAGCATCCTTAGCTCAGAAAATGAGCAGTACTGTTTATGGCTCTACATGCAATAATATTATCATGATCAAGGCAGCTGATTTATAGATATGGCAGACAACTTATCTCTTTCTCTGCTGCTTCTCTGACCCAAGTACAATCACAATCCCGTACTCCCAATGTTATTGTTTGATTTGAAAAAATTATTCGGATGATGACAGGATGATAAAGTTTTATTCTACAGCCGTGTACCTGTATAATGAACAGCCATGCAGTTCAAAGCTCAGAGCAATTTGAAATGTATCATTTTCAATCTCCTTTGTGCATCGAGGGACTGCAGAAATCTTGGAAATTGAAGTTTTATAAAAAGCCTCTTTCCTGTATAATCCCATACTCATGCATAAATGTAATTGAAATGTTGTTCAGCGCAGGAAAAACATGTCTGATTTTAATTTTATTTGCAAACAAATATTAACAATTAATTTTGTACCCTCAGTAGAGGGAGTTACAAGGCACATGCTCTGGCTTTGACATAACTAAAGCAGTAATATTGCTTGAGATGAAGTGTGTAACTTGGATTTGATCTGCATTCCAGAGTGTGAGGATTATAATATGATGGTGGAGGAAGCAATGCTGCCTGCTACATTGTGTTTATCACAGGTGTGGCTGAAGTGTTTGCACACACAACAATCTGGCATTATTCTCAGACACCAGACTCTACGATGATTTCTTGTCCACTCTGACTGAACATAATGCCAGTGAGATCTGACTTTGATACTGAGTCCTGTAGGGTGCAAAATGCCCAGAGGAATGGAGAGGTTTTTATTCCCTCAAGCTTGTATTTGGCTCCTCAACAATGGAGGAGACCTTCAGCAACTTAATGGGAGCAAGAATTTTATTTCAGAGGACCTGTGCTGGGTCCAGCACGTAAGTGCAATTATGAAGAGTGCTCGACAGTACCTCTAATTCCTTGGCAGTTTGTGAAGATCAGACATGGCTTCCTAAACTCTGACAAATTTTTATGGATGTGTAGTGGAGAGTACATTGACTAGCTGCATCACAGCTGGAATGGAAAGACCAATGCCCTTGAACAGGAAATCCTACAAGAAGCAGTGAATACTGTCCAATCCATCACGGGTAAAATGCTCCCCACCATTGAGAACACCTACATGAAATGTTGTTGCAGGAAAACAGCATCCATCGTTAGAGACTCTCTTCATCCAGGTTATCAGGAAGAAGGTACAAGAGGTTGAGGAACAGTTATTATCCCTCAACCATCAGGCTCTTAAACTAGTGGGGATAACTTCATTTGACTTCACTTGCCCCATCGCTGAACTGTTCCCACAACCAATGGACTCTCTTTCAAGGACTCTTCATTGAGTTCCAGATATGTACTGATTCTCTTTATTTATTGATTTATTTGCTCATTTATGTATTTGCATAGTTTGTTGTTTTTTGCATACTTGTTGAACACCCAAGTTGGTGCAGTCTTTCATTGATTATATTATGATTATTACTGTATTATGGATTCATTGAGAAAATGAATAAATCCACAAGAAAATGAATCTCAGGGTTGTATATGGTAACATTATGTACTTAGAGAATAAATTTACTTTGAACTTGAAAAAAGATAAATCAAAGTGAAAGGCGTTAGAGGGGAAAGAATAGTGAGGGTTAATGAATACTAAATAGGGATGTGGATTGCACTAATATGATAACAGAGAACTGCAGACAAAGCCTCCAAGTCGAGACATGAAATGCAGCAGTGACGACACTCAAGTTTCCGGAACTTCATTAATTATGAAAATGCTTAAAATGAGAAAAAAAGAGGGTGATATGGGAGGGAAAGGTTTGATTGAAGTAGGTTAAAAGGTTTGCACAATATCGGGGGCCAAAGGGCTTGTACTGTGCTGTACTGTTCTTAGTTCATTAATTAATTCATAGCACGCATCCATTGTTGTAATATACAATTGGATTTGATACTAGACCTGTGGATCACATTTTTCTGTAGTCAGGACCCAGTCTGTTACTGTAACAAGATATTCAGGAACCACACTTTTGTTATCAAAATGTAGTTGTACTGATAGTTCTGTCAACTGAGAATATGAAAGCTGTATCAGGTTCATGGTCAGATGGATCAAGTATGACCAGACTCTTGGACCAGTTTTTTTTAAATAAATCACCCAATATTTCAAACAGCAACTTTGTGTGGCTTTTCAGTTTGCTTCTAAACAGGCAATTAGAGTCACTTCAGAAACACCTGCTGTTTTTCCTGCATTTTCAATTCTGTATTTATATATCAACTTCCAAGCCCAAAAGGTATGATAGCATGCTTTGTAGCTAATAAAATCACTCTTGAAGTTGAATCACTATCACAGTGTAGAAAATGGGAGAGCAACTTCATACACAGCAGGATCTTACATGAAGTAATTAAGTAATCAATAGGTAATCCGTTTCAATTCTGCAGTTGAAGAACAGAAATCAGTAAGCTACTGAGCAGAACTTTGTTTATCTACTTTATATCCTGGTGTTCAAACTTTCTTGGAATCATGCCGCATAGAAATAAGCCATGTGGCCCTTCTCTTTTCTCCAATCTCTTCTCAAATCTGCACTGCTTCTATTCTGCACTTTCTGCAAAACTATCACATTCACCTTGCATCTTGGTGACCAGAACTGCACTCATCCGACCAAGATTTTATAAAGTTGGAATATAATCTCACATTTGATGCTCTTATTAATGAAATCCAATGTTGCGTATTCCTTCTAAACCACTTTTGCTATACATTGTCACCTTTGAGGATCTGTAACCTTTACTTGAATGTTACGTAGTTCCTCAATTCTCTTTAAGATCCACCATTCATGGTGTAAGCCCTAAACTCTTTTGTGGCTGAAAAATGCATCATTTCACAGTCATTTAGATTAAATTCTACAATTTTCCAGCCCATTTCACCAAAAAAAAATTCTCTACAGATTAAGAAAACCTTTCACATTCACAAGAGAAAATCTGCAGATGCTGCAAATCCGAGCAGCACGCACAAATTGCTGGAGGAACTCAACAGGCCAGGCAGCATCTATAGAAAAAAGTATAGTCGATGATTCGGGCTGAAACCCTCCAACATGCTGATTGTGCAACCTCCAGCTCCAACTCTGGCCTTGACCTCAACTCCAGGTCTTCACACGCTGTTGCTGGAACCCCTATAACCTCATCCCCCACTGCCACTCCGTAATCCTGTCTCTGTCAGATCCAACTACCAGTTCTTGGGCCCTTGGAGACTCCATCTTCCTCTCACTCCACCACCTCTGAACACCCCAAACCTCCCTTCCCCCGTCTTATCCCAGCTCTCATGCTGGGTTTTCGCCATTCCCTCAGACCTTCCCTTTCCTGAGGTAGAACGTTTTGTCCTCAGTAAGGGCACCCACATCTCAGTGAGTTCCATGCCTGCCACAACGCTGAGCAATTCTTCCACCGCCTCTGTCTCTGAGCCTTATTCTTTGGCAAGGATTCTCCACCCTGCACCGTTGACTGCTTCTCCCATCTTCAAAACACCTCCTCTTCCTGGACACCCTGCCCTGGTCTTCTGCCTGCTCTGGACCTTTTCATTATCAACTACTGACAGGACATTAACCATCTAAACCTTAACACTCCTCAGTCCTATTCCAACCTCACTCCTTCTGAATGCTCAGCTTTCCACTCACTCCACACCAGCCCTAAACTCACCATCAAACCTGCAGATAAGGGAGGTGCTGTACCAGTCTGGTTACTGTCCTCTACCTTGTAGAGGCCCACCACCAACTCTGAGGTACCTCCTCTTACTTACCCCTCGAACAAGACCCCACTAAGGAACCCCAGGCCATTGTCTCCCACACCATCACCAACTTTATTGACCATGGGGATCTTCCATCCACCACCAACAACCTTATAGTTCCCGCACCCCTTCCCCCCATTGCTTCCTCCTACCCAGTCCTGCCGAAGGGTTTCAGCCCAAACATCAACTATACTTTTTTGCATAGATTGCTGCCTGGCCTGCTGAGTTCCTCCAGCATTTTCTGTGCATTCCACATGTGCCATCCACAAACTTACTGATCTTGTCTTCTTCATAGACATCCATGTCTTTCAAAGTACAATGGTTCTAACATTGGTGCTCTTGGGAGACAACTAGTCACTGGCATCCTATCAGGAAAATAATCCTCTGCCATCATGCTCTGCCTCCATCATTCCAGGTTGGTAGTTTGCTGAGCAATTTATCACTTCATTTGAACATCTGCATTTCTAAACATGTTTAGACTTCCTGAGCACTGCACTGAGATCATAACCAAGATGTTTCTTTGGATCAAGACTTAAATGTTCTGACTATTTTTGGAATTGTGGGCTATTGATAAAATCGGGTTTCCTTCTATTTACATTGAACATGGTGACATGGTGATACAACCACAAAGGAGGCCAGACAGTGGCTATATTTCATTAGGCGTTTGAAGAGACTTGATATGCCATCAAAGACCAAAGACTCTCACAAATTGATACATGTGTACCATGGAGAGCATTCTAACTGGTTCCTGGTATGAAGGGGTCACTACACAGGATCAGAAAATGCTGCAGAAAGTTACAAACTGAGTCAGCTCCGTCAGGGGCACTAGTTTCCCCAGCATCAAGGAACCCTTCAAAAGGCAATGCCTGAAAGGCAGCATCCATCGTTGAGGATGACGCACACTTAAAGTTTTAGGAACAGCTTCTTCCCCTCCGCCATCAGATTTCTAAATGGACAATGAGCCCATGTATACTAACTCACTATTTTTTAAATCATTTATGTTCTCTTTTAGCATTATTTTACATAAACTAAATAAGTAGAAATATTTCTGATTGTAATTTATCATGTTTTAATTCTGTGTTGCAATGGACTGCTGCCACAAAGTAAACATTTCACGACAAATGCTTATGATATTAATTCTGATTTTATTTGGCTACCTTGCAAATTTGGATATTCAAAATCCACAACTAAAATGAAAAACAGCAATCTACTGCAAATATTTTGTTTTTAAATCAGAGGCTGGAAATCCAAAATACAAACAGAAAATACTTCAGTCGGACAGCAGCTGAGGAAAGAGACAGAAACAACTCTACAGAGAGTCTGTAGCCTGAAGTATTATCTGTTTCTTGTTCTTCTAATGTTGCCTGACCTGCAAAGCAGTTCCAACATTTTCTGTTTTGATATCAGCATTGCAAATATCATTTTATTAAATCCTCTAGATCTCCTTGAAGATGGCATTGGTGATAGTAACGGACATTTTGCGGGCAGTTCTCAAAATTAATGGATATGCATCTTCAGAATCAGAATCAGGTTTATTATCATTGACGTGTGTCATGGAGTTTGTTAACTAAGCAGCAGCAGTCCAATGCAATAAATAACACAGAAGAAAAAAATGTAAATGTAAATAAGTAAATCAATTACAGAATATGTATATTGAATAGATTAAAAATTGTGCCACAAAGCCAGAAATAATAATATTTAAAAAGTGAGGTAGTGTTCATGGGTTCAATGTCCATTTATGAATCAGATGGCAGAGGGAAAGAAGCTGTTCCTGAATCGCTGAGAGTGTGCCTTTAGGCTTCTGTACCTCCTTTCTGATGGTAACAGTGAGAGAAGGGTATGCTATTGCTAAAATCTGCAGCCTGTAACTTCCCTGTGAAGGAAAGCACAGGGAAGCATAGGGATGTTTGTGAAGAAAAAGCATTTCAGGGTGTCTATCATACAAATTTCTCTGACATTAAATTGGACCTTTGAACCTTTAAGACATGTTGAAGCACACTGGCAATCTTACAATCTCCAGAAAGACTCAGCGAACTTGACTCTTTTGCACAAATCTCATCAGAAAAATTCAAAGTACAAAGTAAATTTATTATCAAAATGCGAATCAGTCACCCCCGTATGCAACACTGAGATATTTTTGGGGATCCACAGTAAATCCAAGAAACACAATGAAATCAATGAAAGACCACACCTTACAGACAAACAGCCAATGTGCAAAAGAGAACAAACTGTGGAAATACAAAAGAAAAAAAATGATATAATAGTAATACATAGGTAAGCAACAAAAAAGGAGAATATGAAATGAAGAGTCCATGAAAGTGAGTCCAATTCAGTGATGAGGTGAATGAAGTTATGCTCACTGGTTCAAGAGCCTGATAGTTGAAGAGTGAAAACTGTTCTTCAACCTGGTGATGTGGGTCTTGAGACTCTTGTATCTTCTTCCTGATGGCAGTGGCGAGAAGAGAGCATCTCTTGGATGGTGAGGTTCCTTAATGATGGTTGCTATCTTCCTGCAATAGTGCTCTGTGTCGATGAGCTCAATGGTGGGGAATGCTTTACCTGTGAAGAACTGGGCTGTATCCATGACTTTTTGTGGGATTTTTCTTTCAAAGGAATTGGGATTTGTTTTAAATTATAAATAAGGTATATGGTGTAGGTAATAACACAATATTCATCTGGCAGAACAGACATGCCAAATATTTCAAGGATTTTTCCAGTTATTTAGTTCAGTAAAGAAATAACTGCTATAGGTCTGCAAGTCGAATTTGTGATCTGGCTTGGATCTCTTGATTGGATTTGTATATTATAATTAATTAGGAAGTAGCTGTTATTGTCTACAGTTAACTGGTCCACATTTGTGAAGTGTTACAATTACTTAGTACACAGGAGTATTTACAGCTCCTGTTTCTTTTAGACGGCCACCTGCAAGAGTAAACAATGAAGCAGACATCTGGAACAAGAGATAAGTGGGAGGAAAAGAAAGAAATAATTCTGCAAGTGCTCCTCCCAAGACCATAGTCACGTTTGCAAAAAAACCTTTTCATTCAGCAAGGCTTCTTCAACACAACTAAAACCAAACACCTATTTGTATTTGAATCAGAATGCATGGGGAAAAAGATTTGTGGATGGTCATAGGTTCCTTGCTGAGGTCTTTAATCTTTGGCTTGCTTTAGTGCGAGGTGTGAGACTAAATTATTTGACTGAGCACTGACTGCTTTTTCCAAGCTTTGCAATCTGATATTGGAGTTGGCTGAAATTCTCTAGCACTCACTACAAAACATCTTGCATCACCTGGCTGGTTAGAGGTCACATGAACCTACTCATTTGAAGAGGGAATGTGGGTGCATGGGGAGGAAAAGTGAAACAATGCTTTAAATTCTTTGCATTTGATAAATTATTTGGAGGTTTTTCTATTAGATATGAATTCTTCTTCATATGTTAATTTATCATTTTGGGGCGGCACAGTAGTGTGCTGATTAGTATGTTTCTCAGTACAGGTGACACGGGTTCAATTCCTGCCATTGCAGGGAGTTTGTACATTCTCCTTATGACCCCATGAGTTTCCTCCAGGTGCTCTGGTTCCCTCCCACTGTCCAAAGGTGTACTGGTTGGTAGGTTAATTGGTCATTGTAAATTATCCCAAGATTAGGCTCAGATTAAATCAGGGGATTGTTGGTCATTGAGGTTCAAAGGGCTGGAAGAGCATATTCTGTGTTCTACCTCAATAAATAAATAAGTAAATTCATTTTATCTTTAGTTGTTTTTCAATTATCTCTGAGCAACACAGACATTCAGAAGTATTCAGAAGCCTTGAGAGTTTTGATAGACAGCAAAACCAGGAATGAAACTTTAATATGTTAATTAAAGACTTTCAGACTGGTGACCAGTCCACAGACCCCTTGGTTAATGGCAGGGGTCCATGGCATAAAAAAGGTTGGGAATCCCTGAGCTAGTCAAATGAGAGTGACAGATCCTGTTCTTACCCTGTGATTCAGTGAAATTATTTGTAGTTCAGGGTCTCGGCACTGGGCGCCAAAACATTCTGGGCTGATCAGACAAATATAAGTTCCAGGAATTGGGAATACAGGTGGCAAGTGCTGGCAATTAGTCCCACTTGGGAATATCAAGCACTTTGTGTCTGAAATGTAATCACCAAAATGCTGACGTTCATTAACCAAATCAAAAAAGTACTTGCAATGCTAATATTTACTTTGCATCTTGTCACGTCAAGAAAAATGTCTCAAAGCACCTGGTAACATAAATTGTTTTTGGAAGTGTAGCGAATGTTGGCTAGAAAACCACAATAGCATCTACTTTAAATGAAGACAAAAGTATTTACTCTGTTTGTCTTTTTTATTTGCATTTTTACGTATCACTTTGAGAAGAACTGTACAATTTCTCCAACTCCCCACCTTTTTTTTTTAAGTCACTTTATCCCTACCATTTTAAGGTTATTATTGATTCTACTTCCACCACTCTTTCCTGTGCTGTACGTCAGATCATTCAAATAGCTACACAATGCTAAGTAGTTCATCCATAGTAGAAGGGCAGCAGATTTCATTTCTTGAAACAAGTCTTGGGCCATTATCTGGGGGACAGGCAATAGCTTCATTTTGATTTCTCCTTTGAAGTACAGTTCTTCCAAAAAATCCAGATGTTCGTTAATATATTGGAGCTGATCTCTATTTATATGGCTGAAAGATTCCGCAAAGTGGAAACATTCAATCTTCTGGCCCAAAAACCATCTGACAGAAAAGCATCAGGATATGCAGTTTTAATAAAGCATTAATCTATCACTTTCTCTTATTTTGTGAATAAAGAATTGGTGAATTTGAATTGTTTGTGGGAACAATATTATAACTTCTGCAGCCTGTATTCAATTCCTGCCACTTTCCCTAAGGAGTATTACGTTCTGCCCATAATCTTGTGGGTTTCCACTGGGTGCACTGGATTCTACACATGTCCTGAAGACATCGGGTTAGTAGGTTAATTATGAGTAATTAACATTGCGTAATAGGATGGTGCGGACTTGTTGGGTCAGAAGGCCCATGCTTATCCCTAAATTTAAAAAATTTAAAAAATAAACTATTCTTCATTATCTGGGCAACATGCACATAATGCTGGAAGAACTCAGCAGGCCAGGCAGCATCTAGGAAAAGATTACAGTCGACGTTTCAGGCTAAAATCCTCCTGCCATCCTGCCGAAGGGTCTCGGCCCGAAATGTTGACTGTACTCTTCTCCAAGATGCTGCCTGGCCTACTGAATTCTTCTAGCATTTTGTGTATGTTGCTCAGATTTCCAGCATCTGCAGATTTTCTCTTGTTTATTTCTTCATTATCTGGACTGAATCTGCAGATTCTGTACTACAAGAAACTATTGAACAGAGCTAAAATGCATAGCCTTCTGACTTCGCAGCAAGCATCCAGATTCTCTCCAATATCAAATCTGGTAAATCATTTCAGTAAAAACTGGTATCACCTGATATATTTATAATTTATTCATCATTAGAATCTGTATCACTACAATTTTTTTTCCCATTTTGTTGCGCATACCATTTGACCATACCAAGCAGAGAGACCACAGTGAAACCAGATTGGTAATAGTGTTCACTTTTTAATAGACTGTTAGATTGTACAATTGAAAATTTAATATAGTCCACAGGTTTAGAAATAGATTGAGCATTCCAGAATTTTCAGCTGTGATGAGAGTTTTACTCTGTTCTGATAGAAGTGCTATTTGTAGAACAGTGCAGTACAAGTATAGGCGCTATACGTGACACTCATAATTGTATAAACCTCATCAGTTCTACATTCAGCCTTCAAAGCTCCAAAGAAAGCAATCTAAGTTTGTCCAACCCCTGTGTTGGGACAGAATCTTTTCACGTTATGTCTCAATAATTTGGATGATGAAATTGATGGCTTTGGTGTAAAGTTTGCAGATGATATGAAGACAGGTCGAGGAGCCAGTAGGTCTGAAGAAATAGAGAGGCTACAGAAAGAAAAAATAAGCAAAGAAGAGGCAGATGGAATACAGTGTTGGGAAGTGATGGATCATGCACTTTGGTAGAAGAATGAAAGGAATATCTATTTTCCAAATGGAAAGAAAATACAAAAAAACTGAGGTGCAAGAAGATTTGAGAGTCCTTGTTCAGAATTCCCCAAATGTTAACTTGCAGGTTGAGTTTTGGGTGAGGAATGCAAATACAATACTAGTTTTCATTTCAAGAGGACTGGAATACAAAAGAATGGATATAATTTTGAGACTGCGTATAGCACTGGTAGGGCCTGACTTGGAGTATTGTGAGCAGTTTTTGGCCCTTCATCTTTGAAAGGATGTGCTGAAACTGGAGAGTGTTCAAAGGAGGGTCACATAAATGATTTCAGGATTAAACAGATTGTCATATGAAAACCATTTGATGGCTCTGAGCCTGAATTGACTGGTATTCAGAAGAATGAGGAATGACCTAATTGAAACCTATTGAATGGTGAAAGTTCGTGATGGAGTGGATGTGGAGAGGATGTTCCTTATGGTGGGAGTGTCTAAAACTAGAGGATACAGCCTCAGAATAGAGGGACATCCTTTCAGAACAGAGATGAGGAGGGATTTCTTTAGCCAGAGAATAGTGAATCTATGGAATTCATTGCCACAGGCAGCTGTGGAGGCTAAGTCTTTATGTACTTGTACCAGTAACAGTGGTGTTAACTGTTCAGGCTAACAAAATGGCTTCTCTGTATTGGTACAATGAAATGGCTTCTCTGTAATGTTATTTAATGCTGTAATAGGTTTCTGTGTCTGGGTTGTTTGGGTTATGACTGCAGATAAGGGGGGAACTAACCAATGGAGAATTGTTATGCTATCTTGTATGTGTGAGCTGAGTGGGAGTTGGCGGTCTTTTTTAGGAGGAGAGCGAGGAGGACGGACGTGTGAGGAGCAGTCAGCGGTTCCAGAGCAGCGGATACTGGATGTCAGCAGTTCAGACAGTGGCTGAAGACTCGGAAAGTCGTTGTGGATGTAACTGGAGGCATGAGCTCCAAGGTATTAAAATATTATGAGCACAAGATGATAAACGTACTGATTTGGCGCCTTTAGGTTATCTGTTTCTATTAACCCATTACTAAGAAATAACTATAAAGTTGCAATTATTTACTCACTTATGGTGTGTTGTCTGGTATTTGTGTTGCAAGCATGTACTGGGGAGGCATTACATCGTATTTACACTGAAGTATCGTGGGCGATGGTGGCTCACCCTTGGCGAACAGGGGTAAATTGGGGGCATGGGAGCTACATACTTTTAAGACAAAGATCAATAGATTCCTGATTGGTCAGGACATGAAGGGATACTGAGGGAAGGCAGGAGAAATGAGCTGAGAGGAAAAATGGATCAGTCATGATGAAATGGCAGAACAGACTGAATGGACAAAATGGCGTAATTTTTCTCCTATATCTTATGGTCTCATTATGGTCTCTACTTATGGCCAATACTCTCCAATCTTGGCAGCATCCTGATTAATTTCTTTTGCACCCTCTCCAAAGCCACTAAACCTTCCTGAAGGAGATGACCAGAATGGCACACAATATCACAAATGTGGCCTAACCAAAGTTTTGCAGAGTTGCAACTTGACTTCCTGACTATCTAGGAGAAGGACCTTGAGCTGAAACGTAACTGTCCAACTCATAACCCAAATGTTGCTCCCACATCTGCAGTCATTCGTGTCATAACTTTCTGATTCTTCTACATAAAGGCTTAACTCCCTGGGTCGCCTCAGGTTCGCTCAGCTTGTTCTTGTATTGGGGGAGCAGCCTTCGGCCCCGCCAAACTAGGTAATCAGCTGGTGTGGATGCTGTGTGATGTCCCTGCCTTGCCCAAAAAACAGACAGTACAACATATGCGATTAAATGAGTACAATTTATAAAGGTTACTATAACTAAGTAATTAATAATGTACAGTATATTTGAAGGAAAAAAAAATAAAGAAAAGGCGCCAAACTTATCAAAGTCCAAACCACTTCATGCACTACCGTTGGAGCTCAATTACTGAAGTCTTCTGGCCACCATTCGATCCCCTCCGAACTCCTCGACTCGCAGCTTAGGACCACCCGAAGTGGTCAACCAAGCACATCTATCTTCATCTCCTCTCCTCGGGGTACCTCCTGGCCTCGGACCCCCGCTTGGGGTCCATTCCTCGCCCAGTTTACAGCATCGCATCCTCTCTCTCTCACCCCCTTGAGCCGACTCCCCAAAAGCCCGCCAACAATAGCTTACAGACTCAGAAGAAAGAACAACATTAATCCCAATTGATTTACAAAGGAATACAATTCTCGTTATCAGTAAATTTTAACCCAAACAAGCTTCCAGCACTCTCTCGCAACAAAGAAGCATTCCTACTTTTAACAAAACAAAGAAGCCATTTTGATTACATACACTGTAATAAAGAAAAAGAAACCCCCTTTACACTACTAAAGTAAAGCATGTCATATATATTTTTACCACCCTTATTTGCTAGTGTTGCTATTTTCAGAAAGCTGTTGATTGAGACCCCAAGATCTCTCTGTCCATCAGTGCTCTGAAGTATCTTGTCTTGTTTATGTTCCCCCTTATATCTGACTTCTATAGTGCAACTCCTCATATCTGCCCAGATTAAATTCTATCTGACATTTCTATGTCGCTATCTGCTGCTGGTCTCCATCCTGCAGTATTCTTTAATGACTTTCCTAACTATCCAACAACCTTTTTTGCTATTCATAGAACTCACTACTCTTGAAAACAGGCTACAATGTCCAGCATCTTACAAATCCACATCCACAGTCAAATCCTCAAGTGCAAAAGCTGCTTTTTCAGAAGGTTCCAGTTATAGCTTCTTTCAAAGTGACCAAAATAGGAATGAACACACATCTCTTCTCAATGTAAAAACAAAAGAATTGTTAATCTTTGTCCAGAGAGCCACAGCAATCATTCTGAAATAATTACTGTCAATAATTCCTCCAAGACTTGAAGACCTATTTTTTTGATGTGCGGATTATCCTTCCTTCAAAACAAATTTGCAAATGTTATTATAAAATGATAAAATATTCTGAAGAGATTTCAATGTAGACATTTTTCCCATGATATGACACAATCTTTACTTTGTGCGTTGCAAAATGTTTTGAAAATTAATTATATGTATGGTCCAGCTGCACGGACGAGGCAGAATAAGAGCTTTGCACAGACTAGATGGGCTGAATGGGATTGTTCCTGTCCTGTAGACTCCATGATTCTACCTTTACTGCCTAGTTTTCAGCCTGTGAAAATTCTTCAATCAGCTATTTGGTCCGGATAATGGAATCACCATTCTGGGATGATACAATACCCTATAGACAGCATCACACAGGAGGTCATACCCTGAAAGGGGAAAATGATATTTGAATTCTGTTTACTATTTTGGCATTTTTGTCAGCTGTCCCTTCAGAATTAACTGCATTGTCAGAGCTGTTAGCTTTTTATATAAATATTTGACAAAGAGAAATATGAAAATGTTTATGTATTCAAGCTTTTGCTATAATAGTCAAAAAGATGAAATACGATAGATGACAATTTGCTTTATTTCTGCTGCACTTTATCAAAATTATTATGCATTTAGAAAGGAGAGTCAGACTCAGCTCTTTGTCAAGGTTTGAACAATCAAGTGCTTCACATTTACTTGAAATACAAAGAACTGATCTGCTGATGTAACTGCTGATGGAATGCCAATGTATATTGCAATGCAAGATCAAAAATTAGCTTCTTTAATGCCTTATAATCATAATTAGCAACATTTAGACTCATTGCCTCTCAAATAAACCACTAATTAATGCAGTTAATTAAGAAAGAATTATTTTACTTTAATCCACATCCATCTAATATTTTCTGCTATGTTCCAGATATCAAAACATTCCTGACAATGGGTTCACACCATCCAAATTGTGTCAAAATGGAATGAAGCTGCTTCATAATGATACAAATGTTGAAGTGTAAATGCTGTGTTCACACTTACAAGTCTGGTAACAGTATGAAGCTTTTTGAGTTTTGCATTGACACTAATCGTGTGGAATCTAAATCAGGGATTTACAGATTTAAGTATACAATAAAGAAGATTGAATTTGTCTGTTTTGTCATACTAAAGTCTTAAATCCATTGCATTAACAATATTGCAGTAATAGCAGTGCAGAGGGCAGTATAGCCAGGTTGCAATCAAGATTGCATTTGTGGTGTGAATGAACCCTTGCTACACCTTGGGAAGTGATCTCACACTTGGCTTTGACATCTTGCTGATCATGGTTGCATTCACAGTAATATACAAGGTTTGGAAAGCGCATATGGTCTCCCTTGGCATTTCCTAGGCATTTCATGAAATTATGCACCGTCTTAGTTAAGTGGCCACTTCTGTGCTTGCTCTCGAAATACACCAGCAAGAACTGCTCACAGATTTGGAGAACTCAGGAGTAAGGTTTTCATCCAGGCATTAGTATTCCCAGTTTTCAAACTGATGGAAAGGCATTGATAAGGTAGTTGAAGATATTTGCACCTCAGTGGCCACTTTATTAGCAATACCTGTATGCCTGCTCATTAATGCAAAAGTCTAATCAGCCAATCATGTGCCAGCAACTCAAAGCATAAAGCATGCAGACACGATGCATGTCAAGCGATTCAGCTGTTCAGACCAAACAGCAGAATGGGAAAGAAATATGATCTAAGTGACTTTGACCACGGAATGACTGTTGGTGTTAGATGGGGTAGTTCAAGTATCTCAGAAACTGCTGATCTGATTTTCCACATATAACAGTCTCTACAGAGTTTTCAGAGAATGATGTTAAAAAAACATTCAATGAGAGGCAGTTCTGTGGGCAAAACTGTCTTGTTAATGAGAGAGGTCAGGGGAGAATAACCAGACTAATTCAGACTGACAGGAAGGTGACTGTAACTCGAATAACCATGCCTTGGGCAGAAGTGCATCTCTGAATGCACAGCACAGCAAACCTGTGGATGAGTTACAGCAGCAGAATACCACAAACATAAAGGAATACTTTCAGGCCACATTGGAAGATACCTCCTGTACCTAATAAATTAGCTACCTAGTGTATCACTTTTTGCATAGCATATGCTGTATCTGATACTCTCTACATTTCATAAGATCAGTGTATTGAAATGAATTGGGGTTAATAATGGTGGGATCTCAGGAAAACCATTAATTTGGCACTTTTGACATAAGACAATTAATAATGATTTGGCCCTCCTTTTGGATTGGCTAGCCTATGAATATTCACAAAGACTTGACCTCACACTAATAATCTGATTGCCAACGGGATGTGGCAGAATGGTATAACTCGGCAAGATTTGTTTTCACCCAGCCTCATACTCATCCTGCTTATCCAGAATTGTAATTCCATAAAACTGGGCATCACATATTTGCCAAAGCAGGGCATGAGGACACAGTAGTCATTGCTGTAACCTCACAGTTTAATTGACCAATGATCAATTCAAATTTTAGATGTTGTTTGTATGGAGTTTGTTTGCTTTTCCAGTAACCATGGCACTTTAATTTCCTGCCACATCCTCCTACATTTGCAAAATATATTGATAGGTTAGTTGACCACTATAAAACATGTCCTATTTCAAATAAGTGAAATTAGAATCAATTGTCACATCAGAGAGAATCTGTTACAAGGGCAGAAAAACAGGACCAAGATAAAAACAACAGGGGAGTGGGACAGATGTGATTGTTCCGTTGTGAGATAGCTTGGAGTCAGTAAACTAAGTATTCTCATCCTTTCTTGTAATAAGTGGACCCTGTGCTGGAACATTTTTTAATCTTCCTTCTCAACATTGATTCTCTGTCTTGACCATCACGATAGAGTGAGGAATATGCCAGGCCAGATGATAAGAAAACATCAAGAGCTTTAGAAACTATTCTTGGACTTCAGCCAGGTACAGGTATCGATTAAGACCAACATTTCGATGACTAACTCTGCCATGTTCTAGTTCTGTTATGAATTCAACCCATTAATGACAATTCAGCTGCCATGCAACAGCAGAGGATGTCCTCAATGTTCACAATGAGATATAACTTCTACAAAAAATGTACCATAGTCTCTCCTACCAATATTGCATTATGAAAAGTGATTTTTTGACAATGACTCTTGGTATACACAGCCAATTCAGTCAGTGGTGGTGCTATCAAGCCTTTCTTCCTCTTTAACTCTGTAGTCTTCCAATGTTCTGTTCCAATTCCATTCCAATGCTACTTCCAAGTCATGGTCAATAAGCAGGATTACTTCTTCATGAGAAGCAGATAGTGTTCATTGGCAAGCTCTCAAGCCATGTAGTTTTGTGGGATGCAGGGCTCACACTGAGCACTCCCCGTTAAATGTTTATTCATTGATTTTTTTTGTTATCTCTGGTGCACCTTTCTTGCCAATCAGCCAAAGGTGCTGATGGAGATAATGACTGAAAAGCTCAGTTAATGCTTGATTATAAGTTAAGAAAAATCACCAAAATTTGTTGCATTTTCAAGAGGATTTTTTTTAAATATAATTGTTGTAACCTACTTTGTTGGACAATGCCAAGAGTCATTGATGTTAGTCTACAGCCATGGAAACAGCAGACTACATATGGACAGCAAATTTTCTTCTCCATTGATAATTAGCCAGATGGGAAGGTATGAGCAACTTCTTTATATCAGAGTCACCATCACAAGGACAAGCTTTCTTATTTTAAAAAAATTGCTTTGCTTAGTGAAGTAAATAAAAATTCTGAACTCATTGAACTCTCACCTCTAAATTATTTCTCCAAGTCTCCAGAATAAAATACAACCACTATGCTGCTCTCTCGCAAGTTCTACCTGAAAACCTGAAACACAAATATATTTGCCCCCTCTCCCTTCCTCAAAAGTAACATTCTATTGAAAATTAATAAAAGGATGTAAAGATAAGATCTGGAAGACAGTTTATTTATATTACCATAGGAACATCTTTAAAAGGGTACAATCAATTTCCAATGTAGATCAGTGCATACAGAATTCAAAGGAACATTAAAAGTAAGCATTCCAAGCACTCCTGTTCAAGGAGGAGGGCTAGCTCTGATAACAAAGGCTTGGATAAAAGGCAGTATACAGAAACGATTATAGCTCTGAAAAATCAAGAAAGAATATCACCAGTTTTGGTGTAGTGAGAGATCAGAAATGGGCAGAAATAAAAATTGCTGGAGTTATTTATAGACCCCTGAAAGGTAAGGGTAATCTATGGCATCATGAAAATCAGGAAGTTAGTGGCACATGCACAAGGAAAATACATTAAATACATTCATCCTGGAGGACTTCAATCCACACAAAACTGGGATACCCAGATTAGTAGTAATAATGTAGTAATAATCAAATCATGGATGTCAAAAAACATTGCTAAATTGGTAAAATTGCTTTACTGTTGTCATGTGTGCCAAAATACAGTAAAAAGTTTTGTTTTGCATGCCATCCATACACATTATTTCACTGCGACAGTGTACTGACACAGTACAGGGAAAGCAACAGAATGCAGAATACAGTATTAGTTACAGAGAAAGTGCATGCAGTCAGATTGCGTTCTAACTAATAAAATTTACTGTTATGTAACTTAGTAAGGGTTAAGTAATATCCTCATGATTAGGTTTCCTTAAGAGAAGAGCTTTCATAATATGTATTGTAAGTCTTTAAATGATTTAGTTCTCTTGGAAATCAAGCACCATACATAAACAAAAGAAAATGAGTTATCAGGTGTATGTCAGTTATGAGTAATCAAATTAAAAGGTATGATACTAAGTGAATAATGGTTACTAAATATGGACGAGAAAGACTGTAGATGCTGGAGATCCAAATCAACACACACGAAACGCTGGATGATCTCAGCAGGTCAGGCAGCATCAATGGAAATGAATAAACAGTCACTGTTTCGGGCCAAGACCTTTCTTCAGGACAATAAAGAATTACTGCTCAGATTATAACAGAAGTGTATCTATTTAAGGCATAATAACTAACAGTAAAATTTGTTTAACCAAAGAAATGTTGATGGCAATATTAGAAAAAGTCTTATAAGATTTTATAATAAGGAGCGCCATGGTAGTATAGTGGTTAGCTCGACACTATTACTACTCAGGGTGTTCCAGAGTTCGTAGTTCAATTCTGGTACTGTCCATAAGGAGTTTGAACATTCCCCCTGTGAATATGTGGGTTTCCTTCCACATTTCAAATACCTACTGGTTAGTAGGTTAATTGGCCTCCGTAAATTCTCATGTGACTAGGCGGGAGTTAAATAGGTGTGTTGCTAGGCAGAGTGGCTCAGAGGGCCAAGGGCCTACCTATCTCAAAATGAAATAAATAAAATATTGTCAAATGTACTGAGATTGAATGAAAAACTTTACATTACAACAATGCTTAAGTCTGAGGATTGGGAAAATTTAAGAATACACAAAGAGGAAAATGATAAGCAGAAAGGGAAAGAAAAGCATGAAAGATGAATATAGGCATAGAAGTTTCTCTAGTTAGGTAAAATGGAACAGATTAGCAGAAGTTAACCTGAGACAGTGACAAGAAAAAAAATATCTTGGGGAATACATGTCTCTTTTCACTGAAGATGTAGAAACTTTCTGGAAATAGTAAAGAACCTGTCTGAGGTGAATTAGGAGCTCACAAAAATTTGCACCAGTGAAAACAATAGCTTTGGAGACAATAATAGAACCAAAGAGCAACAATAATTACCTCAGAATTTTATGGCTACATCCTAAGATCTTGAAAGAGGTGGCTGTGCAGAAACTAGATAAACTGTGGCCATCTTCAAACATTCCATGAATTATCAAGTAGTTGTGAGAGATTGGAAGTTACATGTATAACTACTCATTTTAAAAGAGGAGGAGAGAAAAGAGGGAATGGCAGATTAATTAGCCTGACATCATCAGTAAAGAAAAATTATAATCTATTATTAATAAGCATTAACAGCACACTCAGGAAAGTAATAATACAAGTACATGCTGTCATTATGAAATCACAAAAGTCAAAGTTCAGGTTGACTATCTGTTAGCTTTTTTAAGGTTGTAACTGGCAGATTAGATCAGAGGTATAAACTTCCGTAAATGTATTTGGTCTTTATTAAGACCTTCGATAAGCTACCACAGATGAGGTTTTTAAACAAGATGAGAGTCCACATGATTCTGGGTAACATAGCAGCATTGGTAGGCTAAGTATTTTTAACCTGCAGAAAACAGTAAGATTAAATACTGTCACTGTCAAGTTGGGAGGCTGTGATTAGTGGGGTGCCATAAGGATTGCTACTGGGGACAGCATACACCAATGACTTAGATGACGAGAACCAGGTCCAATAAAGCCAGGTTTGTTCTTAATACACAGTTGTGTTCTGTGGGGAGAATGTAGAATGGCTTCAAGGGAAAAAAGAATGGGTGAATGGGTGATAATGTGGAAGATGGAAGATAAAAAATAATAATAGTTACTCAGGTTGATATAAACACAAAAAGGAAGAGGCTTGTTTTAAATGGTGAGTTAAGAGAGATCTAATTGTCCTTGTACATCCCTCACTGAGAGCTATTGTGCAGGTAGAGTAGGGATGAGTTATGTTAGCCTTTACAGCAAGAATAAAGACATCTTACTGTAATTAAAGAGTGCCCCTAGAGATACTGCACCTGGAATACTGTGTGCAGGTTTGGTTTTCCTCTCGAAGGAAGCATTGTGAAGGCTTATCAAATTGATTCCTGGTACAGGATTTTGTCCTATGAGTAAAGGTGAGACACACTGAGTCCACATGCTCTGTAGTATGTCTCAATGAAACGTACAGAATTCTTACAGGGTTCAATAAGAATGATGTTCCTAGAACCAGAAATCACAACCAGAATCAAATCCTGTCGCTGCCTGAAAGGACTTTGTGCATTCTCCCTGTGACCATGTGGGGTTCCTTCGGTTGCTCTGGTTACTTCCCACAGTCCAAAGACATACGGGTTAGTAGATTAATTGTTCATTGTAAATTGTCCCATGATTAGACTTGGATTAAATTAGGGGAGATGCTAGGTGGCATGGCTCGAAGGACCGGAAAGCCCTATTCTGCAATGTAGCACAATAAATAATTAAAAATCAGGTTTATCGTTACTGTTTAATATAGCATAAAACTTCTTTTATGACAACAATACTGTGCAAAGAGGATGACAATGTAGAGACATGTCTCTACCAAAGGAGGAGCAAAGAGCTCCTTCCCTCCACTCTGAGGCAAGGTGTAGCACCTGCTTAGCCCCCGTGACCCCACACCGATCACCAGGAAGACAATCTCTGAGAAGTATTGATAATGATTGGAGTCATCCGTCTTATAAAGGCACTGCACAGAAGAAGGCAACAGCAAACCACTTCTGTAGAAAGAATTGCCCAGAACAATCATGGTCATTGAAAGACTGTGATGGTCCGCATCATACAACATGGCACATGATGAACAAATGAAACACGCAAAGGCATAAAATCACTGCAAATTATAAAACAGGTAATTTGTGCAAAAAGGAATAGTAAGGTCGCATTCATGAGTTCATGGATTGCTCAGAAATCTGATGTCAGAGGGGAAAAGGCTGTTTCTGAATCATTGAGTGTGGGTCTTCCAGCTCCTGTAACTCCTTCCTGATGGCAGGAATGAGAAGAGGTTTCTTGAAGATGCTCTCAGTGGTGGGCAGGGGTGTGCCAGTAGTGGAACTGGTTGAGTTTATAACCCTGTGGAGTTTCTTGTGATCTTGTCCGTGCATTGGAGGCTTAATATCAGACTGACATCTTTTACTTTTACTGTATGTTTTTTTCCCTATTTTTCTTAACTGTATGTCAGTGTTTTAATTAAAGGAAGTGCCTTTAACTAAATAATGTTTTTCTGTTATTTTTAACCATTCATATTCTGATCCATTCAACTACTTCTGAGTATTACCAAATATTAGAGACATTTAAAAGAGTGAAGCAGAGACACAGGAGATTCTGCAGATGCTGGAAATCTGCAGCAACACATACGAATTGCTGGAGGAACTCAACAAATGAGGCAGCTTCTGTGGAGGGAAGTAAACAGTTGACGTTTTGCGCAATGACTCTCCATAGCACTAAAATGAAAGGCTGTGGATCGAAAATTCATCTGTTTATTCCCCCCTCCCCCCCATAGTTCCAGCATGATCTGCAGAATTCCTCTGGCATTTTATGAATATTGTTAACAGACTGAGGGATGCCTTGACAGCAGCGACCTAGCAAAGGCACCCAGAGCAGTCCTGGGGTCAGGGTGTCAGGTGTTGCTATCTGAGGCTCAGTTGGCAAACACGCTTGCTTCATCTTGTGACAGGGCAGAAGCTTCCTACATGACACGTCTTGCAAAGCTGCTGCAAGTGAAACTCAGTCACAAGTTTCGTGAGGAGTCAAACTCAGATGATGAATTGAATCAGGCATAATCCATCCCATTAAAAATTGTAGTGCAGATCAACACTGCTGTTACAAATCATCTTGGTCAGTTTTCTTACATACCAAATCCGTAAAGATAAGCGTACATATCTGGTATCTACTACTACAAACAGGCATGAGCAGGAGCTTCATCATTCATAGGAAGGTGAGGAATTCTTAAACTCCTATAGTTTAGGTTTCACCTCACAGTAGCAGCAAGCAGATGACATGGAAGGGCAGTGAAGTAAAAGAAACTTGAAAAGCAACAGAGAAGTTTCACCATGGAAATTGATGAGGGAGTCAATGATAATGAGGGCAGACATTTTTCAAATTTTGGAAAGTCGCAGATGACTCACAGTGGAATAGGCCATTCCAGCCCTTTGAGACATGCCACTTAGCAAGCCCCGATTTAACCCTTGCCTAATCACAGGACAATTTACAATGATCAATTAATCTTTGAGAATAATTCCAGGAATGAAAGGGTTACCGTATGAGGAACGCTGGCAGCTCTTGGGCTGTATTCCCTGGAGTTCAGGAGAATGAGGGGGGATCTCATAGAAACACTTTGAATGTTGAAAGGTCCGAACAGATTAGATATGGCAAAGTTATTTCCCATGGTAGGGAAGTCTAGGACAAGAGAGCATGAAGGATGTCCATTTAGAACAGAAATGTGGAGAAATTACATTAGCCTGAGGGTGGTAAATCTCTGGAATTTGTTGCCACGAGCAGCTGTTGAGGTCAAGTCATTGGATGTATTTAAGGCAGAGATAGATAGGTTCCTGATTAGTCAGGGCATCAAAGGGTATGGGGAGAAGGTAGTGGAGTGGGGATTACTGGAAGAATTGGATCAGCCCATGACTGAATGGTGGAGCAGACTTGATGGGCCGAATGGCCTACTCCTGCTCCTATATCGTATGGTCTTCTAACCAATACATGTTTGGACTGCGTGAGCAAACCAGAGCATCCAGAGGTAACAGACACAGTCACAGGGAGAACTTACAGATAGCAATGGAAATTGAACCCATGCCACCAATGCTGTAAAGCACTGTGCTAGCCACGTGGCAGCACGCTTGGTTGCAGTGGCCACTCAGGTCTAACAAATGGTGACTTAAACATTTTATAAAATACCGCATGTCCAGTTCATTGGCTCATTGGCGAGACTGACGGGGGGTGGGGGGGTGCTGCATGGCCTCAGTTGTTGTGAGAACTCAGCCTTCATGCCCTGGCATCGCCTGTTACATCCACCCAAGGGAGGAGGTGCCTGAGGTGGTGTGGCCAAGAACAGAGGCAAGGCAGATGCGCTGAAATCTGTGCTAGGTTAGGGGCTAGCAGCTTTAGGCCGACTCTCCAGTGTTGGCTCGTTGGAAGACAATTTGGATTACCTTCACCTGTAGCTGATCCAGCACGTGATGAGAAACTGTTGCGTACTAGCTCATGCAGAAACATGGCTCCAGGTTAACATCCTATACGCCATCCATCTTTAAGGCCATGCCACTCAGGGACTCATGCTGATTTTTTTGTGTGACTGGATGTGTTATCTTAGCTATATGCGCTGTGTGTGACTGTATGCACTGTATTTTGCACTTTAGCCCCGAGGAATATTCTTAGGCTGTATACATGTGCATGATTGAATGGCAATTAAATTTGAACCTGTATCAATGGAACAATTTGCGTTCGATCTGAGCTGCAGTCTACACTCAGAAGCTGGATCACAAACTACTGGAATCCAGTGGTGAAACAGGAGTTTTGGCATCCAACCTGTGGAGCATCTCCAATTTCCATGTTAAGCATGCCGCTGTTGATGCACTGACCCATTGACCAGAGGAAAGTGCATGTTTAAAGATTAGCTTTATTTGTCACACATATACGTTGGATCATACAGTGAAATGTGTCGCTTTGTGCTAACGACCAACACAGTACGAGAATTGTGCTAGGGGAGCCCGAAAGAGTTGCCATGCTTCCCATGCCAACATAGCATGCCCACGACTCACTAACCCTCACTGTATGCCTTTGGAATTTGGGAAGAAAATGGAGCACCTGAAGGAAACTCACACAGTCACAGAGCGAACTCACAGACAGGGGTGGGAAGCAAAACCAGAATGGCAATCACTGCAGCAAGAAGGTGTGAGTATGCTACCATGCCATCCTGTGTAGCAATTCTGTGGAATGTAATAGCCCACGTGAAGCACTATTGGCCTATACTTTTCTAACTACACATTGAGAGTTTGCAGCATTACAGGATACAGAACACAGAATAGTACAGCACAGGAACAGGCCCCTCATTCCATGATGTCTGTCATGGTCCCAGCTGAACTGTGGCAGGCATCATTGTTTCAGCGCTCCAATTCCCCAGGGTATAGTTAGGTGCCACTGTCCCTTTAAGACTTAGTCTGTCAACTATTGCCTGCCACATTCCTTTATGAAAGTCTGTACTTTAAGGCCTCGAGCTGAGCCCTCTGCTCAGTTGTAGGAGTCCCATTTCAATACCACTGCTTGTGGTTTCACCTTTGCACTTCACATGTATCATCCTGTTTACTTCCAGTCTAGGTCTGAATTAGTTCACTACCATCCATTGCTCTCTCATTACAATGCCAAATTAAACCACATCTCTTCTGCTGGTACATTCTCCATTTCCCTCCATTCCCTACACGTTCATGTATCAATCTAAAATCCTTTTAAACCCTTTCTGCTTCCACCACTACCCGTGGCAGTCTGTTCCAGGCACCTCTGTGTAAGATAACTTGCCCTGCACATCTCCTATAAACTCTCCCCACTCAGCTTAAATGTGTGCCCTTGAATACTTGATCATTTGTAATACAAGCTTGAGTTGAATTTGATTACTCTTGGCATTGAAGCCGAATGCTGAAAGACCGGAGTGGAGTGGACAAGGTGAGGATATTCCCATTAGTAGGGGAGCCTGCAATCTGAGTTATAGAATAAACAGGCATCCCTTTAAAAAACTGATATGAGGAGGAAATCCTTCAGCCAGAGGGTGGAATCTGCGGAACTGGTTGCCACAGAGGGCTATATTAACCAAGTCGTTGGGTGTAATTAAAACAGAGATTGATGGGCTTCTGATTGGTAAAGAGAATAAAGGTTATGGAAAGAATGCAGGACTGAAACAAAAAGAATCAGATACCATTGTATGCCATAGCAAACTCAATGGGCCGGATGGCTTAATTCTGCTCCTATATCTTATGGTCTTTGTCTGTATTTAAATATAAACCATCATAGGTTTGTCAATTTGCTAAGTACCTTGTTCTTATCCTTCCCCATTGGTAACCTGATGAGAAGAAACAGAGAACAAAACTAAAATCATTGCTTCACTAAGCGGTCTCCAACACTTCCTTTATTATGAGCACTTTTAGCTGGCAGTCTTAATTTACCTGTTCCATCTTGTTTACGCTTTGAGGCATAGAAATAACAGAAGATGTGCAAAATAATTGCACCACAGCACAGCCAAATAGCAATAACCAGAGGCTTGTTCAAAGTTCGGCACACCGATTAACGTTAAAGTAAATTACATTTTGTAGTATTAAATGTATTGCCCTAGAATTCTGCACGCAGCATAATTGTTTTTCTTCAGTCCTCTTCCCCCACCCCCACTTCCTGCTGAATGTTCATCCTCTGCCACAGAACAATTCTGCAGTCAGTGGTTGAGATATCAGAGGCAAATCACTGAGCAAGGTTGTGATGGGTCTGGCTGGCTGCCAACTGAAGGTTTTAATCAACCTCAAAGTCTCAGGCTGTGGTTGTGCCGTGGCACAGGCCTCACCCCTACCACACACTGATGACCTATTGACAACTGACAACCTAAGGCGCTTGACATTTAATGTGGGTAATATAGAATGAAATAACTAAAAAAAACCTTGCATAACATGCTAGAAATTAATAAAATCCACAAATATAAAGCCAGCTAACCAGGTACATGGATATACCTATTCCCTCCAGTTTTATGTCCTGATACAAGTTTTTTTAAAAAAGGTTCAAAGGTTCATTTTATTGTCAGAGTATAAATGTATAATACAACTTTGATCTCTGTCTACTTTGATAGTTGTCTACTCTCGATAGCCATTAAATGAGGTTGGGCTGCTTGCATTGGAGTGAATCTAAAGGTCTACAGTCCATTCAACCTCCAATTCTGGATGCCGGTGCTCAGCGCTGAGTCCAGCAATGGAGGAGATCAGGTGTCCCAGCTAGCCTACAAAGAAGGTATCACCAAGAATCAGAGATGAGCGGATTTATGAGGGCGATGTCACCAAAGGTCAGAGGCGAGCTGACTAATGAGGGGAAATGCACCAGGGATCAGGCACAAGCTAATCTAAGAGGTCAATGAAACCAGCCAGCGTGATTGTGTAGTGGTGTAATGCTATTAAAGCTCCAGTAACTTGGTTTCAATTCCTAATGTCATCTGTAAAGAGTTTAGATGTTTTCGCCATGACCACGCAGGTTTCCTCTGTACAAAGATGTACAATTTGGCCTTTAATGGGTCATATGGCTGTAATTGGGTGGTGCAGACTCATTGGGTATGTTACCATGCTCATTTTCTAAATAAAGTAAATGTCAGTGAGGAGCTGACTTACAAGGAAGATGTCAATAAGGGCCAGAAGATAGACATATTTTCAGACTCTTCAACTGTTAATAAGAGAGTCTTTAATTTTCAACTTGTGTAACTGAGGCTGTGGATTTTTTTTTCTCTCTTAATCTTGAAATTAGAGTATAATACTAATGTCCAGAAAAGTATAGGTAATTACCACAGAACTGTGCTTACGGAGGTCTTCTTGGCGGAGAGACAATGGATATTTTGCACCATACGATGGGACTTTTGTAAACAATGTTACTCACTAAAAAGTAGAATGCTGCATTACTTATGTTGTATTATTTTTACACATCACAGGCAAGTCCTTAACCCATATAAGAAATTGTAAGAGCTCAGCTCATAGAAACAACTATTAATCTGGCATAATTGATTGTAGAGTCTATCTTTAGCCATTTAACTACTGAACAAAGGGAGAAATCCATGCATTTCTAGTTCCATCATCCCAACCATGAACACCTCACTGCTCTACTGAAAATCCAGCAGTGCTATATGGGATGTCTTCAGCAACAAATGTTGTACCCTTTCCTTTGCTGACTCACATTTACCCTTTTGAAGAATTGACTCTGCACAGTTTGGAAATATCTCCAATGTCCATAAGCATGCAGGATCTCATTGAATCCTGTTGAATATTGAAAGGCCGACAAAGAGTGGATGCGAAGGGATTGTTTCCAATAGTAGGATAGTCATGGACCAGAACAGAGGAACTTCCATTTAGAACAGAGATAGGAAGGAACCTCTTTAGCCAGAGGTTGGTAAATCTGTGAAATTCATTGCAAAAGATGGTTCTGGAGGCTAAGTCACTGGGTATATTTAAAAGTGGAAGTGGATAGGTTCCTGATTAGTAAGGGTGTCAAAGGTTACAGGAAGAAGGCAGGAGAATAGGGTTGAGAGGGATAATAAATCAGCCATGATGGAAAGGGGAACATACTTGATGGGCTGATTGGCCTAACTCTGCTCCTATATCTTATGGTCTTAACAGTTTGTGACATATATTGAATGAAAGCGTATTGCTCACTAACATTATTAAGCAGATAAATCACTATTAAAATGAAAGTGTTGAAGGCAGAGAAGACATAAAACACTTTGTTCAAAAGATCTCGGGAGAGAATGACTGTTGTTTCAAAAATCAATGGTAACTCAATGGATGACAAGTTGCAGAGCAAGCATGCTGTAGATATAGGCTGTATGTTGTCAAGACATGCTTGTTTACTGACATTAATAGAAAAGTGACTCTAAGGGCCATTTCAGGAATTATATTTGTAGGAAATCAGGATACAGATTCAAAGTAGCTTACTCCTGGATTTGGCATATAATGCAATAAGTCTTTCATTTCCCAACGGCTGCCTACTTCTAATAAAAGGTACGAAAGTTGTTCATAACTAAAGCAGCATTGGGTGAATAACTCACATTCACCATGTTCCTGGAAAACCTTGAAGATCACAAACCATTTCAATTCATTATAGTAAAAACTATTTTCTCAGAGAGCAGTCTCTTGCTTAGAATTGGGAAAAAAAAGTTTCACATACAAATTAGCTCCTCAGACTTTTTTTTGAAACTTAAATAATTAAGAAGTCCTCTGACAGAATCACAAATTAGAATCTCAACATTATCATTATCAACTAACAGGGCCAATCATGTGTCTAGCATTCTTTGATTAGCCCAGTAGCAATTCCCACATAAAACTATCCAAATGCACCACATGGATGTTTACTTAATGCAAAAGTGTAATTTGCTGGAGGCACTGAGAGAGAACAAGCACTGCAATAACCTAAGACTTTTGCAAAATATCATGTCTTTGGACTATTATGATGACATACAATAGTACTTACACCCACAGCCCTCCCCACTGTTGACAGCATCTACAGAAGATTGTGGCTGAAGAAGGTGGAAGTTATCATCAAGGATCCCCACCATCCAGGTCACGCCCCTTTCTCACTACCACCATTAGACAGCAGATACCAATAGTTCCACACCAGCAGGTTTAAGAACATGCACTTTCATAAAGACTTCACTTTCTTGAACTGTTCTACAGGACCCTAGGCCACCTTTTAAACAACTATGGATTTAACTATTTGTAACTTTTTTGCACTAAAATCTTGTTTTCCACCTTCTAATGTAGTTTATGCATAATTAAGGTATAATTTATATTGTGTGTTTTGTCTGTACCAATGTGCTTGTGACAGCTTTTCATTTGCACTACACCCCACTATACTTGTGCACATGACAATAAAGTCGATGACTTAACTTAAATTGACAATGCAATGACAACCAATTGATTGATTGTAAAAATTGGTTCTTCAGGCAAAACAGAAGCAGTGTTTGCAAACTTAGCCCTCCTTTTTCATTCAACTCTGGAATATACCACGAGAGTTAGCAATTTGTTGAAGCATAACAGAACATAATTGTCCTGTAAAAACAAATGCTTGAAATTTGAAATGATAATGCGGAAAAAAAAAACTGAGGATACTCAGCAGATCAGACTCCATCTATAGGGAGAGAAAAAGAAAGTCAAGGTTTCTTCAGAATGGGAAAAAATCAACTCTGGAAAATCAGAACAACAAAAAAAAGAGATGCCAAAAATCTGAAAACATAAAAAAGAAAATAAGAAAATACTCAGCAGGTTGGGGAAGAGAAACAGCATTAATGTTTCAGGTAATGACATTCATCAGAACTGGGAAGGATCTTGCTTAGCTTGAATATCTTTCCCTTTCTTTTCAGCATTAAACTTCATAGTTTGTTGGTCTGAGATTTCACTTGTTTTATATATTCACTGACAAAAGTGTGGAACAAAATGTTAAACTTATGAACTATTTACATTTAACTTCCTGGTTGCCTTGACAGTCCAGAAGCTCTATCATGAACTGCAGAAACAGAACATAAAAACTGTAGCTAAGACTAGAAGAAAGATAAAAGAAGACATTAAAATATTTTAAAACTTTACAAATAAATTAATTTCATTGTGGTTCTGATATTTTCTGGTATATTTCACAATTTGGACCATTCTATGTTATATATGCAAAAAAAAAGCCAATGGTACAAATGTGTGTGTGTGTGTGTGTGTGTGTGTGTGTGTGTGTGTGTGTGTGTGTGTGTGTGTGTGTGTGTGTGTGTGTGTGTGTGTGTGTGTGTGTGTGTAGATATGGGATGGGAACAGATTATTTCATCTACTTAACAAAATTATGCAATTCTCAATTCTTATATGTCAGCTCCTGTTTTAATATTATGTATCACCTTTGCTAAAAGAAAATCCCAGTTAGTCAAATCAAATGGGAGTTGACCTTTCAAACTGGCAATCAAATTGAACTTTAACCTATTTTATTCATAAAAATGCAGTTGTTTCATGAAGAGAAAAATGGTGCAGGTTTTCACTGACTTGTGACAGCCACAATCTGGTTTAAATTAAAGGTGATTTTGAAGCTGGGTACACAGAATTTTCTATTTATATCTCTCCTTTTTACGTCTCAGGATATTACTAAGAATTTATTTTGAAGTAGTAACATTCATTGTAGACGTAGAGTGTAATTTTAGTTCTGTTCATTTTTTTTTAGAATATAACAGGGGACTGATCATGCAGTAAACTGGTCAGGTTGAGTCGATCCTGTTTTTTTACATCAGAGCATCTCTGGGAGGTTTCTCACATCATCAGGTAAACACCAATGTCTTAACCAACTATTTGGCTTGAAGCCTGGCTAGTTTTGGAGTCCAAGTCTTTGATACCACAGCTGGGATGTTGTCCGGTCCCATTGCCTTCACTATATTCTGTACTTCCGACTATTTCATAATAGCACATGGAGTAAACCAAGTGGATGAGCAAGTTCTTCTCTGATGCTGTGGATCTCAGCAGGAAGCTGCTATGGATCATCCACTCAGCTCTTCGTCTCCTTTCACAACTGCAGGGTATCAATCTGATCTGATGTTTGTGAGATGGAAAAGTTCTGTCTTTGCATGCTGTTTCTGCTGCTTAGCATGAACTTGGTTCTGCAGGATGTAGCAGTTTCGCTAGACTGACACCTCATTATTTTTCCAAATACCTAGTGCTGCTCCTGCAAAACTTTTCTATACTCCTCCTTGAACTAGACTGATAGTATGGCTTGAGGGAAATGGCAAAGGAAGAGATATACTGGGTGATGAGACTACAAATAAGGATGGTGCGTGTTTTTGATGTAGATGATGGTTCACAACACCATATGGCTGCTCAGTTTTTAAGTTGCCAGATCTGTTCCCTGTCCATTTTATTTGTAGAGTTGTGGAGGAAATCCTTAGTGCAAGGACTGTGTGTTTGTTACTTCTACCAATGTATCATGGACACATTGATGAAGACAAGTTCAAAAGGTTGACATTCCATGTTGCTTCAGTCAACACATGCTTGTCTAGCAATGATGTCCTTCAATATTGGGTCAGCTCAGTCTGTGTGGGCACAGTCAAGCAATTATCAGTTTCAGAGATCTTAAAGTATATTTTGTGTCCTTACTACTTTCTTCGAGGTATTTTATTCAACTCGGAAGGGCACTGATTCATCAACTGAGGGAGGACAATGAAAGTGTTAATCAGAAGTAGCTTTCTGCAAGTTTGGCCTGATGCCATAAGAACTAAGACTTGAGGTGATGCCATAAGGTGAAATGCTTAAGGGGAACATGAGAAGAAGCTTCTTCACTCAGAGGGTGGTGAAAAGAGTGTGTAACCAGCTGCCAGCGCAAGTGGTGAATATGATTTTGATCTCAATGTTTAAGAAAAGCTTGGATAAGTATGTGGATGAGAGGTGTACGAGGTTATGGTCCGGGTGCAGGTCAATGTGACTAGGCAGTTTAAAGGATAACATGAAAACATAAAACATAGAAATCTACAGTACATTATAGGCCCTTCAGCCCACAATGTTGTGCTGCCCATGCAATCTACTCTAGAAACTGCTTAGAATTTCCCTACTGCATAGCTGTTTATTTTTCAATGCTCCATGTACCTATGTAAGAGTCTCTTAGAAGACCCTGTTGTACCCACCTCTACCACCTTCACTGGCAGTGCATTCCACACACCCAGCACTCACTGTGTGAAAAATTTACCTCTGACATCCATCCTGTACCTATTTCCAAGCACCTTAAAACTATTCCCCCTCATATTAGCCATTTCAGCTCTGGGAAAAAGCCTTTGGCTATCCACATGATCAATGCCTCTCATCATCTTATAAAGCTCTATCAGGCCACTGCTCATCCTCTGTCACTCCAAGAAGAAAAGGCCGAGTTCACTCAACCTATTCTCAAGAGGCATGCTCTCCAATTCAGGCAACAGCCTTATAAATCTCCTCTACACTCTCTACATAGTATCCACATCCTTCCAGTAATGAAGTGACCAGAACTGAACACAGTACTCCAAGTGGGGTCCAAACAAGGTCTTATATAGCTGTAACATTACATCATGGCTCTTGAATTCAGTCCCACAGCTGATGAAGGCCAACACACTGTACACCTTCTTAACAACACTGTCAACCTGCACAGCAGCTTTGATTGACCTATGGACCCGGACCCCAAGATCTCGCTGATCCTCCACACTGCTATGAGTTTTATCGTTAATATTACATTCTGTCTTCAAATTTGACCTACCGAAACAAATCACTTCACATTTATCTGGGTTGAATGCCATCTGCCTCTTCTCAACTTAGTTCTGCATCCTGTTGATGTCACGTTGTAATCACTGACAGCCCTCCAGACTATCCACAACACTGCTAACTTTTGTGTCATCAACAAACTTACTTACCCACCCCTCTACTTACTTATCTAGGTATTCTACTTCCACATCCAGGTAAGATTTGGCACAGTCTAGATGGGCTGAAGAGACTGTTTCTGTGCTGTAGTTTTCTACAGCTCTATCACTTGATGGAGTCTGGAGACAATGCATAGGACTGCAAAGGCGAGCCCATTCCACCAGCCTATCACTGTATTGCCCCTTTGTTGGACAAGATATATCAAAGGACTGGAGCAAAGGAGGCATCTTATTTGTAAGGTCTGATTTCTTGAGTGTGAAAATCTCTAGCTGTTGTTTGACCAGTGTGTGGGGCAGCTCTTCAGTTTAAATGGCAGTCCACAGATATTTGAGGAGAGGATTTCGCAAGGTTGTCTAGCGGTGAGTGACTTCAGTGTGCCCAAATGCAGTTCCTACATTGGTTTCAGTCTGGATGAAGGGTCTCAATCCAAATCATAATATTTCCCACCATAGATGCTGTCTGACCTGCTGAGTTCTTCTGGCACAATTTTGTGTGCAATTTTATTCCTCCTCTGTTTGAGGTAGCTGTAATCATACAACTCAAAGGCTTGCAAGACCACTGAGAGGTCATGTAAAGTCAACCACATGTTAAAGTTACATAATCCAACTAAGCTATTGTGGTCAAGATACTTTCTGTAAAGAGATTTCCAAACTTGTGTCACTAAATGCCCCGAGCCTCAGTTTAACCCATTAAACATCTTTCATGTTTAAGTGTAAGCTCTCACTTAAACCACTCAAGGGCAAGACTGGACTTTTCAAAATTGTCTTTATGGGGTACTTGCAAACCGTGAATCAAACCATACAGATGACAACTTTGAAACTCTATCAATCAAATAAAAAAAATGTTTTGCATCTCTGTAATTTAGGCAATATTTTGAGAAACTAACCAGGCAGCAGGGTATTCTAGATCTGCAATGATGTAATGAGACCGGACTGATCAATGTCTCTGTGGTAAACTATGTACACCTGTCTGGACACGGCCCTGTGCTGACTGCTTCCGTGGCTCCTCCCACAGACCCCTGTATAAAGGCGATTGGGGCACTGCTCCTTCCACAATCTTCGACAATGTCGTGCTCCCCTTTTGCTGTTAATAAAAGCCTATCGTTCACTTCCGGTCTCCTAGAGTTATTGATGGTGCATCAGTCTCATCACAAAGAATTCATGAAGAACCAAGTGAATCACTGCATCACAGAATTTCAAAAGGAGTTGGGGGGGGGGGGGGGGGTGGAGGTTCAACATGGATCTGAAACAAATGGCCTAAACTTAAAGAAAAGCAATCACAGTGATAGCAGGATGAAGCCAACCAACATAGACTTGGAAAATATTAGATAAATTGGCAGAGAAATAGAAGTGTATTTTTAGGAGATTTTTCACAAGTGTTTTTAAAGGTATTTTTGAGCAGGTATGGAAAAAGTCCATGATAGATGAAAAGAAAAACAAAAGTTGTGGTAATATACTAAATGTCTCCAATAAGATTTTGCAAGAATGAACAGCATTCCAAAAAGTACTCTACCGAGTGTTGCATTACCAATGAATATATCTGCATGGCAAACACTTAAGTGTTTTCAAAAAGAAATGATGGACTCTTTGTCAGCAGAAATGTGGTACTGTTTTTCATATGTTAAGTCAACCCTTATCTCATCAAATATTTCCACCAACATGGCCTTTAAGAGAAAGGACAATAGAACTTCAGTCCTTCATACCTAACATGGGCAAAGTTTCACTCATCTCTACAAATAGGTGAGTTTTTACATCTTCTGTCTCATTCTTGAAAATCTCCTCGACATTTTATCCAAAGCCTTAACTTCCCTTCATGATGTGATGTCCAGATTGAACACATTATCCTGCTGTGCTTCAACATTTGAGTTACTTCTTCACTTATATAACAATAGGGCAAAGATTGCCAGCACTAATCACAGAAGAGAATATGAACTATTGGTTATACTCACATTTGATTACAATCATCTCACCTAGCAATCAAGCCTCTTGTGTGTGGTTACCCATAGCAACTGAGGTCACTCTTCTCCCCTTATGACTTGCAAAGCCAAGGAATAAATCTCTACTACATCACTTCTATTTCCTGTGCATTCGCCCTCACATCATCTTCCTGCTGCCATAACAGTGATAATATTCCCCTTGTCTTTATCTACTACCCCTCTGTGGTGAACTACATACACCTGTCTGGACACGTCCGCTGCTGACTGCACCTGTGGCTCCCCCCACAGACCCCGGTTTAAAGGCGATTGAGGCCTGAGCCCGGCCTCTCAGTCTCCAGGATGTAGTATGGTGGTCACTCACTGCTTGTTCCTTCTTCCAGTCAATAAAAGCCGATATCTCACCTTTACATCTCAGAGAGAGTTATTGATGGTGCATCACCCTCGAGACTCTGCAACCAGCACACCAGTCTACATAATTTCCACCATTTTCAGTGGGATCAGAACACTAAACACATTCCCCTCTCCCACCTTCCTTTTCCACACCTTCAGCCCTACGATCGAGTCAGTTTTTATTCAAACAGTTTGCACTGCTTGTTGATGAAATTTATCATAGTACCCTTCAGTTTCCAAACCAAAATTTTTCCTTCTAATATAAATCCTTGCAATGTTTTATCTGCCATATAACTACTTATTTCACCAACCTACTCACATTCTCCTTCATATTTCTGCTCATTGCATTTCCAAGCAAACTGTGAAATGATATTTTCCTTAACCAGTTAATAAATACTGTGATATATCAAATGCGATCCCACTGTCTAAGCAAGGCAGCACTAACATAAACTACATCAAGCCTGAAGAAAAAGTACAACCGTTTACTCTGCTCAATAAAACAAGACAGAACAGGTGTTGGAAATACAAAATAAAATGCCAGAGGATTAGCGCATTTGGGAGAGGGATAAACAGAGTTAACTCTTTGATGCACCATCAATAACTCACACTGAGACGTAAGGCGAGATATCGGCTTTTATTGACTGGAAGAAGGAACCAGGAGTGAGTGTCCATCATACTATGTCCTGGAGACTGAGGCCGAGCGTCAGGCCTCAGATCGCCTTTATACAGGGGCCTGTGGGCGGAGCCACAGGAGCAGTCAGCAGGGGGCGTGTCCAGACAGGCACATAGTTCACCACACTCTTCAGACAGATGACCTTCCAAAAGATTTTTGATGAAAGATTAATTATTTGAATTACTCACTCCTTTACTTACTGCTTTTTGACTCTCAACCTATTCTGCATCTATATTACTATTGTCTGTTTAACCCAGTAGACTCCCTCAATTTTGCTAACAAGTACATTAGGTTACAGATGCATTAAACAACAAATAAATTAAGTATTCATACAATAATATCACACTTATTTCCAGGGTTATAGATCCAAAGGCGTTACTTTTACCCTAATTAGCTGCTGAAATGTTCAATATCGGTTGAGCAAATCTCTGAGGCTACGTCTACACTAGACCGGATAATTTTGAAAACGCCGGTTTCGCATAAAAACGAAAGGTGGGTCCACACCAAGCATTTTTTGAAAATCTCTCTGTCCAAATTGAAACAGAGATTTTGGCAAATCTCCTCCTACTGTGCATGCCCAGGGCACATCTACCAAAAACAAGCAACATGTTTGGTGCCGAAACTCGCTGTGAAAGAAATGGTGCGCATTTGTTCGGTTACAGACTAGATAAACTTAAACGATAGACAGCTGTTGCCTCTTGTGCAGGAGGACTTAAAACTAAAAAAAAACAAATATTGGAGCGTACAAAGGCAACCAACAGGGAGTTCACGGACAACCGACAGGGAGTTCACGGACAGAGAGTATGACCCGGCTGACGACAAACATTGAAAAACTGACTAACTATGTTGCATTAATAAAGCCCCTTGTTAAATGTATAAAACATGTCTGCGTCAGTGTTATCTTGTATTTCCATACAATGTTACATTAGGCTGTTACACATCTATTGTCAGAGAAGTACTTTTATAAATAGGTAAACCACCTTCATACAAGCAAGGACAGAAAACAGGGCAAAGTGAGTACAGTATACTTATTTATTCAGTAAGTTATGGATCAAAGTACTTGGTGAATACATTTCTAACTCTTCTGGCTTCAGCCTCATTGCGGTCTGTTCTGAAATTGTTAGGTTGTGTTCAAGAAAACAATGAAATGGCGCGCTGCCACCAGCATCTGTTTCGGCACGTCATGACAGCGTTTTTAGATTTCTGTCGTTACCCCGTCCACATTGCTCTGGCCAATCCGGCGTTTTCAAAATTACACACCCTGGAGAGCGTTTCTGAAAATCTCCGCTTTCGGTAGGCTGAAACGCCGTTTTAGTGTGGACGGAGGGTCAAAACAAAGAGAAAAAGCTTCGGTTACGGATTTATCTGGTGTAGTGTGGACGGAGCCTGAGACACATATTTGCTGTTGATGCACTTGTGCAAAGAATTTGCTTTTGCTTCTGCACCAAGAGGCCTCCAAACTCCAACACCCGGTATCCATTCATGCCAATGTGGTGCATTAACAACTAAACAATGTGAGCAACAGCAATGACTAATAGACACACATTAACACCACAGTAGATAAACAGTACATCACACTACACAACTCCATTGATAAACCAAATTGACTATATAGCATTATAGAGAAGTACAGCACAGACAAAAGCCCCTCAGCCCATCTAGTCCATGCTGAAACCATCTAAACTGCCTACTCCCATCAACCTGCACAGGGACCATAGCCCTCCATATCTCTACTATCCATGTACCTATCCAAACTTCCCTTGAATGTTGAAATTTCACAGCTATAGTCGGAAGTTGCCTCTGCTTCAAAAGGGCAACCATTATACCAGTGCCCAAGAGAAGTTGTGTGAGCTACCTTAACTACTGTCGTCCAGTAGCACTCACATGTATGCTTTGATAGGTCAGTCATAGCTAGAACCAACTCCTGCCTCTGTAAGGACCTGGGCTCACTGCAACTTGCCTATAATCACAATAGGTCTCCGGCAGATGAAACCTCAATGACTCTTCACACAGCTTTAGATCAACTGGGGTATATAAATACCTATGTCAGGATGCTGTTTGTTGACATTTAACACCATCATTCCTACAGTCCTGATTGAAAAGCTACAGAACTTGTGCCTCTATAACTTTCTCTGCAATTGGATCCTTGACTTCCTAATCAGAAGACCACAATCTCTGTGCATAGATGGTAACAGCTCCTCCTCGCTAACGATCAACACTGGTGCAACTCAGGGGTGTGTGCTTAGCCCATTGCTCTACTCTCTCTATACCCATGATTGTGTGGCTAGGCATAGCCCAAATCTCATCTATAAATTTGCTGATGATACAACTATTGGCAGAATCTGAGATGGAGAAGAGAAAGCATACAGGAGTGAGATATACCAGCTAGATGAGTGGTGTCACATCAACAACCTTATACTCGATGTCAGTAAGACCAAAGAGCTGATTGTGGACTGGTAAAATGGGGAAACATGAACCGATCCTCATTGAGGGATCAGAAGTGGAAAGAGTGAGTAATTGTAAGTTCCTGGCTGTCAATATCTCTGAGGATCTAACCTGGTCCCAATATATTGATACAGCCGTAAAAAAGGCAAGATAGCAGCTATATATCATTAGGAAACACAAAGTACACTGCAGATGCTGTGGTCAAATCAACATGTACGAAAGCTGGATGAATTCAGCAGGCCGGGCGGCATCCTTTGAAATGAGCAGTCAACGTTTCGGCCCGAGACCCTCATCAGGACTGAAGAAGGAGGGGGCAGGGGCCCTATAAAGAAGGTGGGGGGAGGATGGAAGGTGCCCGGTGAAAAACCAATCAGAGGAGAGATCAAGGGGTGGGGGAGGGGAAGCAGGGAGGGGATAGGCAGGAGAAGTGAAGAAGGAAGTTAAGGGGAAAGCACAATGGGTAGTAGAAGAAGGCAGAATCGTGAGAGAGGTGATAGGCAGCTGGAAGAGGAGGCAGAGTGAAAGTGGGACGGGGAAGGGAGAGGGAAGGGATTACTGGAAGTTGGAGAATTCGATATTCATATCAAGGGGCTGGAGTCCACCCAGACGGTATGAGTTGTTGCTTCTCCAACCTGAGTTTAGCCTCATCATGGCAGTAGAGGAAGCCATGTATGGACATATCCGAATGGGAATGTGAAGCAGAGTTGAAGTGGGTGGCAACCTGGAGATCCAGTCTGTTGTGTTCTATTCCCTATTCCCAGTTCCTCCGTCTCCACCGCATCTGCTCCCAGGATGAGGCTTTCCATTCCAGGACATCTCAAGTGTCCTCTTTCTTTAAAAATCGTGGTTTCCCTTCTGCCGTCATCAATGATGCTCTCACCCGCAACTCCTCCATTTCCCGCACTTCGGCCCTCACCCCATCCTCCTGTCACCACAACAGGGACCGTGTTCCCCTTGTCCACATCGACCACCCCACCAGCCTCCGGATCCAGCATATTATCCTCCACAACTTCTGCCACCTTCAACAGGACCCCACCACTAAGGACATCTTTACCTCTCTACCCCTCTCTGCTTTTTGCAGGGATCATTCCCTCCGTGACTGCCTGGTCCACACGTCCCTCCCCACAGATCTCCCACCTGGCACTTATCCCTCCAAGCTTAAGTGCTACACCTGTCCCTACACCTCCTCTCTTACCACCATTCAGGGCCCCAAACAGTCCTTCCAGGTGAGGCAACACTTCACTTATGAGTCTGTTGGGGTCATCTATTGCATCCAGTGCTCTCGGTGCGGCCTCCTCTAAATGGACGAGACCCGACACAGATTGGGGGACCACTTCGTCGAGCACCTCTGCTCCGTCCGCCACAACAGACAGGATCTCCCGGTTGCCACCCAATTCAACTCTGCTTCACATCCCCATTCGGATATGTCCATACATGGCTTCCTCTACTGCCATGATGAGGCCAAACTCAGGTTGGAGGAGCAACAACTCATATACCGTCTGGGTAGTCTCTAGCCCGTTGGTATGAACATCTAATTCTCTCCCTCTTCCTTCCACCATCCCACTTTCACTCTGCCTCCTCTTCCAGCTGCCTATCACCTCTCTCACGATTCTGCCTTCTTCTACTACCCATTGTGCTTTCCCCTTAACTTCCTTCTTCACCTCTCCTGCCTATCCCCTCCCTGATTCCCCTCCCCCACCCCTTGATCTTTCCTCTGATTGGTTTTTCACCTGGCACCTTCCACCCTCCCCTCAACTTCTTTATAGGGCCCCCTGCCCCCTCCTTCTTCAGTCCTGACGAAGTTTTCAGCCTGAAACGTTGACTGCTCAATTCAACGGATGCTGCCTGACCTGCTGAGATCATCCAGCTTTTGTATGTGTTGATATTTCATTAAGAGTTAGATGAGATTTGGTTAGTTACCTAAAACATTCAAAAACCTACAGGTGTATCATGGAGAGCATTCTGACAGGCTGCATCACTGTCTGGGTTGAGGGAAGGGGCTACTGTACAGGACTGAAAGAAGCTACAGAAAGTTATAAAATTAGTTAGCTCCATCATGAATACTAACCTCCATAGCATTTAAGGCAAAGTCTCAGAAAGGTGGCGTCCTTTATTAAGGACCCCCCCCCCCCAAATCACCCAGGACATCCCCCTTCCTATTTTTATCATCAGAAAGGAAGTACAGAAGCCTGAAGGCACACACAATTCAGGAACAGCTTCTCCCCCTCTGCCATCTGATTTCCAAATGGACGTTAAACCCATGAACGCTACCTCATATTTATTTTATTTTTTCTGTTTTTGTACTATTTTTAATTTAACTATTTTATATATATATATATATATATATATTAAATTACTGATATTTATTTTCTTCTTTATTTATCAAGTAGTGCATTGTACTTTTATCACTAAGTTAATAAATTTCATGACATATGCCAATGATATTAAAGCTGATTCCCATTCTGATTCTGAAATTGAGTTTGCACACACCACTTATGCAGGCAGCTCATTCCATGCTCTCATGTACCTCTGACAGAAGAAGATTCCTCTCATATTCCCCTTCAACTTTTCACCTTTTGACAAATTAAGCACATAATTAATCAAAATCTGGTCATAAGGGAATATCAAAGAGAAAGAATTTGATGTGGTTGATGGGCTGGTGACAGGTGAACCCCAAAGCTTTGTGCCAGGGCAGCTGAATGATGGAACGACTAAAGGTTGCGAACAATCACTAATCATGAAAACAGAAATCTTTAAGGATTACAGATCTGGTCTGGAGGATGGACATATAGCTGAACAAATGGATGGGGGAGGGGAAAGCAGTGGAGAGGCTTGAGAGAAAAATGTAAGAGTTTTTAAAAAGTGGTTTTGTTCAGTTGGAAGCCAATAAGGGATGGCAAAAAGGGATGACAGGATTTGATGTCTGAAAGAAATGATGTCGTCGGAGATTCGAATAGAGACCAGTCATTTGCGTATTTTAATAATTGAGTCTATAGGTCACAAAGATATAGAGTTAATGCAGCATAACAGTTAAGATACTGGACTAACATTCAGAGATCTGCACCAGTGATCAGAAAGTTGAGCTCAAATGTTGTCTGTACTGAGACACAGAATCATGTTGTAGAGTTGCTCTGCACAGAAACGGACTCCTTGGCCCACAATATACATGCCATCCTTTTTTCTCATTTACACTTATCCCAATTTGCCCACAGTAGTCTATTAAGGTGTCAACCTAAATAACTCTTAGGCAAAATACTTTTATCTGATTCCACCATCTTCTCAGGCAATGCGTCTAGATATCAACCACTCTCAATATGCAATGATTTACCCTTCAGGTCCCTTTTAAAACTCCTGCATCTGCCGTACCATGGGAAACACTATATTTTGACAATAAACCCTTCATATGACACTCAAAATCTTAACTAGCTCTATCAGCTGAAGACGAGCATGCTTGAAGAATTGCATACAGAGTTCCGATTGCAGCTTCACTAGTGTTCTGAAAAGCTGTAACTTAATGTCCCAACACCGCAGACCCTGGATGCAAAGGACTCAAATCTTGCATCAGAGTTAAAAAAAGAAGCTCAAGAAACTCAGAGACAGATAGCATCTGTGAAGGAAAATTGACAATTGAGATCATCGCAGTCTTTTGTACCTGCCTTGTTTCATGGACAGGTTGCTTTTGAATAACAATGATGATCAATAACTTATTAATTATGCATTGCTTTGAATTCACATGCAGATCATGGAATGGAGATTTGTTCCTTCTGTTCAGAATTAAGGCTCCTGCTTGGGAGAAGCTCACAGCCTCTTCTAATAGACGGCCTAAAATAGTTTATAAATCTATTAAATTTATTTTTGAAGAGCAACCAAACCTGTTTGTCTTTCCTGGATCAAAATCAGAAATAAATAGATGAGCAGAAAAGCTGTGATGTCTACAACAGTTGAACTGTGCAGAAGAGCAGAATTAGGCCATTCAGGCTATCGAGGCTGCTTCACCATTCGATCACCACTGTTCTATTTTATTTTCCCTTTCACCCAGTTCACCTGCCTTCTCCCTCTAGCTTTGATGCCCTGACTAATTCAGAACCTATCAATTTCTGCTCTGAGTGTACCTGGTGACTTGTCCTCCACAACCGTCTGTGACAATGAATTCCACAGATTCACCACCCTCTGGCTCAAGAAATTTCTCCTCATCTCTTTTCTGAAGGGACATCCTTCTATTCTGTGCCCTCTGGTGCTCGTCTCACCACTGTTGCAAACATGCTCTCCATGTCCACTCTATCTAAGTCTATCAATATTCAGTAGGTTTCAATTGGATCCCACCCTCATTCTCATAAACTCCAGAGAGTACAGGCCAGGAGACATCAGATGCTTCTCACACATTAACCCTTTCATTTATGAGGAAATTCACATAAACCTCCTCAAATGCCAGCAGATCCTTTCTAAGAAATGGGGCTCACAATATTCCAAATGAGGTCTGTCAAATGCCTTATAAAGCCTCAGCATTTCCTCCTTGCTTTCATATTTTGCTTTTATATTTTAGATCTCTCAAACTAGATTCTAACACTACATTTTCCTTCAATATTATTAGCGTAACCTGCGAGCTGACCTTCAGGGAATCCTGCATTAGGTCTCCCAAGACCTAATTTCTGAATTTTCTCCCCTGAAAACAGGTTATGCCTTTATTCCTTCTACCAAAGTACCATACTGTCCCTCTGCCACTTCTTTGCCCATTTTCCTAAACCGTCAAAGTCCTTCTGTACTTCCTGCCCCTTCACCTATCTTTCAAAATTATCAACTTTCTTAGAGATGTTAAACCTAGACTCCTATCAGTGTCCCACATGGACAGTAAAGACCCTGCAGCAAACATGGCAATCTTGATGAATATTTATCTGTCTGCAAACAACAGTGGAAACAGATTGTGTACTCATTATCACATTGCTATTTATGGGAGATTAATGTGTGCAAATTGGCTCCTGTGGTTTCTAAATGACATGACCTGCTGCAATTCAAAAGATATGGCATTAGCTATGAAACACTTTTTCACTTGAAATTGCAAAAAATGTAGGGTTTGCGTATGAACAATGTTCTAAGTGAACTCATTTTTTCTTAACTAGCACCTCGACAATTATACTTAACAAGAAATGCTGCTCAGATTTCCTTTCTACTGAGCTCACCCCCCCCCCACTCAACTCCCAACTACTGCTGAATGCTTTCACATGAAGGAAAACACAGAAGAATTGTTTTTCAATGTTCAAAGTAAATTCAATTATCAAAGTACATATATGTCACCATATACAATGCTGAGGTTCATTTTCTTGTGGGATTTCACAGTAAATACAAAGAAACACCACAGAATGAAAAACCACACACAAGATGGAGTAACAACCAATGTGCAAAAGACAACAAACTACTAAGACAAAAAAAAATAATGATAATAATTTTCCTGTGACAGAGCTGCTTGTAGATGTGCTCAATAGTTGTGTGGGCTTTACCTGTAATAGACTCAGCTGTATTCACTACTTTCTGTCGGCTTTTCCATTCAAGGACATTGGTGTGGCTATACCAAGCCGTGATGCAACCAGTCAGTATCTGTGCATCTATGGAAGTTTGTCAAAGTTTTAAATGATGTGCCAAACCTTGAAAGCTTCTACGAAAGTAGAGGAACTGTGATGTTTGCATGCTGGGCCAGGACAGCATCTCTGAAATAATAACACTGAGGAATTTAAAGTTGCTGACCCTCTCCACCTCTGATCTCCCAGTGAGAACTGGCTCATGGACCTCTGGTTTCCTGTTCCTGCAGTCAATAATCATAAGACCATAAGGTATAAGAGCAGAGGTAGGCTATTTGGCCCATTGAGTCTGCTCGCCATTCAATCATGGGCTGACCCAATTCTTCCAGTCTTCCCCACTTCCCTGTCTTCTCCCCATACCCTTTGATGCTCTGGCTAATCAAGAACCTATCTATCTCTGCCTTAAATGCAGCCAATGACTTGGCCTCCACAGCTGCTCGTGGCAACAAGTTCCACTGTTTTACCACCCTCTGACTAAAGTAATTACTCCACGTCTCAGTTCCAAAAGGATATCCTTCAATCCTGAGGTCGTGCCCTCTTGTCCTAGACTCCCCTACCGTGGGAAATAACTTTGCCATATCTAATCTGTTCAGGCCTGTTAACATTTGGAATGTTTCAATGAGATCCCCCCCTCATTCACCTGAACTCCAGGGAATACAGCCCAAGAGCTTCCAGACATTCCTCATGTGGTAACTGTTTCATTCCTGGAATCATTCTCGTGAATCTTCTCTGAACCCTCTCCAATGTCGGTATATCTTTCTAAAATAAGGAGACCAAAACTGAACACAATACTCCTTATAGAGCCTCAACATCGCATCCCTGCCCTTATATTCGATACCTCCAGAAATGAATGCCAACATTGCATTCGCCTTCTTCACCACTTCAACCTTTAACCTTCAGGTTGAGTCAGTGGTGATGCAGGCGAATCATCTCCTTGGTCTTGCTGACATTGAGTGAGAAATTGTTTTTGTGGCACCACTCAGCTATATTTTCAATCTCCCCCCTATATGCTGATTTGTCAATACCTTTGATTTGGCTAACAACAGTGGTTTATTTATTTATTTAGAGTCACAGTGTAGAATAGGCCCTTCTAGCCACACCACTCAGTAACCCATGATTAAACCCTAGCTTAAATCATGGGACAATTTACAATGACCAATTAACCTAACAGCTGGTACGTCTTTGGACTGTGGGAGGAAACCACAACACCTGGAGAAAACCTATGCATTCCGTAGAGATAACGTACATACTCCTTGCAGGAGATGTTGGAATTGAACACCTAACTCCTGCTTCCCGAGCTGTTATAGCATTGCACTAACTGCTACGCTACCATGGCACCGTGATGTCATCAGCAAACTCCGGTATGGCATTAGTGCTGTGCTTAGCCTCACATTCTAAAGTAATATGTGAGTAAGTAGCCAGCCTTGTGGTATACCTGTGCTGATGGTGATTGTGGAGGAGATATGGCCCTCAGCAGATTGTGGATCTTTTGATTCATCCAGGGCTTCTAGTTAAGCAGGACTCTAAATGATTTTATGTGGATACATTCATCCACGACTGATTTTATAAAGTCTGATAATGGTAGTTTACTTGTTCAGATCCTCTGATGCATCCTTCAACAGGCCCAGTCCATTGACATAAAGCAATCCCACCGTTGCTCCTCTGCCACAACTACTTCATTGTCCTTTCTTCTGAAGCCTTGCTCTTTGGCCTCTGCCTGCATGCAGGTCAAGGAGGACCACCAGTCAGTCTGATTCCCCGAAATGTAGAAGAAAAGAAGAATTCCATATGGTGGTATAGCAGTGGTGGAGCGTGTTCAGACACCTGCTGCTGCAGGTGGTATGTTATAATTAGGCTGAAATTTCTTCAAAAAAGCCTGATTTCTTGTTAATGCTTTGAGAGGCGTCAGGGATAGGATGTTTCTTATTTTGCTAATTGCAACACTCAATATCTTGAGTGCATGCTTAACATTGGCCTTTGGCAGTATATGCACTGCAGTCAGGATCACAGAGTGGAACTCTCTTGGTAAGTAGAACAGTCAGCGATTAATAATTAGATGTCCCAGTTCAAGGGAACAAGAGCATGACGATACCACTACATCCTCACTGTGAAGATGGCACTGGGTGACACACGGCGACATTTTGCGGTATGCACACAAAACTTCTAGATGTACTTCTTCTGAACTGCTATTATTTCATAGAATTGGTGGTATGTTATAATTGGGCTGAAATACCACTTATTTCATATTTCTATTATTTCCCTCTTAAGTTTCGTACTTTTAATCTGGCTATGTGAACTAGTGACTAAATTGGACAGAAACCTGGCAGATAAAGTTTTAAGGAAATATGAAGACACAGTAAAGTGGATGGAGGTGAAAAAGTAGACCTCAATCCTCAATTGATCCAAGTTTGGAATGGGTCCCAGTGGCTATCAGCTTGGCACCATTTTCAATTTTAGTTCCCATTGATTTAGATTGTATTATTCTCAAGGATATTTCAGGATTTTGAAAGTACCAGAAACTGTTCAATTATTTATCAATGTAGATTGTAAGTGCTGTTTTATCTAATAAAACAGAGAAAGTTAAACTAATAATAGTTTCATGATACTGAGGAGCAAATTGACGCTAAGTCTCTGAAGAGAAGACCGTTTATTTTTCTCATATTTTACTACCCTATAATCCTTGCAAAATCATATTTAAATAGTACTTTTCCAGTTGAAATTTCAAAATATTGAAAGACTCATTCTTGGCAATAAAGGGAAAGATAAATCTTGGCATTTTTTACGCACAGGCACAAATCGCTAGGCGCCACTTTAAAAATAAATTAGCAAGTTAGGTGCTGTGAGGCTATAGACACATTCGTTCAATTACACCACAGGACAGATCATAATATACAAATAAATTTGCAGCCTATCCAATTTATATTTCTTGCAATGAAGTTTTTATTGGCATACTTTCAAACAGCATATTAAAATATTTATTTTGCCGATTAACTACATATAAGGCAATCTACCATTTCTAAATACTTTCTTTGAATAAATTACCTTAAATTATATACAATTATATCAGGTTTGGTTGCTGCTTTGAGCATGAATTGGATTCACAAACCACTCCAGAAACATGACATTTTGGCACCTACAGTGCAAAACTGAGAGAGTACAACAGGGTACAATAAGACTGAAATACCAGAAGATACAGGAGCAGAATAAAACCCTTTGGCCTGTCGAGTCCATTCTGACATTTCATCATGGCTGATCCAGTTTCCTTCTCAGCCCCCATCTCTTGCCTTCTCCCTGTATCCCTTCATGCCCTGACTAATTAAGAACATATCAACCTCTGCCTTAAACATACCCAACGGCTTGGCCTGCACAACCACCGGTGGCAACAAATTCCACAAATTCACCTTTCTCTAGATAAAGAAATTCCTCATCATCTCCATTCTAAATGGATGTCACTCTATTCTTTAATTCTTTTTATTAATTTTAAACAAACATAAGTGAAACATCGAGAACAAAGAGCTTGAGAGTACATAATTAATAGGTTAAGGTACAAATACAAACAGTTGATAATCCGCATATAATAACCTCCCAAACTCATAGTAGTTTCAGAAAATGGAGAAATTAAGAAAAAAAAAGAAAAAAAGAACACCAAAAAAACAATGAAAAACTAAACTAACCAACATTGGCTATTGCATGCTTGATAGAGCTATTTAGAAAAGCATATAATTCAGATAATAGTAGTAGAATCATTTCAAGCATGTATAAGAGGTTGTCAAATCATAAAGCACATTTGACCTCATATATTAAAACAAAATGGGAGAAGAAAGGAGGGATAATTATATCTGAGGAAGAATGGACAACATATGGAGGTATCAATGGAAGTGTACCAATTCACAGAAATGGAGGGAGTTTGGATGGAAAAACTTAATAAGATATTGTATTACACCCTCTCAGAAATCCCATTATGATAGTAACCTCCCTGTTTGCTGGAGAAATTGTGGAAATCAAAATGCAAATCATTATCATATTTTTTTGGACTGCCCTGTTATCAAAAACTATTGGAGGGGGATATACAATGCCCTACAAGACATCTTTAAATGTGAAATACCCTTAGAGAGTAAGACCATATATTTTGAATATATACCTCAAGAATTGTTGAAAAGAGATAAATATTTAATGTATATACTGCTGGTGGCTGGTAAAAAGACTCGTACTAGGAAATGGTTATCACAGGAGAGCCCAACTTTAAATGCATGGATGGAAATTTCAATGGACATTTACAAAATGGAGAAGATAACAGCTTCTGTTAATCATAAGCTGGAACAATTTGATTCATGCTGGGAAAAATGGTTTACCTACATAATGCCTCATGATTTTATTCTCACAGATCAATGAATATGTTGTAAAAAAAAGATCACCCCTATTTGTAAATAGTTCTTTCCTTTTGCTTGTTTTTGCTTCCCACTCTTTTCTATAGGTGTATACCTCAGATAAATACATTGTGGAGATTTGTTATATATATGATATATATGTACAATGTCTGAAATACTTCTTATAGAAATGTTTGTTTGATGATGAACTTCAATAAAAAAAATTACAAATATACACAGTAGTGTCAATAACTCCGCACCTCTATCCAAATAATTAAAAATGATAAAAAAATAAGGTTTAGGAAAAGTCAGTTTAGCTCATAGGAAAGTGTTGAATAAATGGTCTCCAAGTTATTTCAGATTTAACTGAAGGGTCAAAGACAACACTTCTAATTTTTTCTAAACTCAAACAAGAAATAGTTTGAGAAAACCACTGAAATGTAGTTGGAGGATTAATTTCTCATCATTTATGTATTATAAGTGCCATTATTTATAACATGATCATGAAAATACAGCCAGGTGTATCAGATAAAATTAAGAAGGAATGGGAAAAAGAACTTCACTGTCTTGTACCCACAGAGCAGTGGGAGAAAATTTTACAATTAGTTAATTCTTCTTCTGTTTGTGCCAAACATGCCCTAATACAATTTAAGGTTGTACATAGGGCTCATATGTGCAAGGACAAACTTACTCGATTTTATTCTCATATTACCCCAATCCGTGACAGATGTCACTCTGAAGTTGCTTCATTGACTCACATGTTTTGGTCTTGCCCCTGTTTGCAAAATTACTGGAAAGATATTTTTGGTATTATCTCAACAGTTCTGTACATCAAATTGCAACCACATCTTATCAGTGCAATTTTCATTTTACCAGTGGTGGAAAATAGTTGTTTATCCCCCTCAGCTCGACGGATGATTGCATTTGTCACATTAATGGCCAGAAGATCTATCCTATTGAACTGGACGTCACTCTATTCTATGTCCTGTGGTCATAAACTCCCTCACCATGGAAAACATCTCCACATCTACTGTATCGAGGCCTTTCAATATTCGAAAGATTTAAATGAGACCCATCCTCAATGCCTTCCTTTCAAATGCTTTCTGTGGGTTATTATGAACCTATGGCATTGGAGGCATTGGAATTGTCCTCAGTGAACTGGCCAACAGTTACTTTATAATCAATGGCACAACAGCTGTTTCATACACTTTGGTATTTGTTGTCTCTTGCTGGTATAAAAAGGCTGATGCATTTTTGACATTATGATCATGACTAAATACCAAAATACCTGATCAGTTGTAAAGTGCCTCTGAGGCAACAGAAGATTGTGTAAGATGGTATATGGAAATTACATCCTTTCTAAAATCTATTCAATATTTTCTCATTTATAGTTGCTTCTCTGCACAAATATGTCTGCTTTGGTTTGGAAGTCTTTTGAAATCTGTCTTCTTCTATTTTGTCAAAGGTCTGCACCTTAGGGAGGTATGCTGGATAAAGAAGCATAAAGGAAAATTTTTTAAAAGAAATCCCAAAAACAAAACAGACAAATTGGAATCCCAGGCCTATAATTTCTTAAGATAGACAGAAAGTCCTGTAGAGAGAGGACTGCCTTTGTAGATTGATAACCCTGGCAAAACTGGAAGAAGTCGTATACAGGGTCACAGACAGCATGGAAACTGGCTGTTCAACCTATGTCACCCATGCTGACCAGGATGTCCATCTAAACTGGTCTTATTTGCCCGCATTTGGCCCCTAAATCTTTCCCTATGCATGTACCTTCAAAATATTTCAAAACGTTAATGTACCCGCCTCAAATACTTCCTCTGGTAATTTGTCCCATATACTTCCTACGTTCTACATGAAAAACATGGCCTTTCGGTCCCTTATAAATCTCCCTTGCAACTGAAAGCTATGCTGTTTAGTTTTTGATTTATTTTCTTCAGAAAAAATGGCTGTGGACATTCACTCTGTCAATGGTCCTCATGTTTTAAAACGTATCTGAGGTTCCAGTTGGAGTAATATTGTTCCAAGCTACTATTGAATTCAATCTATGAATTCCATGCATCTTAATCTCCTGGATCAGCCTACCATGAGGGCCTTACAGCTCAGTGCACATCCTTTGATCGACGATGCTGTGCTGACTCTTTAATCTACTTTAAGGTTAATCTAACTCTTCCCTCCTGCAATGCTCTGTGCTTCTCATTCATGTTTCCCATCCATGTTTCAAAGAGCTTCTTAAATGTTCCTACTGTATGTGCCTCCACCACCAACCCTGGTCATTCCATGCTCCCACTTCTCTTTGTAAAAACCTACCTCTGACATCTCCCCTATACTTCTCACTGTTCACTTTAAAATTATGCCTTCTTGTATTAGCCATTGCCACCCTGGAAGAAAGGTGCTTGCGGTCCTGTCTGTCTATGTCTCTTATATTCTTATTCACCTCTATCAAGTCACCTCTTATCCTCCTTCACTCCAAATTGAAAAGCCTCATCTCACTCAACCTATTCCTTTGTAGGCCAAAGGGATCATGAACACAGGTACAGAATCCATTGAAAGTAGCATCACAGCTAGATAGGGTCATGAAAAAAAAACTTTCGGCACAATGATCTTCATAAATCAATGTGTTGAGTACAGAAGGTGGGATGTTATGTTGAAGTTGTGTAAGACATTGGTGAGGCCCAGTTTGGAGTATTGTCTGTAGTTTTGTTCAACTACGTGCAGGAAAGATGTAAACAGTGTTGGAAGAGTGCAAAGAAAATTGACAGGGATGTTGCTGGGTCTGGAGGACCTGAGTTAAAAGGAAAGATTGAACAGGTTATGACTGTATTCTTTGGAATGTAGAAGATTGAGAGCAGATTTGATAGAGGCATACAAAATTATGAGGTATATAAATTAGGTGAATGCAAGCAGGTTTTTTCCACAGAGGCTGGGTGGGTCTACAACCAGCTGCCATAGCTTAAGGTTGAAAGTGAGCAGTTTAAGGGAAAAATGAGGGGAAATTTCTTCATGAGAGTGTGGAATGAACTGCCAGCACAAGTAGTTCATGCAAGCTCAATTTCGACATTTAAGAGAAGTTTGGATAGGTTTGTGGATATTTGGGATATGGAGGGCTACAGTCTTGGTGCAGGTCATTGGGAGTAGGCAATTTAAATGATTTTGGCATGGACTAGATGGGCCAAAGGATCTATTTCTGTGCTGTACTTCTCTATGACTCTGTGCTTCTATCATCATAATAAAACATTGGTTTGAGAGTTTAATTAACATAGAAATATTTTTGTTCTGTATTTGAATAACTCATTCAACTTCACTTGACCCATCATTCAAATGTTCCCACACCAATGGACATACTTTCAAGAACTCTACACCTCATGTTCTTGATATTTATTGTTTTTTTTTCTTTTTGCATTTGCACATTTTTGTTATGTTCTGCACTCCAGTTGAATGCCCTGGTTCGGCAGTCTTCCATTGATTCTGTTGCAGTTATTATTCTACAGATTTATTATGTCCACAAGAAAATTAATCTCAGGGTTGTATCCAGTGACATATATGTACTTTGATAATAACATTTAAACTTTCAATGGACTTTTCTGGTGCCATAAGCATCTGTAATCTTATTTGAGAATATTCAGATCAACGGGGAAAAAGATTATTCAACTGTTCCATCCTGAAACATCAACCATTGCTTGTTATCATAATTTCCAGTCCTTTAGAGTTAAAATCCACTTCATAAATCAAGCTTAATTAGCAAGGTTGAATTGTTCATGAGAATGTAATGTTGCTATCGAGATTTTTATGCTGAGTTATAACCAAGCTCTGTTTCCCATTCTTTATGAAGCTTTTCCCTTCAGCCATTCATCTGTCAATAATGGACTGCCTGTATTGTTAATGGTTGATTTTTTGACACTTTCTGTGAAACCAATAGCCAATTGGGTTTCCTGTCATCTTCTGAGTACCTGCTCTGGCCAAGGCATTTTTTTTCCCAAGTTGAAACCCTGCACCCTTCCTCATTTCCCAGTGGCGTATCTAAGGTATGGCAGGCATGGCACGTGTCCTGGGACTTGAAGGGGGGCACCACTGAGCAGTTTCTATTAAAGTCAGAAAAGCCATTCTCGGATAGTGAAAAAAGAATTTTCTTCAGATGTATGAAGATGATCTTTGATTATCATGGGTGAGAAGCACTAGGATGGCCTTATTTCAGAGCATGGTGTAAGAAGACCATAAAATATTTCTTCATGAAGAAAAAGGAAAGTGGAGCTGACGGACGGAAGATACAAAAGTTGGAGGAGGAGGAAGCCAAGAAGTCAAGCAAGTTCTTCATGCCCTTCTTTGAAAAGCCCAGAACAAGTAGTTCGACACGTTCCATGGAGTTGCCTGCACCTGCTACAAGTTCGTTTGAATTCGAAGGTGGATCAAGTACAAATGTGTCACAAGCCGAGGAAGAAGTCAAGCCAGATAAATCCGAGTATAATGAGATTAAGAGTGAGGCTGCCACAGAGACCGTGCACATGACAGGAGGGGAAGGCGATGGTGGTGGTGGTGATTTTGAGTTTATTGATGAGATTTTACCTGACGGCACTGATCCTAGTGAACTGGATGGTGTGAAAGAGCTTCGAACTGTCATACCAGAAGTGATTGAATAGTATGACACTGGACTTCTGAAGTTTGATAAGGATACTGGAAAAGCATTTCTGCCTGACTCGTTGAGAACAGAAATAGGAAAGCTGGGTCGAAGTATTTCCAGAACAGTGAGAGGCCTTTCTTATCAACAAATAACCACAGAATAAACAAAACTTGGTTCAAGAGGAAATGGGAAAAAGTCATGGTGAGGAAGTGACTCGCTCATGGCTGGTCTATTCCCCTTCTAAAAAGTCATCTGTTATTTTCTCTATTCCTGGTCAGATCATCAATCCTCATTGGAGCAGGAAAGTGGATTCAACCAGTGGAAAGCACCTGAAAGACTTAGTGTTCATGAAAATGCCAAGAATCATCAGGAATGCTTCACACGTTGGAAAGAAATGGAAAGAAATTTAGCTGGAAACAGAACAGTTATTAACTCAGCATTTCAGTCACAGATTGAGAAGGAAAAGCAGAAGAGGCGTGATACCTTGACGAGAATCCTTCACTGCATAAAATTTCTTACGACTCAGATCCTGGCTTTGCGAGGACGGAGTCATTTCAGCTAGATGATGACTCCAATGTGGGAAATTTGCTTGGCTGACTGAAACTACTGGCCATCTTTGATCCTGTCATAAAAGAACATGTCACTCATTTGGAAAGTCATCCTGAATCCACATCTTATCTTTCACTCGGTTTCCAGAACAAATTCATCCACATGATGGCAGCCACTGTTTGCCAGAGTTTACTGAGAAGCATTCGTAAAGCCAAGTACTATGGTCTGATGTTTGACTCGACTCCTGATCAGGCACACCTTGAGCAGATGTCAGAAGTAGTGAGGAATGTGGAAGTTGATTTTGAGAGGAAAACAGTCCATGTTAGAGAGTCCTTCCTTGGTTTTATCCAGATAAGCCAGAAAGATGCTGAGAACTTGTTTGATGACATCTTGAAACAGCTAGAGACGGATGAAATGGATCTACAAGATTGTCGGTCACAGTGCTATGACAACGCTGCTGTGATGGCTGGACACAAAAGTGGTGTTCATCAAAGAATAAGTGAGAAAAACAACCTGGCAGTGTTTGTGAATTGTGACAATCACTCACTCAACTTGGTTGGTGTTTATGCAGCCAAGCAGGATACGATGATGGACACGTTTTTTTGAACCATCAAAGCTCTCTATGTATTTTTCTCTCGTTCAACACAGCGCTGGGAAAAACTCAAAAATGCCATGCATTTTTAAGTCAGAATCTGAAACCAGGTGGAGTGCAGGGACAGAAGCAGTGAAGCTCGACAACAAGTACCTTGAGGAGATACTTCAAGTTCTCCAGGACATAATAGACAATGAAAATGAGACCAGTGAAACAAGAAGTGCCACATGTTGAGTTACAATTTTCTGATTTTGCTAGGATTTTGGAACAAAGTACTTATTCACATTGACTGTATTCAGAAGAGGCTGCAGGATCCTAGCATGAACTTCCACGATGCTGCCCTGGATTTGAAAGCCCTCCGAGATCATTTTTATGATGAAGGAGAAGTTTTGGTCCATGAGTCACTCGAAAAAGGAGTTGGTCTCGGTCAAGAATGGAATATTGAAGTTGAAAGACGTCAGAGACGAAAGAAACAAATGGCTGATGAGAGCTTGAGAGACGCTGGGTTAACAGCCAAGGAGCAAATGGAAAGAGTCATGAAGGGAACACTCGAGCATCTTCACAGAGAAATGGATGAAAGGTTTGCTCATTTGCACGACACTGACGCCAAGTTTGGGTTCCTTCTCCATGTCAAGGGACTGTGTTACGACACCAACAGTAACAACCTAAAGATGAAGTGCAAAAATTTGGGTGAATTGTACAGCTCTAATGTTCATGGACAGCGGCTATACGAAGAAATTTTGGATCACAGAATGTTGTTATCAAGGTGGGTCAACATGAAAATATCAAGATCTGAAGAGCTTCTTGAATTTATTGTTCAGTATGGAGATGAGTGCGTCTTCCCCAATCTTCGCATTGCTATTCAGATAATGCTAACCATTGCAGTTCCCATCGCCAGCTGTGAGAGATCATTCAGCAAGTTAAAAATAATACTTTCATATTTGAGAGCCTCCATGGGTCAAGGCAGACTCTGTGATCTTGCTCTGCTGAGCGTAGAAAGAGGAGAAACTGAAAAAAACTGACTTAGATCACATCATAGACTAATTTGCATCAGTGAAAGCAAGGAAGGTGCAGTTATAATTTTCATGTAGTGCCATAATTTTTTAATTAAAAGATTAACAAACTTGACTTGTATTTTTGAGCTGATATTATGGTAAAGTTATGTAAAAGATGGGTATCAGATATTTGGACAGGGGTGCAATTTCAGTGCTTGCCATAGGTGCTATTTTCCGTAGATACACCCCTGTCATTTCCTCAACTTCATATATGAAATAATGCCATACTGCAATAGAATTTCACAGATATTGATTGGAAACTGTTCCAGTGGCTGTTATGTTTGAATCACAATGGAAGTCAAATGGCAGAAATTTGTTCAATTGCTGGATAATTTCAGTGTCCTCACCATTACCCCAGCTAAGACCAATTAATGATACAGAACAAGACTAAAACAAGATTTCCTTAAACTGTATAGTTCTCTCGCTTGTTATCTTATCCAGCTAATCAATGAAAGAAATCTTCATTGCAAACAGAACATGTTAACAATTCGAGTTACAGAGTTCTCTCTGAAGAAGAGAGCTTACACTTCAGGTCAATGACCTTTCACCGTAACTGTTAAGCATGTCATTGACCTGAAACTAACTCAGTGCTATTGCCTTATTATTATGGTGTGCAAAGAAGCCATTCTACCCATTGGTCCATGCTAGCTCACCGATCCCTTCCACATTTTCCCTGTGGCCCTGCTGTTTTATTCTGTCAAATGGCCATCACATCCCTTTTGATTCTTATCACATACTAACGAGTAATTTATAACAGACAAGTAACCTACTAACTTGGCATTTAGGATAGGATATGGAGGAAAGCCACTCAATCACATGAAAGGTTGGGTCCTTACAGCTCTGGGGGCAGCAAGGTAGTGCAGCGTTTTACAGTGTTATGGTCAAGTTAATTTGACACTGGAAACTTGGAGACACTTGTGCATTGCCCCACCCTCAACAGTCTCAACACGAACAGCACATTCCTCTGCATCCATCAATGCCCATATGACTAACAAAGCTAATCTCCAAACTCTGTGTGGCATCAGTATAAGCTGTGGGACCATGTTACACCTGCTGGGCTAACAGTTGCTCCATGGATGACTGAGTATCTCCAGCATTTTCAGTTATTCTTTCACAAGAATATCCTTTTGGAATTCCATTGGCATGAAGTCAAACCATCAAGTACAGATGAACATTTCCTGTTACATGCAATATCGTAAAAGGGAGTTTGTGTATGTCTCTTTGCCTGTGTGCATTGCCTATCGCGTTCAATTTATCTTAAGTTAGGGAGTTGAACTAAGCTGCAGAGAGTGATATAATTAATCAGGTCCATCACAGGAACTTGCCTCTGTAGTATCCAAGACATTACCAAGGAGATGTGCTTCAGAAAGGTGGTGTCCATCATTACGATTCCCCACCATCCAGGTGATGCCCTCTTCTCATTGTTACCATCAGAATAGAGGTACAAGGGTCAGAAGGCACACACTTAATGATTCAGGAACAGCTTCTTCCTCTCTGGTATCCAGTTTCTAAATGGACATTGAACCCATGAACACTACCTCATGACTTTTTTACGTTTGTACTTATTTAATTTAACTATTTAATATACATACAATGGCATGCAAAAATTTGGGCACTCCTGGTCAAAATTTCTGTTACTGTGAATAGTTAAGTGAGTAGAAGATGAACTGATCTCCAAAAGTCATAAAGTTAAAAATGAAACATTCTTTTCAACATTTTAAGCTAGATTAGTGTATTATTTTTGTTTTGTACAATTTTAGAGTGAAAAAAAGGAAAGGAGCACCATGCAAAAGTTTGGGCACTCCAAAAGATTTGAGCTCTCAGATAACTTTTACCAAGGTCAAAGACCTTAATTAGCTTGTTAGGGCTATGGCTTGTTCACAGTCATCATTAGGAAAGGCCGGGTGATGCAAATTTCAAAGCTTTATAAATACCCCGACTCCTCAAAGCTTGTCTCAACAATCAGCAGCCATGAGCTCCTCTAAGCAGCTGCCTAGCACTCTGAAAATTAAATTAAATGATGCCCACAAAGCAGAAGTCGATAAGAAGGTAGCAAAGCGTTTTCAGGTAGCCGTTTCCTCAGTTCGTAATATAATTAAGAAATGGCAGTTAACAGGAACAGTGGAGGTCAAGTTCAGGTCTAGAAGACCAAGAAAACTTTCCAAGAGAACTGCTAGTAGGATTGCTAGAAAGGCAAATCAAAACCCCCGTTTGACTGAAAAAGGAAGATTTAGCAGACTCTGGAGTGGTGGTGCACTGTTCTACTGTGCAGTGACACCTGAACAAATATGACCTTCATGGAAGAGTCATCAAAAGAAAACCTTTCCTGTGTCCTCACCACAAAATTCAGCATCAGAAGTTTGCAGAGGAACATCTAAACAAGCCTGATGCATTTTGGAAACAAGTCCTGTGGACTGATGAAGTTAAAATAGAACTTTTTGGCTGCAATGAGCAAAAGTATGTTTGGAGAGAAAGGGTGCAGAATTTCATGAAAATAACACCTCTCCAACTGTTAAGCACAGGGGTGGATCAATCATGCTTTGGACTTGTGATGTAGCAAGTGACACGGGAAACATTTCACTGGTAGAGGGAACAATTAATTCAATTAAATTCCAGCAAATTCTGGAAGCAAACATCACACTGTCTGTAAAAAAGCTGAAGATGAAAAGAGGATGGCTTCTACAACAGGATAATGATCCTAAACGCATCTCAAAATCCACAATGGACTACATTAAGAAGCACAAGCTAAAGGTTTTGCCATGGCCCTCGCAGTCCCCCGACATAAGCATAATTGAAAATCTGTGGCTATACCTCAAAAGAGCAGTGCATGGAAGATGGCCCAAGAATCTCACAGAACTAGAAGCCTTTTGCAAGGGAGAATGGGCAAAAGTCCCCCAAACAAGAATTGAAAGACTCTTAGCTGGCTAGAGAAAGTGTTTACAAGCTATGATACTTGCCAAAGGGGGTGTTACTAAGTACTGACCATGCAGGGTGCCCAAACCTTTGCTTCGGGCCCTTTTCCTTTTTTTTTGTTATTTTGAAACTGTAAAAGATGAAAATAAAAAAGTAATCTTGCTTAAAATATTAAAGAAATGTGTCATCTTTAACTTTATGCCTTTTGGAAATCAGATCATCTTTTACTTGCTTAGCTATTCACAGTAACATAAATTTTGACCGGGGTGCCCAAACACTTGTAGGTCACTGTATATAAACACTTACTGAAATTCAGTGTTTTTTTCCTGTATATTTATCATGTACTGTACTGTTGCTGCAAAGTTAACACATTTTATAACATATACCGGTAATATTAAACCTGATCTGATTATTGGAGGATACTCATCCAGAATATCATTTATACATGAGAATATTTATTTGAAAACCTACCCCAAGTGCATGATTAAACACAAAAGTGTATGATTCACTTTCCCATTATGTTTTCAGTACATATGTCATATGTAGTTCACTCAACTTCTTCACCAGCAGGACAGTTTTGAGGCATTTTTCAAACATGTTCTGTTCATACACTCAGTGGCCTCTCCATTAACTGCACCTGCTGGTTAATTAAATTATTTAATCAGCCAATCATGTAGCAGCAATTCAATGTAGACACAGTCAAGAGGTTCAGTTGTTGTTCAGACCAAACATCAGAGTGGGGAAGAAATGTGATCCAAGTGACTGACTCTGGAATGATTGTTGGTGCCAGACAGAGTAGAAACTGCTGAACTCCTGGGATTTTCATGCAGAACAGTCTCGAGAGTTTACAGAGAATGGTGCGATAAACAAAAAAAAATCCAGTGAGAGGCAGTTCTGTGGGCAAAAATGCCTTGTTAATGGAAAAGATGGGAGGAGAATGTACAGACTGGTTCAAGCTGACTGGAAATTGACAGTAACTCAAATAAACACGCTCTACAACAGTGGTATGAAAGCACAACACGTTGAACGTTGAAGGAGATGGGCTACAGCACAGAAGACCATGAACCGACATTCAATGATCATTTTATTAGGTACAGAAAGTGCATGTCTGCAGTAAATGGGGGTACACTGTGGATACCACAAAGAATGTTTAATGCACCATTGTACATTCCACTGCCATTATCAAACGCCTTCAATAAAGGATTTTTTTGTTGTAACTCATACTTTGTTTCTTTTGTTACTTAATAACCATACAAAAGAGATCACAAATACAGAGTTTCAGATTTCCAGCTACTGCGTATTTCATTTATAAATATTAGGTGGGTTGTTGGATTTTATCCAGCACAGACAAAATCTTCTGCAGTGTAACTTTTCCATCATTCTGCGATTCTACTGCATGCATTAGTCAGCCTTTGTGAGATAAAGGACATTAGGGAATAAGAAGATTAAAAGATTTTCCAGAAACGGCCTCTGATTTTTAAAATGACATATTTCAACTGGTTCGGATAGGGGTTAATAATTCTACCTAATTAAAAAAAAACAAAATGCACCTTAAAATCTTAAAATTTTAATAATTAAGCTGGCTGAATCAGGAATAAGGGATAAAAAGGCTGGGTTATCATGGAAGGCACAAAGTGGAAAGCAAAATGAAATGTTTACTACATAGTTCACCTGGACTTGAAATGTAATTGGCATATTATTGCCACGCAAATGGCATACAGAATTTTAAAACATAAGTATATTGAAAAGGGAAAAGAAGTAACAGCGTGGAATGTTACAGGCACAGAGAAAGTGCTGTACTGGTAGACAATAAGGTGCAAGGGCCATCATGAGATAGATTGTGAGGTCAAGAATTCATTTTCAATATACAAGAATTTGTTCAAGATTCTTGTAACAGCAGGATTGAAGCTTCCTTGAGACTGGGAGATGCATTTTCTTTTCTATCTACTGCCTGATGAAAGGGAGTGGGAGGGTTAGGGGATGGGGAGCTGACTGCTTTTCTGAGGCAGTGGGATGAATAGACAGAGTCCACGGTGTGGGGTGGAACCTGTTTTTCATAATGGACTGAGCTTTGTCCATAACCCTTTGCAATCTTTGAGGTCTTGAGGCAAAACAATTACCACAGCAAGCAGTGATGCCTCCAGGTAGTGAATGTGACCGATCAATTTAAAAATTAGAGATGCATTTTCAAAGCAAAATGAAAGGATTTGCAGAGGGGAGAGTTAAAAGAGGTAAATGTATATAACTCCAGCTTTCGCAGCTTTTATGAACCCTTATGCATCCAGGTAAACCCTTAAGTTTCCTCAATTAATTTTATACTACTTATGGTGGAGAATCTGTGTCACCAGCTCCCCAGAAGTTGTTCTGCAGGTATAAGAATCTTGCAGTAGCAATGAACAAAAACTGATGTTTTTTGCCCTTGTCCCTTCTTTTGCCTTAAAGTAGTTTGCTTCATTTAAATCCTCCGGTAACGTTACTGTCAAAATAATGAAGTCTCATCAATCCAGCTTCAGCTCATATCCGAGAGCCAGAGCAATGCATTCATCCCAATTACCTGGTTTTCTTTTCTTTCCCCTTTCTCTCTGCTGGGTATATCTTCACACATATGGACTCAGACCACCTTTAACCAGCATAATTTATGGCACATTGCATTTCCAGGGTACCATAGATTCCCCTAGAGCTGAAACACACAACTTTAAGAAGAACCTTACCTAGCTGTTCTTTATTAACACACAATATTTGTTGGCAGGTATTAGGAAGGTTAGCTGCGAATATCGTCAACTGGTGGATCTCCTATACTCACTCACCCATTGGTGCCTGATGCATGCGTGGATACTCTAGCAAATCAACAACCTCATTTAATTGTCCTCTCGATGCAGTGTCACTAAAGGCAGCACCTAAAGATTTTAGACTAACTTACAAACTGAAAATCTAACAACCATAGTATTCTTGAAGTTTCCCTGAAAGTCCGGAAATGATTCATGTGGAGGTTTGTTAATAAACAATTTACTGTAATCACTCCCTGGGTTGTCTACTCTGCTCTGTGCCTTCATCAATTTCCCTCTGGTTAATAGTGCACCTTGAAGCTGCTTGACAGATTTCTTCTCCTCCACTGCCTGTCCAGGTGTGGGACTTCATTTGACTTCCTGCTCCACAGCATTACATTGTTCTTGCATCAGTCCACATTGACGCAAACTCTGTCCTGAAATGTTCTCTCTAGCTGATAACTCTAGCTGTGATGAAAGACCTAAGTAAGGATGGTTAGAATTGAAGTGCTGGAGTAACCGAGGCATGATACGTGACTGAAACAAACACAGGTTTCTAAACTAGATGCTGAACAAGAATCCAAAGTAGAGCTGATGATTGAGCACTGAACCTCATTTCAGGTGATCTTTAAATATTAAAATTGTTGTGCCAAAACAAAGCCACCAACTAGCAGGGTGAGCCAAAATCTTTAAAGGGGTTTCACCAGCTATCCATATTCCAGAAAGTCAGAGCAGCTAAACCTTGGTCGGGAGCGTGTCATAACACCAACATCTCCTGAAAAATCAACCATGTGCTTTACGAACCTTTCATATTCACCTGATGGCTAACTTTAGTTTGCTCTAGCTTGTTATTAAGTAAAGGCTTTTCTTATTCCAAATTTATAAAGATACTCATGAACTTCCTGCAGTTCACGAACAAAAGTTATTACACTGCAATTTCCAGTTTCTTTCTGCAGATAGATTTTTGCAGTTATCCGTTCACCTCTTCTTTCTTCAGATAGTCTCTTTTATCATCAACTCATCATTTTCTGACAACAACTTTTAACCCCTCGTATTCCATCAATCGCTGAACAATATCAAATGTACACATCATTATAACCTGTACTGATATCATATATCATCACCCCCTCAATTGACAGGAGATTGTTCAGCTGCAGAAGAGACACTAGGGTGGTGTGTTGCCTCCTCTGTGCCAGGGCCAAGATGTCTGTGAGTGAATCCAGAAAATTCTCAAGACAAGGGTGAAAGGCCACAGGTCACTGGGCAGGTTCACACAACTGACGTAGGTTGAACAATGGATGAAGTATTGAAGAAGACAGTTAGGGAGTTAGGTGAGAAGATAAGAACCAGGACGTCAAGGTTAGTGATCTGCAGATTACTTCTGGTGCCAGATTAGGGAGTAGCTGTTGCCTTGCAGGTTCCTGGACTGCTTCACTTGCTTCAGCACTGAACAGACTGAATTAAAAGGCATTCATTTTAATGCTTGAGATTTAACAAGTTAGGCAGGTGAACTCAGAGATTAGATTCATTCTAAGGGTTGGGAAGTTACAGCTGTAACAGAATCAAGACTGAGACAATATGACAGCATACAGATGATACTGGACGACAGGTGATAGAGCATCTCAAGCATCATCCCTGCCGTGGACCTGCGGGATCTCACATCTTTCAATATGACTATCTCTCATTCTCTAAACTCCAAGGAAATAATGGCTTGATTCAACCACGTAGACGCCTTGGCTATGAAAGCACACCATTGCCTCAGCTTCCTCAGGAGGCAAAAGAAATTTGGCATGCCCTCTTTGACCCTCACCAACATTTTCCATAGAAGGTATCTTATCTGGATGCTTCATGGCTTAGAATGGAAGCTGCTCTGCCCAAGACTGCAAGGAGCTGCAGTGAGTTGTCAATACAGCTTAGCTCAACACAAAAACAAGCCTTCAATCAAAAGACTCTGTCTACACTTCAAAATCAGCAGACTCTGTCTCCACCTAACTGACTGCCTCCACTGCACTCTCTCCACAACACTATACTTATTTTCCAGGACATCAGCATCTCTGAGGATTTATTCTGAGCCCAAAACATTGATACAAGCAGGAGTACTAGCAGTTCTACTTCATTAAAAGTTTGCTATATCACCAGACCCTGATTATAAAGCTCTATAGCAGTCCCGTAGAAAGCATTTTCTTACTGGTTGCATCACAGCTGGATAAGTAGGTTCCAATGCACAGGATCACACAAACATGCACAGAGTTATAGACTCAGACAGCTCCATCATGGGCATAACCCTTCCGTCCATTTAGGACATCTTCAAAAGGCAGTGCCTCAAGAAGGTGGCGTTCGCCACCAAGGATCCTCACTGTTTTGGACAAGCTCTCTTCTAGTTACTGCTATGAGGGAAGTGGTACAGGAATCTGAAGATCCACACTCAATGACTCAGAAATGATTCATTCCTTTCCACTAGCAGATTTCCGGATGGCCCATGAACCCTTGAGCAAATAAACACAAACTTGTTATTTCTTAATTTTTGCACTTCATTTAGTTGATAATTTTCATAAATTATAATTTACAATAGTGTTTCTGCTCTATTGCTGATACAGAACAGCAGATTTCATGTCACATAAGTCAGTGATAAATACTGTTCTGATTCTGCTCGGTATGGAGTGCATGCATTTTTTTTTCATTGTACTTTGATGAATGTGTTAATAAACTAATTACTAATTGAACAAGACAACCTGCTTATTCCAGGAATTAGCCCAGTGATTTTTTTTTGGACTGCCTCCAATGCCAGTAAATCTTTTCTTAAATAAGGGGACCAAAACTGCGCAGTTTTCCAAGTGTATTCTCATTAACACCTGTACAAATGTAACAATACTTCGCTATCTCTTAACTCCTACCTACTTACAATATAGGCCAATAACTGATTAATTTCCCAATTACTCGGTGCATCCATCTGCTCGCATTTTGTGATTTGTATGAAGGAACATTGAGATCACTCTATATTTGCTCATGTATAATCTTTCTCTATTTAGAGAATAGTCTGCTTTCAAGTGCATAAAATCTTACAATACTCCTTACATTGAAATAGACACAGCTCAGAATATTGGTTCCACCATGCTTGTCCTTTTGATTCTCGACTTTGTATGTATATTTAACAACATCATTCTCCTCAATCCCTCTATTATCTGTTCTGGCACTCTGGTTCCCACCCCACCCTCCTCATGCTACTCCAGTTTACACTGCCTCCATGCAGCACAAGCAGTGCTTCCCACAAATATATTAGTCCTCCTCCAGTTCAGGTGTACCTTCCCTGGAAGAGAGGCCAAAGATCCAAACAGCTGAAGGCCTCCCTCTTGCACCATCTTAAACTGTATGACCTCCCTATTTCTGGCCTCACTAGCATGTGGCACAGGTAGCAATTGCTACATCATAACCCTGGAGTTCCTTTAATTTAGTACCTCACTCCCCAAACTCACTTTGCAGGGAACTCACTCATCATCCATCCTACCCAGGTCATAGGTATCAACATGGAGAGTGACCTCAGGTTGCTCACTCTCCCACTTAAGAATGCTGTAGACTTGATCTGGGATGGCCCTGACCCTGGCACCAGGGAAGCAACAAACCATCTGGGAATTTTGTCCTCATTCACAGAGCCTCCTTTCTGTTACCCTAACCAATGATCTCTGTATCACTACAGCTCACCTCTTCTCCCTACTTCCCTTTGGAGCCTCAGAGCCGGACTTGGTGCCAGAGACCTGACCGCTGTGGCTTTGCTCTGCTAGGTCATCCACCAGAAGAGTATTCAAAATGGCATACCTGTTGTTGAGGTGAACTGTCACTTGGGTATTCTGCACTGGCTGCCTATTACCTTCCCCCTCCTGATGGTCAGCCAGTTACCCATGTCCTGCACCTCCAGTGTAACGACCTCACTGTCTGTCCAGTCTATCAACCTCTCAGCCTACCAAATGATCCAGAGTTCATCAGTTCTGCCTGCAGTTCTTTAACCCAGCCTGTTAGAAGCTGAATGCACACTTTGCAGATGAAGTCATCAAGCTCACTAGAGGTCTCTATACCTTCCCGCACCCACAAAGGTAGCATTCCACTACCCTGCCTGGCTTCCCTACTGCTCTAAATGTGCAATAAGAAAGAAATAAAGAACAAATAATGGGAAAACTCTATCAATGACCAATCCCTCTCCTAAGTCTCAAAGAACGAATGTCTCAACTCCCCACTCCAACGCAGCTGACTCTGGCTGCTCCCACAACCGCTGCTCCACTTAATCCAGACTTACTTTAATGGATCTTGCCAAGTGCCTAAGTAATGTCTCTTTGGGAACTGTGGCATGCAAAAACTGTCACTGCAAGCATCAAAGTGTAAATAGTTATAAATCAACAAACAAAATGCTGGAGGAACTCAGTAGGACAGGCAGCATCTATGGAGGCAAATAAACAGTCAACTTTTGGGGCTGAGACATGCCTTACACATAAGCTATGTTGAAGGGTTCTGACTTGAAACGGAAACATAGAAACATAGAAAATGTATTGCACATTACAGGCTCTTTGACCCACAATGTTATGCTGACCATGTAACCGACTCTAGGAGCTGCCTAGGATTTGCCTACCACCTAGCCCTCTATTTTTCTAAGCTCCCTGTACCTATATAAAAGTTCATTAAAACAACCTATCGCAACCGAAATATTGACTGCTTATTTCTCTCCATATTGTCTGCCTGACTTGCAGAGTTTCTCTGGCATTGTCTGTCTGTGTGTTGCCTTGAATTTCCAACATCAGCAGAATCTCTTGTGTTTATAAAGCAATAAAGATCAGGACAGACAAAATGCTTGCTGAGCTACTGAAACATGGTGGAGGCACATTTCTGGCATGTGTTCACGAACAATAACTGGAGTCTAAAATAATACACCAGAGAAATAAAAATGGTAAAAGACACGTTAGCGGCAATTTCATTACCAAATAACATCTCCAATTTAAATGTTAGTCAATTAATTGATCTGAGAAACCACTTTTCTAATTCATTGAGGTGCAAATTCTGAGTGCTCCTGAACTAACAGGATGCCTGGAAGGAAATAAAGTGGAAAAAAAATGCACATAGCTAACTGCTATTACTGCTGACTAGTATCAAGTACTAATGAGACTTATTAAAGGTCTACAAAAAAACCATTCTCAGTGAAAACCATTATCAAAGAAGATTGTTATTGCCCCAAGACATTACTCAATATTTCTCATTGCAATGTTGAGCCCACTTTGCACAAACTTTCTGAGCAGCTAATCTTTAGACTACAAATATTCAATTTTTGACAACTACAGTCAAGAACCAAGCCTATTTAAACCTCAGTGGTTTGCAGTTGATGGTTCTTTCACATATATTCAGAGACTTATCTCCAACTATGATTGACTCATTAATTGAAGTGCTTGAGAAAATGGTCGAATATTCAATGTCCACAAGACCAAGGTCCTGTACTAACCTGTCTCAACCCACAATGCAGGACTGTAAACATGCAAAAGGTGACGCCAAATTAGAATGCCCACTAGAAGAAGTGTCAAGGCAACTATAATAACAGCACTTAAAAAGCTGTTTGGACAGGCATGAACATAAGAGAGATATTGACTAAAGACTAGACAGATAAGTAGAACAAGCTTTAGATGGGCAACGAGGTCAACATAGATGAATTGGGTTGAAGGGCCTCTTTCTATGCTGTATTTTTCTATAATTTTGATTACAATTCTCAGGAAGATTCAAGAAAACATGGACCATTTCTATATCTAATGCTCTGCAAAGACAGGCATTATTATTGAAATTCACCATTGCCTTCAATGCTTCTGCATAGGCTTTTGATCAAGGCATTCAACATTGACCAATCTGCTTCTGTGACCTGGATTACATACAACAGGCATTATTAGGTACTATAGAACATCGGCAATGCTGTCTCTGCCTTTGAATTCACCTGAAGGATATGTTGATCCAATGTCAGTCTCTTCTCCTAGGGCAAAGTCACCAGTAATAAGGACATAGTCAATCACAATCAGCTATTATTTGTAAGCCAGGACAATCATTGAGCACAAATTCAAAGCCAAACATTGGGAGTGCACAGCAGCCCCAGTGTAAATGACAAAGGGGTATATCAACTTACAAATCACTCAGTCATCCTTCCTATCAGCCACCTCCTTCCTCATCAGTGGAAGAATCTGCCATTCCCTTGGCCTCAGGAGTACATCATCTAGAAAATCAGCATAGATGCTAGTCATTCTCAGACCTAAGAAGGAAATTTTTCAGCAGACTGTGAGAACTGGAAGAATACAGATTTTCTTTTGCGCATTTCCCAAAGTCATAGCTGCAAGTCTAAGTGCTGACAGCTGCTAGATCTTGCATCAAAGGAACAACCTTCGCTGGGACTGAAACATTGTGTCATTATGCAGGAAAACTCAACCACTGGCATGAATTTGGCAGTTCTCTAGAGATCTGCAGTCTCAACATCTTGTCAGTAAATATAATACGACTAGATGTCCGCCCTCTGACTTTGCAAATATTCCTAGTCCTCATTTAATCATCTTTTTAAACCACTTCTTTCTTCCAACATAATTAGTCTGAATCACATTGGGAAACATGCTTTATTTGCTCACTGTTGCCATTGGGTAGAAAGCACAAGAGCCTCAGGACTCACACCAACAGGTTCAAGAACAGTTACCACCCCTCAATCATCAGGCTCTTGAACAAAATGGGATAACCATACTCACTTACCAATCCACTGAGATGTTCCCACAACCAATTATCTCACTTTAAGGACTCTTTATCTCATAGTCTCATGTTCTCTTTATTTATTGCTATTTGTTTATATTTCAATTTGCACAGTTTGTTGTCTTCTGCACTCTGGTTGATCTTTCATTGATCCTGCTATAGTTACTATTCTATAGATTTGCTGAGTATGCCCGCAGGAAATGAATCTCAGGATTTTACACGGTGACATATATGTAGGTCGATAATAAAATTTACTTTGAACTTTGAAAGCCTAGAATTTATTTTTCTACAATTTCACCGCATTCAAACAGTGTTGTGTGTCACCTCAACCTATTTTCACAGAATCACAAACTGGTTTGAGTCACACAGAGATGGAAACAGGTCTTTTGCCCCACTGAGCCCGTGCCAAGCACCAAGCACAATCTATTTAAAATTTAGTTCTACCCTCATCTATTTTATTTTTCCCATATTTCCATTGACAACCCCCCTCCTTCCAGATTCCATCACTCTTCAGAATCAGAATTATCATCAGCGGCATGAGTCATGAAATTTGTTAACTTAGCGGTAGCAGAAGGGTTCAATGTCTATTTAGGAATCAGATAGCAGAGGGGAAGAAGCAGTTCCTGAATCACTGAGTGTGTGCCTTTAGGCTTCTGTATCTCCTACCTGATGGTAACAGTGAGAAAAGGGCATGCTGGGTGCTGGAGGTCCGTTATAATGGACGCTGCCTTTCTGAGACACCACTCCTTAAAGAGGTCCTGGGTACTTTGTAGGCTAGTATCCAAGATGGGGCAGACTAAATTTACGACCTTCTGCAGTTTCTTTCAGTCCTGTGCAGTAACAACAACCCCACCCCTCGCACTCCTATACCAGACAGTGATGCAGCCTGTCAGAATGCTCTCCCTGATACATCTATAGATGTACTTTTCTCTCTGTTTGGAGCAACCTGCTGCTGCAAGTTAACCTACCAGCCTCCATGTTCTTGGAATTTGGGAGGACTGATTTATATACAGGCATAGTTGGTAAAATGGTTACTGTGGAAGACTAGAATCTGAGAGACATCATCAACATGCAAGAAGTTCCATATTCTTTAATAGAACTATGTAAGGGTGAAAAGGAAGAGATAATGTCAATGAGACTCAACTCTCCAAGCACTAGAATGATGGAGATGAAAACAATTACAACTTTTAAAGGATATTTAAACTGGTACATTGATAAGAAAGGTAAATGGGACTAGCTCAGGTAGGCACTTTGCTCATCATAGACTAGTTGAGCTGAATGGTCTGCTTCTGTGCTGTATAATTCTAAGACCCTAAATCCTGCAAAAACATACATTAATATTTCTGAACACCAGTGATTCTGCAGATTCGGGATATCATGAGCAACACACAGAAAATGCTGGAGGAACTCAGCAAGTCAGGTATAGTCATCTGTGGAGGAAAATAAACAGTCAACGTTTCTGGCCAAGACCTTTCAACAGGACTGGCAAGAAAGGGGGGCAGATAGCAGAATAAGAATGTAAGGGGGAGTGGAAGGATACAAGCCTGCAAATGACAGGTGATGGAAATATTTCTGTTGTGAAATATTTCAGGGTAAACTTTATCACAGATATTATGTGCAGAAATACAATCAAAAAGCTACTTGAATACACAAAATTTTCAGAAATCGTAGAAGTATACGAATGGACATCATTCTGCAATACTCAAAAATTGTGGTACATGTCTTAGCTGTTCTAAGTAGATTTTTTCGAAAGATAAATGAAAAGCACCCATGAAGGTATATTTAGATATTCAAATAGTCTTGTATAACTTTATTGGTGTTATAAGTGATAAAGAGAATGTCATCACGCTGACATTTAATCTATCTAAAACGGCACAATGGTATTTGAAAGTATTGAGTTTGACTCCCAAGACATGCTTGACAGACAGCTTGATCCAATACATATAGTGCTTCACTTTATACCAACATCATATTTTAAAAGGTGAGAAATGTGAAAAACAATTCTCATTGCAGCTGTTTGAACAGCTGGGCCACTGTCATCTGTCGACACACTCTTTAAGGTATTGCAGTCCTCAAGAACCTGTCACATTTCATAGCCTGCTTTGTTAAATGAGCACAGACGATGCAGTGTTTAGATTATACAAGTTATAAATTGCACCAGATGCATGTGGAAATGATCTTTTTAACTTCGGCAGGCTTGACACACACTGACTTTCAGCAGAGGTCACTTAGTTGGTATTCCAATCCTCTTGTGTAACTCAGCATGTAATACTTAACGATGAGAAATTGGAGGAATGAAAAGATTACATTTCGTCATATTACCAAAAGGACTATGCTTCCCCAGGTAGAATAACAGAAATTTCTGACTGACTGAATTTGCAAATGGTGATGACTGAGCCTCTTATTGTTAACCCACTTTTCCCATACAACTCTCAACTCCAACAATTACCCTGATACTGCATTTTCCAGAAGTCAGCTTCCCACTTCAGTAAGTTATCGCTCAAGCACAAGATAAAGAGATAAAAGCTCAGCTTCATTTTTCACATGTACATTGAAACCTAGAGTGAAATGCTTCGGTTTGTCTCAACAACCAATATAGTCTGAGGACTGTGCTGTGGGCAACCTGCAAATGTTGCCCAGTTCCAGAAGAGCATGCCCACAATTCACTAACCCTAAGCATCTACCTTTGAAATGTGGGAGGAAAGCACAGCACCCAGAGGAAACCTACATGGTCACAGTAAGTAAGTACAAACTCCTTACAGCCACTGGCAGAAGTTGAACACTGTCATTGGTTGATGGCACTGTAAAATGATTGTTCTAACCACTATGCTATTATGCTGTTTCGAACAGTGCAGAGTTTTAGAGATGAAGACGTGCCTATGTAGTCATGTTTATGTCATTGTTACCTTGGTCCAACTAAATTAATATCTTTAGCACTTCAAACATACATAGCTGTGCATTAATGCTCAAATTGTAGGCACTGGGCTAGTGACTATGTAGAAATAAAGTATGAAGATGTTCAAATTCGGCACTGGAGGAAGTTAGTATATCAGGCAGCATCTGTGGAGAGGAATGGACAGTCAATATTTTTAGTTGCCATATTCAGGGATTCCCAACCTGTGATCCACAGACCCTTTGCTTAATGGTAATAGTCCCTGGCATAAAAAAGTTTGCAAACTCCTGCATTGTATGTATACTGATGAGAATACCGTGCATCATCACCTTTGCACAAATCAGACCTTTCTCCCGCAGCTATTTGTGTGCTGAGCACCTTTAGATTCTTATTAAACATATTATAAATTGAGGTAATTGTTTATTTGTTAAGGCTAACAGTAAGTCCTTATGGAATAGTAGCTAGTAAATCTATGGTTAAGTTGAATTCAGAGACTGGGCTATTGATTTGAAGAAATAAGCTTAAATTCCATCATAACAGCTGGGGAATTAAAATTCAAGTGATTAAATAAATGTGGATTCAAAAACTGCTAACAGTAATTGTGGCCATGAAACTACTGGATTGCTGCCAAAGGAAGATCACAGTGTTTGAAGAGAAGCCAGGCTCAAGGGAAGTGGTCAGGTCCATGCATAGGACTGCATGAGCAAAGCTTTCCCTACCTGTACATGATGACTTGTTTATCGAGTGCAGTGTAGTACTGGAAACTCGAGAACTCACTTTAACCATACACAAGCCCTCTGCCCAGCTTCAATTCAGCAACTGAAAGCACATTTAGCATCATTTTTGCTGTTAACTTATATTTTTCATGTGAATGTTGTCTGTCTGATGCCATGTGCCTGTGATGCTGCTACAAATACGTTCTTCAATGTACTTACACACGTACTTGTGCATATGACAATAAATTAGACTTTGGCTTTGAATACACGTAATTTAGATTTTGTCCCTTGGTGGATAGTTTTCTCCCACTCTGGCAGAAGTAGTATTTGCAGAAAAAGACCTGTATCAAATCTTTGCTCTGAAGAGCAGAGACACATTACGGCACGGCAGAACTAAAGGTTAAAGAGGAGAAGCAACACATTAAAACACATTGCACAAAATGGATATCCATACAAAGATGCCCACACTGTCAACGAAACACCAACCAAGAAGCAACCAAATGGTTGTCCTTCCGTACGTCTGAAATATCTCGGAAATGATGGCCCGAAGCTCCAAGAGTAGTAGAATTTTACAGGCACATAAGCCAACATCAACATTGAGGAGAGTACTGTGCAGCTCAAAAGAACCAACCAAACTATTGGACAAGACCGATGTAGTTTACAAAATCCATTGCAGGGACTGCAGCAATTATTATCTCAGCCGAACTGGGACAAAACTATCCACAAGGATCCATGAACGTCAATGGGCTGTAAAGCAGCATAACCAACTCTCCCTAGTCCCTAGCCATGAAGATCAAGATAAACACAAATTCAACTGGGAACCAGTGAATGTCATGCTGCAAGCAAACATATGGCATGTAAGAGAATTCCTAGAATAGTGGCTTTCCACTAACAATTCTGTAAACAGACAGGTAGACCTCGATCCTATTTATGAGCCGATGCAGGCAAAATTCCAGAACACAATGCATGAACTACTCCACACAGTCAATAAGCAATGAGATTTCTTCCCCACATCACAACTGAGTTTTTCAAATGGCGACCAATCATCAATAGGTATATATATAAAGGCCAAGTATTTGAAGGACGCGTCATAATTAACAGCACATTGATGGTGTTTCCTCATATGGTGACGAGACATTTGCAACTAAATTGCCAAGATCAGAAAACAACTCAACCAAACCATCAGTCACTTGAGCTACACATTTCCTGAATTATTTCCATTTCATTCTTCACAATCATAGTCAATGCTTTCAAGTTCAAGTTGCTTTTATTGTCATTTCGACCATAAACTGCCATTACAGTACACAGTAATTACGAAACAACATTCCTCCAGGACCCTGCTGTTACATGAAACCATACAAAACTACACTAGACTATGTGAGACAGCACAAGGCTACACTAGACTATGTGAAACAACATAAATCTGCACTAGACTACAGACCTGCACGGGACTACATAAAGTGTACAAAACAGTGCAGGGCAGTACAGTAACTAATAAACAAGACAATAGGCACAGTAGAGGACAAATTACACACATTTCTACACATCACTCTAGACTACTACTGTAACTGAGTGGCTTCCTCACCCAACTTCTCCATTAGCAAAACAACCCTATTGTGTGGTTCCTTCCCACTGAGATAATGAATATTCAAAAATGGCCAATGCATTAATGGATGCAATGACAATTTGAGAGCACAAGAGGCTGCACAACATAAACACGAGTCAGTCTGCAGATGTTGGAAATTCAAAGCAACACCTATGAAAATGCTGGATGAACTCGGAAGGTCAGGCAGCATCCACGCAAATGAATAAACAGTCAATGTTTCAGATGAAGACCCTTCTTCAGGATTGGAAAGGAAGGGGGAACATACCAGAATAAAAAGGTGAGGGGAGGGGAAGGAAGACAAGTTAGAAGATGATAAATGAAGCCTGGTGACAGGGAAGGGTAAAAGGCTGGTAATAAAGGAATCTGACAAGAGTGGAGAGTGGACCTTAGGAGAAAAGGAAGGAGGATGGGTATCACGAGAACTGATAGGCAGATGGAATGAGGTAAGAGGCCAGAGGAGGGAATAGAAGAAGAGTGCAGAGAGAGGGGATTACTTTTTTACCGGAAGAAAAAACTGATACTCATGCCATCAGGTTGGAGGTTACACAATCAGAATATAAGTGTTACTTCTCCACCCTGATGGAAGATTCATTGTGACACAAGTGGACTCCATGGACTGACATGCAGGAATGAGAATGGAAAGCATCAAGTTGGATAAGTCGCCGCGACCAGATGAGATGTACCCCAGACTACTGTGGGAGGTGAGAGAGGATATTGCTGAGCCTCTGGCAATGATCAATGTGGACGGGAGAGGTTCTGGAGAATTGGTTGCAGATGTTGTTCCTTTATTCAAGAAAGGGAGTAGATATAGTCCAGGAAAATATAGACCAGTGAGTCTTAACTCAGTGGTGGGTAAGTTGATGGAGAAGATCCTGAGAGGCTGGATTTATGAACATTTGGAGAGGTATGATATGATCAGCAGTAGTCATCATGGCTTTGTCAAGGGACACCATGCAAGACTTATTGAGAAAGTAAGGAGGCATGGGATCCAAGGGGCCATTGCTTTGTGGATCTAGAACTGGCTTGCCCACAGAAGGTAAAGAGTGGTTATAGACAGTTCATATCCTGCATGGAGGTCGTTCACCAGTGGAGTGCCTCAGGGATCTGTTCTGGGACCCTTACTCTTCTTGATTTTTATAAATGACCTGGATGAAGCAGTGGAGGGATGGATTAGTAAATTTGATGATTACACAAAGGTTGGAGGTGTTGTGGATAGTGTGGAGGGCTCTCAGAGGTTACAGAGGTGAGGAAGGAGGTGAATGGGCAGATGTGGCAGTTTGGATGCTTGCAGGGGTAAACGCCAGGAAAGATTAATGGAAAAGGGAATTGTGGAAAACAGAGAACGGGGTGATGTAAAGATAGGGTAAGGTAGGATCCCTTTGGAGATGACACAAGTTGTTGAGAATGATCTGTTAGTTGTGGAGGCTCATGAGGTGGTAGGTAAGGACAAGGGGAACTCTATTACTGTTAAGGCCGTGGGAAGACGGGGTGAGCAGAGATGTCTGGGAAATGGTGGAGATGTTGGTGAGGGCAGCATCAATGGTGGAGGTAGGGAAAACACTATGAAGAAGGAGAACCTCTCTGAAAAGGAAAACCCCATCTTGGGAACCGATGCATCGGAGCCGAAAGAACTGAGAAAAGGTAATAACGTTTTTACAGGAGACAGGGTCGGAAGAGGTATATTCAAGATAGCCACGTGAAGCTGTAGGTTTATAAAAGAGTTTTATCGATTTTTTGATTTTAGGTAGGAGGTAGAAGCGAGCATTGTGAGGGAATTATGAGCTTGGTGGCAGTGGATGGGAGTTCTCCAGACTTCAAAGTTCAACGTATATTCATTATCAAAGTAGGCATACTTTAGACAACCTTGAGATTTGTCTTCTTACAGGCAGCCACAAAACAAAGAAAAGATCCCATAAAAATGCTGTCAAACACGAGAGAGAGAGAGAGAGAGAGAGAGAGAGAGAGAGAGAGAGAGAGAGAGAGAGAGAGAGAGAGAGAGAGAGAGAGAGAGAGAGAGAGAGAGAGAGAGAGAGAGAGAGAGAGAGAGAGAGAGAGAGAGAGAGAACAAAACCATATTGTGCAAACAATAAGATTAAGCAAATAACTTCAGAGTTGAAGTTTTATGAAAGATACAAGCCAGGCATCACTGCAGCTAGAGCAGGACACAGCCTCAGTTCATTGCAAAGCAGAGTAAACATTGAGAGACCACAGACGTGAAGCCAGGTATCTCTGCATGCAGAGCAGGCCACAGTTCAGCACAGTTTTCACTCACAATAATTATTTTTTCCTGTTTGAAAAGCAGGAGAATATACTTTTCGCAAAAGTCTGTCTGCAGTTTTTATTAAAGTTCAAAAGACCACATGAGTGGGGAGATGCAATGTACAGATGATTGCTTTGTGATACTTAATGAAAAAAAGATACACATCATTTCCCGTTATGCTCTTTTTTTCCCCTTTCATAAACAGAATTGGCAAGTTCAGAGAGAAATATCTGGGCCACCAGCAGTACTTTTCTTTCTCTTTTTTTTCTAAAGAAATAACTGGATAACCCTTGTAAGATTGTATTTATTGTTTCTACAGGAAACTCTGGGTATCTAATTTATTGTGCAAAATTCTTTTCTTTTGTTAGAATTTCTCCAACATTGGTGTACAAGTAGCAGTTATTCCCTTCTATTTCTTCATATTCTGCCAGCAAGCTACATGGGATCAGCAAAGGAGAAGAGAAATGAGCAAGTAATAGTGGATAAGGTTGACTGAGGCAAGGATGCAACAATACTTACTGAAGTTGTTATCTCACACAAGGAAAATTATTACAATTGTCTCTCTGTGTTCCTCATGAATATACACCTATTATGGATGCCAAAGCAGTTAGTCACAGATACTATTACAGATCTGGACCCCTGAGTGTCATGAGATGAACTTAACAGTGGTGAATCTGTGGAATTCTCTGCCACAGGAAACAGTTGAGGCCAGTTCATTGGCTATATTTAAGAGGAAGTTAGATATGGCCCTTGTGGCTAAAGGGATCTGGGGTATGGAGAGAAAGCAGGTACAGGGTTCAGAGTTGGATCTGATCATACTGAATGGTGGTGCAGGTTCAAGGGGCTGAATGGCCTACTCCTGCACCTATTTTCTATGTTTCTAACCCTTAAACTACTGCCAGATCCAGGAATATAACCATTAAAAGTTGGCTACATTCCCAGATGTGAAAGAGACACAAAAGTGATCATTTCTGCTCTGAAGACACTGAAATGCATGCAGTCCTAATTTGGCTTCACTCAATTCTGTATTCAAGCTAGCTGAAAACAATAGCTAGGTGTCTCTAAATGACTTTGATGGATATCCCAGTAAAAAGCAGTGCTCGGATGTCATTAGTAATGCCACAAAAAAGATTTTGTTTAAATAGCTGCCTGAAGAGCTAGGAAGATTAGAAGTCTGGGTGAAAGGATTCTTCTACTGAATAATATCATTTTCCTTCTACCTCATGTGACCAACTGACCAGGATTTACCTCAGGGCAGCTGTTAGCACTAAAGGTAGCTCACACTGGTGCTGTAATCTGCAGACACAACAGGCAGTTTTTATCCATGCTAAGGGGAGGCCTGAGGCTCAGTGTTTTGTTGAGCCTCAAGCTTTCGGCCTTTTAATTTGAAAACTCATCCGAACTACATGATTAATCACATAGGTTCAAAATTTGATTTCACAGTGGCTGCTGCAACAGTGAAGACTGAACTTACAGCATTTTTCAATTCTTGATCTTGTTTTCTTTAATACATTTTTCGAAATTTCCTCAATTTTCTGCTCAGAATAATGAGCATCACCCTGTGATTTTAAAATGGAAATTAATTTTTCACATCTTTCTAACTTTAAAAGTTCAGTGAACAGATTTAACCAGACCAGGAAACCATCTGGCCCATCATGTTTCTTTCAACTATGTCAAGTATTTCAGTCAGTCCCATTTCCTGATGATGGATCTTAGCCTGAAACATCGACTGCTTATTCCTTTCCATTGATGTTGCCAGACCTCCTAAGTTCCTTAAGCATGTTAGACCATAAAACTATTAAGACCATATGATTTAGGAGCAAAATCAGCCATTTGGCTCTGGCATCAGATCATGGCTGATTCATTTCCCTCTCAGCCACAATCTCCCACTTTCTCCCTAAAATTCTTTATGCCTTGACTAATCAAGAATATATCAACCTCTGCTTTAAATGTAACCAATGACTTGCCTGAACAGCCACCTGTGGCAATAAATTCCTCAGAGTAACCACTCTCTGGCTCAAGAAATTCCTCCTCATTTCTCTCATTTCTGTTCTAAATGGACACCCCTCAAGTCTGAGACTTTGTCATCTGATCCTTGACTCCCCCACCATAGGAAAACACCTCTTCACATCCAATCTGCTGAGGCCTTTCAACATTTGATAGGTTTCAATGAGATCCACTCCCCCCACCCCCACCACTCACCGTTGTTCTGAATGCCGGTGAGTAGAGGCCCTGAGCAATCAAATGCTCCTCATTTGATAAGTCTTTCAATCCAGAATAACTTTCATCAACATCCTCTGAACCTTCTCCAATGTCAGCACATCTTTCCTTAGATAAGGGGCCTCTAAGAGAGGCCTCACCAGTGCCTTATCATTACATCCTTGTTTTTATATTCTAGTCTTCTCAAAATGAATGATAATATTGTATTTGCCTTCACTACCACCAGCAACATGGAACTAAATCTTCAGGGAATCCTGCACGAGGATTCACGAGTCCTTTTGCATCTCAGATCTTTAAATTTTTGCACTATTTAGAAAATTGTCTATGCTTTTATTTCTTCAAGCAAAGTGCCAGACCATACATTTTCTGATGTTGTATTCCATCTTTGCCCATTCTCCTAATCTGCTGAAGTCCTTCTGCAGCCTCTCAGCTTCCTCAACGTGATCTGCCCCTACACCTATCTTCATATCATCCACAAACAGCCAGAAAGTCATCAGCGCTTCTATCCAAGTCATTGGCATACAACATAATAAGAAGTGGTCCCAACAACGTTCCCTGTGGAACACTTCTAGTTACTGGAGTTGACCAGAAAAGGTTCCTTTTATTCCATGTTTTCCCTCCAGCCAATCAACTAATGCTCTATCCATGCTGGTAACTTCCCTGTAATACCACAAATGCTTAACTTGATAAACAGCCTCATAAGACCATCGGATACAGGAGCAGACTTTGGCCACTTAGCCCATTGAGTCTGCTCCTCTATTTCATCTTGGCTGATCCAATTTTCCTCTCAGACCCAATCACCCGCCTTCTCCCCATATCCCTTCAAGCCCTGATCAAACAAGAATCTATTAACCTCTGCATTAAAATACATAAAGACTCGACCTCCACAGCTGCCTGTGGCAAAGAATTCCATAGATTCACCACCCACTGGTAAAGAAATTCCTCCTCATCTTTGTTCTAAAAATACACCCCTCTATTCTGAGGCTGTGTCCTCTGATCATAGTCTCTCCCACCATAGGAAATATCCTCTCCACATCCACTCAGTCAAGGTCTTTCACCATTCAATATGTCGCAATGAGGTCAGCCCTCATTCTTCTGAATTCCAGTGAATACAATACTCACAATACTCCAAGTGAGTTCTCACCAGTTCTTTAGTCTCAACATTACATCCTTGTTTTTATGTTCTAGTTCTCTTGAAATGAATGTTAACATCACATTTGCCTTCCTCACCACAGACTCAACCTGCAAATTAATCTTTAGGGAATCCTGTAAAGAACTCCCAAATCACTTTGAATCCCATATTTTTGAATTTTCTCTTCATTTAGAAGATCATTAATCCTTTCATTTCTTCTACCAAAGTACATTAACACACTCTTCCCAACAATGTATTTCATCTGTCATTCCTTGGCCCACTTTCCTAATCTGAGTCCTTCTGTAGCCTCTCTACTTCCTCCAAACTACCTGCTCTCAAAGCTATCTTCATATCATCTGCAAACATTGCAACAAAGCCATCAATTCCATCACCCAAATCATTGACATATAACATAAAAAGAATCAGTCCCAACATAGACCCCTGTGGAACTCCACAAGTCACTGGCAACCAGTCAGAAAAGGCAACTTTTATTCCCACTCTTTTCCTTCTGCCAATCAGCCACTGCTTTATCCATGCTAGAATCTTTCCTGTAATACCATGGGCTTGTCAGAGGCCTTCTGAACATCCAAGTACACAACACTCACTGATTCTCCTTTGTCTATCTTGCTTGTTATTTCTTCAGAGAATTTCAACAGATTTGTCGGGCAAGGTTAATCCTGAAGGAAACATGATGCCTTTGGCCTAGTTTATCACGTGCCTCCAAATACCTTGACACCAGATCCTTAACAATCAACTCTATCATTTTCCCAACCACTGAGGTCAGACTAACTGATCTATTCTTTCCTTTCTTCTGCCTCTCTCCCTTCATTAAGAATCGAGTGACATTTGCAATTTTCCAGTAGTCCGGAACCATTCCAGAATCCACTGATTCCTGAAAGATCATTTGGATGAATAGATTGCTAGCACACTCCTTGCAGCCCCTAGATTCACCATGAAATTTGGCACTGCTCAAAATATTCCAATCACATTCCTGTAACATTTCCTCCTCCTGTATGGATTTGTGGTGCATTTGCTCTGGAATCGCAGTGACTGACAAATATAGAAATTGTTATTCACCTCCTTAGCTCAGGATTTTGTACCACATATCAATCATCCCTTGCTATATTCTAGCTTTGAGGAAAATTTAATAATTGAGTACGAATTATATCACTGGGAAGTATTATATAAAATTCAAAATTCATAGATTTGATAGCTGTGAACGCCACTTTCTAAATTCATTTGCTACTATCTCGTTCCATTTGCTTTTTTGTAAAACAATTGCAATTCAATTAATTAATGAGCAGCTAAAACTGCCCAATGCATCACTAGTACCAGCCTACCTGCTATCAAGGACGTACTGAAGATACAGAAATGTCTGGAAGAAAGGCCAGCAATTTCATGGAGGATTCCACCCACTCAGTTCATGAACTGTTTGTCCCACTCCACCAATCAGGAAAATGGCTACACAGCATCCATACCAGAATCACCAATTACTTCAAAAACAGTCACTTCAGCCAAGCTGTCAGGCTGATCAACACCTCCACCCACTAACTCAGCCCATCACACTCTCCATCACCACTACTTCATTACTGTATTTCCTTAAGTCACCTCATGTACCTAGCATCATTTTATGTACATGCAATCAATCTATGTATATAAGCTAATTGTATGGATTTATATTTATTATGTTTAGTTTTATTTAGTTCTTTGTGTTCATTGTGCTTTTTATGCTGCATGATATCCGGAATAATAATCATTTCATCCTCCTTTACACCTGTGTTTTGTCAAATGACAAAAACAACCTTGGACCTTGAATCAGAATATGAATGCAATATAATGGTACAAATTCAAATACTGTTTTGGGCTGAAACAGCAACTTACAAACATGCTCTTGCAGAAAATTTCTTAAGGTTATCACCCATCAGAAGTGAATCTCTTTCACCATGTGATAAGGGCATCAGGAAAACCAAACAAATTTTATCTGACAGGCCACCAGAACATGAAAATGTTTCTTGTTTGTCACCAGTTGAAATCTCACTATGAGAAATCTGTGGATGGATAATGAAGGGAATGAGTACGTCAAACAGATGAGGGACTTTATTGAAGATGACTGCCAGAATTTAAGTGAGCTTTACTTTAATGCATCCATCTAAGTAATATTAAATGCTTGCACAAACTGTGTAAAAATAGAATTTATCATGTCTTCTCATTGAAATCAACAACAGAGAATCCTGAATTTTCTGCTTGCACAGAATTTGGATTTGACTACAAGCCACAGAAATTCAGAAATATAAATCATTTTAGGTAGTCTGTAATAAATGCCAGACGCAGCCTCTGCATTTAGAATGCAGATGCTTATGAATTTGAAGCAAACACAATTACAATTAATTTAGCATAATTAGTTCTGCCCTTTACATTCTGAAAAATGTCATATTGATAAAAAAAACTGGCTGGATAAAAAAAATCTCTCTAAAATGCAATCATAATTTCACTTTGGACATGAATTAATGGTGTTCATGCAAAATATGCTGAAGTCTAATTAAATCAATGCATTATACTTGATTCTCAAATTAAACAACCTCTCTTAGACTAGATGTACAATACTATTTGGGACAAAGGTACTGAGATTTGATTGTGCAAGATTACTTTAATTACCAACTAGATTCAGCCCTGAAGAGATATTCGGTAGTAAAATATACCAAGGTAATGATAAATATTCTTTATTTTTGTGAATACAGAATGATTCATTGTATTGAAATGTCATCTCTGACATTCCCATTGAAAAAGTTATGTTCATTTCCTTGCAAAAAGGGGCTATTATTAGTACATGTAGTTAGAAATTAACATTGCCAACCCCTTTACAAATTATTGTCGAGTAATTTCTACACTTGCCATATGCTTGAGGACTCTATAAAGATATAACGACACTTCTATTTTGGGAGAAATCATCAAAAACTTGTCTGTAGTTTCAACTTGATCCCGAATAAATATAATTTCTGCCTGCAGGCTGAGACTGCATCATTCAACACCACACCTCTGAATCACCAAAGAAGATTAAAAAGGAAATCTTTCACAATGTTTTAAATTAAAATTCAAAAAAGCTGCAAAAGACAGATGCTAAAAATCTTTGAAACTACACTTAAATTGCTGGCCTGTAGTTTACGAGGAACGGTCAGCAGTTCCAAATGTTTTTCAGCTTTTTGCATCAAAGAAATCTTGGATTTCTGCAAATGTGTACTGAATGGCAGAAGCCCAGGATACGTTAGAGGTCTGACAGACCTGATAAGTCGCTTCCAACTCAGCAAGGTGAAGCAATTTCACCCCAGAGGGTCAAACTTAAGCCATGTAACACGAGAAAATTAACAACATCCCCATTGCTTTGAACTGGATCATCGAGCCTATGGGAAATGATTAATATTGATCAGGACTTTACTTCTTTTTCTTTATTTTAATGTCTATAATTATATCACCATGGAAATGCCCTTTTTAACTGAAATGTTAATTTTTTAAATAATAGAGGCATAGCGAGGTACAATATAGTAACAGGCCCTTCAGCCTTCAAGTCTGTGTTGATTAGTAATTATCCATTGACACTAAATCTATACTCATTTCATTTTATTCTCTCCATATTCTCACCCACTTCTCCCAGATTCTGCCACATGCCTACACTCCAGAGGCAATTTACAGTGGCCAGTTAACCTACTGTGCCTTGCGATATTGAAGGAAACTGAACCATCCGGAGGAAACCCGCAATGTCACAGGGAGCACGTGTAAACTTCACACAGATAAAGGTCAGGATTTAACCTGGGTCTCTCGCACCATGAGACAGCAGCTCTGCTACCTGTAACACTGTGCTGCCAGAAGAGAATCTCAAATAAGACTACCTAGTTCTAAAACCAGGATCCAGCCATTTAAAACTGAGGCACGTAATAATTTCTCCTGGTGAGGTAGCAAATCTTGGGAATTATTTGCTCCATGAAGTTGTGGAGGGAATCTTGTTATAATTATTTAAAGAAGACCTACATTTAACAGGGTTTTGAAAGATCAGAGGATTGAGGACTATGGACAATCTGGCCCAGAAGAGGTGATCAAGCTTTAATCAGACAGAATGGCAGACGAGGTTTATTAACCTACTCTTGTCATTCTGTTCTACATTATTTAAATCTATATGATCAGGTTTTAAATGTATTGGGTTATGTATGGGAGACATTAAATTAAATGCAGTTAGGATGCTTGTAGGCCCTTTCCTCAGTGTACAATATGCATAGCCATCTCACCTCGTGGAGCCCGTTCCATCCCACAGAATGTCTGTCAGGTGCAGCGGGTATGGGCTCACCTTTTCTCTCCATTCACATCTAGAGAAAAGGATGAGCCATTGAGGGATGGTGACAAGGCAGGGGGCTGAATCAAAATTAAACCGGGGGATGCAGGCAATGATGGGAAGATGAATTACTTTAAAATTTCAGAAATAATATAATGTTCATAAAATTTCAAATGTATTGTTGTGACTGTGATCAAAGTCACGCAAGAGACACTATGGTGGTATAGAAGTCTTTTTTTTCTGCACAGCAAGCAGACATCACATACTGGAGACACTCTCGGTAGAGGCTCATAAGCCCAAAGATACATCATATTTTTATGCTCTTATAATCAAAGGTAACAGTAGGTGATTCAAAACAATTTCAATGATTGTTTACTCAATACTTTGGGTTGACAAATGGCTCCTGTGAGATACAAAGTGGAAGCACATTGTAATTGATACCACACCTCTAAAGGTTCAAACACATTTGAGAGAAACTAATAAGCACAAATATTCTAAAACTTCTGACATCAGAGAGCCAGTCACCCAAAATGAATGCTGAGAGAGCTGTCTCCAACTACACAAATGATTGCCTATACCCGTGACCATGTTTTATAATGCGAAGTGATAACATCCGTCTGGTGTGCCAGATTAAACACAAGTCACAATGTATAAATAACTTAGCCACCTTGTTTGGTTTGATGGAAGGCAAATAACAGAAATGCATTGTTTTAACAGTGGTCTTTTGCATATGCAATCTCTTAATTTCAATATACTGTTTGTAATTTACACAAAAAATGAAGGTTAACTGCAAGCATCATGAAAATATTTACATTTACAATGAGAACTGGAGACTGGTTCTTTGAATTAATATCTGCTATATTCCCATAACTATTGAATCTTCCCTAACATGTACATTCAGATGGTTCAAATCAATATAATTCATTGCTAGTGTGATATCTGCAGTTATCTATATATAACCTTGAATATACAGTTCATGGAGTTTTACAGATTCCAGCCATTTATATGCTGTTACGAAGTATGAACAACTCTGATGGGCAGAAGGGTACAAAATCACCAATGCTCCCCCCTTTGGAGAATTGCAAATCACTACTCTTTCGATGCTGTTATCAAGGAAGTAAGAGAGACAAAAGGGACTCTGCGAGGGCAGTTGTTATTGATAACAGCTCACGAAAGTTAATGAGAGAGAGGCACAGCTAAGGTGGAATGTCTCCAGCTAACAAAAGGAGAGCGGAACCATTGATTACTGCTATTGTCTTTTGGAGAAGGATTGTGTACTTGGTACTGTTCTATTCATTGAAACCCCTCAGGGGGCAACCAGAGTGGGCTGGTTTGATGGGTTACATCATCTCAACCTGATTGACACCTGAGACCCCGTGAGTGGGGATAAAAGTGAGGTCTGGGGAACACCCCTCAGACGCACCAGGAGAAATGCTAGTGAGCAACAGAACCCCCACGAGACAAGGTGGGAGACCGGAGACCAAAAGAAGGGTCGGTAAATTTTAACTCACAGTGTTTTGTAGCAAGATCGGTGGGGGCTTGTGTGTGTGTCCAACCTTGCCTGGGTGATTTGTGCACCACGGAAAAATAGTCTAGCTAAAGGACAAAGGGGTCATACATGAATGGCCACAACAATAACGCATCGACGGATCAAGATCGTAAAGGAAGGTTGGCAAGATAATAGCTATTACTGTTCGCACGTTCTCTTTCTCTCTCTCCAACAATTGAAACACCGTGACCAACAACTACCGCAGCCTGCAGGAACTGAACTGAACTTTATATTTCCATCTGACAATTTGTTATCCCCTAGACAACGATAGAGCTTGTTTCATTAGTGATTATTATTATATCCACACTTTTAGGTTTAGTATTGCTAACGTATATTCTCTGTATATTCACATTAATATTATTTTGTATATTATTGCTAATAAATATTGTTGAAAATAGTATCACCAGACTCCAACGGACACTTCTGTCTTTGCTGGTAAAACACCCAGTTATGGGGTTCATAACAATGCAATATCAGGGACTTTAATTATGGCCCCTTCTCTCTGAAACTTTGCAGTGGCTGTGAGAACTATCTCTTTTGTGACTTTTGTATCAAAAAACAATGCACAATATGGAAACTGTGCAGGTTTTTTTTTCATCACTAGTTGAATCCCAAGTTGGGCAGTCTTTCATTGATTCTCTTATGGTTATTCATCTATAGATTTATTGAATATTCCCAAAAGAAAATGAATATCAGGGTTGTATATAGTGACATCTATGTATTTTGATAATAAATTTGCTTTGAATTTTATTTATAGCATATCCTGACTTCTCTTAAAACACCAGGAAGTTCATTGATAGATGCAATAATAACAGGCAAGACATTCATTACTATGAATACAACTACTCACATGTTTGGAATAGCAATCACCTGGAGGAGAAGGAAGTGAAGGCACAGGAAGTGATGCAGAAGATTGTAGGACGTGAGAGATTTAATGCATAATTAAAGGGTTAACTATTCCATAAACCTTGTAAAGAAATGGATAAGAAAAGCCACCAGTCCAGGGCAAAATTTACTCCCAGCTTCATAAGATTCCAAGTTACATCTCATCTAAGTTTATATATGGTGGCTACATTTTCCTAAGATGTAGCAGTATTTTCAGCTGTGATAAAAACAGTGGCAGTAAATTGTTAAGGCAATGAAGATAAAAGTAACAAGATAGTCTTCATCACATCCATCTACCTACTATAAATTGTAACGAGTAGTTCCTTAATGTGAGTGAAATTTAATGTAGCAGAAGACGGCCTCTTAAACATAATACAGTTTTTTTTACATTAAATATAACAGGATGACAAGATGCATTAATGGTGATGATCAGCTGACTATGCCCAGTCCAGTTGCAGAACTAAACTTCACTTTGATAGCTGTGGCCCCAACAAGTTAAAAGGAAATGTTAAGTTATGTTAAGGACAATAACTCCCGTGACTGCTCTCTGACCAGAAATTTGCTTCTGCAGAGGGTTTTCTTATACTAAGCTGGTTATCTCTGATTACCGAGAGACCAGGAGAGAAACAAATATCTCTTCCCAATCTTCACAGTGATATCCCCTCTAGCATATGGCACTGAGTCAAATTTTGTTTATGATGAGTCAAATGGATGTTTGCTCTGATTGTGGAAGGGCTAGAGAATCTAATGAGAGGCTGGGTAAAATATTATTGAGAAAGGAATGTGAGATTGCAGAACTAGGGAATAAAATGACACAAGTGTCTTTTTAACAATGGGAATGGGCCATGGAGTTTGGTAAGTGTCAGGTCAGATGAGTATTGGTGAGGGGCAGATTCTGGTCATGCAAACAGAATGGAAAAACCTTGGGTTCTGGTATCATATCTGCGTTGGGCTGTGAAGCAGTATTTACATTTTGAGCCAATACATGGGGGATCTCATTATCTGGAACAACTGAAAATTAAGTGCAGAAATGTGGAAAACTGGAAGGGAATCTGCAATCTGAAAATGCAAAACATTGGTACACAGTGGCCTGGAATCAAGAATACAGACAATCTATAATGTGTGGTTCTATTAAGGTGAATCCCAATATTTTGGAATGACCTAGAAGTCTCAAGATGCAAAATTATCATGTAATTTAAAAATTTCTCATTTGGGTTTTTTTTTAATTACGTGCAACATTATCCAAATTGTGGAGACCGCAAGGCTAAGAGAAACTGACGGATCTGGGTGTCTAGTGCGTGATACACTGAAGGATAGCATGCATAGTCACTGATTTGGGAAATTTAGAGAATTACTTCCTAATGTTTAGGGAAATAAAGAATGAGAGCAAGAGAGAAGGAAGGGGGGGCAAAGAGAGAGGTGGGAAGGGGAGGAAGCGAGAGATGGGGAACAGGAGAAGGGTGAGGGTGAGGGAGGAGGAGGGGAGAGGAAGAGGGGTAGAGTGGAGGGGGAGAGGAGGGGAAGGGGAGTGGGGGAAAGAGGAGAGGGGGAAGAGGGGGAGGGAGAGGGGGAAGGAGAGAGAGAGGGAGAGGGAGAGAGAGATATATTATACCCATCATGTAGAAATATAGAACATTTTGAAGATCATATATGGAATAATGTTTAAAGCTATAGTGTTTTAAGAAAGGATTTTACTGCATTGGATGTAATTCAGACATATTTTATTGGGTTGATATCTAGAATAGGGAGGATGCCTTATGAAGGAAGGTCAGACAGACAAAGATTGCATCTGCTTGAGACTGAAAGAGTTAAAGACAATTTTATTGAAATACAATACCCTGACTGTTCTAGGAAGGGTAGATGTGGGGACAATACTTCTCCTTGTGGGAGAACCATGAAATAATAATCATGTTTTAATGTAGGTATCCACCATTTACAACAGAGATGAGATGAAAGCCTTTAACCTTAGAATGTTGAGTCTTTTAAACCCTCTTCCTCAAATGACAGTGGATGGAGAATCTTGAAACATGTTAGGGCCATAAACTTGATACCAAGGCAATGATGATGATTAAGAAAAGATGGAGGTAAGTAGCAGTCCACAGCTAGGAAAGAAAACAAGAGGAATAACAGCAATGTTGAGAATATAGCATGATGTGGGAGATGGGAATATCTTTGTAAACAGCAAGGTGCAAGGTTGATGTACTGAGTAAATTCCTACTCTGAATTCATCTGTTCATTGGATCTCCTGTTTTGACCACACACACTTAATACTACAGAAGAGCCAAATGTGGAAATTACAGGAAGAGGAAGGAGACTTGTCCCCACTCCACACAAATGTGCTAATATTATTTGCCAATATACGAGACTAATTAGTTTACAGCTATTTTGAAAAACAGTCCTGAAATTTTGAGAGAAAGAAAATCAAGTAACTCTTATTTCTCTTCAAACTATCTATAGAAATTAAGAAGAAGAATGACATCTCCAAGAAAGTATTGTAGTGACACAATTTATTTCTTAACACTTCTAAATATCCTCTGGCATAAAATAATGACTTGAATTCCAACAGGAGCGTTGTGCTATCTGGTTCATTAACTCTTTTTTATCTATAATTTTAATGACAGCTTGTAATGAACTCCCATTTCTCTTGCAAAGGAAAGAGTATAATGGAGATAATCAGCAGGTCAGCTTGCTTTAATTGTCTGAATTCAGACTTGCCTGCAATTTCCAGCTTTTGAGAAAGTTTAGAAAATGCTTAGTACCCTTGAACTAATGTGACTTAACTAAACAACACATGAAATGAACCATTTCATTCCGATTGGTTAAATATTGTGGATTGCCTTATCTTTAGATATAAGAAAAGCCAGGTCAGATAATAGAAAATGGAGAGCTATGTAGGAGGGAAAGGTTGGATTGACCTTAAAGTAGGTTAAATGGTCAGCGCAACTTCATAGGTCTTTCAAGCTGTGATACTGCAAGTCTACAAGTTGTGCCACCATGTCATCTGGTGAAATGGTAAATGAAGGGAGCCAATGGTTTAATGGTTGAGTCAGAATGACATAAGTTGAATGGAATTTTGCTCGGATTGTGGAAAAGCTGGAGAATCTAACGAGTAGTTTGATCCTGTATCATTGAACAGGTTCTGTGGGATAGCAGGAATCTGGAAGTAGATAAGTCCCTCTCTTAACAGTAGGAAATGAAATGGAACTTAGGATGTGTTGAGTCATTGGTGGGAAGTAGTTTCTCTACACAGACAAAGAAGGCCAGAAGCTGAAGATCTAATTACTTATTTGGGATGAGCTGTGGAGTAGAGCCACTGTCCGGAGAGTCCCAGAGCTGGGGAGGATTGGATATCTCCTGCTGGAGTTTGGAAATCAGGGAGGACATTTTAGATCTGGCAAGGTAATTTAATGGGGCAATCTGGCATGCAATCTGAGAAACAGAGAATATAATAAATTATGGATAATCCTAATATTTTGGGACAATCTAAGATGGCTTGACATGTAAAAATATTGTAGGAGGAAGATTTTGTTGATTTGCCTCAGACCTCAACTTGTCTTCTTTGTTAGTTTCTTGTAGCTCTCACAGTTCCCTGATCTTTCAAAGAGCATCTACCTCCTCTATCTAACTTTTCTTATGACAAAGCCGCCAAAGCCCTCTAGGGTGGAGAATTCCAGAGGTTCACCACTCATTCTACCCTTGCAAATTCTTTCTTCATCTATATCTTTCTCCCCACTTTGGCTTCCTACTTCCCTCTGTGGACTCCTGTTCTCTTTGTCTCCTCTGATTCAATTTTAACTGCTTTGTAATTTTTAGTCCTGTTCTTCTTCTGTTGCTCGGTCTGTATCCCCTCTCTTCTGAACATTCCACTGGTGTCTCCACTGCATTTTGCTGCTGATCAGAAGAGGTATTTGGCCTGCATAACAGACTATCAGGACCTAATTGAGTCTTACAGCTTGGAAACGGCCTCTTTGACTCCACTGATCCATGCTGACCAAGATGCCCATCCAAGCTAGTTTCATTTGGTCATAGTTAGCCATAGACTTCCAAAACTTTCCTATCTTTTACCAATCAAGCTGCCTTTTAAAAATCATTATGGACCTGATATCATACCTATCTCAACCTTTGGCAGCTCATGCCACATACACAAAAATCTGTATAAAAAAGCTAACCCTCAAATTCCAACTAAATCTTTCCCTTCTCACTTTAAGCCTATACCTGCTGGTATGGTGACAGGGGCTGCAGTAAAAAAGCAGAGCAGAATGACAACAATCTGGTATTCATCTAGCACACTTATTCTGCAGATGGTTCACAGAGACTGGTCAGGAAGGGAGGTTTTAAAGAGAATCTAGAAGGAAGAGGAGGAGGAGAATTGAATCTCAGAGATTAGAAACCAAGCAACGTAAGTCACGATTGCCACTGATTACATGATGAAAACTGGACACCGAAGAGGTCAGAATTTTATTGATGTAGTCAAGTGAACAAAGTGTACGATGCTGTGGATACACGGAGGCAGTATGCATCTTAGGAACACTGCACTGAACAAAATGGTTAGGAGAATCTTGCAGCATAAAACACTGTATAAAATTAACACTCAGGTGTGACATCCAGGCATGATTAAAAAAATCCCACATTCACAGCCGCAGTACGAATGACAAATGTTGACACAGGAAGTAAGTGCAACACAAGATGCCTTCATTTTCTTTTAAAACTACAGTGCAAGTTGCATGTGTAGCACCTGCAATCACACACTTCCACTCACACATTGTATCACACTCCCTGAAATGTTTCTGTGTCAATCTGAGTTGTGGGCAGATTTATTCTATTCTGCAGACTTTAATGGTAAAATTGATCTACCATGGCTGATTAGGATATTGTTCCCATAAAATGAGATGGGGCCAGGCCACCTGCAACAATGGCCAAAGGCATCAAAACACTTGAAATCATTGGCCCTTGACAATTTGCTTAAAAGCCAGTTGCACTCAGAACTGCCAATATTAACTACAAAACTGAGTGAAGTTTCAGGACTCACAAGGGAATGCAAATGTCCTAAACTCCTGCACAACTTACCACACCTCTTTGGTCAGGTACATCTGTTTCCTGCTTTTGGAAGTGAACTCTATGGTTTTATTTCAATTATGTAATGAGAACCCATTTTTTAAACTGTTCTACTATGTATTTTTATTATGTTCAATTTTCTCTTAACTTCACACTGGAACATAGGAAGTTAAAGTGTAACCTCATCGAGGTTTATAATATGATGAGGGGCATAGATAGATTCATAGAGAAGTACAATGCAGAAACAGTCCCTTCAGCCCATTTAGACTTTGCTGAAACCATTTAAACTGCCTACTTCCATCAAACTTCACTGAGACCATAGCCCTCCATGTTCCTACTATCCGTGTACCTATATAACCACTTCTTAAATGTTGAAATCAAGCTCATATGCACCACTTATGTTGGCAGTTCACTCCACACTCTCACGACCCTCTGAGTGAAGAAGCCTCCTTTCAAGTTACCCTTAAATTTCTCACCATTCACCCTTAACCCATGATCTCTGACAGTAGACCCACCCAATCTCACTGGAAAAAAAACATGCTGGGAAAAAGCCCATCTATAGATCTCATATTTTTTTTTAGAATAGAGAGTCAGTGTTCTCTCCTTCCACTCCCCCCACCACCCCAGAAGGGAAGTCAGAATTAGAAGACACAGTTTTAAGGTGTGAGGAGAGAACTTTAAGAAGGATCCCAGAGGTAGGTTTTCACACAGAGTGAGGTGGTCATCAAGAATGAGCTTCTCTAAGAAGCAGTAGAGGAGATACAATTGTAATGTTTAAAATGCATTCAGACTGGTATTTAGATAGGGAAGGTGCAGATACAGAGGCAATGTGGGCAAATGGGATTGGCATTGATAAGATGTGACAAGTATGGGTGAGGTGGGCCAAAGGTGTATATCTCTATGCAATGCAATTCTAGGAATTTTATAATGAAAAAATGATGGCATTTTTAATTTTGTTAGTTTTTGAATGAACGGGAATGTTTGTGAATGCAATGGCTGTTTAAAAGCTTTCTTATCTTTAACTGCCTATAAGCCTGGGGTAACTCAAAATAGGACTTGTTGATCAAAGTTAAAAGTCCCAAATCCCTGTAGGATGCAACATCCTGAATGGAAATTGCACCCTGAGTCCCAAACCAAGTCAGAGCACACTTTGCAAAGAAGTGAGCGATGAGTTTGTGCAGCTTGTTAATGAGAAGAAAATTGGATGACGTGAGTGGCAGATTCAGTGTAAATGAAGGAAAATATGCATGAATTGTCCTTACATTTTGAAGAAATTTGTTTTGTCAATTCCAACTCCTAGATTTTTTTGTTACAATTATGGCTCCCTAGTTTATCTTCATTGATAGACCTCTCCAATTAGTCTTATTCCCATACTTTTGCACCATAACCCATCAATTTTCAAAAATGTAACCGATTTTCTTAAAAAGTTAGAATTGAATCTGATCTTACTCCCCTTTCAACCAGCACATTCTAAATCAACACAAAACACTACTTGCTCAATAAAATAAACCTCCATTCCATTCAGGTTCTTGTTCCAATTCTCTTAATCTTTTGCATACTGTCCTTCCTGCACGTGGAAGCAGATTATTCATGTTTACTCTAAACACCTCTCTTAAACTTCTTTTAAACTTTCTTTGTGCTAAGGAAAACAATCACAGATCATGTTAAGGGTTTTTTTTAAACACTGTATATTTCAGAGCTCTCACTCAAAGAGACTACAATCTCCATCCTCATTGATGGCTTTGCAATCGGTAACACACAAGGTTACTATGTATTTATTTTTAAAAAGATGTAAAATTACCAACAATAATTATTATTAACCCAGGAGTCAAAATGTCCGTAGGTAATGGCTTAAAAGGAGTTCTGGCCTCCAACATTTTTCTGTACAGAGTTTATGCATTCGCCCCATGACCATGTGAGCTTTCTCTGGGCTCTTCAGTTTCCTCCCATATTCCAAATATGTAAGGTTAAAGTTAGTAAGTTGGTGCTGAAAGTGAAGCATCGCTTGCGGTCTGCCCAGCATGATCCTCACTGATTTGACTTGACGCAAACAACGCATTTCGCTGTGCTTCAATGTACATGTGAAAAAAAAAGCTGATCACTAAATACATTATATGCTTGAAGTATAACAGTTACTATGTCAGAATATACGAATATCATATGGTATAATGGTCCCCATGTAGTGAAAGGACAAGTAGGTAGAGTGGACATGAAAGATTACTCAGTCTTACAACAACCTTATAAGATTTGGTTTATTGTTGCTCCAAAATTATATAATTATCAGGCACATTATCTTTGTGGCCATCATTTGTGAAGTATTATATTGGCTAAGTTACTGGACTAGTACCCAGAGGCCTTGACCTTTTTTCCAGAGTTCAAATCCTATCACAGCAGCTGTGAATTTGAATGCAACTGCTGGTGACCATGATCAGGTTCACTAATGTCCTTCAGGGGAGGAAATCTGTTATTATTATCCATCTGCTCTGAATGTGATTACAGCCATGACGATAGTTGCTTTCTCAGTTTGAGGGGCAACTGATTCTAGACAATAAATGTTGGAATTGCCAGTTGAAGGTTTATATTGTCCGATGTTAATCTGAGTACACAAGTGTAAATTAAAACAAAATAATTGTTTATCTAGATCTAAAAAGCACAAAATGATAAAGAACACCATAATAATAAAAAATAAAAATACACAAGATTGCTTATATAAATAGATCGGTTGTATGTCTATAATATGATACTAGGTACAGGAGTATCTGTACAGAAGGTGACTGACAGAAAAGGATAACATGGTGGTGGTGAGGTGGGTAGTAGGTGAAGGTGTTGATCAGTCTGACAGCTTGGGGGAAGTACTGTTTATGAGTCTGGTGGCCCTGGTGTGGTTGCTGTGCAACCACGTTTATGACTGGAGTGGAACATGAACTGCATAGTTTTATGATATCCTTTCTGATACTGCTGGCCTTTTTCCAGCACTTTTGTATATATAATATGTCCTTAATAGTGGGTGGGCCGATGTCAGTCAGGCATTGTAAATAGGTTACTTATGTAAATAAATAGACTTATTGTATATCCATAAAGTGATACTAAGTACAGGAGTGTCTGCACATAGGGAGATTCTAACAGCCAATGATATAGTAGTTGTGACCAGGGGTGTGGAGGGTTGAGTTAGGGGGTAGAGGTGTTGATCAGCCTTACAGCTTGGGAACTGTTTTTGAGTCTGGTGGTGCAAGCATGGATGCAATGTCACCTCCTCCCTAATGGAAGTGGGGCAAATACTTCATGAGCAGGAACATCCTTCAAGATATCATTGGCCATTTTCCAGTGCCTTTCTGCATATATTCTCTTGATAACAGGAAGGTTAGTGGTGATGATGCATTGGGCACTTCTGACTACCTGCTGTGGAGCCTTCTTCTCTGCTGCAGTGCAGTTTCCGTACCAGACAGTGATGTGTATGTTTGGATGCTCTCTACTTTGCATCTTTAGAATGATGTGCATATGGATGGCATCAAAATTGGGTGGATGAACACATTTAAAAAAATGACAAAGAATATTTGGATAAATTAAATCAGAAATGTCAATCAGCATAATACAGTTAAGCAAATATGAATATGAATAGCAATTATTTGCTCACATTTTGGAATTATAGGAAATATTGCTGATTTATTATGATCAGTATACTGATCCAGTGAAGCCTGGAGCTATCCATGGTGCTGTAAATCAGTAAAAGCTAAATCTGGCCTGAATTGACTGCTGCTTAAATTCTGATTTCTCATATTCCTAACCATAGTTTAGTGACATGAAGAGATCCAGAAACAAGACCACAGGGTTAAGCAATATAGCTCACAGTCGGAGGTGCTCACCCAGGTGCAAATTAGATGTTTCATATCGGAAACAATTCCGTATACCTACTACAATATAGGGAAATTGAACCTAATCTACAGTCTTGCTGCAGGACAGTTAACCTTGCAATTGTGAATATACGATAGCTTCAAGTAATTTGCAGACATTTCACATTGTCCACTGCCAGTTTCAAAACATCTATATTGCCAAAATAGGAGACAGATTTCTTTTCACCTTAAGCACTGTGATGCTGTTTTCTCAAGTCTGAATATAGGTAAATTCCAATTCCAGCTGCTTCATACTTTACATGTAACATATGCGCTTGAATTAAAGTTATTACCTCTGGGTTGTTCCCACTTCAAAGTGCCACTGCTGCATCTGTGCTCCAGCTTTGCTCAGCTGGACAAAGAAGAGGTTCTGAGCCAAACAATTTTCCAAAGCTGCTGCCAATTCCCCAACATAATCAGTCGGCAAAAAGTGTATTCATGATTAATCTTGCCATCTTTCCCCTTTTGGACAAAGATCTAAATTCTCAATCTGGCAATCTAATTTGGAACCACAGTATTTGTTAAAGAGAAGAAGACAAAAATAAAACTAAATAGCCAAACACTCAAATACTAAATCCAGGGTTTCTGTAAAAATATTAGACCAATGGTTCAATGAGCAATTTGATGCTATTTTTCCAAATGTGCTCCAGTGCTAGAGGTCTCAGAGCTTACAGAGGGATCAACAACCTACCGATTATGGTTCTGGTGAAGGGGATGATTCATTCTTCATATCAATGGGAAATAATATCCCTAATGCTTTTGAATATTTTTGAATGGAAGAAAATATTGGAGGTTTTGATAGTTTCAATAGCAAGGTAACCCAAGGGATGCAATTTTTATTTTTTATCAATTCGGATCCTGGGTCTCAGTAAAAAGGGGGAAGAGTTTTGTTGGCATGACCAGCATTTATTGTCCATCCCTAATTTCCCTTGAGATGTTGGTAAGGTGCCATCTTTAGTCACTTTGTTGATATGATGAAGAGTCTTCTAGTATGCATGTCTCAAGCTGAATGATCACCAAACTCCCTCATTGAGTTCCTCCATCAGTTTGTTTTTTTGCTCCAATTTAAAGCATCTGCCATCTCTTGTGAATTCCACAATGTGGCAGTTCAGGATTTAGAACAAATAATTAAGGAACATCAATTTTTTGTCAACTGATTTTGGAACTGCACATTATCTTCCTATAAAACCTTAAGACATAGATGTAGAATTAGTCCATTTGGCCCATCGAGCCTGCCCCACCATTCACTCATGACTGATCCCTTTTACCCCTCTCTGCCTGTGGTAATAAATTCTACAAATTCACCACCCTCTGACTAAAGAAATTTCTCTGCATCTCTGTTGTAAATGGATGCACCTCTATCCTAAGGCTGTTCCCTTTCGTCCTAGACTCCCCCACCAGAGGAAACATGCTCTCTATATCTACTTTGTCTAGGCTGTTCAATATTCAAAAAGGTTTCAATGAGATCCCCCCTCATTCTTCCAAATTCTAGTGAGTACGGATCCAGAACTATCAAATGTTCCCCATATGATAATCCTTTCATTCCCAGAATCATCCCGTGTACCTCCTCTGAACACACTCCCATCCCAGCACGTCTTTCCTTAAATGGGAAACTCAAAACTGTTCACAATACTCGAAGTGAGGCCTCTCCAATGCCTTATAAAGCCTCAGAAGCACATCCTTGCTCTTGTATTCTAGACTTCTTGAAATAAATGCTAACATTCCATTTGCCATCCTCAATACCAAATCTACCTACAAGCTAACCTTTAAGGTGTTCTTCACAAGGACTCCCAAGTCCCTATGCAGTTCAGATTTTTGGATTTTCTCCCTAAGTATAAAATAGTCTGCACATTTATTTCTATTACCAAAGGGCAAAAAAGCCATCTAATCCATCAACTAAGTCACTGATATACAGCATAAAAAGAAGTGGTCCCAACACCAGCACTGGAGAACACCATTACTCACTAGCAGCCAACCAAAGAAGGATCATTCTATTCTCACTCACTGACTCCTACCAATCAGGTAATGCTCCAACCACGCCAGTAACTTCCCTGCAATAACATGGGCTTTGAACGTGTAAGCAGACTCATGTGTGGCACCTTGTCAAAGGTCTTCTAAAAGTTCAAATATACAGCACTCACTGCATCCTCGTTATCTATTCTACATGTAATCCCCTCAAAGAATTCCAACAGGTTCATCAGACAAAATTTTCCCTTAAGAAACCATGGTGACTTTGTCCTATCTTGTCCTGTGTCACCAAGTACTCCATAACCTCACCCTTAACAACTAATTCCAACAACTTTCCAATCACTGAGGTCAGGCTAACTGGTCTATACTTTCCTTTCTGCTACCTTCTTCCTTTCTTAAACAATACAGCAACATTTACAATTTTCTAGTCCTCTGGCACCATGTCAGAGTCCAGTGATTTTTGAAAGATTATTACTAATGCCTCCACAATCTCTAATGCTGCCTCTTTCAGAATCCTAGGGTGTACTTCATCTGGTCCCTTTGGCTTTTCAGTTTTTTGAGCACATACTCCCATGTAATAGTAACTGTACTCACTTCTCTTCCCTCTTACCCTTCAACATCGGGCATGCTGCTGGTGTCTTCCAGAGTGAAAACTGATGCAAAATGCTCATTTAGATCATCTGCCATCTCTTTGGCTTCCGCTATTATTTCTACTGCCTCATTTTCTAGCAGTCCTATATCCACTCTCATCTCTCTTTTATATTTCACATACTTGGAAAAGTCTTTACAATCTACTTTGATATTCTTTGCTTTCATATTTCATATATTCCCTCCTAATGATTCTTTTAATTGCTCTCTGTAGGGTTTTAAAAGCTTGCCAATCTTCTGTCTTCCCATTAATTTTTACTTAGTTGTATGTCCTTTCTTTTGCTTTTACATTAGCTTTGACTTCTCTTGTCAGCCACGAGTGTACTACTTTGCCATTTGAGTATTCATTTTTGGAATACATCTATCCCAGAAACTCTCACAATTGCTGCTCTGTTGTCCCCTCTGCCAGCATCTCCTTCCAATTTACTCTGGCCAAATCTTCTCTCATACCACTGCAATCTTCTTTATTCCACTGAAATACCGCTACATCAGACTTTACTTTCTGTAGCAAATTTCAAGTTGAACACAATTATATTGTGATCACTGCCTCGTAATGGTTCTTTCACCTTAAGCTCCCTTGATCACCTCTAATTTATTACGTAACCCCCAATCCAGTATAGCTGATCCCCTAGTAGGCTCAGCAACAAACTGCTCGAAAAAGCCATCTCTTAGATACTCAACAAACTTGTTCTCTTGAGATCCATTTCCAAATTGATTTTTTCAATTTCCTTGCACGTTGAAATCTCCCATGTCTATTATAACATTGCCCTTTTGACGTGCCTTTTTATATTTCCTGTTGTAATCTGTGATCTACATCCCAGCTACTGTTGGGAGGCCTGTATATAACTGCCATCAGGGTCCTTTTACTCTTGCAGTTTCTTAACTCAACCCACAAGGACTCAACATCTACCAATCCTATGTCACATCTTTCTACTGATTTGATGCCACTTTCTCAGCCTAACTTCCTATCCCTCCGATACAACATATAACCTTCGATATTCAGCTCCCAACTACAACCATCCTTCAGCCACAATTCAGTAATAGCCACAAAATCATTCCTGACTATCTGTAATAATGTAACAAGATCATCCACCTTATTTCTTATATTCCGTACATTGAGATATAACAATTTAAGTACTGTATTTTCTACCCTTTTAGATTCTGCATTCCTAATGCACTGATACTCACTCTGCTGGCTGCAATTATCTCCCATCATCTGCCCCCTGCACCAACATCTCAGCATGCATTAATCTGCCAAATTATCCTAGTTTTACCCTCACTGGTACGTGGCACAGGCAGCAATCCAGAAATTACTATCTTTGAGGTCCTGATTCTCAGTTTTCTTCCTAACTCTCTAAATTCTCTTTTCAGGACCTCTTTGATTTTCATTCCTTTGTCATTGGTACCAACATGTACCAAGAAATTTGGCTGCTCTCCCTTCCGCTCCAAAATGTGCAGGCATGATCCGAGGTGTCCGTGACCTTGGCACCTGGGAGGCAACGTACCATTCGGGTATCCCGTTCACATCCACAAAATCTCCTGCGTGTTCTCCGACTATTGAGTCCCTATCACTACCGCACCCCTCTTCTGCCCCTTTCCCTTTTGCAACATGCACCTATGCTCAGTGCCAGTAACCCGGTCTCCTCACTCACCTCTTCCTTGCCCTCTTAACACATTATCTCTCAGAGGGCTGTGTCAAAGCACAAGGCCTTGCCACACCAAAATCAGCCAGTTCCAGTCCCTCCATCCCATTGAGGAACTGAGTCTGGGGAGTTCAAACCTTGTTCAGTGTTGAGCAGGAATTCAGGTGGTTCACTGCCTGCAGCAAACTCTGGCCCATTATTTATTCTAGAGCTCATGTATTCCCAGTAGAGGAGAACTATGCTTTCTGATGTTTCAATTCAGCCTGGACTTTACTTGATTTCAAGATAAATAAAACATTGCACTTGGCTTTGAATTTCTCATTTCTCACAGGCTTCCTTATAATGCTTCCTTGTTTACTCAACAGATCAAATCCAGGTCAAATCTATTGATCTGAGCCAAATTTGATCTTTTGGTATTTATGCTGCAGCATGCTCTCAGGACTATCAAGTTTTCCTCCAAACATGCACAGCTTGTTGATTAAAAAATATGAAAATAAATGCTCTCAATCAAGCTTGTTTGGACCAAATTTTGAATCTTTCCATTGATACATCTTTTATAAATCAAGAACAGAGGCCAGCAGTACATCAACATCACCATATTTCTGCTGTCTGATCCTTCTGAGTAACTGTCAGAGTTTGTCACTGCTGGTAGAATTATAGGTGCATTGATGCAAGGGGAATTGAGGAATGGAGGGGTGAGTGGGGTCAGAAAAGCACTGAAAGATGAATGAATGATAGACCAAATGAAATTTACTGTTGCCATATTCCCCCATCAAAATAACAGGCAGACCTACCTCCTAAGGAATAAATTACAGAAGATTGATATTTCTCAGTGTTCTCTTTATAGTCACCCATTATATTAGTGGTTAAGTTTGATTTGGTTATACTAAACTAATTAATAGCAGCATACACAGGTGTCTCATCATCTTGCGACTGATTGTAGAGGCAGCCTATTTAAAAATAATGATTCTTTGAATGTATTATTTTCTTTCTCAATATGGCCACATGGATAGCACTTCTACTTTCCTAAAAGTTTGCATAGATTGGGCAAGTCGCCCATGCCTTGAAAAACTTCTATCAATGCACAGTGGAGAGTATCCTGGAGAGCTTCATGTATTAGTATGGAAACACCAAGGCCCAGATACAGAACTGCCTACATGAATTGATGGATACAGCTCAGACCACCAGAGGCAAAGCCCTCCCCAACATTGAGCGCACTTACAAGAAATCAGCATCCATCATCAAGGACCCCCCCACCATCCTAGCCATGCTCCCTTCTTGCTGTCACAATTAGGAAGGAGCTACAGGAGGTCCCCTATTGCCAGGTGCAAGAACAGAACTTTAACTATCAAGCTTGTGAACAGGCATTCATTTATCTCAACTCTGAACTGACTTCACAACCTACAGACTCACTTTCAGGGACTCTACAACTAATGTTATCTGTATTATTTATTTTATTTGAAGAATTTGTCTTCTTTTGCACAATTCATTTTGTTAATCTTTATTTGTGTATAATTTTCAAAAATTTGGCTATATTTCTTAATTTTAATCTATACGCTAGCACAAAATAAATCTCAAGGTAGTATACAGTGACATTTGATCCAATTTATGAACAAAATTTATTCCGTGAAATCTGACCTCAACCTTTGTGCCTAATAAACACATTATGTTATAAACCATTGAATGCGAAGGCTGAGGAAAGTCCATCTCCCACTCCCCATCCTCATCACATTCTACAAGGGTTGTATTGAGAGCATCCTGAGCAGCTGTATCACTGCCTGGTTCAGAAATTGCACCATCTCAGATCACAAGACCCTGCAGCGGATAGTGAGGTTAGCTGAGAAGATCATCGGGGTCTCTCTTCCCATCATCACAGATATTTACACTACACGCTGCATCCGCAAAGGAAGCAGCATTATGAAAGACCCCATGCACCCCTCATACAATCTCTTCTCCCTCCTGCCGTCCAGGAAAAGGCTCCGAAGCATTCATGCTCTCATGGCCAGACTATGTAGCAGTTTCTTCCCCAAAGCTATCAGACTCCTCACTACCCAAAGCCTGGACTGACACTTTGCCCTATTGTCCTGTTTTTTATTGTAATGCCTGCACTGTTTTTGTGCACTTTACGCAGTCCTGTGTAGGTCTGTAGTCTAGTGTAGCTTTCTCTATGTTGTTTTTTTTTACGTAGTTCAGTCTAGTTTTTGTACTGTGTCATGTAACACCATAGTCCTGAAAAACATTGTCTCATTTTTATTATGTATTGTACCAGCAGTTATAGTCAAAATGACAATAAAAGTGACTTGACTTGACTTGATTCAATTCAATAATAATGTTTCTAAGAGTGTTCACTACACATCATTGTCCTCCGGTTTATGTCATAATTCAGTCTTCAGAATACCACACCAAGAAGGTGAATGGACAAGGCATTGTGAACCGTGATTAACGCATAACTATAACTAGTGTTCCAAACATAAAATCATAAGGCTATAAGACAGAGATGCAGAATTATGCCTTCTGGCCCATCAACTCTATTCCACCATTCCATCATGGTAATTTATTATTCTTCTCAAACCCATTCTCCTGCCTTCTCCTCAAAACCTTTGATGCCCTTGCTAATGAAAAAACTATTAACCTCTGTTTTAACCTCTGTTGGCTTCCACAGTCATTGGTCCACTCTCTCTGGCTAAAATATAAATTCCTCCTCATCTCTGTTCTGATCCTTCTATTCTGAGTCTGTGCCCTCTGGTCTTAGATTCTTCCACCAAAGGAAACATCCTCTCAATATCCACTCTTTTAGTCCCTTCAATAGTTGATAGTTTTCCCCCCAATTTTTCTAAACTCCTCATACATTAACCCTTTCAAATCCTGGGATCATTGTCATGAATTCCTCTTGACTCTCTCCAATGTCCCCACATCCTTTCTTAGATTAGGAGCTCCAAGAGAAATATCTTGCAATTTTAACATTTTGCTGTGCTGCTTTGTATTTGTAGCTTAGATATATGATTATACATAAATGAAACTGTCCAGTTGATTATTGAACAAGTGGAACCAACTCAGCCAATCTTCTTAACCATGAAAACAAGATGATGGTTAATTCAGCTTTCTGCTTGGAATACTGTGAGAAGCTTTGGGCCTCTTATCTAAGAAAGGTTGTGCTGGAATTGGAAGGGGTCCAGAGGAGGTCTGACATCAAATCACAGATAATACCCAAAACTACGCAGCAGAGGAAGACATAATGCAATAGCTTTCTTATCTGCGATACAAGATTGATTGAAAGTGTTATGAAGAAAATAAAATCAACATTTAAAAAGCAAAAAGAACAGTTATCCTATGGCAGTATTTAAAACAGCGGGTTATCCCACAGCACTTTGCAGGCTGTGAAGAACCTTCCCCTGAATGTAAGTCACAGGGTGAATGCAGGAGGCACAATCCCTGAAACATTAAACTGATAACGTTAACATGTTTCAGGGATGCAAAGAGAGAGCTTACTAGTTTTTGAAACTTTGCAGGATCTTTTGCATCAACTCAAAGAGAATATCTTCAATACTGCAGGTCTTCCTCAGCACTGTACCGGCAGCCAGACGATGTGCTTAGTTATCAGAAGGGTAACTTGAACTCACAATCAATTTTCTTGGCAGGAAAGAGCTATCAAATGAGCTATAGGGAAGACCTAACTGCACATAAGGTATTCTGTAAGGGACTGGGAAAGAATCCCAGATGAGGTTAAAAAAGTTTTTCAAATCACAAGTTAAATAGTCACAGCCTTTTTCCCAAGGCATGGTGTAGAAGACCAGATGCCATAGGTTTAAGGTGAGAGAGGAGAGATTTAAAGGAGATCTGGGGATAATTTTATTTTTTACTGAGGGAGTTGCATCTAAAATGAGTTGCCAGATGTAATGGATGAGGACAATAAAATTAAAACATTTAAATGAGATTTGGACAGATTGCGTATATAGATACAAAAGTTTTAGAGTGATATGGGCCAAATGCAGGCAAACCTGATTGGTTCAGGTAGACATCTTGGTTGGCATAGACATGTTGATCAGAGCGATATGTTTTCGTTCAGTATGACTCTTTAAATCTACAGGGGTGAATCTTCTCCTGTCGGGTGATTAATCAAATGGAACATATGGCTGGCTAAAGGAAAAACAGAACTGAATTTCTCACTTGATGTAGGTACTCTCATTGCTGAACCAGGACTTATTAAGAAATTGGTAACTTTCATGATTTTGTTTCTCTAACTGAGTAAGTAATGTTCCTCTCACAGGCTTAAAATAACACAGGGTATTCAATAAATACTTCAGAACATATTTCTGGTCAGGCATGAAAAGGAGATTTGTTTTCAACCTGATGAAATACCTGAGCATGAGAATAAGTCATTGTGAGAGAGCATCTTGGAATTTAATTGGGCAGAGCACTGCACTCAGCTCTGATTCAAAGATTGTCAGATACAAAATTGAACATAGGCTGTGAGGTCCAGAAGTATGACACAGTTTTTTTCCATTAAGATGTTCTGAAAAATTTGACAGAATTGCCAGGAAAATAGTATCATTACTCAGCCTGAGTTATTGTTGAGGACAATCCTACGCATTGGGAAATCTGAGAATTGATCCATCTTGCACTTAACTTATCAATAAGTTTCCATCAAGTTTTCAGTTTTAAAATCCGATCCTGTACAACAATCAGGGACGGATAGTCACATCTGACATTATTGCCTTGACTACCAAACATGGGTAGAAAATACCAGAGTCTTCAATCAGGAGAAGGGTTTGACAAGTAACATAACAATCCTCATTCCTTTATGACTTGAGCAGTCCTGAGATTTAATGGTTGCAGAGGAATACAAAGTCAATGTCAAAGTTGAGTTTATTGTCATTTGTATAGTTGCATTGGAAAAAGTTACTTGCAACACCACCATCTGACACCACCATCAGATAAGCAGCATTCACTAAAAGAAATTCACAACTTTTCACAAGAACTCAATTATGACATAGACATACACTACACGTACAGGGACATTTAAGAGACCCTTAGATAGGCAAACAAAAGAAAAAATGAAGGGCTTGGTGAGAGAGAAGAGTTAGATTGATCTTGAAACAGTTTAAAGGATCAGCACATTGTGGACTGAAGGGATGAAATTGTTCTGTACCATTCAATGATCTATGTTCTATATCAAAAGAAATGTCCATGTTATTACAAGTGGTCATAATGTTCCTAAGCTGTAGTGATTAAGGATGTGTTGGTTAGTTCTAGAACCAAATGATTGGAGGGCAGGTGTTTCTTGAACCGGGTGCTGTGGGACTTCAGACTTCTGCACTTCCTGCTGATGGTAACTGTCAGAAGATTGCTTGACCCAGATGGTGAGGATATTTGATGATAGGTGTTGCTTCTTTGACACAGCACCTCATGGAGATGGTGGGGAGGGAAGTTCCCATAATGCAGTGGGCTGTCTATTGCTCTCTACAGTTCCATACATTCCTGCACATTTGAATGATCACACCAGATCATCAGTTTATACCATTTAAATGTTACTGTAAGGCTAACTTTTATTGTCTATGTTTAATAGTCCTTGTTAGGGACATTTTCCAGAATTGCAGAAGTCTCTCAATAGAAGGTGTTGCTGTTGCTGGATAGAGCCTCCCAGAATGCAAATGGGTGGAAGATACTTCCAAGTCTGAATGGTGTGAATCTTGGAGCGAAACCTGAAGCCTGTGGAATTCCATTTCACCTGAAATCATTGAAGTTGTTTGAGGATCGGTTATGGGATTAGGAAATGATGTTAGAGGAGCCTATTTGAATAATACAGTACAATGTTTAGACCAGATATCCTATGCCAGAGAGATGGATAGAGTGAGTGTTTTGCATAAAGAATAGGGTAACAATCAGGTGGACTGATTATTGAATGCTGTTGGAGAAGTTTTCACCTGGTGAAGTATAAAACATTCCATCACATTCCTGATATGTGCCTTGGAGTTAGTGGAAATGCTTTAAGTAGCCAGAGGGTGAACCAGTTTTCTCAGGGTATACAGCTGCTGACTGTTCTTGTATGACATACTCATGTGACAGGTCCAATTGAAGTTCTGGTCAGTGGTGATTCCAAGGATGTTGATAGTGTAACTCAGCCATGCTTACGCCAATAAGTATCAAATACATATATTTTCCCTTGAGGAAGATGGCCATTGTTTGGAACTTTTGTGGAGTCAATGTTATTTAACATTAATTAGCCAAGCCTGAACATTGTAAAGGATTTGTTGCATTCAAGCATTGTCTACTTTCTCAGCTGCAGAGTAGCAAACATTGTGGAAGTATCAGTGAATATCCCCTTTTCTGACCCTATGAAGAAGAGGACAATGTTGGAATTTGGTTTCACTAGCTTCCCAGTTAAGGACCCAAGATAAATGCTGTAGATTCACTTACCATTAGGCAGTACTGCCTTGCAGATTAAATGACATTATAGGAAGGCATTTTACACCGTTTTCATCATTATTACTCCTATGGAATCCATATTATAAAAGCAATCTTGTACCGTTGGCAGAAGTTCTCAATTACGATGTAACCTGCCCTGGAAATATCATTGCATATTTCTTTTTCTGTTCTCCAGTTACCTTATACAAATGCAAGACATGCCAGATTAGAAAGCTTTCTGGTTACTTTTTTGACTCTGATCCTTAATAAAATATTTAACGTAACATCGAACAAATTTCTACATCAATTGCTATCTATTTCATGTTAATGCTAATGAAATTTTTAAGGAGCAAAAGACAACACAAAGAATGAGTAGTGATGATGCCTTTCAAGAACAAATTACATTTATTAACGGATAAACCTTCTGACTGGTTGCATCACAGCCTGGTATGGAGGCTCCAGTACACAGGATCGCAAGAAGTTGCATAGTGTTGCAGACTCAGCTACTTCCATCAAGGGCACAGCTAGCGCCTCAAGAAGATGGCATCCATCACTAAAGAGCCTCACCATCTGGGCCACGCATTCTTCTTGCTACTTCCATCGGGGAGGAGCTACAGGAGCCTGAAGACCCTCACTCAACAATTCAACAATAGCACACCCCATTTTCATCATCATGTTTCCTAATTGAACACAAACTTATTGTTCCATTTCTTGCATTTTTAATTTGCAATTTATAGTAATTTCATGCCTTTGCACTGTACTGCATCATCGAAACAACAAATTTCATGTTGTATCAGATCGTGACAATAAAACATGATTTTGACTCCGGGTACATGAGTTACTGTAAATATAGATGTGAAGATGAAATCAGAAAAAGAATGTATATGATCAAGATGAACACGTGACGTCCTGATCTACCTCACTATAAACCCCTTATTTGTCTACATGCACTGCACCTTCTCAGTAACTGTGACTATATTCTGCATTCTGTAGTTGACTTCCTTTTCTACTACTCAGATGTTCTTATGTATGGAGCAATTTGTCTGGATAAGAAAACAAGCTATTCATTTTATCTTTTTACTTGTGAAGCTATATACAAAAATAAACAATATCCAAAAGCTGCATTTGCTGGATATGCGAAATAAAAACCAGAAAGCACTAGAAACACTCAGCTGTCAGGTAAATTAAACATTCAACACATACAAACAAGCTGGATGAACTCAACAGGTCGGGCAGTATCCGTTGAAATGAGCGGTCAATGTTTCGGGTCGAGACCCTTCATCAGGACGTTGGGTCCTTGGGTCCTGATGAAGGGTCTCGGCCTGAAACATTGACTGCTCATTTCAATGGATGCTGCTTGACCTGCTGAGTTCATCCAGCTTGTTTGCATGTGTTGATTTGACCACAGCATCGGCAGTACACTTTGTGTTAAATAAAGTATTCACTTTGTTTCTCTGTCCACAGATGCGACTTGACCTGAGTGTTTCCAGCACTTTATGTTTCAATTAGAATGAAGACACATATTTGCAAAGGTTCTTTTAGCTGCACAATTTACAGTGGAGATAGGTGCAACCCTCAGTCGGCTAATACACTACGCCAGGCTTCAAGAAGCAAACTGCAAGTTACTCGAATTGGATTATGGATGCCCTCAAAGGAAATTGGAAAACTCATCCCTGGTACCACAACTTTAGAACCAGTTTTCTATTGCTGCTATATTCATTACATATCAAGATTCTCTCTCTTTACAGATGTATTTGAATTACCTCTATGGATAAAAGAGCTTTATTTTTCTGCAATGGGCATTGAGAAGACTATTGGACTTCTTCAGAACAGGTTGCTGAGAAGGAAGAGTGCAAGAGTGGGGCAGCACATTGGGGTAGATGTCTATCGTCAGCTTTGATATTCTGCTCAGCAGAAGTTGCCAATTCAGAAAGGGTTAAACTCAATTCCCTGCAGGTTATGGAAACTGGTGGTCTTGAATATAGTTACGGTTAATTAAGAGAGCAAAAGTACACTGGGAACAAATATTTGCTCTCTGGTTGAAGTGTTTCAAAATAGAATTGACAAATGTTCAGGTCTAACATGTTCTGGCAAGTGTGAAAGGCAAAAAAAAACAAATTAAGGATCTTTTGATAACAGAGGATATTAAAGGTTTGACCAGAATTTTTTAAAAAATGAAGCATTGTGCAGGTATAGGCAACTGGAACTGAACAAGACTCTCGAGGAACATAGATTGTGCAAGGGAGAACTTAAGAAAGAAAATCAAAAGGGAAAATGGGCCACGAAATGCCCTTGGCTGGTGTGATTAAGGAGAATCCCAAGACTTTCTATAAGTATAACAGGTGCAAGACGTTAGCAAGGGAGAAAAATTGGTCATCCAAATCTGGGTGAAGTTAATGAGGTACGGTATGTGAATAATCCGGAGTATCTCATTTTAAAGGAGAATATGTTGGATATCTGGGATGCATAAGGTTTAATAAATCCCCAGGGTCAGATGAGTTCTATCCCAGGTGTCTATGGAAAGTAGTGATTAGATGCCTGGTGTCATCTTTGTGAGCCACAAAGACTAGAGGACAGTTTATATTGTGCCTTTTTTCAAGAAGGGCACCAGGATAAGTTAGTAATTCATGAACTGGGCCTTCTATTAGTCGTAGGGAAATTATTGGAAAATGTCCAAAGGGACAAAAATTCATTCACTTGGAAAGGAGGGCACTGATGAGAGATTGTAAATTGACATTGTGCAGGAGAAAGTTGAGTGAACTTGGCCTTTTCTCCTTGGAGTGACAGAGGTTGAGACTGCTTGAGGTGTATAAGATAATGAGAGGTATTGATCGTGTGGACAGCTAGATCTTTTTCCCAGGGATGAAATAGCTAACACTGGGGGACATAGTTTTAAAGTGCTGGGAAGTAGGTTCAGAGGGATTGTCAGGGTTAAGTTTTTCCACACAGAGAGTGGTGGGTGTGTTGAATGAATTGTCAGCAATGGTGGTGGAGGCGGATACAATAGGGTATTTAAAGAGACTCTTAGACAGGTACATGGAGCCGTAGGGCAATTCTCGGCAGTTTCCTGAGTAGATTACAGGGTTGGCACAACATTGTAGGCCAAAGGGCCTCTAATGTGCTGTTGATTTTTGTGTTCTATGTTATATCTATTGCAAACAATTCTGTCACCACACTATCGGAAGGATTTGGTTGTGCTGGAGATAGCGCAGCAAAATATCATCATTGTGTTGCCTGAATTTGGAGACTTTAGAAACAGGCAAATATTGGGTAGACTGCAGCTGTTTGCCTGGAGTGAAGGAAGCCAAGCTCAACATGGAAAACAAACTCTTTTGCTCATTGATCCTAAGTTGACCATTGAATTCCCATTTCAGTAAGCTTACTCCAATCCTATTTTATTCTCCCCAAGTTTCTATCAATTGATCTTAGTTTGTACTACTCGCCTGAACACCAGAAGTAACTTACAACATACAATTAACCTGCAAAGCCAACATTGTCACAGGAAGACCTACAAATCCCAAAATTACAACACTGGAGGACAGGATTGATGAAGCTAACAGGCAGTGGTTCTATTGCAGGGGGCAGATGAAAATTTAAAAGCCAACTCTTTTTGCAGAGGATGGTGCACATATGGTTTGAGCTGCCAGAGGAAGGAATTGAGGCAGCTACATTATTTACATTCAAAATATATCTGCATAAGTTCTTGGATAGGAGGAGTATAGTGAGATATAGACCAAAGGTAGGCAAATGGGACTAGTTTAGTGGGTACCATGGTCAACAAAAATAAGTTGAGTTGAAGGACCAGATTCTGTACTTCATTACTTGATGACTCTACTGACTGTGTGACTGTTCCATCCTTTTTGAACACAATGGGATTCATTTGGATCAGGAGAGATCTTAAAATGCCACAGCATATTAGAGCAGGAAACAAAATTTGTTAACAAGTCCTTGCTAGAGTAATAGGACTTTTTCCATGATAGTGCCATTTGTAAGTGACAAATTTGGTTAATTAAACCTGTATTGTACAAGATAGGTGCTTTGATGTCCTACTAATTGGATATAATGATGGCAACAAATCAGATCAAATGGAGGATCTGGGTCGAAGAGGACATCAGCAACACAAATGGAATATAAATTGCCTGCTGTCAGATAGTTAAAATACACATTTATTCCGACAGCAAGTACTTCGAATGAGCTCATATTGTCTTTTTTTTTCTTATTGCGGCTCATAGAGTGATGGAGGAAGGGGTAGATGAATGTCTTTCTGTGCACATTCTGAACAGGTAACTAATTTCCTTACTTCCTGAAAATATTCTAAAGTTCAGCATAATCTAATCCTGGAGAGAAAGGATAAATTGGGAAGTCACACTGTTATTGAACAAGGTGCACCTTATAAGGGCAAGCAGGAAAAGAGGGACCTGGAAACATGTGTACTTAAGCCTCTGAAGCCAGAAAGCTGAAAAGAAGCTAAAAAAGGGATTTGGGGCTTTATTGTTCTAGGCACCGCAAACAAGAGCTCTGGTTTAGCCTTAGATGGAATACCTTGACCAGTTCGGGAGATTACATTTTAAGAAGGATTTCAAGGCCATGGAGGAGTTGCAGAGGAGATTTACCAAAATAGCATCCGAGCAACAGATCATAATTATTGGAAGAGAAAAACAAAAAAAAAAAAGATCTTGTAAGAAGTGGACTGATTTAAGAGGGGTGTTTACAATTATGAAGAGTTTTGACAAAATTAAAACAAAAACAGCCTCTGTATCAGAGACAGAGAGATGGACAAGCAGAGAGGCATAAATGTCAAGAAAACCCAAAAGAACCTAGAATCAGTTAGGCAGTGAATTACAACCTCTATAAGACCATAAAATATAGGAGCAGAATTAGGCCAATAGGCCCCTGCTCTGCCATTTCATTATGGCTGATCCAATTTATCTCTCAAGCCCAATCTCCTGCCTTCTTCTCATATCCCTTCATACCCTGACCAATCAAAAATCTATCAACCTCTTCATTAAATATAGATACTGACTTGGCCTCCACAGCTGCCCGCAGCAAAGAATTCCATAGATTCACCACTCACTGGCTAAAGAAATTCTTCATCAATGTTCCAAAAGGATGCCCCTCTGTTCTGAGGCTCTGCCCTCTAGTCTCAGATTCTCCCAGCATAGAAAGCATCCTCTCCACATCCACTCCATCAATGCCTTTAACTATTGGATAGTTTTCGATTAGGCTACCCTTCATTCTTCTGATTCTATTGAATATAGGTCAAAAGCCATTAGACCCTCTTCATCTGACAAGCCATTCAACTTTGGATCATTTTCGTAAACCTACTTTGAACCTTCTCCAGATTCAGTACATCCTTTATAAGATAAGGGACCCAAAACTCCTCACATTACTCCAGGCTGGGCCTCATCAGTACTTTATAAAGTCTTAACATTACATCCTTGCTTTTATATTCTAATCCCCTTTAAATGAATGCTGACAAAAACATCTTCCTCACCACAGACTTAACCTACAAGTTAACTTTCACGAAATTCTGCGCAAGCACTCCAAGTCCCTTTGCACCTCTGTTTTTTTGTACTTTCTATATTTAGAAAATAGTCAACTTTTCATTTTTTCTACCAAAGTACATGACCAGACACTTCCCAACACTGTATTCCATCTGCCTTTTCTTTGCCCTTTCTCCTAATCTGTCTAATTTCTTCTGTAGTCTCTTTCTCAAAGCTACCTGCCCTTCACCTATCTTATATTTTGTCTGCAAACTTTGCAACAAAGCCATCAATCCCATCATTCAAAACTTTGACATATAATGTAAAAAGAATTGGTCCAAACACATACCCCTAGTGGAACACCACTATTCACTGGCAGCCAAACTGAAAAGCCTTCCTTTATTTCCACCCTTTGCCTCCTACCTATCAGCCACAGCTTTATCTATACTAGAAACTTTCCTGTAATACCATGGGCATGTAGCTTGTTAAGCAGCCTGATACCATGTCAAAGACTTTCTGAAAAGATCTTACTAAAAGATAGAAAAGACTTGGAGGATTGCTGAGAAACAGAGAAAATGGGAGCAGTTTCTTCCTGCAAAGGCACAATAGGGTGGATTCTTGACCTCACAATCTACCTCGTTAGGATCTTGCATTTTACCACTTATCTGCACTGCACTTTCTCTGCAACCTTTACACTTTATTTTGCACTGTTAGAGTTTTACCTTGTTCTGTCTCAGTGTACTGAATAATTATTTGATCTAGATAAACAGAATGCAAGACCAGCTGCTCACTGTAGCTTGGCACATGTGACAACAGTAGATCAACACCAATACCAATAGCAGTCATCAAATCAGCATGTCAAGTCTGCTGCACCATTCAATCTAATAATGGCTTATTGTCTATCTCACTACCATATTCCTATTCTCTCCCCATACTCCTTGATTCCTTAAATATGGAGATCCAGCATCCACATGCAGGGCCTTAATACAAAATACTGACAAATTCTTTTCCTCCACAAATGTTGCTTAATCCACTGAGTTCTAACAGTTTAAGTTTTGATCTTTTTTGTATCCAGAAACATATTTAACTCTGTCTCAGGTATATCCAGCAATGTGATGAATACAGCCCTCCGTAATAGCAAATTCATCCCTTGACTGGAGTCATTTCTCCCCAAAATTAAAAATGAAAAGATGCTGTGAATACTGCCTGACCTGCTGATATTTTCCTCAGCATTTTAATATTAACTTTGTTTCTATGTCTGTCTGAAATATTAACTCTACCTCACTCCACACAGATGTAGCCTGATCTGCTGAGTAATTCCATCTGTTTCTGTTCTTATTTTAGATTTCCAGCATCTACAGACATTTTTTTGGGATTTTAGTTTTTCTCCCCAAGTCAGTCATAATGATTTTATCCTGAGATTTAATACCCCTTCCCAGAATCTCAACCGGGGAAGCTTGTTTGGCTCAGCCAGAAACTTGTAGATCCCCCACTCTTCACTCTTGTGATCTCCAGGGAATACAGGCCCAATTGATGATCCCTTACAAGAGTCCCATCCTCGCAATTATTGTGAATCTTTGCTGCATTTCATGCGGAATATTTTGGAGGACCAAGAACCAAGAACCATTCCTTCTCCATATTCCTTCTTCAGGAAGGAGACCAAAATTACACATAATGCTCCAGGGAAGCACAAACAGAATGCTGATGGATCTCAGTGGGTCAGGCAGCATCAATTGAGGGAAATAAAAAGGCAACACTTAAGGGCAAAACAACTAATTCAGGACTGATTAAATATCACAGCCCAAAATGTTGTCTTTTTATTTCCTTCCATAGATGCTGCTTGACCTGCTGAGTTCCTCAAGCATCTTGTGTATGTTGCCTCAGATTGCCAGCATCTACTAACTCTCTTGTAGCTTGATAATACTCCAGGAATGGCTTCACCCAAAGCCCTGCACATTAATAACAAGACATCATTATCCATGTACACAAATGCATGTTCCTACTTTCTTAATGAACTTCCCAAAAGGATAAGGCAGGCCGATACATTGCTAACATCTCCCTTTACATGTTCCCTTTACATCTGTGGCACAACAAGCAGTTTCAAACTCCTGGGAGTGCACATCATACATAGCCTCTCATTGTCCCAGAATACAGTCATAAAGACTTACCAACTCCCTCCTCTACTTTCTGGGAGTCCATAGAGAGCTGGACTTTGCACATCCGTACTTGCATTCTACAGATGTACTGTAGAAAGCATCCTAACAAGCTGTGTCAGTACCTGGTATGGAAAATGCCCTGTGGCAGACGAGTAGGCTCTAAAATGGGTAGTCAAACCTGAGCAATGCAGCATTGGTACCAGCCTATCCATCATCAAGGACATATATATATATATAAAGAAAGTTGCTGCAAAAGAGCCAGTAACATCATAAAGGATCCCACACACCCTGCTCATGGAACATTAGGCCTATTCCCATCAGGGAAGAGCTATGTAGCAACCATGCCAGAAGCACCAGACTCAAGTTACTAAGACTCAACAGTTAGTGTTGATCATCCTTAGTAACTGTTGAGTTACTCTATTATTTCCCACCAGTCATCTTATGGACATACAATCAATCTATTAATAGATGCTACCTGAAGTATTTATATTTATTGTGGTTTTATTATTTTTTTTTATTATGTTCTTTATCTTTTTTGCGATTTTTAGTGCAGCATCAGATCCAGGGTAATAATTATTTCATTCTGCCTTGCACATGTGTACAAGGAATGACAGTAAATCATCTTGAATTCAAGGATAACTTAAATAAATATTTGAATGGGACAGATCTCCAGGGTTAAAAGGGAATTGTGACAAGGGAGGGGATCTGACTTCACATTTCTTTCAAAGTGCTCGTCTGTTGTGTTATTCGATGGCTCTGGTTACTCGACAGTCATGCCTATTTAAATGAACCTGAACAATATAACAATTTAAATATAATTATGTCAGGCAGCTGCAGAACTATTCAAATTGCAGGTAAATAAAAATACTTTCTTTCATTCACTCACTGAATATGACAAAACCAGCATTTGCTGTCCATTCCTTATTGCCCCTGAACTGAGGAAACAGCTGATGGTCGACCATGTTGATCATATGGCTTTCCTCTTGCTGTTCCGGTTTCCTCCCACATTTCAAAAGCACACAGGTTAGTGTTAGTGACTTAAGAGCATGCTCCGTTGGCAGCACTTACAGGCTGCCCCCAGCACAATCCTTGAAATATGTTGGTCGCTGATGCTGGATCTGCATTAGAGATTAGAGATCTTTTGAAAATTAGCTTTAGTTGTCACACGTGCATTGAAACATCGAAACAAGTAATGAAGTGTGCTCTTTGTGTCAATGGCCAACGCAATCTGAGAAGGGCTTAGTGGCGCCTGCAAGTGCCTTCATACATCCAACCGCAACATAGCATGTCAATAATTTACTAATCCTAACCCGTACATCTTTGGAATGTGGGGAGAAAGTGGAGCACCTGGAAGAAACCCAGGAGGTCATGCAGGAAGTGTACAAACTCATTACAGACAGTAATGTCCTGTCCAAGTTGTTGACCATTGCCCTGTCACGTTGGTGGTTTTTGACCATCAACAATTATAAAGAGTTTATTCTGCATGAAGTACGGCACTAGTTTTCTCCTCAATGCCCAAATGAACCCTAGTCTTACAGCTAGTGCTGTAAAGCATTACCCTAAATGCTGCACAACCCTGGCACCGTCAACACTGCTGTGCCACCCTTCTCTAAGCAAGTGGAAAGGTATACTGAGTTCTTATGTCTTACAGAGGGTAGAATGGCTTTTCAGTGTGAGAATTTGAATTAGTCATTGTTGAACACCTCATTGCTGATCTTTTTTTCATAACCACAGCATTCGTGCGGCGAGTGCTGCTTCTAGTTTCTGGATTGTGATGACCTCAGGCGGTTGATCGTGGTGAACATGATAGAGAAAATGAAAATTAAGTGCAGGAGGCTCGTCCCTCTTCTCTTACCGAAGATGATCGTACGCTGACATTTGTGTGAAATATCTAGTACATACCGATTGGCAGCAAAGCCTGAATACTTTCTATGCCTTGCTGTGTTAAAACATAAACTTCTTCATTTGTTGAAGAGTTCGAAATGAAATGACATTATATAATCATCAGGAAATACCCCCAACTTCGGATGTAATGATGGAAGGACAGGTCATTAAAGAAGCAGCTGAATAATATTGGACCTAGGACACTGCTCTCTCCAAGAGCTGAGGTTTTTGACCAACAACAACCATAACCAGTTCACTCTGTGCAAAGTATTACACTAACCATTGGACAGTTTTCTCCTCAGTGCACTATGAATCCATTTTTAATTTGGCTTCTGGATATCCTGATTACTACATCCACTAATTGCTGTCTTGATACCAAAAACACCGGTATGGAAAACCCAACGGAAAAGAAATGGGCTCAGCCAGTTCCATTAGGAGTACAGCTCCCCCCGCCATCAAGGACATCTGCAAGGTGCAATAGCTCAGGAAGACCAAATGCATCAACAAGGATCCCCAAAATCTAGGTCAAACCCTCCTCTCTATTCTGTCATCAAGAAGGAGATATAAAGCCCCTCACGTCAAGGTCAAGCAACTTATCCAATGTCATCAGATTCTTGAACCGAACTGAAAAACCCTAACACTACCTCAGCTGACATCTGTCTTTTTGTCTCTCAACTTGTCTCTTAATGTCATTACGCTTATCTTGTCATATAACCTTTGAATAATTCATGTCAGATTAATTTTATATTAACTGGTTTGTCATGTTTGTAATGTACTGTGCTGTTGCTGCAAAAAAGCTATATTTCATGGGCATGAATATTGATTTCTCCTCTCAGTAAAAATATGATTTCCCCCACCCCCTTCTATTCCCACTCTGGAGTCTTACCTCTTTTCATCTGCCTGTTACCTTCATCTGGGTCCCCTCTTCCTTCCCTCCTTCCCTTTCTCCTACAGTCCACTCCCTTCTCCTATCGTATTTCTAACTCTCCAGCCCTTTATCTTCCTCATTCATCTGGTATCCCCTATCACCTTCTAGCTATCCTCCTTCCCCCAGCCCACATTTTTTTTATTCTGGTATCTTCCCCCTTCCTTTCCAGTCCTGTTGAAGGGTCTTGGCCTGAAATATAAGAAGGTAAGAACGTAAGAAATAGGATTAGGAGTAGGCCATCTGGCCCGTCAAGCCTGCTCCGCCTGTTAATAAGATCATGGCTGATCTGAGCATGGACTAATCTCCACCTATCTGCTTTTTTCCTAATAACTCTTGATTCTCTTACTATGCAAAAATTGATTCAACTTTGCCTTAAATATAATCACTGAAGTAGCCTCCATTGCTTTGACTGAAACATTAACTGTTTATTTCTCTACATAGATGCTGCCTGAGTTCCTCCAGTATTTTGTGTGTGTTGCTCTGGATTTCCAGCATCCTCAGAATTTCTTGTGTTTAAAACCTTCAGTGTTATTCTACCTTGTGCATGTATGCCTGTAACAATAAACTTGAACCTCTGCACACCAAATCGTTGATCAATGCTTGGACCAAGACTGTGACAATTTTGGAGCCAAATGGTTCTGATGAAGACAAAGATTCTTTATCTTCTTCAAAGGCTTTGACCAGCATATTTACTGGTATTATCTGGGACTTTTCAGCGTTACCATTTGCATGTACCATCATTATGCTGATGATTGGGAATGGACTGATTGATTGGTAAGTACTCAGGTTGTAAATGTTCTGCTTTTTGTGAACAGTCATGCTCACATTAGGCACTGATGGCGATTTTGACAATGCACAATGCAAGACCATTGTCCAAGAACCAGCTAAGAAAGATTTAAACATAGAAAGGAGAGAAAGATAACTCGGATTTAGAAATTACACCATGTTCAAGAACTTCAGAAAAAGAGCAATTCAGGTTAAGACTTGAAGTAAGGGGCAGGGGTCACTTTAGATAAGAGTGGTAAGAGAGGCAGAGTTGGTAGGAAAATAACTGAGAAGAGTGAACTTTTAACAACATCAGTAAAATTAAGCCCGTGAACACCCTCATTCACTTGGCCCTGTCACTTCCTCCTTCCTTGTACCATTTCATAAACCTTGTTATCCATAGATTCCACTTTCTGCTCCTATCAGATTCCTTCCTCTTCCAGCCTTTATCTCTCCTATAAGCCTGGCCTCTCCTATCACCTTCAGCTGTCCTCCATCCCCTCTGCACACCTTTCTACTCTGGCATCTTTCCCCCTTCCTTTCCAGTCCTGAAGAAGGATCTCAGGCTGAAACGTTGATTGCCTGTTCGTTTCCAAAGATGCTGCCTGACCTGCTGAGTTCCTCCAGCATTACATGTGTGCAACCTTGTATCCTGTCTCTCCCCTTCCTTTCTTCTAAAATTGTGTTAATCTGTCACTTTCTCTACTTCTGTTGAGAGACTATCAACCATAAATGTTATTTCTTCTTCTGTGTGCACTGATGCTGTCTGACCTGCAGAGTTTATATGGAAGTCACTATTTTATATTTCAGATAACTTAGGGCCCTGGAAAAGAATCTTACTGATAAATGTGAGGTCCCTCTAATGTGTACCCATGATAGGACTATGACAGTACCATTATTCTATCAATAATTATTACATTGTTTTCATGATTATACACTGGTTAATTTCTCATATTTGTTATCTGCAATTTTAATTATTTCAAAGGACATTGATTATTAATATATGTATACTATATACAATGTTGAGATACTTCTCCTTACAGACAGCCACAAAACATAGAAACCCTATAGAATGCAATAAAAAAGACAATCAAACACATTAAAACCATCGGTTACCTGAAACATCAACTGTACTCTTTTCCATAGTTGCTGCCTGCCTGCTAAGTTCCTCTGGCATTTTTTGTGTGTGTTACTAAATGTAAGCAAATAACATTCTGAACTGTAGCTCACAAAAGATGAGTTCACACCCATGCAGCTGGCCCAGGAGCCCGTTAGTTGCAGGCCACAGTTTCAGTTCAGTGTAGAGATGAGCAAACCTTGCCCAACAGTGAACAGTGGCCGAAACCTCACCTTCGGCCCTGACAGCCTGTCCTTGCAAACTGGCCTGGAACTTAAATCAGTCGAACTTTGGCATGTTCCTTGATCTTTTGCCTGGACCCCATTGCTTTGCCTCGGATCTGCTACTTCAGATCAGCTTCAAGTCCTTTGTTCTTCACTCCCAGGCAACTCAATTTGGCTCATACACGCCATGCTGCAACTGTCCTACACTTTCAGTACTTCAGTTCACACTAGGTCGTACAGGCAGTTCAGGCTCAGCTCCAAAAGGGAATTTACAGGCTATTGATTGCAGTGATCCATTCCAGAGTCTAACCACAATAATCAGACAGCCAGTTCATAATGGGTTACTGGCAAAGTAATTACATTACTAAATAAATTGAATATTTACCCTATCATAATAAACCTAACCATAAAAAATCAGTTCAAATATGATGATAAACTGAATGGGTGAGCCGAACAAGGAAGGCTCCATTTCCTGTTCCAAACATTCCACTCGGAAAAAATGTGGAGGTAAGATCAAGGTTCACAGCAATATGAAACACGCAAAGTAACAGTCCTTTTCACGTTTTTTCCTCATTGATTGTCAGGAGTTTTAAAGAACATTTCAGCAGACAGCAGGCTTTTCAACCCACAACATTGTGTCAACCTTTAAACCTACTCTAAGGTCAATCTAACCCTTCCCTCCCAAATAGCCCTCCATTATTCTGTCATCCATGTGATACCTCCAATTCATCTCAAAGTTCAATTTATTATCAGAGTACCTGCATGTCACTGCATACAACTCTGAGATTCTTTTTCTATGGGCATACCTCATAAATCTATAGAACAGGAACTGTAAATGTCAGGAACTGTTAACTGTAAAAAATGCAAATACAGATAATATATTAATAGTAATAAGTAATTAGCCTGAAATAACAAGATAAAGGTGTCCTTAGATGAGTGTAGTTGTCCCTTTTTGTTCAAGAGCCTGCTGGTTGGAGGGTAGTAATAGTTCTTGAACCTGGTGGTGTGAGTCCTGAGGCTCCTGTACCTTCTACCTGATGGCAGCAGTGAGAAAAGAGCATGGCGAGGTGGCGAGGATCTTTGATGATGGATACTGCTTTTCTACAGCAATGTTTCATGTAGATGTGCTCAATGGCTGGGAGGGTTTTAACTGTGACGTATTGGATGAATCCACTAATTTTTGCAGGATTTTCTGTACAAAGGTATTGGTGCTCTTTTACCAGGTCATAATGCAGTCAGTCCGCACACTTTCCACTGCACACCTATAGAAGTTTGCCAAGGCTTTTGATAACATGCCGAATCTCCACAGAATCCTGAGGAAGTAGAGGCACTGTCATGTTTTCTTTGGAATTATATTTATATGATGGGTTTAGGACAGGTCCTCTGTGATAGTGACACCCAGGAATTTAAAGTTACTGACCCTCTCTAACTCTGATCCTCCAATGATTACCAGCTCATAGTCCACTGGTTTCCCTCTCCTGAAATCTACCATCAATTCCTAGGTCTTACTGACATTGAGTGAGAGTATGGTGTTATTACACCACTCAGTCAAATTTTCAGTCTCTCACCCAATTGCTGATTCATCACTACCTTTGATTCAATCAATAATAGTGGTGTCATCAGCAAACTTGAAAATGGTGCTGGAGCTGCACTTGGTCACACAGACATTACGACTAGAGCAGGGGCTAAGTACACATCCCTGTGGTGCTCCTGTGTTGATGGAGATTGTGGAAGAGATGTTTTTGCCAATCTGAATTGACTGGGGTCTACAAGTGAGGAAATCCAGGATCCAATTGCACAGGGGGTAATTGAGGCCAACGTCTTGGAGTTTACTAATTAATTTGGAGGGGATGGAAGTGTTAAATACTGAGCTATAAGCAATAAACAGCACCTGGATGTATGCATCTTTGCTGTCTAGCTGTCTCTCCAGCTGAGGCAAAGTTGACTAGAATAAAATTTGAGGGAATACTGGTGGGCTAAGTAAAGAAAGATATTTCCTCTATTTGGGTATCACGAGAGGTTACCTACTCAAATTGTCACAAAAAAAACCAAGAACACAATTAGGAGATTTTCAGTTGATGGAACATTGTACGTTTCAAGAAATAATTGAGGCAAAGGTCATTTTTAAGGGAAATGTAGATCAACATTAAAAACAGCAGAAGATGCTGAAGTTGGCAGAGAGCAACACAGTGGCATTAGTTTTGATGAAAGGCCATTGACCTGAAACAATGACTGCTTTATTTTTCCCTCTCTACAATTGTTTAGCCTATTATATCTTTCCAGCATTTTCAGTCTATATTTCAGATTTCTAGCATCCTCAGAGTTCAGTGCTGGGTTTATTTTGGATTTTTTTCTCTGGTAATGGACCAAAACGAACTCAGTGACCTGAATGATTACTATTTTGTTATTTAACCCTCAAACTTTTCCTGGATTCTGCAAAGACTGTTTCCTCAGTTTGTGAATTATGTGAGAATTATTATGCAATCAGATGTGAATGGAATGTTTACACTAACTGCTTAATTGATTAAATCAGTGAATGGATGCTTGTTCCCCTCTCAGATAGTTGTTTAACAACATTTTGATTACACATTTACCACAATGTGTCAAGTGAGGTGCGTGGAATTGAGTTCAATGAGATATCTAGCTCATGCATTCAGAAACAATTGATATATGAATTTAATTTTTAATTTGTTTCATATCTGCTTCAGTGCAAGCAATAATGACAATATTGTTGTCTGGGGCTCTGACTTGGTTTCCTGAGATTATTGGTACCTGAGGTGGTATTCACCTTTAAAGAAGGAATTTTCCACTATTTTAGCTTACTATTTTATTTTAGTTTAAAGTTACTATTCTATAGATTTGTTGAGTATGCCTACAAGAAGATAGGTCTTAGTGTTGTATGTGGTGACGTATATGTACTTTTATAATTAAAGTTACCTTGAACTTTGCAACTGTTTTAAATAAGGATGCAAAGTGTTCCCTGGTCCTGGTCGCAGGTTTATAATTACCCTTGACCCAAATGTCTCTTTTGAGGTCCTGCTGTCTGTGAGGTCTAACTGCAATTAAAATTCATCATTACACTACTTCTAAAGCATTTGAATGGAACCCAGGTAAAGTACTGCTTAGTTAAAGCTTATACCGAGGATATAAGCATCTCATGTATGTTGAAAAATATTAAGTTATTCTATGCTCTTCATAAGATAAGTAGTGAGAAAAAAGTCCAGTTGATAAAGGATAAGCTATCATTTGTTTTTACTGAATGCATCAGTAAATAATCACTCATTCTCTGTGCTTCAACACTGACTTTCAATAGATATTTAATGCTTTGGAATAGTTACACAACGTTTGAAAGAGCCAGTCTGAATTCTTTTAAAAATATTATCTTCTTCTTGATTAAAAGTGGTATTATTGTATATTGATTTAGATTGACTTAACAATATGGACTTCCATTTTTTTTTTTGTCCTTTCCATTTCCTCAGCAACTTAAAAAACTTGTTTATTCATAAGTTTTTGAAAGCCAGAAAACATACTGTGTTAGATGTGCTCAACAAAGTCAAGCAGCATGTATGGAGGGAATTAGCATAAATAACGAATCATCATAATTTGTCTCCGATGTCTCCTATTTCTGATGATAGTTCATTATCCTGAATGCAAGTTTTACTCCTGTGACCTGCTGAGTGCTTCCAATAACTTCTGTTTTCTATTAGGATTTAAGAAGTTGCTTCTTGTAGTATTTTTTGGAATAAGAAGTATATGCTAATAATGAGTATCATTGTGCTGTCATGTGACAAATTTGGTTAACTATCTACTGGTAATAACACAATGAAGCTTGGATAGTTTCTGTAATGAGGACCCCCTTCACAACTTGAAATATTTACTTGGGCATCAATTGGAAATTGACTCTAGTTATTACTCGTAAACATGATCCATATGTAAAAGGTTGACTTTCCTATCACATTTTGTGGTGTGTGGCTCACCTCAAGTCCCCCGGCTCCACAACCCTTCTTTAGTTGCAACTGATGGAATAGATGCGACTTTAGTCTGGCTTCAAGCAGCCCTCAATAACGTTGTCTATTTACTTGCTTGTGGCGACCCATTTCCTGGCACATCCGAACCGACTCACAATTAGATAGCCTACGGGGGTTTGCGAGCACAGAGCTTTGGAGCCTCTGCGCCATGGGGGGCAGGTTGAGGGAGGCTTAAAAGTGAGGCTGAAGATTTCGAATGTTTTTTCCTTCGACTGCAGTTACCGACTCCGTGTCGTAATTTTAGCGCTGCGTGTAGCACACCGCTACATGCTTGTCTTTCTGTCAACTTAACAGTTGCACCTTAATGCAAAGGCAAGTCGCAGCTACAAAAGGTTATGTCAACAATATCCCAATATTAAGAAACTCAGCAAGGTTTCTTTGTCTGATTTTCTCAACTCACAACCACCATCTCTCCAATGAATCTTTCAACTCGCATGTTATCTGAGGCCTTTAGAACAGGGATTGGCACTGACTGCCGTGAAGGCCAAGTCATTGTGTACATTTAAAGTAGGTTCTTGATTATTTACTGCATCAAAGGTTACTGGGAGAAGGTAGGAGAATGGGATTGTGAGCAATAATAAAACAGCCATGGTGGAATGGTGCAGAACACTCTGAACCAAATGGCCTAATTCTGTTCCTATGTCTTATAGGAGCTTATGGTCTTATATGTCTTACGGTTTTATTATCCTGATGTGGACAAATCTCATTACTAGACTGTCAAAAATTATGGGGATATTAATATAAAAATTATGTTATAATCCTAATGCAAGGATTATAACAGGTTATAACTGGAAGGCAGTTTGCAGTCACCTTCTCAAGGACAGGTTTGGACAGTAGGTGCTGGCCCTGATAGCAAAGTCTTTATTTCAGGAATGAATAACAAAAATACATTCCAGTTTCTCAACTGCTGTAGCCTGAAGCAGGTCAGACAAAGCATAGTTTAGTGTAATTATCACACATTTATCATATTTTATTTATGTCAACAAGGAAAAAACAACTATTTCCTCAAACTTAACCACTAACAAGACCAGGGTGCGTCTAGCTTTAATTGTGTGCAACCATATTCATTTTAAGATAACCTCATTTTTGACATCAATTCTTAACCCTCTAGACACTCATAAACAATTATTAAAATAATTTATGACCTGTCAGGAAAAAATAGACACTTAGCAAATGGGCTGCTTCAGGGCTTGACTGCACACTTCACTCGGGAAGAACTGGCTACATAGGTCCCATTGATGTATCCTCACTCATTTGTACTTTTTTTAAATATTAATGTGCCATTGTAAAATGGCACTGAGTCAAACGACTTTGAAGACATGGAAGTAATTTGTTTCAGACCCCTTCTTCCTACTTAGCACTTTTTCCAGAAAGGGTGGCTGGGAAGGGGGAAGGCAACAAAAGACAGCTCTTCAGTCCCTTGGGCCTGTTCCATCACTGAATTAGATCATGGCAGGATAGCACGGTGGATAGCTAGCTGAAGTATTACACCAAAGGGCTGGATTAATGATCCGGAGGCGTCGATGTAAATCCCACCATGACAGCCAGGGAATTTGAATGCACTGAGATAATTAAATAAAAGAACAGACGTGTAATAAAAAAGCCGAGCCCTTAAGGATGATCATGAGTCTAACAGTTTTGTGAAACACACCACCCCGTTCATTACGATCCTTCAGGGAAGCAAGTCTGTCCTTATTTTGTCCATCTGTGTGTGACTCCAGATCCACGGTAAAGTGCCAAACTCACAAGCGTTTTCGGAAATGGCTCACCACAGCACTTAACTCCAGGGCAGGTTGAGCTAAGAAGTAGATGCTGATTTTGCCATTTTCATTAAAATCTCATAAATAAGTGATATACTGAATATACATTATATAAAATCAATAGCTGGTCTTCAATACAGCCTTACCATAAACACCTCAACATGATAAAATATTAATCCATGGCACTCAAAACTCAGAACGCCAAGTGTTTATCAAGTCAAAATAACAAATTGTTCGAGTAATTGAACTCTGTAGTTATATCAACTTAAAAAAACACAATTCTTGGACCTAGACTTTGATAGCCCAGAGATATTGCAAATATTGCAGTGGGTTCTTTGAGAAATGAGTCAACTATTTCTTCTGCTCAGTTACCTGTCATCTTCCAATTGACTGCAATGACAAGAAAAATTGGAAGAATTGGCTGAAATGAAATTGCCCAATTTAGAACTTCACTCTGAAATTACTGCTATTGCAGAGCAACTTCATTCATCATTGCTCAGCGAGGCATCCTCACGGTATAACTATTTGCAAAAATCTAAGCTGGAGTTAAGTTTTACAAAATTGCCAGATTTTCCCAGTTAAACTATAGGGATGGAGCACAAACTATTGGTTTAAATAATCTCTAAGTGAAGACAAGTTGAATTCCTTTGAGAAGCAATAACGTTCCTCACTCGCATAGTATTCATAGAAATCACTCCTTAAGCAGTGTGGATCACTTCGCTCACCACAACCTGTGGATTCACTTTCAAGGACTCTACAACTCATGCTCTCAGTATTATTTGTGTTTTTTACATATTTGCATAGTTTGTCTTCTTTTGTCCATTGGCTGTTTGTCAGTCTTTGTGGGTAGATTTTCCATTAATTATATTGTATTTCTTGGTTCTTCTGTGAATACCTGCAAACCATGAATTTCAGAGAAGTGTATGTTGACATACAGATACTTGGATAATAAACTTACTTTGAGCTTTGAATGCTCCTGCTTGAATGAAGGGAAATGGGTCAATAATTATCCAAATTGCATTTGATTCCTGGTGATAACAGTACTTATTTTGTCTCTCAATATCCTACACTTGCACTGCTCAGTTGTTAAAATCTTTTTAAAAGGAAATAGGAGAGATCAAATACAGATAGGATATAAAAATTAAAAGTTACGGCAATACGGAATGTTGATTATTAAGCAGACAATTCCATCATGAACACTAACCTCCCCAATATCAAGAACAGATTTACAAGGCAATGCTTCAAAAAGGTGACATCCATTGCTAAGGAATTTCACCACCCAGGACATGCTCTCTTCTCATTACAGCCATCAGGGCAGATGTACAGGAGCCTGAAGACAACAATCTACATTTTAGGAGCAATTTCTTCCTCTCCACTATCATATCTCTGAACTGTCCATGAACCCATACATTTCGCTCTGTTTTTGATACTAATTATTTCTCTCAATAGGGTGGTGGGGTGGAGATACATCTCTATCAAAGCAGATGTAAAGCATCCCTTCCCTCCGCTAGCCTGCAGGTCACTCTTGAGTAAGGTGCAGCACCTGCTTCGCCCCTCTGATCGGGGTCACACGAAACCATGGGAGCAGGTGATTGGTGAGCCTATGAGCAGTTGGTGCATATCACAGGTCCTGGTTATCTGTCCACTAATGCAGACATCTCTGAAGAATATCGATAATGGCTGGTGTCACCCATCCTGGAAAGATACTACTCAGAAGAAGGCAATGGCAAACCACTTCTGTAGAAAAATATGCCAAGAACATTCATGATCAAAGACCATGATCACCCATGTCATATGACTTGGCACATAATGATGATAATTATTTCTTTAAATATTCCTTATAGTAATTCTTTATGTATCGTACTCTACTGCTGCCCTAAGTTGCCAATTTCAGGAAAGATAATAAACATGATACTGGTTCTGTTAAACAGAAAGGCCTTGCAGGCCAACTCGACAGTTCCCTTAAAACACATGACATACTGGCCTTCATAAGTCTGAAATGTAAATAGAAATCTACATAGAATGTAAAAACTTGTGATATTTTGTTGCTACTTTACAAAACACATGTTAGACCGCACTTGAAGAATGATATGTAGTATAGTTCACTGCACAATAAGAAGGAGGTGACTGCACCAGAGAAAATACAGAGGAGATTCACCAGATGTTGCCTGTATTGGAGGATGTGAGATCAGGAGAGAGACTTGGCTTAGGACCTTTGAGGGATGGCTTGATAGAGGTGCATAAGAGGCACTGATTGGGTGGACATTCAGATTGTTTTCTCTGAAGAAGAGTATCACATACAAGTGGGCATAAATATCAGGTGAAGGAGTTTAAAGGGAAAATATCTTTACACAGAGTCCATCTGATAGCTGGAATGCACTGCTATAGGAGATAGTAAAATCAGATACAATCCTCCATTTAAGAAGCACTTAAACAGAAACTTAAATAAGAAAGGATGTAAAAGGATAAAGTCTTCATGGGGACAAATGGGATTAATATAGGGGGGCATGAATGTTGTGGGAAGAAAGATCTGTTCCTGTGTTCTATAACTATATGCATCATGCACTAATGTGCAGACTATCATCCCTATGTTAAACTGGGTTTCTCTGATCTGGACCAATCACACTCTCTCGCCAAGAGCATCAAAAAGGGATGTTATTTTTCTTCTAAAAGGCTGACGAGGAGCCAAGAGAAGTGGAATACTCTTGCCATGACCACAATGCACCCAGAGCCTGGAAAGCAAGCCCAATCGTAACAATTTTGCACTGTGTCAATCATGTACAGTAGCTGGTTTACGTGAATTTACCCATTAGCACCCAATTTTTGTTGAAATTCTGTAACACTGAATGGGGCACATCAACACTGTAGATGTTTCTTATGTGTCAGTTAACTATATAAGAGTATCATCAACATGCAGATTTCTTATCTCTGCATTACTGACAGAAACAGGAGCAATGTATGACCTTTGTTTTTAGCTCACAGTAGAACAAGAATCGAAACCTGCGGCAAGCCGACTAAGAGACAGGTATTACAGGATTTCCACTGGGAGATTGATGTGTCGCTGTCTGCTTCTGCCTGACTAAATTTTGAAAGATCGGCACATTTCATAGCTCATTGATGGAGTTCACAGTACTCACTGCAACTTGCCATAGGGGTGAGAAAGGCCATGATCATTACTCCCTTCCACAGTGCAGATACATACCAAGATCACTCTAGATATACACAGACACATGGCACTCTAATGCTATATTCTGCATTCTTTTGGGCTATATTGATGTACTTGTGCATGGATTGAACTGTCTGAATGGCACGTAAACAACAGCTTTTCACTCTACATCTACCAATAAAACTAATTACCAATTACAGAACTTCATTCGCCGTTGGTCATTGAAAATATCTGAGTACAGATACTATTCACAATCACCAGAGCTCTGCAGAGCAGAGGTAACAGTCATAGACTTTGTAGCTCTGCACAGTGGAGGTGCAAGCGGTGAGTATTGCAGATCGATATTACATTAGTTTATATTGGGTTATTATTGTCACATGTTAGAGACGATAACAAAGCAGAATAAAGTGTAAAAGCTACAGAGTAAGTGCAGAGCAGGTACATGATGAAGTGCAAGATTATAACAAGGTAGATGATGAAGCTAGGAGTCCATCGTATCGTGCAAGAGGTTAGTTCAAGAGTCTGAATGCGGTGGATTAGAAGCTGGCCTTGTGCCTGATGGTATGTGCTTTTGTTTTTCTGCCCGATGGGAGAGGGGGACAGAGACAATGTCTGGCATGGGTGGGGTCTTTAATAATGCCGGCTGTTTATTAAGGCAGCAAGAAGTTTAGAGAGAGTCCACAGTGCATAGATAACTCCTGTGATGTGTAAAGCAGAGTCCACAACTCTCCGCTGTTTCATGCAATCACAAGCAGAGCAATGGCTATACCAAGCCTTTGTGCATCCAAAGAAAATCCTTTTTATGGTCCACTGATGAAAACTGGTTAGAGTTGACGGGCACATGTTGATTTTTTTTGTTACCTCCTGATTAAGTAGTGGAATTGGTCATTTTCTTGGCCATAACATCAACATGATTGGACCAGTACAGGCTATGATGTTCACAACTAGGAAATTGGATGTCTCAATCCTCTCAACCCCAACACCAATGATGCAGACAGAAGCATGACTGCCACTCCCATTTCTGAAGTCAGTGGCTGGTTCTTAGGTTTCACTGACATTGCATGAAAGGTTGTTTTCATGACACAGTGTCACGTAGCTCTCCAATGCCTTCCTATTCTCCAACTCAATGTTATTCAAGATGCAACCTACGTTGGTGGTATCCATCTGCAAACCTGTAGCGAGATTCAGAGCAGATTCCAGCCACAGAGTTGTGAGAGTATGTGAAATAGAGTAGGGGACTGAGGACATAATCTTGTGGAGCACCACTGTTTAAGATAATCATGATGGAGGTGTTGCTGCTCATCCTTACTGATTGTGATCTGGTGGCCAGAAAGTCAAAGATCTATTTGCAAAGGGAGGAATTAACTCCCAGAGTCTGGAGATTGGTAAAGAGTTTACTTTGAATAATAGTATGGAAAGTTGAACTGTAGTCAATTAAAAACGTCATTGGGTTTGGAGACGTCTATGCCTCAATGATTTAGAGACAGAGAGCTATGTTGGCTGGAGTCGGGGCTTTATGCTTTGGCTCTTGGTAGGGTCACCCATGCCAAACGGATCAAAGGGTAGAGGCCAGGCTCAGGGTGGTCCACTGGTTCTCCAGTTTCAGGGGTTCAGCCCAGGGCTAACAACCCTGACTGGTAAAGCAAAATTGTTATGGTAACCGCAATGAAGAAGCCCTTCTACATCTGAGTGTGATGGTGTTCCTGAGTCTCCGCCTGGGCTTGCATGACTGACAGTAGTGAAAACCAAGTGCGAACTACTGACGTGATAAAGGAAGCCCTGAACACCACCAGAGATGGTGGACCTTTATTGCTGCCTTAAACACCAATGACATAATGGGTAGTAAAAAAGATCTACAAAATTTTTCACGGTTTGTTGTTAATGTTTCTTGCTAAACTTCTTTTGAAGTCCACCATTCCTTTCTATGCCACGAACTCCTCAGCCTTTGTTAATTTCTGAAATTTTCTCAAATTTATTGATCCACTGGCAAAGTGTCCTTTGATACAATTCTCCTTACCTCAACCATTTTTCCTGGTTTTGATTTTTTTACCTGAAAAGGATGTACACTTATTGTAGACGATGTATTAATTTCTTGAATGTTAGACATTTCTTGTTTATTCTCATGGCATTTCTAGACAATCCATGCCGTATACCTTCAGAGCTTCCTTTACGTATTTACAAGATCCTGTCTTCAGATCACTTTCAGCTTCATATATGAATCAATATGATCTCTAGACCCTTAATTACCAACTATTAAATAATAATTCCCAATAGCACAACACGGGATCGGAAACTGATTATCTCTCATTAGATCCTCATCATACTGATCTAGAGGGTCATCTTCTATGAATTCATCATCCCATTCTTGCTGCTCAATTTGTAGATATGTTCAAGCCATGATCCCCACCCTTTGATTATGATTAGCTTTGTTATACACACCTTCAATTTCCTGATTTATATATTCCAACTACTGTTGTGGGAGCATATAATCAACTCCCAGTGGTTGTTTAAGCACTTCTTTGGCATTTCCAATCCCTTCAGCTACATCCAAACTGATACTACTTATTGATTTTCAGAACTCTAATTTATTTTCTCTTCCTAGCATTTATCCCATTCATGCTGCTTCTACTACATATTGCATAGTTTTTCCCAAAAGTTAGGTATTTCAGAATATTTCTATCCAAATGTTATTAAAACATAGAACACCGGAGTCTTTCGGCCTATGATGTTGTATCGCTTTTTAACCTACTCCAAAATCAATCTAACCATTTCCTTCCTACATAGTTCAACAGTTTTTTTCATCCATGCTGCTAAGTTTCGTAATTGCCCCTAATGGAACTGCCTCTGTCACCACCTCAGGCAGGGCGTTCCAAAAAACTACTACTCTCTGTGTAAACACACTTCAGTCACATATCCACAATGGTTATTAGATTTAACCTATTTGTTTGTTTAAATTTCTGCTATTTATTGTTCTCCTTTGTTCTGAGTGACATTTGCATTCAGACAAAGAGCCTTCAATTTTACGCTCTCACCAGTTTTCGCTGACTTTAATTCAATGTATGCTGTCGAGTATGATCTGTTAGTGAAGGAACATGTTCTTTCTTTTGTTCCTGTTGTCTCAGGTCGCAAATGGAGTTTTGAACAAATAATTTTGCTGTTTTTCATCAATATTTTAAGCTTAGAGAGCGATACATTTAAAAACCTTTCAAGGTTAATGTTTGTTCCACCAAAGTCCTAAATTTCTTCATAATTAAACAAGTCAAGGGTTTATGATGGTAGAGAGCTTGAACATTATTTTGCCCCACTAAGTCGAACATGAATAGATGATGAGAAGAAACATATCCTGCTACTTCCAATCATGGAAGTATAAACAATAAATATTTAATTTGGTCTGTTTCAGCCAGATACATCTGCATTTTCCAAGCATAATGGGCTGGAGGATGAAGGCTTGTAGAGAATATTTTGCTTGTGGTTGGGTATGCGTCAACACATTCCAAAATTGGGAACCTGCTGGAGTTCAGACGCATACACCTCAGACCTATCACTTTGTAGCTGGATTCACCAGTTAAAAGAGTAAGTGGCGGCATGGATACAAATATAAACGTGGATTCATGACAAAAAGGTTGCTTGTGAGCTACACTGAAGCAATGGTGATCCCCAAGGGTCAATATTCAGACCACTGCATTTCTTGCTACATGAAGATACAAAGAGAGGAGAGAAATAGATCAGCCATGATGAAATAGTGGAGCAGACTCAATGGGCTAAATGGCCTAATTCTCCTCCTACACTTTATGGTCTTATGATCTTAAAAATAAGAACAAGCGGGCAGCTCTCATCAAATCAAATCAGCACTGTCATTTAAAAAGATATTGACTGATTAAAATGTAATCTCACCTTTGTATTTTTGTTAATTCACAGTCATAGTTTACATCCTTGCTTATAGGAGATGTATCTGTCTCTTCCTTTAGCATATTTGAAGACTATTCCAAAGTCTCAATGTGGTGAACTACATATACCTGTCTGGACACGCCCCTCTGCTGACTGCTCCTGTAGCTCCTCCCAGAGACCCTTGTATAAAGGCGATTGGAGGCACTGCTCCTCCCTCAGTCTCCAGGATGTTGTGTGGTGGTCTCTTGCAGCTAATAAAAGCCTATCGTTCACCTCCCATCTCCGAGAGTTATTGATGGTGCATCACTCATGATCCAGTCTCACGTGAGTCATAAACAGTGCTTCCTGTTCCAGATTTATTCATAAAAGAAAATATCTTCTTACTATCCACTAGGTCAAGATTTCTAAGCATTCTGTATGTTTCAATGAAGTTCCCTCTCACTCATAAACTGTAATTGTATCCTATCCAATATTGTGGTAATCTACCCTTTCATGACGTTAATAGAAAATGCTGGAAATATGCTGCAAGTCAGGTAACATTTGGGAAAAAAAAGAAACAGAGTTAATGTTTTAGCTCCTAGTTTCTGCATCAATTTTTATTTTAGATTCTCAATATCTGCATTTGTTTTTGATATCTATTTTCTGGGTATTATTTTCGTAAGTGTTCTTTCAACTCTTTTCAATGCAGAAAATTCACTCCTAGTTACAGGGAACAATACTGCATATTGTTGTTGAAATATGGAATCATAGAACACTACAGCACAGCAACAGACCCCTTAGCCTATGTAGGCTTTGCCAAATTATGAATCTGCTTAGTCCCATTGACCTGTACTTGTACCATAACCCACAATAATCCCATCTATTTACATATCCAAATTTCTCTTAAATATTGAAATCAAACCTGCATCCACCACTTCTGCTAACAGCTCATTCCACACTCTTGCCACACTCTGAGTAAAGAAGTATTCCAATTAAAATTTTCACCTTTCTCCCTTAACCCATGACTTCTAGTTTTAGTATGGTTTCATCAACGCCCTATGCATAACCTTCTGATATCTGCTGTACAATTTTCCTTACAATGGTAATATTTTGTTAGTTTTCCCATTTCTTGTGCATCAATACTAGCTACTTACAAATCATGCATTATTAGACTGCACCTTATGGGTGGAGGAGTAGAGATATATCTCTACCAAAAGAGTTGTAAGACACTCCGTTCCTCCGCTAGCCTGTAGGTCAACCTTGGGCAAGGTGTAACACGTGTTCAGCTCCACAATCAGGGTCACATGAAGGAATGTCCCAGTTATGCCACCATTGATGCCAGGCTGACCATCTCTGAAGAATATTGATAATGGCTGGGGTCATCTGTCTTGTAAAGATACTGACCAGAAGGCAAACCATTTCTGTACAAATATTTGCTAAGAACAAGCATGGTCACCATGATCGTCTATGTCATATGACATAAAAAATAATAATGATGATGACATTGCATTTCAGAGAATTTTAATCTGTTGTCAAATTCTCTTTAATGATGTGGATGCATTGTAATTAGCAAAATAGTTAGCCATAACATCCTTTCTTCAAGGGTATTCGTCAACCAAAATGGCCTTTTATGACAATCTATTAATTTCATTACAACTTGTCTCTTCAAATTATTCACTGATATCAGTTCTTAGAACCATAGAACACTACAGCACAGAAAACAAGCCATTTGGCCCTTCTAGTCTGTGCCAAAACTTTATTCTGCTGGTCCCATTGATCTGTACCCAGTCTATAACCCTCCAGACCACTCCCATTCATGTATCTATCCAATTTATTCTTAAAACTTAACAATGAGCCTGCATTTACCATGTCAAATGGCAGATTGTTCCACACTCCCACCACTCTCTGAGTGCAGAAGTTCCCCCTAATGTTCCCCCTAAACCTTCATCTTTTCATCCTAAAGCCATGTCCCCTCATACTTAACTCTCCTGATTTAAGTGGAAAAAGCCTACTCGCATTTATTCTGTCTATACCCCTCATAATTTTGTAAACCTCTATCAAATCCCCCCTCATTCTTCTATGCTCCAAGGAATAAAGTCCTAACCTGTTCAATCTTCCCCTGTAACTCAACTCCTGAAGACCTGACAACATCCTAGTAAGTCTTCTCTGCACTCTTTCAATCTCACTGATATCCTTCCTATAGTTAGGTGACCAGAACTGCACACAATACTCCAAATTTGGCCTCACCAATGTCTTATACAACCTCACCATAACATCCCAATACTAACTCAATATAGCCTATACTCAATACTTTGATTTATGAATGCCAGGATGCCAAAAGTATTCTTTGCAACCCTGTCTACCTGTGATGCCACGTTCAGGGAATTATGTATCTGAACTCCCAGATCCCTTTGTTCCTCAGTTCCCTATCATTTACTGTGTATGTCCTACCTTAATTTTTCCTTCCAAAATGCAACACGTCACACTTGTCTGCATTAAATTCCATCTGCCATTTTCTGGCCCATTTTTCCAGTTGGTCCAGATCCCTCTGCAAGCTTTAAAAGCCTTCCTCACTGTCTACAACACCTACAATCTTAGTGTCATCAGCAAACTTGCTGATCCAATTTACCACATTATCATCTAGATCATCGATATAGACAACAAACAACAATGGTCCCAGCACAGATCCCTGAGGCACACCACTCGTCACAAGCCTCTAGTCTGAGAAGCAATCATCCAGTACCACTCTCTGTTTTCTCCCACACAGCCAATTTTGAATCCAGTTTACAACCTCTCCATGGATACCTAGCATCTGAACCTTCTGATCTAACCTCCCATGTGGGACCTTGTCAAAGGCCTTACTCAAGCCCATGTTTCCAACATCCACAGCCTTTCCTTCATCTACTTTCTTGGTGACCTCCTCGAAAAACTCTACAAGATTCGTTAAACATGATCTACCATGCACAAAGCCATGCTCATTATCCTTAATTAGCCCCTGGCTATCCAAGTACTTGTATATCTGATCTCTCAGAACACCTTCCAATAATTTACCTACTACTGATGTCAGGCTCACCATCCTGTAATTACCTGGTTTAGTTTTGGAGCCTTTTCTAAACAATAGAACAACATGAGCTACCCTCCAATCCTCCGGCACCACACCTGTGGCTAAGGACGTTTTAAATATTTCTGCCAGGACCCCTGCAATTTCTACACTAGACTCCCTTAAGGTCCGAGGAAATATCATGTCAGGCCTGGGGGACTTATATACCTTTATTCACTATACGGCAGCAAGCACCTCCTCCTCTTTAATCTCTATATGCTCCATGACAGTACTGCTTGTTTCCCTTCCTTCCATATAAACTATGTCAGTTTCCTGAGTAAATATTGATCCAAAAACACTGTTTAAGATCTCCCCCATCGCATGAGGCTCCACACATAGACAACAACTCTGATATTCTAGGAGACCAATTTTGTCCCTTACTGCCTTTTTACTCTTAATATACTTGCAGAAACCCTTCGGGTTTACCTTCACATTATCTGCCAAAGCAACTTCATGTCTTCTTTTTGCCTTCCTGATTTCCTTCTTTAGTATTTTTTCACATTTTCTATGCTTTTCAAGTATTTCATTTGTTTCTTGTTGCCTATACCTTCCATACACCTCTCTCTTTTTCTTAACCAGGTCACCAATATCCCTTGAAAACCAAGGTTCCTTATGCCTGTTAACTTTGCCTTTAACCCTGGCAGGAACATGCAAACTCTGCACTCTCAAAATTTCACCTTTAAAGGTCTTCCACTTACTGAACACATCCTTGCCAGAAAACAACTTATCTCAATTCACTCATCCTAGATCCTTTCTCATTTCCACAAAATTGGTCCTTCTCCAGTTTGGAACCTCAACTCAAGGACCAGACCTATCCTTATCCATAATTAACTTGAAACTAATGACATTGTGGTCACTGGACCCAAAATGTTCACGTACACCTGTTCTGTCACCTGATCTGTCTGGTTCCCTAATAGGAGATCAAGTATTGCATCCTCTCTCATTGGTACCTCTATATATTGATTTACAAAACTTTCCTGAACACATTTGACAAACTCCAAGCCATCTAGCCCTTTCACAGTGTGGGAGTCCCAGTCAATATGTGGAAGCTAAAATCCCCTACTATTACAACTTCCTGTTTCTTACATCGGTCTGCTACCTCTCTACAGATTTGCTCCTCCAATTCTCTCTGACTATTGGGGGGTCTGTAATACAACCCTATTCGTGTGGTCACACTTTTCCCATTCCGCAGATCCACCCATATGGCCTCTGTAGATAAGCCCTCTGTACTGTCCTGTCTATGCACAGCTGTGATATTTTCCCTGACTAGTAATGCCACTCCTCCCCCTTTCATCCCTCCCTATCTATCATGTCTGAAACAACAGAACCCCGGAACATTAAGCTGCCAGTCCTGCCCCTCCTGCAACCAAGTCTCACTAACAGCAATAATGTCGTTATCCCATGAGCCAACCCACACCTTAAACTCACCTGCCTTACCTACAATACTCCTTGCATTGAAATAGATGCACCTGAGAACATTTCTATCATGTACAAACCTTTGATTTCTCTCTGTACATGTAGTCCTCGCATGACCATAATCCTCCTCCACCTCACTATCTGCTCTAATGCTCTGGTTCCCCTCCCCCTGTAAATATGGTTTAAACCCCCCAGAGCAGCACTAGCAAATCTACCTACGAGAATGTTAGTCCCCCTCCAGTTCAGGTGCAAACCGTCCTGTCAGAACAGGTCCCACCTTCCCTGGAACAAAGCCTAGTTGTCCAGAAACATGAAGTCCTCCCTCATGCACCATCTCCTTCACCTCATATTTAGCTGCATTATCTTCCTATTTCTAGGCTCACTAGCAAGTGTCACAGCTAGCAATCCTGAGATTGCAACCCTGGATGTCCTGTCCTTCAACTTTGCACTTAACTCCCTAAACTCTCTTTGCAGGACCTCCTCCTTCTTCCTATCCACGTCATTGGTCCCTACATAGACCACGACATCTGGCTCCTCACCCTCCCTCTTGAGAATACTGAGAACTCGATCCGAGATATCTTATGTCCCTTGTCACCTGATCTCTCATATCCTACCTATTTTGCTGTACACCTCACTCCAGTTCTGTTTTGTAAACCTCTCACTATCCCACCCCATTTCCAGATTTTCAATTTTTTTTACTAATCTGATAAAAATAATCACACCCTCATCTACTGTAAATCTATATTTATTTATGTCTCAGAATCTGGAACCTGTTCTTTTATTTCATTTGGATCAACTTCGCTGAGTACTAAATTGTCACTTCAAATGAGCGCTTCTTTTCAATTGCAGAAGAATTTTAAAAAGCTTGGTTATTTCGGCTCAGGTGCAAATATTAAATTCTATAAATGTAGCCTATAATTGTGGAGCTAAACTGGTGAAGGTTACATTGACACGAATGACAATGCACTAAGTGCTGCTCATTATTTCAAAGTTCTAATCAAGTCACACAAATCTGTTAAAGGCTCACCAGTCGAAGGGTATCAAGGGAAACTCCTTGTTTTCAAGAGGGAATAATGGCTCTAAAATTTATTACTTCTCCCATTTTTAGGCTTTGTAAAATTGCTGGAAGGTCAGTTCATTATCCAGAACAAGTCAATTGCAATTTATATTGCAAAGAACATGAAAACTAATATTGGAAAGCCTGGCAACTATTTCCCAGCTGCCCAATGCCTCTGTTTCTGTGTTTTGGAATTTGAATTAACTCTGCATTTTATGCAGAAGTGTTAATGCTTTAGAAATGTGCAGCTATATATTTGAATATTTCATACAAAATGGAACACCAGTGACTTCCAAAAATTGACATCTGGCAGTTCACTTAACCTCTATGTTTTGTTTCACACCTGAATCTTGTGATTCTGTGAATACATTGGGAATAGTCATTCTCCAATGGATGATTCATCATTAAGAAAACCCAGATGAATAGATTTTAAGAGGATTAAGGCAATGAGTTATTGCAGGAATTATTGTTGTTACCCCACATCTGAAAACCACGTAGAAGCTTTCTTTTCAGAAGATATAGCCTGCCTGTCAGGAGTAGTTACAAGTGTTTTACTTCTTCCTCACACAATGACAGTCTTGGCATCCTTCCTCCAACATGGCACTTTCTAAATCTGTGAACTCTCACACCTCAATGAGAAGCACACAGGAACACTTCAACCTACGGGTTTTCTCAATGATTTATACTTCAAAATAAATGACATTTCTAATAAATCCTGGAAATACTTGTACAATACTGTGGGAGTGTCATCTCCAGAAGAATTGCAACATTTACAAATCAAACCTTGCCACCACATTCTCAGGGAAGTTTAGAGGTGGATGTTAAATGCTGTTATAATTCATAAATATGATGACCAAATAATATTCAATGAGATCCCATGAGCTTACATAAGTGACCAGTTCAAAGTATTTTGGAACAACAAACATTGAAAATAATTGTCAACATATTGGTTTGCAATCTGAAAGCAATGGATCAATCCTTGCAAGTAATTTATAAGGCACAGAGTTCCAGTACTAAAGCAACCATAACAAAAAAACCTTTGATTCAGTACTCATTTCAGCCTTGCCCTAAAACATGACTATGAAGCAGAAAGTAATGGTTTTGCCAAAACATGATGCATCAAGCTGTGGTCAACAAGAGAGAATCCAAAAGGAAAGTCAAGATGTTTACTTTTTTCTCATCATAGAACCACACTCCAATACAGGGCTGTTTTTTTTTTTTGAAAAATGCCCAACACAATCATTGCATGGTATAACTTTAATGGAAAAATAATCTGACCACCATTAGGACAGAGCTTTTACAAGCCAGGGTGGAGGTAACTGGTAAAGGTCCTTTTTGTTAATATCCTGTGACAACGCAAATGATTAGAAATTCATGTGTAACTAATTCTCTTCTTGCTGTATTTCAATTGAGAAGCAATTGAGAGCATTACAGCACAGTAACAGGCCCTTTGGACCATCTTGTCCATATTGAGCTGTTACTCTGCCTAGTCCTATTGATCTGCACCTGAACTATTGCCCTTTATGCACCTTCCATCCATGTCGGAATCCAAATTTCTATTAAGTGTTGCAATTGAACCTCTATCCACATTTCCACTGGAGGTTATTCCACACTTGCAACACCTTATGAGTGAAGAAGATCCTCCTCGGGTTCCCATTAAATATTTTGCATTTTACCCTTAACCTATGACCTCTAGTGCTGATTTCACCCAAGCTCAGAGTGGGAAAAATGCAAGCTTATAGTTACCCCATCTATACACTCATGATTTTGAATAACTCTATCAAATCGTCCTTCATTCTCTTATGCATCAGGGATTAAAGTTATAACCTTTTCAACTTTTCTCTGTAACTCAGATTTTTAAGTTCCTGCAACATCCTTCTAAACTTTCTCTGTACTTTTGCAATATCATTGATGCGTTTCTTTTAAGTAGGTGACATAAGCTGCACAATACTCCAATTTTGCCTCACCAACATCAACATACAGTCCATTACAACTCTCAACAAAAGCAAGTCGTCTTGCTTTTATTAAGAAAATCTGCAGCTTCCTCTGGCATTTGAACAGAATAGACTATCTGTGTAAATTGTCTTTTCTTCAAAATCGTTTGTTTGCAGAATGACTGAGGAGTAAGTCTTGAAATCATTGACAGAAGTAGCAATGTCAATATTTGCACACCTTCCCTTTTAATAATTCTCAAACAGATTTTCAAATTGTACAGGTTGAAACCTTTGAAACGTTCATATAAATTTCATGAAACCATCTTGAAAACATTTCAAATCGATTTGCATTATCTTCAGAGATATTTCTGAGTAATAGGTACCTCTGTTCACAATGTTGCACCACAGGTTCAGCAATGGTTAACCATGAACAGAGATTTAACATTTCTCTGACCACAGAGGTATGAAGAATATTTTCATGATTATAAAGATGATCAAATACATGTGTATGTATAGGTGATTAGAAATAACAGTTACCATTTGAATTGAAGGGAAATAAAACCTTGGTTACCCATATCCAATGAGACTTTAGATTCTTTAACTGCATCCTATATTTGGAGCTAATTATTGTGGAGTTAATTATGTCTCCTCCTCTAAGCTGCTGTTGCCACACAACATCTTCCAGATGGGAGGGACAGGAATAGACTCAGGGAAAATTTTCTCTATAATGACAGTTAATAGTAACTGCGATCTGTCTTAAGATGTGAAAAGACGACAGATGCCTGCCATTTAATTACGATGGCTGACACATCCCTGATATTTCATGAAAAGAAAGTATTCCTTTGCTCACAAACTTAAGCTAAGTTGGAAGGGAAGACAAAGCACAAACTCAGACTGTGAGGGTGTGAATACGTCTTTCTTAAATGTCAGATGTTTTTGGGTTAAGTTGCTGAGGTTGGCTGATTGTTGAGTGAATGAGGAGAGTTAGAAAAAGACAAAATAGAGAAAATGTTTGAAAAGAACCTACATTGAATCCACATGAAATAACCAAAGATTTCTTTTGTCTTCTTCATAGATTCTCCACCCCATATGTCTCCAATCTTCACAACCGCTTGCACTGTCATAATAAGGCCCAACATAAGTCTGAGAAACCACTCCTTTTTTCCTTCTTGGAAGGATGCAACTTTCTAGATTTAGTATTGAATTCTATAAAATAAAACACCATCTTTTACTGTCTATATCAATTGGAGACATTTCTACTCTAGATGATGCATCCATTAAGTTGGCTTTGTTGTCTTTTCCTTAAGTGCCCTGGCTTGATGGACCCTTACACCATTCACCATACACCGCATTTTGCACCTATTATGTTCTCCTGTGTTAGTGTTTTGCAAGTGATTGCATCTATTGCAAAGCTTTATTTTCTCTATCTTAAACAAACCCAAAGAGCTCATTGACAGGACAAATTCTGGACCTTATCCTTTGAAATTAGAGATATTCCCTTTATCCTATCCATTCTTCTCTCCAAATTAAAACTAATGTGTTCACTCCCTTGCTCAGTTCTGATGATGAATCTCTGTATGAAATATTAACTCCACTTCACTTTCTGCTGCCTAACCATTTGATTATTTTTTTATGATTGCAGCTTCAATGAGGTGCAGAACATACTCAATGGGCTACCTCTTGTACCTAGTAAAGTGGTCATGGACTGTATGATTGTGGTCTCGTGGTGCAGCAGCCCATCCACTTCAAGGTTTGACACGTTGTGTGTTCGAGAATACTTTTCTGCACATAAACGCTTGATCATTTGAGTTACTGTAACCATCATGAAACAGTCTGGCAATTCTCCTCTGACTTCTCTCATTAACAACGCATATTCACTCACAGAACTGCTGCTCACTGGATGTTTTGTTTTTGGTCCTCACTCCATTGTCTGTAAGCTTTAGAGACTTAGACTCTTATGTGTGAAAATCTAGGAGTTCAGCTGTATCTGAGATACTCAAACCACACCAACTGGCACCATCAAACATTCCACGGTCAAAGTCACACAGATCACATTTCCTCCTCATTTTGATGCTGGGTCTGAACAACAAGTGAACTTCTTGACCAGGTCTGCATGCTGTTATGCATTGAGTTGCTGCCACATGATCAGCTGATTAGATATTTGCAATAATGAGCAGACATACATACATGTGTACCTAATAAAATGGCCACTGAGTGTAAGTTACTCTGTTTTGGACTAATTTCGTTCCACTTCAGTGCGCTTGTTGGTCCTTTTGGTGTTACACAGTAATAAATTTATAATGTGTTCCACGTTACTGAAGTTACGAAGTAATGTGTCTCTCCTCCCACTGCACTCGTGATTTGTTCAGAGATGATTTCACTGTAATAAACCACAACAGCTTTCATTACCAGGGTATTTTCTAAAATAGTTCCTTGCAAGATAGTGATCATTTCTGATAAGGAAACTAAAGGTGAAGAGAGCATCATTTTCTGTAAACTGTTCCCAGTGGATTTTACAGTGGGAAACCAAGACACTTCGACACCCTTGAAGTCAATAAGCTACTCACTTTGTGCGCACTGAATTAAAAAGCAGTTGCCGTCAACTAATTTATTTTCCATTTGTCACTGCTGATTACAGTGAATTCAGCATTTCAACTGTGTAACATTTTTTCTTTATGGAACAAGATGTTCTTTTTTTTTAAAAAAACTTGTCTCCAATGTAGCTGTGCTGAACTTGATTTATTTCATTCTGATGTTGTTCAGAACTCCCTGCAGCTGCAAGAGAAATAAACCATATCCTTTGTAAATCAAGTTTCTTTTGGGCTGTGACTTCGTTGACAAACTTCTTCGTTTGAACCACTGTCTCTCTTTACTTTCGACCAATGTCTGAGTATATCTCTATCACCTTTGGAATTGGTGTTTTCAGTTAACGCATCTTTCTTCCACAGCCTCATTTATATAAAATTAATTTCATTCAAAGCTCAACTGATGAAATTTGCAATGAGCCTCAGCTTCAGGACAGCAAAGAACAGAGTAAACATCATGGAGCAGCAAGCTCCCAGCACCTTGCCTTTCCAATCCATTTGAAGTCTCTTCGAATCATCAGACACTACCTCGGTTATTCCCTGTCAGCCATTTCACTACAATGAAATTCATTGCACTTTGCGACTACCAATAGTGACAATCTTATGTCCAACCAAAGACATGATTCGTCAAAACTCCTATCAATCAAGTTTGGTGCCCACAGAGCAGGAAGTGCTGAAGTAGATTTTCCGCGCAGAACATATATGTAGCTGTCCTCCACTAATCCAGTCTTTGTGGAGAACCTGTCCTGCTTTTAGAGAAAAAGGAATTATCTAGCATGAAATCAGGTTTAAAATGGCACTGCTGAGGACGAACAACATCTTACTGGCGGTTAACAAAACAAAAAATTTTGTTTTGTAAAAATTACTTTTCTGTAAAACAAAATTATGGTAAACAACCACCGCAAGCGACGAACAGTCAAGCGAAGGCAGGGCTGAGTCGAGGGTTGAAGTGTGCAGGTGCGAGATGAATTCTGGGCAAGGTTCAGATATACCTGAGGAAAAGCTAGGGCAAGGTTAAGGTATATTTGAGACAAGGTCAGGGTGAGCAAAGCTGAGAAAAGTTGGAGCAGAGGATAGGCAGATTCTGGGTTTTCACCTAAATCGAGAGTGGGGTATGATCAATCTCATCACCAGGCCAAATTGGAAAGGTCAGGTACGGGCTGTAATATGGCGGTGGGATTCTGGCCCACAGCGCAACAGGGCTCGGAACTGAGACGGAGCAATGAATCGATGCTTGGATGACTGAAACGCTGGGCCAAATGGAATGAAAAGGCAAGGTGTTGGGGCCAGAGGAAAGGGTTGGGTCGGTTTTGCTTGCTGCTCCATGACATTTATTCTGCTTTTTGCCACACTGATGCTGAGGCTATTTGCTTAATCTGGCTGCTTCAGGCTTTCTGTCTGCAGGGTCCCTGCCATGTACTCTGCTGTGTGCTGAAGTGAGGCTGAGGCTGTGGGCCTGCTCCAGCTGCACTGGGCTTCATGTCTGAGCACCCAGTTTCCATCTAAGTGTTAATTGCTTCCTTTTACGGTTCACATGATTTGTTCTTTTATACTCTCTCTGCACATTAGTTATTTGCCAATTTTTTTTTAATGGGTTCATTGTTTTGAGGCCACCTGTGTGGAGACAAAACTCAAGGTTGTATAATGTATATATACTTTGATAACAAATATACTTTGAACTTTGGACTCATCCTGTTCATATCAATCAAGATATCTTCCTTACATTTGCCTACACTTGGGTCATATCCCGCTAAACTAGTTCTATCCATTGGGCAGAAGGTACAGAATCCTGAAGTTCTCCATCGACAGAACAATTACTTCCTTTGAACCATTTGCTTCCTGAACCAGATGGAACAACCCTGACAATCATAGTTCAGCCACACTATGACTAATTTGACTAATTGCACTAAAATTAGGTTTTGCCTTGTTCTGGTTGCCTTCTTGATTTTTAGGGATTGTGTATAATTTATGTTTGATTTATATTTTTTCTTGTGAATTCTGCCTCCATGGCATTGATACTTCTGCAAGTTAAGCTGTTTATTGCACCTTTGCTTATGACAATAAACTCAACTTTAACTAACCGTGTATCTGTTCGAACTTGAAACGTTCCCTCTATTTTTTTTACTCAGCTGCACAGATCAACTATTGCTCTAAGCAGTAAAGTTTTAGTTTGAAACTGCAGCACTTTAAATGTTTTTGTAATATGCATACTATGAATATTCAGAATGAAATTGAAAAGGACATACTTTTGATTTTATTTATTAATTAAAGGGTATAATTACATTTAGTACAATAAAGAAAACTTTTCATGTTTCATAAACTTTGTCTCATCTGCCTCTATTACAGATTCATTGTCAATAAACACTGTCTGGATTTATTTCCAGATATGTCTTAACCTTCATTAGATCATGCAAATATTCCACTTCTAATCTGTTTCTGGATTTACATGTGATTGAGTTCATAAGATTGAATCCACATTCACAAGCAGCACTAGAAGCTTAAAATATTCCAACAATGTCAACCAGAATTGACAGTTCTTCAAATTCTTCATTTCTAAGCACGCAGTTCAACATATCAGTGAACATCTTAATTTTCTCAAAAAGGACAATTTTGAAATCACAATATTGCTGCAATATTTTTGAGGCAACACTTTCATTGTAGTTTCATTGTAGCTGAGTATTTTTTTGTCAGTCTTACAGTCTTTTCCAATACAAAATTGGTTGCATTTGCAATAGCAACAGGGTCAAAAGCTTGCCTTTCTCTTAACTCATCATCAGGAAATCTGTTATTCAAGTGATTACACACAAATTAAATGAATCGAATCAGAGGCACAGTATTGACATCAGAACCTATAGTTGCAAGCAAGTCTTTCACTTTGTCACTCCAATAAAGGTTATCACCAAGATACTGTGACTGTAATTTGTTAATTTTTGTTTTTGCATATTGCTGAGCTTCAATTGTATTTCAAATGTGTTTTGGAATGAATTCACCAAGAAATGCAAAATCTTCTAAAACATTCTTAAGGACAGTTAATGCTAATAAATATTGTAGATTGGTCAAAATCTTCATGCAGTAGTTGCTGATTGAATCGATAAATTCATTAAATTGCTCTTTGCAATACTGGATTAAAACTTCATAATTCCTTAATAAAGCAGTAACAGCAAAATATCTTGACAGACATCTTACTTTGTTTCATAGTCTAAGTGACAGAAGATCTTATTCTGTGACACCAGCTAATTCTTCTAGCTTCCCTTTATTAACTGACAATCTGCTGAATATTGTATACACTGTTCATAGCAGTGTTTCTATATCCTGAATAATTGATACTTTTTTCCATTTGTAGTCTATTCTCTGTGTACAATGCAATATTACTGAGACAGATGCCTTATTTTTTGTTGAAGAATTGCTGCCAGACCTTTATTCTTTCCATTTGCCACAACTGATGTAAACATCACCATCACAAACCACAGCTCACGACACAAATACATGATGTCAGGCAGTCAAAATAATTGACAGACACAATGGAAAAGGTAAAACATTTTGTCTAGAAGGCATTGGCATTTACAGGGCCAGCAGTTTCTTAACAACTTCCATTCTGTGTTTATTGTTGCAATTTGTAACAGTTTAATTTAAAGCACCTACAATATAAATATGTTGAAGCTCTAAACGTTTCAAAGTAAAGGTTGTGGTATGTTTATTATTTAGAAAAGTTATGGATTATATTTATTAACCTATAATTAATTACAGGGTTTTCACAAGTATATCAACATAAATTTCAAAACTTTAGTAGCATAATTTCAACATTATATTAACATTAAATAAAAGAAAATTCTAGCTGCACAACAACAAAGGCTATGTGTGCAGGGGCATCTCAGTTACTGCTTGGCCACACACCTGCACAGCTAAGAGGGAACAGTGGAAATGTTGTAACTATACCTACCTCTACCACTTCCTCTAGCAATTCCACAAACCCTCCACTCTCTGTGTGGTAAACATACCACTCAGGCCCCTTTAATGTTTCCCTGCTTACCTTTAACCTATGCCTTCTAATTTTATACTTTACAACCCTGGGAAAAATGACTGTGACAATTCATCTTATCTGCTCCCCTCATAATCTGATCCCGGTAAACTTTGCACCATTGCCTGTAAGGCGTTTGTACGTTCTCCCCATAACCATGTGGGGTTCTTTCAGGTGCTCCAGTTTCCTCCAACAGTCCAAAGATGTACAGGTTGGTAGGTTAATTGGTCATTGTAAATTGTCCTGTGATTAGGCTGGTATTAAATAAGGAGATTGTTGGGCAGCACATTCGAAGGGCTGGAAGGTTCTATTCCACATGGTATCTCAATAAATAAAGTTCACCCCTCGGTCTCCTTTGCTTCAGGGGAAAAGCTCCAATTTATCCAGTCACATGGAAAGACAATCTCTACTGTCCCAGCAACATCTAGGTAAATCTTTTCTACAGCTTAATGGTATGGGTTAATAAGTTACAAATGATTCTGCAGCAAAAGTACCAGACATTGACCAAATGCAGCAGTAGGAAAATTTAACTGCCTCCCCTTGGGATTTAATGGGAATAAACGAAAAATTTATTCATCATGTTCACTGGGAAAGCACTAGACCCTTTTTCATAAAGTATATCCTTAAATAATTACTCTAATTACCTTGAACACATTGTCCTTATAGTGTGCATTCATCTAAACATCTAAAAGATGATGGTAACATCTTGCCAAGATTTTTAGGACAGCACCTATCAAACCTAGAAAGTCAAGGACAGCAGAAACATGGGAACACTAGGATTTGAAAATTGCCTTCTAACTCACATAACATCCTGACTTGCAAATACATCACCAGTTTATTTCAGTCAGGTATCTTCTATTTTTATTTCAGATTTCCTGCGCCTGCAGTTGTTCATTTGATTTTTAATCAGGAAACTTCATTCGGTTTTGGACTATCATTCATTTTCCTAATTATGTCAAACATTGACCATTCTCAGCTTTAAACTGGCTCAATTTAATATTTATACAAGACATGAATAAACTAAATGTCAAAACTGTATTTTGAAATAAGAGATATAAATCTATGGGGATTTTGTTTCCAAGATTTTTAAAAATGCACATTAAGATTAGTTTGATTGAATTAAATAGCATTGAGCTAAATATTAATCTTATTCATGAACCTCAATGCTTCCCTAGTTTTTTTCAGTTTTGTGAATGTAAAATATTGAAAGAATATGCCCATCTGGAGAATAAACAAACATGATTATTTAAATTTGGAGCACAAAGGGACGTTTGGACGATTTGGAAACCGAATGATTATAATAAAAAGAAGTTTATGAAGAGCCTACTTAAATTAGTTTAGAGAATCTGTACAGCTTGAAAGTTTGACTCAAACTACTTCTACTTCCCAGTCTTACCAAGTGCATGTGATGAGTTTTTCTGGCTTGAACACATATTCATACGACCATAAAACATAGGAACAGTCAAGTCTGCTTCGCCATTCAATCAAGGCTGATGCTTTTTTTTTCTCCTCCTCAACCCCAGTTCCCGGCCTTCTCACCATAACCTTTGGTGCTGTGTCCAATCAAGAACCCATCAATCTCTGGCTCAGATACACCCAACAACCTGGCCCCCACAGCTGCATCAGCATCACATACCCTGCTCTTGTATTCTAGGCTTCTTGAAATGAATGCTAACATGGCATTTGCCTTTATCACTACCGACTCAACCTGCATCTTAACCTTCACGGTGTTCTGCACAAGGACTCCTGAGTTGCCACGCTTCTCAGATTCCTGGATTTTCTCCCTGTTTAAAAAATTGCCTGCACATTTATTTCTACTTCCAAAATGCATGATTGTGCATTTTCCAACATTGTATCTCATTTGCCATTTTCTTGCCCATTCCATAATCTGTCTAAGTCCTTCTGCATCCTATCTGTTACCTCAACACTACCTGCCCCTCCACCAATCTTCATATCATTTGCAAACTTTGCAGCAAAGCAATCTATTTCATCATCTAAATCATTGATCTGCAGCATAAAAAGAAGTGGTGCCAACACTGACCCCTGCGGAACACCACTAGCCACTGGCAGCCAACCAGAAAAGGATCCTTTTACTTACACTCGCTGCCTCCTACCAATCAGCCAATGTTGTAACCATGTTAGAAACTTTCTTGTAATACCATGGGCTTTTAACTTGGTAAGCAGCCTCATGTGTGGCACCTTGTCAAAGGCCTTCTGCAAGTCCAAATATACAACATCCAAATGTATCCCCTTTATCTATCCTACTTGTAATCTCTTCAAGGAATTCCAACAGGTTCGTCAGGCAGGATTTTCCATGAAGGAAACCTTGCTGACTTTGTCTATCTTGTCCTGTATCACCAAGTACTCCATCACCTCATCCTTAACAATTGGCTCTGACATCTTCCCAAGCATTGGAGTCAGACTAACTGATCTATAATTTCCTTTCTGCTGCCTTCCTCCTTTCTTAAAGAGTGGACTGACATTTGCAGTTTTCCAGTCATCTGGCACCATGCCAGTGTCTAATTACTTTTGAAAGATCATTTCTCATGCCACCACAATCTCTAACTCTAACTCTTTCAGAACCCTGGTGTGAAGTTCCTTTGGCCTGAGTGACTTATGTATCTTTAGGTCTTTCAGCTTTTTGAGCACCTTCTCTTTTGTAATAGTAACTGCACCCACTTCTCTTCTTTCACTCACTACAACACCAGGCATACAGCTAGTGTCTTTCACAGTGAAGACTGTTGAAAAATTCTCATTTAGTTCATCTGCCATTTCTTTGTCCCCTGTTATTGTTTCTCCTGCCTCATTTTCTAGCAGTCCTATATTTACTTTCATTTCAATTTTATTTTTAACATACTTAAAAAAACTTTTACTATCCACGTTGATTTTTTTGCTAGCTTGCCTTCACATTTCATCTTTTCCCTTCTAATGATTTTTTTTAGCTGCTCTCTGCAGGTTATTAAAAACTACCCAATCCTCTATCTTCTCACTAATTTTTGCTTTGCTGTATGCCCTCTCTTTTGCTTTTACAGTAGCTTTGATTTCCCTTGTCAGCCGTGGTTGTACTATTTTACCATTTGAGTATTTCTTCATTTTTGGAATACATATGTCCTGCACCTTCTTCATTTTTCTCAGAACTGCACGCCATTGCTGTTCTGCTGACATCCCTGCCAGCAACACCTTCCAATTTATTTTGGCCAACTCCTCTCTCATACCACTGTAATTTCCCTTACTCTACTGAAATACTGCTACCTCAGAATTTACTTTGTCCCCCTCAAATTTCAAGTTGAACACAATCATATTGTAATCACTGGTTTTTAAGAATTCTTTTACCTTAAGCTCCCTAATTGTCTCTGGTACACCCAATCTAGTTTAGCTGATCCCCTTGTAGGCTCAATGACAAACTGCTCTAAAAAGCCATCTCTTAGGCATTCAACAAACTCACTCACTTGAGATCCATTACCAACCTGATTTTCCCATCGACCTGAATGTTAAAATCTCCCATGACTATCATAACATTTCCCTTTTGACTTGCCCTCTCTATTTCCTGTTGTAACCTGTGGTCCACCTCCCAACCACTGTTGAGAGGCCTGTATATAACTGCCATCAATATCCTTTTACCCTTGCATTTTGTTAACTCAACCCACAAGGATTCAACATCTTCTCATCCTATGTCACATCTTTCTACTGATTTGATGACATTCTTCACCAGCAGAGCCACACCACCCCCTCTGACTACTTTTCTATCTCTCTGATGTAACATGTAACCTTGTACATTCAGCTCCCAACTGCAACCATTCTTCAGCCACAATTCAGTGATGGCCACAACTTTATACCTGGCAATCTGTAAAATTCAGGCAATGAATTCTGCCATTCCCTCAAATCCTAGCAAACCTATGACTTTTGACATAAGAGAACAGAGAAGCACAGGAAGTAGAATGAAAACAACAAGAAATACTCTGAAGATCAAGTTGCACTGATGAAGGTAATGAATATGTAATGTTGACTCTTCTCTCTCTTTACAGATGCTACATTTATCATCAAAGTCGGTATGTGACATGCAACCTTTAGATTCATTTTCTTGCAGGCACCCACAGGAAAACAAAGAAATATAATAGAATCCCTGAGAAACCACACAAAACAAAGACCAACAAATATCCAATGTACAAAGAAGGACAAATCATGCAAATAATAAATTCCTAAAATAATAAGATCTGCAAAACATTTCCAACATTTTCTGTTTGGTTTGGGTTGGCAGCATCTGCAGTTTCTTCCTTTTCAATGATTGTGGAAGATATGCATTTGAAAATCAAGAGTCTAATAGATGAAAATTGCAAGGACTAGAGAGAGCTACAGTATGTCTGAAAAACTGGGACACTTAGGGCACCATTTTACAAATGACCTCCAGATTTTGCCAGAATTCTGTGATGTAACATTGCAAACTATAGAAAAGTCCACTCGTTGGGGATAGCTGCTTGACGATGGAGCAGGCAGACTGAGAATACATCAGCAGAATAATGACATTCACCATGATTTCAGACATTGAAGTAGACACAACAGTCTGTCAGGATGTCAACATTGCCAAAGTCTTGGCCAAAAATGTTAACTGTTCAATTACTTTATAGTTGCCGCCTGACCTGCTGAGCTCCTCCGGCATTTTTTTCTGTGTTGCAAAGTATAGGCTTTCTGGTTACATCTTTTAACAAGTATTTTAGATGGTGAGAAAAGTAGCCTGAATGCTAGTCTGTCATTAAAGCAGCTAACAAAAAAATTAGTCAAAGTTACTAATTTCTTTTAGACTATACCAGGTCATAGAAAATATGTCTACTCCTTGACTTGATTGAGTCAAAGGACTTGCCATAGAGAGGAGCAGTCACAATGTCACTTGGCAAACTCATAGCTTGTACATGTAAAGACTGAAACCGCCCAGAACCAACTATTAAAACTCAACAAGGAACTTTAAATCACTTGCAACAAACATAAAGAATTTCAGAAATCTTCAGCAACTGAAGATAGGAAAATAGACCTTCCTTTGAAACTGAGAACAAAAGGAATGTCCAAGGTAGATAGTGCATTCTCTGTTTTATTTCATTTCCAGAATTTGTAAATTTTGCATCTCATAGCTTCAGCATTTTTTTAAAGTCTTCAACGTATTTATCAACTTCCATTTACAACACCTCCAGTCAGATCTTTGATGAACTAATCTCTCCCTTCACTCCCAGTAGGCACCAATATTCTTCATTCCATTCAGTCTTCATTGGACTCCACTCTGACTCTGTCATATCCCTTTTTACTTGCCACTCTGTCACCTTTTCTGCAACTTAAACATGTTATCATTGGAGACATGAGGTGCATATTTTCCTAGCTCTGATTAAATATTGAATAGTGATATTAACTCTGTTCCTGCCTAGACAGATATTTCTTGACCTAAGTATTTCCACCACTCTTTGTCATTATTTTGATCTCCCAGCATATTTTTTCCTGTTTTTATTTCTTTTCAATGAATATGCAACTTCTCTACTTCTGTGAATCGTATAGTATGGAATAGGAGAAAGATAATCATAGAACAGCAAAGCAAAGGAACCGTACCTTCAGCCCACAATATTTTTGCTAAGCATGATGCCAAATTATCCACTTCTGACTGTACATGATCCATATCCCTCCACTCCACACCTTCTAAAAGCCTCTTGAGTATGACTCGGGTATTTGCCTCCATTACAATCCCTGGCAGCATATTCCAGACAGCCACCAGTCCCTGTATAAAAATAAAAGTTCTGCCCATCCCCTTAAACTTCTTCCTCTCACCTTAAACCTATGCCCTCTTTTATTCAACATTTCTATCTCAGGGAAGGCTTGTGGGTGTTTATGATCTCTACGCCTTACGTTCTTTTATAAATTTCTCTCAGGACTTCCTTAGCCTTCGATGTTCCAGAGAAAACAATCCGAGCTTGTCCAGCTTCTTCTTTTATTGAATACCCAGTAATCCTGACAGTGCCCTGGTAAACCTCTTCTGACCCCTCTCCAAAGCTGCCATATCTTTTCTTGAGATGCATTGCAGAATAGGCCCTTGCAGCCATTCGAGCTGTGCCACCCAACAATCCCCAGTTTTAATCCAAGCCTCATCATGGGACAATTTATAAGGACCAATTAACCTACCAACCTTGATGTCTTTGGACTGTGGAAGGAAACTTTGGGGGTCACAGGGAGAATGGACAAACTCCTTACAAGCATTAGTGGCAATTGAACCTGGGTCACTTGTACTGTAAAGCATTGTGCCAACCGTTACATTACCATATGCCTTTGTAATGGGATGATCAGAAGAGCATGTGATACTTCAAGAGTGGCATAAGCAAGTGTGTCGTATGCAACTGCAACATGATATCCTGCCTCTAAACCTTATTGATGAGAAATCCAATACCCTATGTGCCTCAAGTAATCATGCCAGATACATTTACTGATCTACGGAAATAAAAATGTTGAATACATGATCAGTGCATCGAAGGAGATAAATAGGATAGTACAGGAAAATGTTCTTGGCTGTAAAGAAAGCTTTGGAATAAATACATATAGAAAAGGAAAATCTCATGGAGACACAAGAGACTGCAAATGCCGGAATAAGGAAAATATCCTGTTGTTTGTGTGTGCAGTGTTTTTTATAGAAAATTGTACGATCTGTGCAGATTCAACCATGTGAATGTGAGGAAGTCTGTGCTGACTTGATGCATCTCCATCCCCTATGGTTATCCTCAGACCAACATCCTATCGACAGATTACATCTCTGGGACAAATACACTGCACACATTTTCAAATGTCATGCAGAAATGGAAATGAGGAATGGAATGCCAAAGGTTTTTGATCCCAAGGTCAAAATGTTATTTTCTCCATCTGCAAGGCAAAAATCATCCTGTGACATTAATATAACATAATTTATACAGTTCCTGTCACTTTGAGTGAGCTTGCTGAATAGCTCCACTGTTCCAAGGCAGCATTCAGTTGATGTGCGCTGGTAACAAGACAGACAGCGTTCAGTGCTGATACTCCAGATTATTACCATATGGCTTCAATAATGTGAAGCTGTTTAATGTGATATCCAGTCATCCGACAGATATATTGGAGTTCACGTAAAAGCAGCATGCCTTATTGATAAATAGCAACAATCTCTGCACAAAGAATGGTTATTCTGCGACAATAATCGTTGCTTTTCATGGTCGCTTTATTACTTGCCTAGGTCACAATCGCTTTGACCTGCAGTCATTGTAGGAATAGATCAGATTTTTTATTGTTGCTTCCTCTTCTGGGATATTTCTCCAGTTAAAGCAGATCTATTTTGATTGTATACAAACTTGGCTGTCATTCATTAAAACAGGCTTATATTTGCATATGAACCTTGTCAGGGTAGAATATCCTTAAGTAGTTCTCGGGTGAATATTCAATCACATTTTACTGACTGAGTCACAGAACAAAATGGCAAACATCGCCACAGGAGATACACAAGAATGTAAGGTTTAATGTATGAGGAGCATTTGATGGCTCCAGGCCTGTACTCACTAGAGTTTAGAAGAATGAGGGGGGATCTCACTGAAGCCTTTCAAATATTGAAAGGTCTAAATAATGTGGGTGTGGAGAGGATGCTTCCCATAATGAGGGCGTCTAGGACCAGATGGCACAGCCTAAGAATAGAAGGCATCCCTCTAGTACAGAAATGAGGAGGACTTTCTTTAGCGAGGGAGTGGTGAATCTATTCAATTCATTGCCACAGATGGCTGTGGATGGCATGTTATTGAGTATATTTAAAGTGGATTCTTTACTAGTCAGAGTGCCAAAGGTTACAGGGAGAAGTGAGGAGAATGGGGTTGAGAAGGATAATAAGTCAGTCTCGATTGAATGGCAGGACAGATATGATGGGCCAAAAGGCCTAATTCTGCTCCTTTTTCCAATGGTCCAAAAAAGAAAAGAGGTTTGGTGAAGGAGGGTGAAAAGCAGGAGCAGCAAGATGCTCAGGAATTTCAGAGCTTTGGTCCAAGGCAGTTGAATACACAATCACTCATGGCAAACAATTAAATTTTTGGGAAGTCAAATGGCCATATTTATAAGGTAAGTTTTCATAGGTTATAGTACTAGAGGCAATTGCAGAATTACTGGGGAAGAATAAATCCATGAATAATCCAAAAGCTGGTGTTTTAAAAACAAGGAATTGCTTAATTGGAAATTAATCTAAGTCAACAAGTATTTGAATGAGCTGAGGAAAGAAATGGACTGTAAGGAACATTCTAAAGGAGGAAGAAGGAATAGAGAGCTTGCAATAACCATCTTTCTTATGTTATATTTGAGAAAATGCTTTCTAAAACTCAAGATATATTATGCCTATTGGTTTCCCATATCTGTACTACCAGTTACACCCTGAAGAAAACACTCTTTAGATTTGTCAGATCATTTTTTCCTCATTGAACCATGAGATCTCATTGATGTTATGATTTTTCAAAACTCTTCTGTGAAAATACCTTTTGTGAGTGAAACTGCAACACTCCTTATCCATCCAAGTAGGATTCAACACCTATGGATGGGTCATGGAGAAAATTGACAACAATATAAACAAGAAGCACCATTCCAATGCATACCCTTCACAATTTTCTGGCATTTACATATTTATTGAGATATTGCTTGGAATAGGCCGCCCTGGCCCTTCCAGACATACTATCCAGTAACCCCTGATTTAACCCTAACCTAATCCTGGGACAATTAAACTACCAACCCGGTATGTCTTTGGACTGGGAGAAATGGCCTACGTGGCCATGGGAAGAACATAGAAACTCCTTACAGGCAGCAGCAGGGAATGAATCTGGCTCGTGGGTACTGTAAAGCATTGAGCTCAGCACTACGCTACCATGTACTTAAAAATAAACAAAAATAAATAAACTTGAAATTGCATCAGACTTTCTCCGCACAATACACACATTATAGTGGTTTCATTAAAACACGATCAGCATGAATCCTTAGGCTGAATCACAAAGATCCTTCCCTTCTACTTATGTTAGCAGTACATGAACTGAAAATCTGGAATCAGTACTGGAACTAATTTTTCACACTGCAGAAAATGACAAGTCAAACTATTTACTGATAAACTATTCAAATAATGATATGCAAGACATCAGCTTGTTTGGAGAAAGAGCACTTAGTAATGAATATTTAACATATTAAGGAGAGCTTGACCACATCAGGTCAACTGCTGATTTCCTTTAGTCCGTGAAAACTAATTTCTATTGCAGTTGACTATAACCAATTGAGAACAGCTTTCTATTTTCAGTATTGAGTGCACACGTTTTCTCATTTAATTTTCCTCTAATTAAAATTCTTGTTTAGCATAAAACAAAGAATACCTCTGATCACCAGAGCTTTTTTTTTTATTTGAAATATTTGGTTAGCATTTTGCTGCAGAAATATTTTATGCACGGTAAGCCACTGATTTTTTGTTTGCTTAATATTTAATCACACAAAGCCATCTCTTTTGACATTACTTCCAGTTGGAGGAAAAGGTTCTTGGATGCATAGTGAATTGTGAAAACAATAGTAACGTACGACAAGGAATTAACGAGATGCTGGTGGAAATGGAAAATGAAAGTTAATGCTGAGAATTATGAACTAAAGTTATATTTTGTTCAGGCTAATGAGAAGAGGCAATGTAAGCAAAACAACACAATCCAAAAAAGGCTACAGGAACATAGAGACCAGGTTTATGAAGGCAGCATCTATAGGGAGAAGCAATGTCGACGTTTCGGGCTGAGACCCTTTGTCAGGACTAACTGAAAGGAAAGATAGTAAGAGATTTGAAAGTAGGAGGGGGAGGGGAAATGCAAAATGATAGAAGACTGGAGGGGGTGGGGTGAAGCTGAGAGCCCGAAAGGTGATTGGCAAAAGGGATACAGAGCTAGAGAAGGGAAAGGATCATGGGACGGGAGGCCTAGGGAGAAAGAAAGGGGGAGGGGAGCACCAGAGTGAGATGGAGAACAGGCGGAGTGATGGGCAGAGAGAGAAAGAAAAAAAAAGAGGGGAAAAAATACAAAATATATCAGGGATGGGGTAAGAAGGGGAGGAGGGGCATTAACGGAAGTTAGAGAAGTCAATGTTCATGCCATCAGGTTGGAGGCTAGCCAACCGGTGTATAAGGTGTTGTTCCTCCAACCTGAGTGTGGCTTCATCTCATCAGTAGAGGAGGCCATGGATAGACATATCAGAATGGGGATGGGACGTGGAATTAAAATGGTGGCCATTGGGAGATCCTGCTTTCTCTGGTGGACAAAGCGTAGGTGTTCAGCGAAATGGTCTCCCAGTCTGCATCAGGTCTCACGAATATATAAAAGGCAACACCAGGAGCACAGGACGTAGTATACCACACCAGGCGACTCAAAGGTGAAGTGTCGCCTCACCTGGAAGGACTGTCTGGGGCCCTGAATGGTGGTGACGGAGGAAGTGTAAGGGCAGGTGTAGCACTTGTTCTGCTTGCAAGGATAAGTGCCAGGAGGGAGATCTCTGCTCTGCTCTCAGGATGAGGCTTTTCATTCCAAGACGAAGAATATGTTCTTTTTTAAACAAAGGGGCTTCCCTTCTTCCACCATGAACTCTGCTCTCAAACACATCTCTCCCATTTCCCGCACATCTGCCTTCACCCCATCTGCCCACCACCCCACTCGGGATAGGGTCCCCCTTGTCCTCACCTACCACCCCACCAGCCTCTGGATCCAACGTATAATTCTCCGTAAATTCCGCCACCTCCAACGGGATCCCACTACCAAGCACATCTTTCCCTCCCCCCCTTCTGCTTTCCGCAGGGATCTCTCCTTCCGCAACTCCCTTGTCCATTCGTTCCCCCACCCCATCCCTTCCCACCGATCTCCCTCCGGGCACTTATCCTTGCAAGCGGAACAAGTGCTACATCAGCACTTACATTTCCTCCCTCACCACCTCAGGGCTGGTGTGGTATACTGCGTCCGGTGCTCCCGGTGTTGCCTTTTATATATTGGTGAGACCCGATGCAGACTGGGAGACCATTTCGCTGAACACCTATGCTCTGTCCACCAGAGAAAGCAGGATCTCCCGATGGCCACACATTTTAATTCCACGTCCCATTCCCATTCTGATATGTCTATCCATGGCCTCCTCTATTGTCAAGATGAAGCCACACTCAGGATGGAGGAACAACACCTTATATACCGGCTGGGTAGCCTCCATCCTGATGGCATGAACATTGACTTCTCTAGCTTCCATTAATGCCCCTCCTCCCTTTCTTATCCCATCCCTGATATAATTAATTACCCCCTCCCTTTTTCTTTCCTTTCTCTCTCTGCCCATCACTCCGCCTGTTCTCCATCTCCCTCTGGTGCACCCCTCCCCCTTTCTTTCTCCCTAGGCCTCCTGTCCTATGATTCTTTCCCTTCTCCAGCTCTGTATCACTTAAGCCAATCACCTTTCCAGCTCTTAGTTCCATCCCACCCCCTCCGGTCTTCTCCTATCATTTCGCATTTCCCCCTCCCCCCACTACTTTCAACTCTCTTACGATCTTTCCTTTCAGTTAGTCCTGACAAAGGGTCTGTCCGAAATGTCAATAGTGCTTCTCCCTATAGATGCTGTCTGGCCTGCTGTGTTCCTCCAGCATTTTGTGTGTGTTGCTTGAATTTCCAGCATCTGCAGATTTCCTCGTGTTTGATCAGGTTTATGAGTTTACTTAGGATTGAATATGGAAAGGTAGATAGAAAAAAGTATTTCAAATACTTTTCAAAGTATACAGGATCCTGGGTTCTATATAAAAACTGCATTGATGACACTGGTTTTCAACCATGACTGTAAGAATTTTCACACAAAATCCAAGAGGAACTCAACGTGCCAGGCAGCATTGAGGAAAAGAATACAGTTCACATTTCAGGCCAAAGCCCTTTGGGAGGACTGAATAATTTTTCCTCTAGACCTACCGAAGGATCTTGGCCCTAAACATTGACTGAACTCTTTTCCTAGATGGTGCCTGGCCCGCTGAGGTCCTCCAGCATTTTGTGTGTGTTGTTCAGATTTCCAGCATCTGCAGATTTTCCCTTGCTTGCAGACATTGTATTCATTTCTATAAAGATGTGGAGACTGAAGAGGACTATCAAAATGATTCTGGGAATGAGCGACTTGTTGATACACAGGAGAAGCTGGGACTGTTCCATTGTTATCCTTGGAACAGAGGAAGTTGCAAGGAAACCTTTAAGACCATAAGATATAGAAGCAGAATTAGGCCATTTGGCCATCAATCTGCTCTGCTATTTCATCATAGCTAATCCAATTTTCCTCACAGACCCAATGTCTGCTTCTCTCCGTATCCCTTCATGTCCTGACCAACCCAGAATCTATCAACCTCTGCCATAAATATACATAAAGACTTGACCCCCACAACAGTCTGTGGAAAAAATTCCACAACTTCACCTCACTAAAGAAATTCTTCCTCATCTCCATTTTAAAAGAACACCCTTCTTTTCTGAGGCTGCATCCTCTGGTCTTAGACTCTCCTGCTGTAGGAAAAATCCTTTCCACATCCACTCTATCATGGCCTTCCACCATTCAATGAGGATGTCCCTCATTCTTCTGAATTCCAGTGAATACAAGCCCCGAGTCATCAAACGTTCTTCATGTGACAAGCCGTTCAATGCAGTAATCATTTTTGTGAACATCCTTTGAACCCACTCCAGCTTTAGTACATCCTTTCCAAGATAATGGGCCCAAAACTGCTCACAATACATCAAGTGTGGTCTCACCAGTGCCTTATAAAGTGTCAACACTGCATCCTTGTTCTTATATTCTTGTCCTCTTAAAATGAATGCTAATATTGCATTTGCCTTCCACACCTTTCAGACTCAGCCTGAAAATTAACCTCTAGGGAATCTTGCACAAGGAGTCCCAAGTTGTCTTGTGTACCATTTTTTTTGTATTTTCTCTCCATTTAGAGAATAGTCAACCCTTCCTTTTCTGCTACCAAAGTGCATGACTGTACACTTTGCGCCTGCCATTTCTTTGCCCATTCTCCTAATCTGTCTGTCCTTCTGTAGCTTCTCTACTTCCTCAAAGCTACCTGCCCCTCCACCTATCTTCATATCACCTGAAAGCTTTGCAACAATGCCATCAATTCCATCATTCAAATCTTAACATATAACATGAAAAGAATACGTCCCAACACAGACCCTTGTGGAACTCCACTAGACTCCGGCAGTCAATATAAAAAGGCCCCTTTTTTTCCCACTCTTTGCCTCCTGCCAATCAGCCACTGCTTTATCCATGCTAGAATCTTTACTGTAATATCATGTGCTCATTGTCTGTAAGCAGACTCATGTGTGGCAACTTGTCAAAAGCCTTCAGAAAATCCAAGTACACAACTTTAACCAATTGTCCTTTGTCTATCCTGGTTGTTATTTCTGCAAAGAATTCCAACAGATTTGTCAGGCAAGATTTTCCTTTGAGGGAACAATGGTAATGCCTCTGTTAGCATGTGCTTCCAGGTACCCTGAGACTTCACCCTTAAGAAATTTACCAGCCACTGAGGTCAGATTAGCTAACCTATAATTTCCTTTCTTCTGCTTCTTTCCCTTCCTGAAGAGTGGAGTGGCATTTGAAATTTTCCAGTATTTTGGAACCCTTCCAGAATCTAGTGATTCTTGAAAATTGATTAATAATGTCTCCATGTTCTTTTCAGCCACCTCTTTCAGAATGCTGACGTGTACACCATCTGGTCCAGGTGACTGATCTACCTTCAGACCTTTGTTTCCCAAGAACCTTCTCTCTAGTTAAGGTGTTATATGGAGTTATAGTATAGTGACATACATCATGACACCTGACACCCGGAACTTTCATCATACTGTTATTGGCTTACATAGTAAAGATTGATGCAAAATATTTACTGAGTTCAGCCATCCCCTTGTCCCCTATTACTCCCTCTCCAGCATCGTTTTCCAGTGGTCCGATATCCACTCTCACCTCTCTTTTAACCTTCATTTATCTCAAGAAGCTATGCGACATGTGTTGTGGAATTTGTTAATTTAGCAGCAGCAGTTCATACATAATACATACATGCAATACATAATATAGAAGAAGAAAAAATAATAATAGAAATAAATAAGTAAAACAATTACAGTATGCATTGTGGATAAACATCAATAATATATATTTAAAAAGTGAGGTAGTGTTCACGGGTTCAATGTCCATTTAGGAATCGGATGGCAGAGGGGAAGAAGCTGTTACTGAATCACTGAGTATGTGCCTGCAGGCTGCTGTACCTCTTACCTAATGGTAACAATGAGAAGAGGGCATGCCCTGGGTGCTGGAGGTCCTTAATAACGGAAGCTGTCTTTCTGAGGCACTGCTCCTTGAAGGTCTTGCATTGATATATGGGCAACACAGGACACTAGTAGCACCATGCTCAAACTTTTGATTCCCAACTTTGTTTGAGGGCTTACCAACGCCTACCTCCACAACCTCTCCACTAACTCTTCTGGTTCCCATCCTCCTGCAACTTTAGCTTAAACCCCATTGTGCAGCATTAACAAACCTTCCCACTCTGATATCAATCCCCCCCCCCACCCCGGTTCAGGTGCAAACCATCCCTTCTGTATAGATCAAACCTTCTCTGGAAGAAAGCCAAATAATCCAAAAATCTTCTGCCCTCCCTCCCACACCAATGCCTTAGCCATGGATTAAACTGAATAATCTTCCTAGATCTAGCCTCACTAGCACCTGGCACATGATGGATAGGAAAGGAGGGAGGGTGAAGGGGAAAGGTGGAAGTGGTGGGGGGGGGTGAGGGAGGGGTGGAGGGCTGGGAGTGGGGTATGAGAGTGGGAAGGGGATGGAGATGAGGGATGGAGGATGGTGGACAAGGTGAGTGGGGTGGGGCAGAGAGGAAGAGTGAGGGAGAAGGAAGTGGGGAGAGAGGGCAGGATGAAGTGACGGAAGGGGATGAGAGGGGGAGGGAAGGGAATGAGAAGGGGAGATGGAAAGAGAGAGGGAGGGAAGAAGGGAGGGGTAGGGATGAGAGAGGCAGAGGAGGTAAGAAGGGAAGGAGGGGGAAGGGGACAGGGGAGACATGGGGAGAGATAGTGGGAGAGAGGGAGAGACACTATTCCATTTGGCAGAAGGGTCAGAAACTAAGGGCTGTGAAATGAAGATGATTAACAAAATGAGCAATAAAATAAAAGAACAAAACATTCATTTTATAGATAGTGAGTGCTTCCAGTATGGAAAGATTAAACAAAATTGCTGTGAAGACTGCACTGGGCATTCAGAAGGGAACTGTTGCAGTATGGGAAAGAATTTACAGAAATTCAGAATCACGTTTATTGTCTTTGATATATGTCATAAAATTTGTTTTGTGTGAGAAGTGCACTGTGAGACACACCAATTTCTCGAAGTTACAATCAAGTAATCAATAAATAAATAAAGGAGTTAATGGCCACTCAAAAATCAAACAGAGGAGGGGAAGAAGCTGCTCCTAACGTGTCAAGTCTGGTTCTTCAGGCTACTCCATCTCCTCCCCAATGGTAGAAATCAGAAGAGGGCATATCCTGGATGGAGAAGGTCCTTAATATTGGATGCCGCCTTCTATAGCCACCGCATTTCAAAAACGTCCTCAGTGTAGGAGGATTGTTCACGTGACAGAGCTAGCTAAGTCTACGTTCCTCCTTTCCTGTGCTTTGGAGCTTCCATACCGGGAGGTGATGAAACCAGTCAGAATGCTGTAGAAATGTACTACTCTCTTGGGTGACATTCAAAAATCCTCAGCTCCTAATGTAGCTACTGATTGTGATCGCATCAATGTGCTGGGCCCAGCATAGAATCTCTGAGATGTCAATGGCCGGGTTTCAGAGAGGGTGGTGAAATGAGACCTGGTGACTGGTGTTACAAAGAGTTGGTAGCGTATCGATTGCTTTTACTTCCTTAGAATTTAGCAAGAGGATGATCTGCTACTTTTGCCCTGAAGCTAAACAATCTTCGGGACATAGATTAATAATGTAACCTCACCCTTGGGTATAAGCTGGATATTAACCTTCAAATGCTGCAATGGTAAATGTAGAGGAAACTTTTCACTTTGTTTCACTCCACATTAGCTCAATCATTTGCAGCATAATTCTGGCTTTGTGCCAAGCGTCACCATATTTTAAGGACCTGATTTACCCTATCAGACTTCCATAAATTTTAGAATCATGGATCACATGGATTTTGACAAGTGAGCAGACCAAGAAATTTGGATCATATTGGAATCATAAAAAGATACAGCATGGAAATAGGCCCTTAAGATCACTATGGCAACCTTCAAGCACCCAATTACATTGATTCTACACTGATCACATTTTATATTCGCACAACCTGTAGACTTACTTTCAAGGACTTTTCATACCTTCATCTCATGTTCTCAATATTTATTGTTTATTTATTATTATTATAACTTTTTTGTACTTGTACTGTCTGTTGTCCTTGGCACACTGGTTGAACACCCAAATTGATGTGGCTTTTCATTGATTGCGTTATGGTTCGAAGTTTAAAGTACACCTTTTATCAAAGTATATACACATTATACAACCTTGAGATTCGTCTCCTAACAGGCAGCCACGAAATAAAGAAACCCAAAAATAAACCCTATATAAATGAAAAAAAAAACTGTCTAATAATGTGCAGAGGATACAAAATCACTTCATGCTCATTCGATAAGAAAATGAAAAAAAAATATCCCATAGAAATGACCATCCAACACCCAAAGTGAAATGAGAAAAAAATCATGCAAACAGCAACTGCAAGCAAATAGCATTTCTGAACTGAGGATCACAAAGAGAGTCTGAGATCCATAATTCAGCGCAGATTCTACCATGGATTTACTGAGTATGCCCACCAGTTAATGTTTGCATATGGTAATGCATATGTACTTAAATAATAAATTTACTTCGAAAATTGCATCCCATAATTTCACAAACATTGCCAGATTTTACCCCTTACTAATACTTGAGAGATAAATTAAAAGTAATTAAACTTATAATCTGCAAATCTTTAGGGCAAAGGTGGAAACCCACATGGTCACAGAGAGACGATGCATATTCCACACAGAGAGCCCTGGAGACCAAAATTCAACCCCAGTCACCAGAAGCTGTGAGGCACCAGCTCAACTAGCCATGCCATGCATCCAATAATAATTTGAAATGAACTAATTATAGACACCTTAAGGGCTCCTCAGTTTTGGCAGATAAGACCATAAGATATATGAGCAGAAGCAGGCCATTTGGCCCTTTGAGACTGGTGCACCATTCAATCATAGGCTGATTCAATTATTCCAGTCATCCCCACTCCCCTACCTTCTTCCCATACCCTTTGATATTCTAGCTAATCAAGAACCTATCTATCTCTGCTTTAAATAAATCCAGTTACTTGGCCGACACAGTCGCTTGTGACAACAAGTTCCACAGATTTACCACCCTCTCTCTTGAAGTCCAGTACTGACCTGGTTTTCCCAATCCACTTTCATGTTAAAATCCCCAACAATTATCATGACATTATCCTTCTGACGTACCTTTACTATCTCATGCTGTAATTTGTAATCCACAACCCGGCTGCTGTTTGGAGGCCTGTATACAACTGCCATTAGGGTCCTTTTACCCTTGCCATTTCTTAACTCAACCCATAGAGACTCTACACCTTCCGATCCTGTGTCATCCCTTTCTAATGATTTAATATTATTTCTTATACACAGGGCCATACCGCCCTCTCTGCCTACTAACTTATCTTTTCGATACACCATATATCCTTGGATGTTCAGCTCCCAATGGCAGCTATCCTTTAGTCAAGCTTCAAAGATGGCCACAACATCATACTTGCCAATCTGCAGCTGAATTTCAAGATCGTCCATTTTATTTCTTATGTTGCGTGCATTCAGATATAACATTTTCAGTCCAGCATTTGTTGTTTTCTGTCTTGACTGCACTACACCTCTATTGCCCTGTAACTCATCCCACCGTCTGTGATTATGCCTCATTTCCTGCCTGTCCTTTCTATCATCTCTGTTGCACACTATCTTTGATTTATTTCTGTTTTCCCTTTCCTCAGCCCTTTCACTCCGGTTCCCAACCCCTACCAAATTTGTTTAAGCCCTTCCTAACTGCTTCATTAAACCTGTCTTTTAGATATTGGACTCCCTTGGGTTCAGGTGTAACCCAACCTTTTTGTACAGGTCGTACCTCACCCAGAAGAAGCCCCAGTGGTCCAGGAACCCGAAGCCCTGCCCCTTTCACTGGTCTCTCAGCAACACATTATCATGATATTCTTGCGCTTGTTAGCACGTGGCACAGGCAGCAATCCTGAGATTACTACGCTGAGGTCCTGCTTTTCAGCTTCCTACCTAACTCCCTGAATTCTCTCTTCAGGACCTCCTCCTTTTTTCCACGTATGCCATTGGTATCAACTTGTACCAAGGCTTCTGGCTGTTCACTCTCTCCCTTCAGAATACTCTGCACCCAGTCTGAGACATCCCATACCCTGGCACCTGGGAGGCAACACCCCATGCAGGTATCTCTATCAGGCTGACAGAACCTCCTGTCTGTTCCCCACACTACTGTATCCTCTATGACAACCACATTCCTCATCACCTTCTCTTCCTGTGTCATCCCTTTCTAATGATTTAATATTATTTCTTATACACAGGGCCATGCCACCCCCTCTGCCTACTATCTTATCTTTCCGATACATCATATATCCTTGGATGTTCAGCTCCCAATGGTAGCCATTCTTTAGTCAAGTTTCAGAGATGGCCATGACATCATACTTGATGGCCATCGATTAAACTCACCTGAAAAACGCTCCATCTAGTTTAACTTCACCTCTAAATAATGTAAGATTGTTCACTTCAGCTAAGGATGAGCGGATTGAGTCCCTTTTCTCTTGAGGAAAAACAGGCAGACAGGTAACTGATGAGGTCTTAAAAAGTATGAATCATTTCGATGGAGCGCATGCAGAGGGAAAACATCTATTTGTGGGGAAAAACAGAATTAAGTCTGTCGTGGCATAGTGGCATAGTTGTTAGCACTTTACAGGACCAGCAGCCCAGGTTCAATTCCTGCCACAGTCTGTATGATGTTTGTATATTCTCCCTGAGCCCTATCAGGTTTCCTCCAGGTGCTATCAGGTTCCCACAGTCCAAAGACATAGGTTAATTGGTTATTGTAAATGGCCCCGTGTTCAGGCTCGGGTGAAATCGAGGGTTGTTGGGTAAGCCTGCGAGACTCTAAGCGCTGGAAAGATCTACTTCATCCGCACTGCATCTCTCTTCATGTTTTAAAGGGCTCTCAATATATATCAATATCAATATATCACTCAGCATAACCATAATTGCAATGATCCTGAGGGCACTGTTTAATTCCTTTCAAACATATCGACAGTCCCTTTAAATGCTTCACATTGGACCATTGAGCCTGATGCAGATTTTCAACCTACGATGTTGAAAATTCCTTTCCTCGCACAGAAGCTGCTCAACATGCTGTGTATATCCAGCAGACTGCATGGAGTTCTATTTCCCAGCATTTGCAGTCTCATATCTTCCCTCAGGAACATAGCTGGCTGGGCTGAAGTCAACTGCTGGGACTTCTTGATTTCTTTTGAACAGGAAGTTTCACTTTGTTCAAGCAGAACAGGAGACTGTTGATGCCACAGCTCAGGCAGCATCGATGGAAAGGAATGAAGAGTTGATGTTTCAGATCCGAGATTCTTCATTAGGACTGATGAAGGGTTTCAGCGTGCATCCTCGACTCTTTGTATCTTTCCATCGATGCTGACTGAGCTACTGACTTCCTCCAACATTTTGTGTGTGTCACTCTATATTCATAGCATCTGCAGAACCTCTTGCATTTATTATGGATGCCTGACTGCACTTTGCTTCAATCATGAAGTCTGTTTTCAGTGCTGGGGGAATGTGGAGTCCCAGCAAGGAATATGCCACTTACAGGGGGAGGATAATGTAGAGAAGGGCACTGAGCAGGTTAGGGTATCCAGTGGTGATATCTTAGGAATCAGTCCTCACTTTCTCAGCTGTCCTAATCCTAGCTTTACCCTTGCACCCACCTGTTCATGTCTGAAATTCAGAGAGAACAACATAGTGTTTCTCACAGTGAAACACACTTTTCCTGCTTCACCCATGCTGACACACCACCACATAACATTTTGCCGTCATTTACTGGGATTTTGCTCAAACTATTGTTTTCAAACTCCAAAACATAACATTAATTGAAAGAAAAATACAAAATTGGGAGATGTGTGTCTTAATTTACTTTAAGTGAGGCATAATGACGTATGCCATTCACTTACTTCTTACATATAAGGCCACAAGATATTGGAGTAGAATTAGGCCATTTGGCCCATTGAGTCTGCTCTGCCATTTCATCATGGCTGATTCATTTTTCCTCTCAGCCCCAGTCTCCTGCCTTCTTCCTTGTAATAACTTGCTTAAGTAACAAGGAATGCTTAGTCAAACAATATATTTTCAGCCTTACTCAAATATTGCTGTCCGTGCAGGGTGAAAAGCACTATCAAGGATGCATCTCACCCTAACCATGGACTTTTTACTCTCCTCCCATCCGGTAGGCGCTACAGGAGCCTCCGCTCCTGCACCAGCAGGCACAGGATGAGCTTCTTCCCTGAGGCTGTGACCCTGCTGAACCTCACATCTCAGTATCGCACCTATATTGTACTGTCTCAGTACTTTTATATTTGTGTGCTGTAGTACTTACTTTTTATTCACAGTTATTTTGTAAATAACACTATTCTTTGCATTTCTGGTTAGATGCTAATTGAATTTCATTGGCTTTGTATCTGTACTCGGCACAATGACAATAAAGTTGAAACTAATCTAATTCAATTACTTAAGTATTAAAGTGCACAATATTATTTTATTTTATTTTATTTTTGTTACATTAATCTGGAAAGCTAAATGTCAGCTCCAAGCCATCATTCATGATGAACAGAAAAAAAAATATATTAGCCTAAACCCAGATTGTTTTATTGAGCAAATCCAGGGAAAGGCTCTATGATGGGAGGAGGCTTATGATGCAAGTACAGCTGCTTGCACTGAGAAAATAAAACCTGAAGACATAAGGGCAGATTTAGGCCATGGCGATCCCCATACTCCCTTACCCTAACTGAAGGTTGACTTGCCCATGCTATGTAATTTGTCTGGTGTACACCAAATTTTCTGCCTGCTATGGAGATTCAAATGTTTAGAGGCTGCAGAGTTTTATAGCCCAGGCCAGCTCCGTCATGGGCACAACCATCCCCACCATTGACGACATCTTCAAAAGATAGTGCTTCAAGAAGGTGTGTCCATCATTAAGGATCCTCACCATTCAGGACATGCCCTCTGCTCATTACTACGATCGGTGAGGAGGTACAGGATCAGGAAGACACACACACAATGATTCAGAAGCAACCTTTTCCCCTCCACCACCTTATCTGAGAAAGGTCCATGAACTCATGAATATTGGTTCTCATTCCTCTTTTTTTTGCATGATATATGTTGTAATTTATAGTAAATTTATGCCTTGCACTGTAATGCTGTCACAAAACAAGAAATTTCACAACATATATCAGGGAGAATAAACCTAATTCTGATTCTGATAATGGGAAGGTGCTTGGCCTTCACATTACAACATAGGTTTACAGTATACACATTCTGGACCCTGTATCAGAAAGAGTAGCAGGTTGCCCGGTTCATAATTCAGATTATTGTCTTGTAGTTGGAGAATACACCTTCTGGAGCTACATGGACACGTCTTCAGTGATGAACCCAGGGTTGTAAGATGTTTCGGGTCTTTAACCATCAGACACCCTCACCCGGGCGACCAGTCCCCGACTTGTGTCCAAGTGGCTCACTAATCCACGGATCCCTCCCCTCCAGATCCACAGCCACCGTGAGGCCTTTTCAACAGCCTCCAGAATGTTTTCTTAACTTTAAATACAATAACAAATATGTAAAATGTATATTTACCAGTGTTCAAGCAACTGCAGTTATCATTCACAACAATTGATAATATGACCCCAAATGTGGCTAAAATTACACTTATGCTGATATTGTATGGTGTTTTTGGAAGCATATTATGCAGTGTTATTCACTGTCCAAGTGTAAGCTTACACAGATTAAACATAACAGAATGAAAGAAAAATAGGCCCTAACAGCTTGAGAAAGTGTTCAGGATAAATAGTAGAAGAGACTATTTAAAGCACCATTCTGATTCTTTCACCAGACTGAAACCACTTACTTCTGTGTGGTGTTAGTGCACTCAATCTGTGAAGCACTTTGGAGGTGCTGGCACTGCTTAAACTGTTCTCCTTGACTGCATTGCAGCTATTATCCTATCAGTTAAACAAAAGAAAGATGAACACCCAGTTCTTCTTCGAATGGTTTGATGTTATAGCACTCATCTTTCCAGAGAACTGGTTTTAAAAGTGAACTATACTTGGGAGCTTATCATTCACAATGTCTAGTGACAAGATCAATGATGAGAAGTCCTCTTTGCAGAGCTTGTTGCTTGTGCTACAACTACATTACTTTGTAACTCAGCTTTGAGATCATAACAACACAGAGAGAACATTGGAACTAGAAAATGCTAGAAAGACTGAACAGACTAGGAAACATCCGTGGAAAGAGAAACAGACTCACTGTATTAGATTGAAAACCACTTGTTCAACCTGTCATCACAACCTTCACCGGGTCTTTCAGTTGAAATATTAACTGTTTTGTTTTCCACAGATGCTATCTGACCAGAATTTCATGTTTTTTTTTGCAGCTTTCCAATACTTGCATCCTCAAGTGTAATTAGCTGCAACTGATAAATACTGGCATTGCTTTTTATTCCAATATCCCATGAATGAATAAATGAAGAAAAGAAAAATCTGCCATCATTAAAATTAAAGCATACAAATGAGGAAGCACCAGAAACTGCTGATTCTTAATGAAAATACTCCATGGCACTTAATTTAAAGGAGTCAAAGTACATTTATTATCAAAGTATGTACGCAGTATACAATCCTGAGATTTGCCTTCTCCACAAATAGTCATGAAACAAAGGAAACCATGGAACCCGTTCAAAGAGAAAACATCACCCACCCCCCACTTCCATGCACAAAAAACAAATCGCACCAATGGCAACAAGAATGAATAAGCGAAAATACAGAAAATAAAACACAAAATTGAAAGAGTCCATATTCTGTTCCATCAGTGTTCATTATACGCAGGCTGTCCTGATTCAAAGTTGCCCAATATACCAAAGTAGCAGCCAATCCACAAAGCACAAACCCAGAACTGTGGTACCATCCTCTGACAGCACCGAGGGAAAGAGAGACCATTCGAATTCAGGGTCTTTCCCTCAGGAAAAGTGAGTGAACACTGAACACTCGCTCGTCTCCCACACACGTTGATATTTTCAATCTTCCTCGATGCTTGAATCAATGATATCAATGAGAAATTAAGTCAATTAAGGGCAGGGGTGATGACTAAGCTTCTTAGCCTCAAGGCTGTTTGCCTGGAATTTTCTCTGAGACAACAAAGCGCCAGATCGCCCAAAAACACACCTTTAAACCACAGATGACAGGATCCACCAGTATCAGACCCACTTTTAAAAGAAAAAGAAGACATAAAAGAAGTGAAAATAATAATTTTGTGGACCATCTGGGGAATGTTGCCTTTGGTGGTGCTGTTCACTGATGCCAATATAATTTCTATGGAAAATTCTTAACAAACGACCCCAAATTTTTACTTTGCTTCTCTCTTCACAAATGCGGCATGGCCTGAATATGTCTGGCATTTTTTCAAAATGCACAAGATTGTGATAAATTACTTGGAAATGACCATCTGCTGTTTATGAGGTTCTTGTTGAGGAATGAGGAGGCATTAACCTTTAAAATGCTCTGTCGTGCAATATCGACCAAAGTTGGACATGGATCATGGAACCATGATCATCGATCATGGATTCCTTCCCCATTACATCAGAAATTTAAGCACAAAATTTATATTGGCATTTCATTGAAGCTTGGATGAACTGAAGAGATGTCACTTTCCAGATAAAACATTGAGATTGCATTTACTTTCCTTAGTAAAGTAAAAGATTCCATTGTGAAGGGGAGCAATGGGGGTTCTCCCCATAACTTGGTCAATTTTCATCCTTCAAGCAGAATCACTGCAATAGATAATCCTCTGGTTATTACAACTCTGTGAAAGTTGATTGCACAGAGAGTAGCAGCTGTGTTTTGTACATTAGAACAATGACACTCTGAATAATTTTCTGAACATCCTGAGCTCAGAAAGATGTCATATTTAAGCCCATTTTCCTTTTCCTGTTGAACTGTCTGCTTTAATCACAAAATGCAAAAATCAGCATTGATGACGTTACTTTCGACCGACTATCTCAAGCTCGCCCCATCCTTCTACCTTTCAATGTCTCCACTGTCAAATTAAAGGTGGATTTATACTTGTTTGTGTAAGCCTAGTAACCCTGCACTGAGGTGCTTTATCAGAATCAGAATAATGTGTATTATCACCGGCACGTGATGTGAAATTTGTTAACTTAGCAGCAGCAGTTCAATGCAATACATAATCTAGCAGACAGAGAGAGAGAGAGAGAGAGAGAGAGAGAGAGAGAGAGAGAGAGAGAGAGAGAAACATAATAATAAATAATCAGTTACATATATTGAATAGATTCTTTTAAAATGTGCAAAAACTGAAATACTGTATATTAAAAAAAAAGTGAGGTACTGTCCAAAGATTCAAAGATTCCATTTAGGAATCGGATGGCAGAGGGGAAGAAGCTGTTCCAGAATCACTGAGTGTGTGCCTTCAGGCTTTGTTACCTCCTACCTGGTGGCAACAGTGAGAAAAGGGCATACATCCCCTGGGTGCAGGAGGTCCTTAATAATGGATGCTGCCTTTCTGAGACACCAATCCCTAAAGATTCCTGGGTACTTTGTAGGCTAGCACCCAAGATGGAGCTGACTAGATTTGCAACCTTCTGCAGCTTCTTTCAGTCCTGTGCAGTAGCCCCTCCGTACCAGACAGTGATGCAGCCTGTCAGAATGCTTTCCATGGCACATGGAAGTTTTTGTGCATATTTGTTGACAAGCCTAATCTCTTCAAACTCCTAATAAAGAATAGCCACTATATTGTCATCCTTATAACTACATCGATATGTTGGGAGCATATTATATCAGAGCATCTCACAGTAAGGGGAAAAAAAATCCCCCTTTCAATTTGCATTGGGAACTTCACATCAGTTTGTACTTGGTCTATTAAATGAGCTAATCCAGTGAGGTGCCATTTGCCCTGGCCAGACAGATAGTAACATATGATGAACAGTGACGGAGCTCTGTCCGGGGCCTGGTGAACCTCAATGCCTTTGTAATAACTTCCAAATGCAAGTGACTTGTCCATTTATTTCACTGATGTCTTTGTGATCTTATTATTCCCCTATTGGCTGCAGATTTTCATTTTTTACAAAAAATACTGCAATTCTATGGCTACGATAGCTTCGAGGTTGGAAAAGATGCAGGTCAATGCAAGCATTTTCTTAAACAACCAACTTGAGAGTGTTTAGGATTTGATGCCAAGAGATTAATTTAATAATAGGAGCATGTGAAAAGGCACTAGAACCAACAATACTAAATCTAATGCTACAAAGCTGACTTTATTACAAAGAAAGACATTAGTTTTATGGCAAGATTTTCTTTTAAATTATCAAGAGACATTGTGTTTTACTCATAACCGCACTCGATATGAACAGCAGATTTTTCCGATTTATGAAAGACTTTCCTACACATTAATGTAGTGTCTCTCAGGCATTATTGGGGCAGTATGGTAGCATGGTGGTTAGCACAATGCCTTACAGTGTCCCAAGCTTCAATTCTGACCACTGTCTGTAAAGAGCTGATACGTTCTCCCTGTGAGTGCATGTGTTTCCTTCCACTGTCTAAAGACGTACTGGTTGATAGGTCCCTTGATTAGGCTAGGTTTAAATTGGGGGTTGCTGTGCGGGGCATCTTGAAGGGTCAGATTGCATCTCAACTGATAGTTAGATTGATTAATAAATAAATAAGTAACTCTGTTAACTTTGCCACTGTCGAGATAAACACTAGAAATTTCAGCCAAGATTTCAAACTCAGCTTGTACTCCCTGGTAATAAGGGAAAACAGCTGAAGTTCTTGCCCACTAGAGCAGCCCTGAATTGAAATATGATTAATTTAAAATGGTCCCAGGACTAAAGACCTCAAATATGCCTGGAAAAATTAAATTATCAGGGTTACATACAGAGCCCTCTCTTCAGAGAAGGACCACAGGGTGACTGGCTTTCTTAGAACAACATCTTACAAGGGTTAGCAACTTGAGAGAGGAAGGAAGGTGACTTTAAAACAATCTTCATAAAAATACAATGAAATTGTTTCTTATAAAGCCAAATTATTACATGTTAAGTCACAGAAGTTTGCAGACACAGGATATTCTGTAGATGCTGGAAATCTTGAGCAATACACATTAAATGCTGGGGGATCTCAGCAGGTCAAGCAACATCTACGGAGGTAATAAAAACAATTGATGTTTTGGGCTGAGACCTTTCATCAGTCCTGATGAAGGACCTTGGCATGAAATATCAACTGCTTATTTCCCTCTCATTGGGACTGTCTGACTTGCTAAGCTCCTCCATCATTTTGTGTGTGTTGACAAAGATCTGTAGTTTTATTATCAAGAACAGCATTTATGGTTCTTGGGAGGAGTCTAATTTGTACCTCTAGAATTACTGCAATCCTTCTGGTGAAGATACAGCTGTGGTTTTTTGATAGAGGGCCCATGGAATTTAGTACAACTATGTTGAAGGAATGGCAAGGTAACTTCAAGCCAGGAAAGTAAATTGCTATTAAGGATGTTACCAAAGAACTGATGCTGTCTTGTCTTGTACATGGCACCATTGCAAATGGTGGAAAGCATGAAAATTTCTGATAATATATGATGTAGTTTGATTTTCTTGGTTGATATGCAGTTCTAATAATGTTCCAGTTATCTAGGCAAGACACTCTTACTTTCTGTTTTGTACCCAAGTAAAAGGAAGAAGTATCTCCCTTCTGATACCTCACTGCTTCTGCAGTCAGCGAAAAAATTACAGCAGTGCTTCAGCCGGACAGATTAGAGGGCTTGTCTACTGAGGCCAAATGGGTGGAGCTGAGAAACAGGAAAGGTATGACCACATTAATAGTGTTGCATTATAGACCACCCAATAGTCAGAGAGAATTGGAGGAGCAAATCTGCAGAGAGATAACAGACAACTGCTGGATACAGAAAGTAATGATTGTAGGGGATTTTAATTTTCCATGCATTGATTGGGACTCCCATACTGTTAAAGGTCTAGATAGGTTAATGTTTGTAAAATGTGTTCAGGAAAGTTTTCTAAATCAATAGATAAAGGTACCAACCAGAGAGGATGCAATATTAGATCTCCTATTAGGAAATGAGTTAGGGCAGGTGACGGAAGTGTGTGCAGGGGAACACTTTGGTTCCAGTGATCATAATGTCATTAGTTTCAATTTGATCATGGATAAAGATGGATCTGGTCCTCGGGTTGAAGTTTTAAACTGGAAAAAGGCCAAATTTGAAGAAATGAGAAAGGATCTAAAAAGTGTAGATTGGGACAGGTTGTTCTCCGGCAAGGATGTGATTGGTAAGTGGGAGGCCTTCAAAGGAGAAATTCTGAGAGTGCAGTGTTTGTATGTTCCTGTCAGGGTTAAAGGCAAAATGAATAAGAATAAGGAACCTTGGTTCTCGAGGGATATTGGAACTCTGGTGAAGAAGAAAAGAGAGATGTATAACATGTATAGGCAACAGGGAGGAAATAAGATGATTGAGGAGTATAAAAAGAGTAAGAAAATACTTAAGAAAGAAATCAAGAGGGCCAAAAGAAGACATGAGGTTGCTTTGGCAGCCAGGGTGAAGGATAATCCTAAGAGCTTCTACAGGTATGTTAAGAGCAAAAGGATAGTAAGGGATAAAATTGGTCCTCTTGAAGATCAGAGTGGTCGGCTATATATGGAACCAAAAGAAATGGGAGAGTTATTAAATGGGCTTTTTGCATCTGTATTTACTAAGGAAACTGGAATGGAGTCTATAGAAACAAGGCAAACAAGTAGGGAGGTGATGGAACTTATACAGATTAAAGAGGAGGAGGTGCTTGCTGTCTTGAGGCAAATCAGAGTAAATAAATCCCCAGGACCTGACAAGGTATTCCCTAGGACCTTGAAGGAGACTAATGTTGAAATTGCAAGGACCCTGGCAGAAATATTTAAAATGTTGATATCCATGGGTCAGGTGCCGAAGGATTGGAGGAATGCTCATGTAGTTTCGTTGTTTAAAAAAGGCTCAAAAAGTAAGCCGGGGCATTACAGGCCGGTAAGTTTGACATCGGTAGTAGGTAAATTATTGGAAGGAATACTAAGAGATAGGATCTACAAATATTTGGACAGACAGGGACTTATTAGAAAAAGTCAGCATGGCTTTGTGCATGGTTGGTCATGTTTAACCAATCTATTAGAGTTTTTCGAGGAAGTTACCAGGAAAGTGGATGAAGGGAAGGCAGTGGGTGTTGTCTACATGGACTTCAGTAAGGCCTTTGACAAGGTCCCGCATGAGAAATTAGTTAGGGAGATTCAGTCGCTAGGTATACATGGAGAGGTAGTAAATTGGATTAGACATTGGCTCAATGAAAGAAGCCAGAGAGTGGTAGTGGAAGATTTTGAACAATTTCTTTTCTTTGGTATTCACTAAGTAGAAGGATATTGAATTGTGTAAGGTAAGGGAAACAAGTAGGGAAGTTATGGAAACTATGATGATTAAAGAGGAGGAAGTACTGGCACGTTTAAGGAATATAAACGTGGATAAATCTCCGGGTCCTGACAGGATATTCCCTAGGACCTTGAGGGAGGTTAGTATAGAAATAGCAGGGGCTCTGACAGAAATATTTCAAATGTCCTTAGAAACAGGGATGGTGCCGGAGGATTGGCGTATTGCTCATGTGGTTCCATTGTTTAAAAAGGGTTCTAAGAGTAAACCTAGCAATTATAGGCCTGTCAGTTTGACGTCAGTGGTGGGTAAATTAATGGAAGACATTCTTAGAGATGGGATATATAATTATTTGGATAGACAGGGTCTGATTAGGAACAATCAACATGGATTTGTGCATGGATGGTCATGTTTGACAAATCTTATTGAATTTTTTGAAGCGGTTACGAGGAAAGTTGACGAGGGTAAAGCAGTGGATGTTGTCTATATGGACTTCAGTAAGGCCTTTGACAAGGTTCCATATGGAAGGTTAGATAGGAAGGTTCAATCGTTAGGTATTAATATTGAAGTAGTAAAATTGATTTAACAGTGGCTGGAAGGGAGATGCCAGAGAGTAGTGGTGGATAACTGTTTGTCAGGTTGGAGGCCAGTGACTAGTGGTGTGCCACAGGGATCAGTGCTGGGTCCATTGTTATTTGCCATCTATATCAATGATCTGGATGATAATGTGGCAAATTAGATCAGCAAATTTGCTGATGATACAAAGATTGGAGGTGTAGTGGACAGGGAGGAATATTTTCAAAGCTTGCAGAGGGATTTGGACCAGTTGGAAGAGTGGGCTGAAAAATTGCAGATAGAGTTTAATGCAGACAAGTGTGAGGTTTTGCACTTCGGAAGGTCAAACCAAGGTAGAACATACAAGGTAAATGGTAGGACACTGAGGAGTGCAGTAGAACAGAGGGATCTGGGAGTGCAGATACATAATTCCCTAAAAATGGCTTCACTAGTAGATAGGGTTGTAAAGAGATCTTTTGGTACATTGGCCTTTATAAATCAAGGTATTGAGTACAAGAGTTAGAATGTAATGGTGAGGTTGTATAAGACGTTAGTGAGACTCAGTTTGGAGTATTGTGTGCAGTTTTGGTCACCGAATTACAGGAAGGATATTAGGAAGGTTGAAAGAGTGCAGAGAAGGTTTATAACGATGTTGCCAGGACTTTAGAAACTGAGTTACAGAGAAAGGTTGAATAGGTTTGGACTTTATTCCCTGGAGTGTAGGAGAAAGAGGGGTGATTTGACAGAAGTGTATAAAATTATGATGGGTATAGATAGAGTGAATGCAAGCAGGCTTTTTCCACTGAGGCCAGGGGAGAAAAACAAAACAGAGCTCATGGGTTAAGGGTGAAACGGGGAAAGTTTAAAGGAACATTGGGAGGGGGGGACTTCTTCATGCGCAGAGAGTGGTAGGAGTGTGGAATGAGCTGAGAGATGAAGTGGTGAATGCGGGCTCACTTTTGACATTTAAGAAAAACTTGGACTGGTACATGGATGAGAGGGGTTTGGAGGGATATGGCCCAGGTGCAGGTCAGTGGAACTAGGCAGAAAAATGGTTCAGCACAGCCAAGAAGGGCCAAAGGGCCTGTTTCTGTGCTGTAATGTTATATGGTTCTATGCATATAGGTGGCTCAAGGTTGCCTCCAGGCAACCTTTATTATTCTCATTGATCAGAACATGGCAGAGGGGTGACTGTGAAAGAAATAAATTCCACCTGGATGATCGAATAAGAGACCTACAATACTATCTGATCTCCTTCTGAACTCCCATCTATTTGTTATGTTTTGAAACTCCATAAACTGGTCAGCAAACTGAACACTCTTGTCCTTGCTTCCTCCCTGTGTTCATGGGTCACGGACTTTCCCACAGACCGACCACAGCAAGTCAGAGTTGGTAAGTACATATCCACCACCCTCATCTTAAACACAGGCACCCCGCAGGGCTGTGTGCTGAGCCCTATGCTCTACACATTCTTCACACATGACTGCACCCCCACCTACACCTCCAACTCCATAATTAAATTTGCGGACGATACCACAGTGGCTGGCCTGATCTCGGACGAGGATACAGGCTCGAGGTGGATCTGATGGATTGGTGTAAGGACAACAACCTGGTCCTTAACACTTTTAAAACAAAAGAGATGATCATTGACTTCAGGAGATCAAAGGACAGAGTACATACTCCCCTCCATATACATGGAGAGGGAGTGGAAAGTATGGAAAACCTAGAGTTCCGTGGAGTTATGTTGTCAAAGCAGCTGACATGGACCACCAACACCTCGCTGACATGGACCACCAACACCTCGCTGACATGGACCACCAACACCTCGCTGACATGGACCACCAACACCTCGCTGACATGGACCACCAACATCTCGCTGACATGGACCACCAACACCTCACTGACATGGACCACCAACATCTCGCTGACATGGACCACCAACACCTCGCTGACATGGATCACCAAGACCTCGCTGACATGGATCACCAACACCTCGCTGACATGGACCACCAACACCTCGCTGACATGAACCACCAACACCTCGATGACATGGACCACCAACACCTCGCTGACATGGATCACCAACACCTCGCTGACATGGACCACCAACACCTCGCTGACATGGACCACCAGCATCTCGCTGACATGGACCACCAACACCTCACTGACATGGACCACCAACATCTCGCTGACATGGACCACCAACACCTCGCTGACATGGATCACCAACACCTCGCTGACGTGGACCACCAACACCTCGCTGACGTGGACCACCAACACCTCGCTGACATGGACCACCAACACCTCGCTGACATGGACCACCAACACCTCGCTGACATGGATCACCAACACCTCGCTGACATGGATCACCAAACCCTCGCTGACATGGACCACCAACACCTCGCTGACATGGACCACCAACACCTCACTGACATGGACCACCAACACCTCGCTGCTTGTAAAAAAAAGGCAGAACAAAGACTCTTCGTCCTCAGAAAGCTGAAACAGGCCAAACTCCCATAAAAGCTGTTGCTCAACTTCTACAGCAGCACAATTGAAACCATCCTGACCAACAGTGCCACAGTGTGATATGCCAGCTACACAGCTGCAGAGCGACAAGACCTGTATCGAGTAGTGAAGGCTGCCCAGCGAATTGTCAGCTTGGAGATCCCAGGACTGGACACTGTCTATTCCAGTAGTCTCAGGAGGAAAGCAATCAGCATAACCAGAGACACCACACGCCCCGGCCACTCCCTGTTTGACCCGCTGCCATCCAGCAAAAGGTTCAGGACACTAAAAGCCAGAACAAGTAGACTGAGGAACAGTTTCTACCCCAGAGCTGTGGCCTCCATCACACCACTCCCACAGAACAATGATTGAAACTGTGAGCACACACATGCACACACAAGGACTCAAGTACTTGCACTAATTTGTTCATTTCTTTGTGCATTACTAAGATATTCTGGTGCTGCTGCAACTTATTTTCTGCTATTTATCCATTTAATACTGTTTTTTTTTTATTAGTCTTGTTTTTATCTACCGTTTTATTTAATTGCCTGAGAGGAAGCTAAACAGAGTTTCATTGTACCTATTTATAATGACAATAAAGATCATTCAATTCAATTCAATTCAAAATATAAAAACTAATTGAAAGGAAAAAAATGGAGCCAGGTGCTATGATCATGAACTAAGATCATTCATGTATGATCTTAGTTTTATTTTTAGTGAGATGCACATATATGACGTGGTGACACCATGACATGTGCCATTTATGTATTTTTACATATAACCTGTAATGAATTACTTCAGCAAAGAATGCTTAAGCAACAGCATATTTACAATATTACTCAAATATTACTGAAATATTAAATACTCAACACTATCCATCTTGGTTCAATCTCTCTCTCTGAAAAATCTATGAATGTCAAATTTTTAATTGGGCACATCACAAAAGGTTTCAGAGAATGTCGCCACATTTCCACCGGGCACTGTGTGAAGAAATGCTCCTTCACCTCGAGTAACTTAGACCTATATTGGGTCATTTCCCAACCAGAGAAGTAATTTCTGTCCATTTAATATATCCCTGTATGATCTAGAATCATTTGCATTATGATATAAATTTTAAACACAAAGTACACTGCAGATACTGTGGTCAAATCAACATGTACAAACAAGCTGGAAGAACTCAGCAGGTCGGGCAGCATCTGTGGAAACGAGCAGTCTGACTGCTTGTTTTAACGGATGCTGCCCAACCTGCTGAGTTCCTCCAGCTTGTTTGTACGTGATGATATAAATTTTGTTGTTTGAAACTTGACACATGGATGTTCCCTTTCCCTCCGCTCTAATTTGATTTTGTTGCTGTAAACAAGAGGTTAAATATGGAGGACATGCCGATAACAGTGCAAGGCTAAAATTGCCTCCCAATGGGAGTGGAAAAACATCAAATCACTACTTATGATCCTACCACACATCCATTTACTACAGAGCTGCACACTAAGAGAACAAAATAAATTAACATGTCAAACAATAAAAGAGAAAGCACTTGCATTTATATTACAGTTTATCAGGTCCTTTTGCAATAAACAAATTAATTTTGAAGTGTGATCATTGCTATGCAGGTACACTGATCGAACTCATGACTCAAGCTGTATAAATAGTCATGCAATAGTTGCATGCATGTACTCATATATTTTATTAGACACACCTGCTCGTTAATGCAAATATCTAAGCAGCTTATCATGTGGCAGCAACTCAACGCATAACAGCATGCAGTTCAGTTGTTGATCAGACCAAACCTCAGAATGGGGAAGAAATGTGATCTAAGTAATTTTGACTGTGGAATGATTGTTGGTGCCAGACGGAATGGTTTGCATATCTCAGTAACTGTGATCTCCAGGGATTTTCATGCACAACAGTCTCTAGAGTTTACAGAGAATGGTGCAAAAAAACAACAAAAAGAAACATTCAGTGAGTGGCAGTTCTGTGAACAAAAATACCCTGTTAATGAGAAAAGTTGGTGGAGAATGGTCGGACTGGTTAAAATTGACAGGATGGGGACGGTAACTGAAATAAGCTCACACTACAGCAGTGGTGTGCAGAGGATCATCCCTGAATGCACAACATGTCGAAGTGGATGGGCTCCAGCAACAGAAAACATCAGATTCACTTCCTATACCTAATAAAGTGGCCACAGAGTGTATATTATACCAGATGAAATCTAACACTTCCCTTTCATTCACACTTTGTAATATAACATTTAATGTTAAACTGCTATAAAATCAAAAGTGACTTCCAGAAATGAAAGTCTCAGCTAATATATCAAGATTTTTGTACATTACACAAACAAGGAACAATGGGACACAAAGATCAATCCACTCATAACATTTTCACAATACATTTATCACTTCATTACTTCAGTAATGGGAACCCTGCACTTGGGAAGGAACAGTTCCTTTTTACCATTTCCCATTATGCAAATTGTCATTTATCAGAAGCATGGTTCATTGGTGGTGTTTAACTCTTCGTGCTTATCGATTCCATCTGTTACTTTATTTAAAAATCACTGGGCTTCCCTTACAATACACAGCTCGCGTTATACTGCACTGCAGCAAACGGTGTGAGGCTTGTATCAGTGGGTATCCAGGAAGGACCTGAAGACAACCGCTGAAGTCAAAGCGCATGTCAGCACAGAAACAGGCCCTTTGACCAATCTTGGCTGTGCTGAAGTATTTTTCTGCCTAGTCCCATCAACCTGCATCTGGGCCATTGCCACCATACCTATCTTCAAGAGATGCGGTTTTGTATTACAATACAAGAGACAAGAGGAATGGAAGACATACATAGTAGCGGGCAGTGATACATCCTCTACTATGCTCTCTCTCTCTTACACGCACACACAAATGTGGATTCAGACACATATTCCCTTGCCATCTTTGTCGTCTTTCTTTCACTACTCTCACTTTCAATCTCCCCAGCCTCAGCTCTAATTCTGAGTTTTCCTCCCACCCTCACTTCCAGGAATGATGCAGAGTCTCATTCAGAAAGGTGACTATCCTTTTGCCTCCATTGATACTCATTGACCTGATGAGCTTGTTTTCTGTTCGTGGTCGTCGAGAGCTGTTTTTTAGATTTGCGGCTGGTGACTGGTAGTGTGTCACAGGGATCATTGCAGGGTCCTGTGTTGTTTGTTAGGTCAAATAGGAAAAAATAGTCAAGGGAATTTAACTTAGACAAGTACAAAGCGTTCTGTTTTGCATAGTTGAAATGGGGCAGGATTTACACAGCAAATAGTAAGGTCCGAGCAAGTGTTGTACTGCAGGATCATGGAGCACAATAAACTAAAAGTAATAACATCAGTCAACAGGATGCTAAGGTAGGTTTCTGGCATACTTGCCTTCATCAGCCAAGACACTGTGCACCCGAGTTGGGAAGTCATGTTACAATTCAAAGTTCAAAGTAACTTTATTATCAAAGTATGTTACCCTGAGATTCATCTTTTTGCAGGCAAAATGTTGGTTAGGCTGTAATTAGGGTCACCACACAGCAGGAAGGATATAGCTATGATGGAGAAGAAGCAGAAAAGATTCACAAGAATGTTGCAAAGAATAAAGTGCTGAAGTTACGAGGGGAGATTCGATAGCCCATGTCTGTTGTCTTTGCAACAAAAGAGCCTGATGGATTACATGATTGAGGTGTATAAAATTGTTACGGGCACGTAGATAGTAAAGTGTCTGTTTCCCATGGTATCCAAAACTGTAGGGCATTAATTCCAGGTGAGAGGAGGGAGGCTTACAGGGGCTCGGAGATGTAATTACTTTCCATTCAAAGAGTAGGTGATATCTGGAGTGAGCTGTCAGAGAAGGTGGTGAAGGTAGGAACAGAAGCAGAATGGAGGTAGGAACTGAATTGTCTGTTCCTGTGTTGTTTTCTTTTACATTTTGTAAATACTTTATCCGTTATTGTGGATAGATTCATCCTTAGTCCTCAGAAATGGCTCATCAAACAGCCATGATTGAACATAACTTTGAGAAAGGAACATATACACAAGAAAATGGAAGCTGGATTATGCCTTTCCTCAACCGTACTTAACTGTTCAATAGCTAATCTGCTCCTGGCCTCAATTCCTCTTCAGTGCCAGCTACCCTTTGCCATTAATTTCTCAATTTGTCAAAAATGTGTTGACCTCCTCACATTAATAACATCCACTACCTAACTCTGTAAATTGGAGAAGAAATTCCTAACCATGTAGAGAAGAAATTCCCTGCCTATAGAATATTATTGCTAGGGTCATTCCTAACCATCACCTCAAAGTAACCAAAATGCTAGTCACTAAATGACAGTGTGGTTCCACTAATCAGAATGATATCCCAGAACTTTCCTGGTATCTACGAGGTACGGTTCAAAAGGCAGTACCTCCCGGAAAGTGGCTACACAGATTGATAGTGTGGTTAAGAAGGCATATGGCATGCCTTTATTAGTAGGGGCATTGAGTTCAGAAGGCAGGAGGTTATGTTGCAGATTTTATAAAACCCTAGCCAGGCTGCATCTGGAGTATTGCTGGTTGCCCCTTTGGTGGAAGGCTGTCGCGGCTTTGGAGAGGGTGCAGAAGAAATTTACCAGGATGCTGCCTGGATTAGAGGGTGTGTGCTACAATGAGAAGTTGGACAAAGCTGAGTTGTTTTCTCTGGAGCAGCAGAGGCAGAGGGGAGGTCTGATAGAGGTTTATTAAATTATGAGTGGCAAAGATACAGCAGACACACAGAAAGAGAGTTTTTGGTGCCTCAAATGTGCTGTCTGGAGGGGTGGTGGATCAGGCGGAAACATTAGAGACTTTTCAGAGACCTTCAGATAAGCACATGATTGTGAAGAAAATGAATTGTGTAGGCAGAGGAGATTAGTTACTTGGCTACTTGATTACTAAATTAATTATTTCGGCATGACATTGTGAGCCGATGGGCCTATTCCTGTGCTATACCGTTCCATGGTCTGGCTTCTCTGAGCAGTACTGATAGCATCTTTCAAATCTGTCAGAGGTAGTCTTGGTGTTTGGGGGATACAGAAGGATAGGAATTTCTGGTGCCCAGGAAATCATGGGTTTTGTGACAGATCTGAAATCTTGGTCTTTGAATCCTCTTTTTTATTCTATTAGTTCAAAGGACTTACAGTTGCTTTATAAATGAGAGAGAATTCCATGGATGTCTGCCTTCAACAAAAGACACCTCATACAGCACAGAAATACATTTTAGCCAACCACATCCATGTCAACTATCAAGTACTTGACTAAAATAATCTCTTTTATCAGCACTTGGTTTTTAGCCACCAAGCCTTGCCAATTGTAGATTCAGTACAATTCGATTCAAATATTTAAATAATTTTCAAAACATATTTATTTCAGGCAATTCTTTTTTTTTCAAGTTTCAAGATTGCACAAAATTTAGAGATTGGGGGCTGACAATTTATCAATGACAATGTACATAAAAACGTTTATATAATCACCTGTCAAAGTACAGAAAGTAAGAATGCATGAATCAATCATTTAAATCTTAGTGGTTTTAAATTATAGTGCTCATTTGACAAATGTGTTACATGCCTAAGTGAAAAATTGTCTATAGCTTATCCAAGACCTCCCACTTACGCACTCTAAAAGTTTTTACCTGATCGCCAGTTTATTAATGAATAAATAATTCATGTAGCAGATTTAAAATACATGGTAAAATGTATGAGGATGTGAGAGACTAACTATGATCTGAAATTTATTGCCTGTAATAGGAGTGGAAATTGAATCACTCAGCATTGTCAAAAGGGAATTGTTGGGCAATTCACAGGGAATAATTTGCACAGCCAGGACTGAAAATAATGAGGGAATCAAATGTTTTGGACTAAAATGTTGACTGCTTACTCTTTTCTATAGATGCTGTCTGGCCTGCTGAGATCCTTCAGTGTTCTGTGTGTGTGTGTTGTTTTGGATTTCCAGCATCTGCAGATTTTCTTGTGCTTGTGATTCTAGTACTAAACTGTAAAGTCTCTTTGAGCAATGCCTGCCCTGAAGAAGTTTAAATCTTTCCTTTGCTGGGAGTTCAGTGATTCTCTCTCTCTCCCTCTCTTTCTCTCTCTCTCTCTCTCTCTCTCACTGCTCCCCCTCCGTAATCTCAAGGGAATTAAATTTTCAGGATTGCAAAATAAAGGAATTTATCCAGTAAGATTATTTTATCTTTCACACACAATACTTAGTTTGATGACATGTTTTGAATTACATATAATTCTCTCCATATTATCTTATTTCATTACTTGGGTGTTCATTTAATGAAACCAAAACATGTTAGGATGAATTATTTATTTTGTGGGTGAGAACAGGTCGCTGGGCATAGGTGGTTAAGTGGTCATTAGGCAAGAAAAAAAGAGAAAATTCTTAGTATGGCCATTATTGAGTATAACAGACAAGATGCTGGAGAAACTCGGCCAGTCATGCATCAGCTATGGATAGCAATACTTCATCTGGGTCACTCTCAATCCGAGACTTCAAGTGACCATACCTCTCCACAGATGCCACGTAACCTGCTAAACTCTGACAACATTTTGTGTGTTGTTCCAGATTCCCGTGATTGTCAGCTCTTATATTTCTGAAAGCTTAATTTTAGCACCAGTGTTGACGGTATGTGATGTTACCATTATGAGAGCAGCACAGCACATTAAAGTGACACTTTCAGGTAAGTGTGAGAAATTACCAAATCTCCAGAGTGTTAACATGAAATACTGAAATTTTCATTCGATTTAACACAGTAACATTTACTCCACTTAACCTTATTAAGGTGTGTGTCAGAATAATAAGATTAACAAAATCTTACACTGCTGAGAAAAAGTGTAAATGTAATTGCCATCGGTGATAGTCTCATATTAAGATGGATAACAAGAAGACATGAGTTATAAGACTGTCTTTCATATGAGCCCAGAATATCAATCAGCTCAGGATCACTAATAGAATCTCATACAATTGGGGATTAAAGACCCCATTAGTAATGATGATGGCTTTATAGTGATAGAAAATCATTTACACATTATGTTTTATAATTACTGGATAAAATATCATTAATGCCCTGTACACCAGAAGGTTTTGCTGTATTAAGCTCTACTAATCAATATTTTATTTTTTTTATTGTACTTTTGATCCTTTATATTCAAATTGTTCGATTATTGAAATTTCAAACATCAAGTCAATTAAATAAACTTTTTGTCTCGTGCAAAATATTGTACGTGAAGTATCTGCCAATTATTTCAATTATATTGTTTACCTGATAATTAATGATAATCTATGCACAAGACATTAACAAAATGACATGTACGAGCGTTTGTGTGGATTGAAATCACAAGTCAGGTCTAAGGTGCATTTGCAAATCACTTTCCTTCCACTTCCAACCTGCTTGAATCCCTGCCAGTTCCTATATACATTCAGTGGCCACTTTATTAAGAACAGCTGCTTATTACTACAAATATCTAATCAGGTAATCATGTGGCAGCAACTCAAAGTATAACAGCATGCAGATATGGTCAAGAAGGCCAGTTGTTGTTGAATTCAAACACAAGAATGAGGTAGAAATGTGATCTAATTGACTTTGACTGCAAAATTGTAGTTTGTGCCAGTCAGGGTGGTTTGAGTATCTCATAAACTGCTGATTTCCTGGGATTTTCATGCACTGCAGTCTTTAGAGTTTACAGAGAATGATGCAAAAACAAAAAAATACCCAGTGAGCAGCAGTTCAGTAAGCAAAAAGGCTTGTTAATGAGAGAGGTTGAAGGAGAACGGCAGGCTGTTTCAAACTGACGGGAATATGCCAGTTACTCAACTAACCATGCATCATAACAGTGGTGTGCAGGTGGGCAAAACTGAATGCAGAACATGTTGAACCTTGAAGTGATGGGATACAGCAGTAGAAGACCATGATAATGTCCTGAGAAATAAGTTCAAATTTGGGAATCAATGAGGGACGGGGGAGAGCGGGAGAATGCGCACAAGTACGATGTGAGCATTGGACTATGTGATGAGTGGATGAGTTGGGTTTGTATATATCAACATGTGTGGTGGGATGCAGCTGCTCTTTGCGTCAGTGTGCCTTGTCATGGTGTGTACAAGGACTCTTTGTAACCATGCATTTGTGTGAGTGTGTGACAGTGTATTGTGGGAGCATATTGTGTGAGTGTGTGTGTACAGGCACAAATCTGCACAATAAGTGTGCATGTGCATGTTTGTGTACACCTATTTGTGTGTACGTGCATGAGAGAATGTATCTGTGGTGTGTAATTACATACATGACATGTACAAATTTGTGACTGCCATATGCAGGTTCATGCCAAGTGTGCATGTGCAGTCCTTGCTCTCATGGTTAGAGTAGTAACCACTTCGAACTTCTGGTAATGCCCCTCCCCTTCACCATTCCTTTGACCCCATTTCTATTTCCCTCTCTCACCTTATCTTCTTACTTGCCTACCACCTCCCTCTGGTGCTCCTCCCCCTTTTCTTTCTTCCATGGTCTTCTGTTCTCTCCTAGCAGATTCCCTCTTCTCCAGCCTTGTATCTCTTTCATGAATCAACTTCCCAGATCTTTACTTCACCCCTTCTCCCTCTCAGTTTCACCAATCACTTACTACCTTGTATTTCTCCCTCCCCTCCTCCCACCTTTTTATTCTGACTCATCTTTTTTCCAGTCCTGATGAAGGGTCTCGGTCTGAAACATTGACTGAACTCTTTTCTATAAACGCTGCCTGGCCTGGTGAGTTCCTCCAGCATGTTGTGTCTGCTACTCACTTCTGTTAAACAAGTTCTCTGACATGGAGGCAGAATGACCGAAGGCTTGAATGTGCTTGAAGAACTTGGTATCACATACCAGCAGTAATATCAGAGATGTTAAAAAGCTGTCCAAATGCAATGGTCAGGGCATGATAATGAATTCATTCTTCTTTGTGCATGCTTGTTAAATCTGGTCTTCTTACTTTCGGTCAGCATGAGCAAAGCTAAGTAAATGTTGGAGAAGAATTACATGCAGATTAGCTCAGTAGTGCCTGTTATATTGTTAAAATAAATGTATCTTTGGCTATATGTCTATTAGGAAAACAAAATTAATTTAAGGAGCTCCAGTAGCCTCTCCAGATACTTAATCAAGAACTTAAAAAAACAGCTGGCATTACCAGAATGTGATTATTCAAACCACCTCAATTGTATGAGCATATAGAATCCCTTCTCTCAAACCCTGAGTCTGACATAAAGCTGAAATAAAAATAACCAGAAGTTCAAGTGCAGTCAATTTGATTGGGAATTCCAGTGTAGAACATGACTTCCCATTATTAGTTAATTGCTGCAGACCTGCCAGTTAATACATGATAAAATAAGGAATTATAGAAATGTAATCCTTTTTTAATGGAAAGTGTTAGTAAAGCAAATGGTTCAAATTCAAAATGAAATGGATGTTTTCAGTGTGTAGTCACTTACAAGAAGCTGCGTCACTGGCAAAGCGCATATTTGTCCTCATATAAATTATTTACTAGGCAATTTCAGGTGGTATAAGTTGTCAAAAACTTTAGTGGATCTGGGCTAACATATTAGGCCATAAGATACAGCAAAACTAGGCCATTTGGCCCATTGAGTCTGCTCTGCCATTTCATCAAGGCTAATCCATTTTCCTTCTCAGCCCAAATCTCCTGCCTTCTCCCATATCTCCTCAGGCCTCGACTCACTCAAGAATCTATTAACCTCTTCCTTAAATGTTCATAAAGACTTTGCCTCCGCAGCTGCCAGCGGCAATGAATTCCACGGATTCACCACTCTCTGGCAAAGGAAATTCCTCCTTATTGCTTTGCCAAAAGGACACCACTCTATTCTGAGGCTGTGCCTTCTGGTCTAGACTCTCCCACCTTAGGAAACATCCTCTCCATATCTACCCTACTGAAACCTTTTATCATTCGATAGGTTTCAATAAGAACACCCCTCATTATTCTGAATTCCAGTGAATACAGCCCCAGAGCCATCAAACACTCTTCATATGACATGTCATTTCAGAATCAAAATCAAGTTTATTATCACCAGTATGTGTCATGAAATGTGTTCATTTCATAGCAGCAGATCAATACAATATATAATATAGATGATGAAAAAATAATATATATATATATATATATAATGAATTGATTAAAAATCATGCAAATACAGAAATAATCTTGATTTAAAAAGTGAGGTAGTGATCACAGGATCAAAGTCCATTTAGGAATAGGTTGGCAGAGGGGAAGAAGCTGGTCCTGAATCACTGAGTGTGTGCCTTCAGGCTTCTGTACCTCCTACCTGATGGTAACAGTGAGAAAAGGACATGCCATGGGTTCTGGGGGTCCTTAATAATGGATGCTGCCTTTCTGAGATACCGTTCCTCGAAGATGTCCAGGGTACTATGTAGGCTGATACCCATGATTAAACTGACTAAATTTACGACCCTCTGCAGCTTTTTTTGGTTCTTTGCAGTAGCCCTCTCCCCATGCCAGACAGTGATGCATCCTGTCAGAATGCTCTCCATGGTACACAGTAATCCTGGAATTATTTTGCTGAACCTCTTTGAATTCTCTCCAGTTTCAGCACATCCTTTCCAAGATAAGGGGCCCAAAATTGCTCACAGTACTCCAAGTGAGGCCTCACCAGTGCTTAGTAAAGTCTCAATGTTACATCCTTGCTTTTATATACTAATCCTCTTGAAATGAATGCTCACATTGCATTTGTCTTTCTCACCACAAACTCAAACTGCAAATTAACCTTTAGGGTTATTGGTCAACCTGAATAAAGACAACAGCTTTCCTTCTATGACACACATTAGTAACCTAAGTGTGTTTTCAAGACTTCTACATAGCTTGATGCTAACTGTTATAAGGGATCAAAGAGGCAATCCGCAGTGGACATATTCCCCAGGCGTGATCTAATTTTTTTCCCCAAGGTTGCCGTAGTTTACAAGGAAACAGAAAACTGGGAGCTATAACAGAGATGTAAATCTTTGCCTGCTACAGGTGAGGTGTCATGTGATTAGAGGATAAGAGCAGAAGGAATAGACCAGCTTCAGACAATTTCAGTGGTAGGGAAATTATCGGGAAACAATTCTGAGGGATAGCATTAAATGTACTTGGAAAGGCAGGGATTGGCCAAAACTACTCAGCATGCATTTAAATGAATATTTTTTGAGGAGGTAAGAAAATATATTGGTGAGGCCAGTCCTGTTGATGTTGTCACCCCTATTGATGTGGTCTACATGGACTTCATCAAGACCTTTGACCAGATCCCAGATAGAAGAATAGTCCACAAATTTACAGCCCAAAGAATCTTGGGCAAATTGGCAAATCAGCCTGAAATAAGGAGGCAGAATGGGATAGTTGTGAACCCATGATGGCAAATAATAATGGACCCAGCACCAATCCCTGTAGGATACAAATATTCATAGGCCTCCATTCTGAACAACCATCTTGCTCTACTGCACTCTGACTCCTTCTACTAAGCCAATTTTCTATCCAATTAGCTAGTTTACCCATAACCATTGGTGATATAACCGAACACAGAGATCCTTGCAAAGGCCTTGCTAAAGTCCACATGGTCAAAGTATACTGCCACATCATTGTCAGTTCTCTTTGGCAATATTCAATGGAATTCATGAGATGATTTCCCACCCACAAAACCAGCCCATCTCTTTCCAAACGCAGGCAAACTCTGTTTCATGGAATCCCCTCCAGTAACTTCCCCAAAACAATATTTTGCATCCAGTGTGTTGTCCAGTAAGAAGCAAGTACCCCACTTTCAACAACTTTTGTCTTATTTTCTAATATTAATTCATTAAGAGTACCATGTTCAAAGATATTCATCATTCAAGCCGTGCCATTTTCCTCACAGGTACCATCAGGCAGAAGGTACAGAAGCTCTGAGTTCCACACTACTAGGTTCAAGAACAGCTGCTTCCCTTCAGAAATTCAGTTCTTGAACTAAATGGCACAACTGTAATCACTGCAGTTGAACAACATTATGACTACCTTGATCACCTTACACCAAAATGAACATTTGTTATCTTGCTTGAATTAATTTCTTCCTTGTTACAATAATTTATAACTTAAAGTATTTATGTTTCTATTGTGAACCTGCTTAAGAGTGAAGCTGCTGCATTATGTTTTTCTTTGCACCTGTGCATACATGTATTTGTGCACCTGACAATAAACTTGACTTTGACTTGGCTATAATGATTGAGTCCACGTTTCCAACAGGAATCATGTTTGAGTCGAAGAACTGACTCCTTCCTGATGTCTCCAACTTACACTCCATTCTCACATAAAAAAAAGGATTTCTGGTGCCATATACTGCAAGGTATTCCATTTGCTGGCCAGATAATTATTAATCTGGAAAGAAATGGAGTATTTCTGCATGAGAACACTACATTTATAAATTGCTCTAGAGGCTCTTGGACCTCCTGAGAAATACTTCAAAATGAATGTAAATGGAGATCGACCAATGTGGTCCAGCTGCTTGTGACTAATTGGAATTCCAGATGTGACAACTTGGCTTTCAGATTAGTAAACTAAAGGATGAGCAAAAGACAAAATAGCTGAGTGTTTTGTTATGACATGAATATTTAAACAGTGATATATCAATAAGGTTATAAAGAAGATATATAAATTTAATTTGATTCTGAGCAGTAATTTGCTTTGTGGTTATTCAATGGTTGCAGATGTCTGTTGATTAAATATACACATATTCATTCCTTTGGAGGAGGCATTGGTAAGAAGTGGAATATCCCAATCAAACCTTCAAAGTGATCATTATTCCATTACTTTAAAGGCTGATCTGCAGTGTGCCTCTATTTGCATACTTCTGCAGTTCTTGTTCAACTTACCACAAGAAAATTCATCAAACCATGTTTTGGAAAGTCCAATCAACTTGGAATCAACCACATTTTAGAGAGAGAGTTCCAAACTGAAACAGTCATTTGAATATGTAAATGCGTTGTGATTATCCTAAATTACACAATTCTAATTTTAATATTATGATCTGAATCTGAAATCCCTCACTGGTGGAAATATTATTTTTTATCTATCAACCTCATTCAATCCTTTTATTGTTTTGATTGTCTCAGGGAAAGAAGGGTCTTTGAACTGAAATCTTTGCACATTTTCTCTTTCCACAAATCTTTTGATTATTTCCACCATTTTACTTCTGTTGTTTAAATAGTTTTCAGACTTAATTATCAAAAGTTTTGAATGAATCTCAAAGCTAAGACAAGTTCATTCCTTCCTCCTTTTCTCCCCCTTCCCCACCTCCAATATCAGACTCCTGACAATTATTTATTAATTTTTCAATATTCTAGATAATGATATCTTCACTTTGCTGTGGCTGTACACAGTAGGCCTTGTGATCCTCTTCGTCATCTTCGATTTATTACCAGCTGGTTTTGCTGCAATTAAACTCAAAGCTCAACTTCCTTCCATCCCACTGACCACTAATAGCCTGTCCTGTAAGAAACATGTAGATACCATTGCCTAGAAAGCACACAGTGCCTCTCCTTCTTCAGGGAAATAAAGAAATCTGGCAAGTCCCCTTTGACCATTTATTGATCCACTACGGAAAACATCCTCTCTGGATGCATCATGTTTGCGATGGCAACTGCTCTGTCTGAGACCACAGGAAACTGCAGTAAGTTGCAGACACAGCTCACTCAGCACATCACATTAAACAACAGAACAACATTCCAGTCTTCAGGAAATTTACCAGTGGCTAATGATGAAGGAATTATCTCTGCAAAGGCTTTTGCAATTTCCTTTACAGTTTCCTACAAAGATTAAGGATGCACTTGGTCAGGCCCTGGGGATTTATGCACCTTAATGTGTTGTAAAGGCTGCAAAAATCCATTCCATGGTAATAAGAATGCTCTCTAAAATATCTCCACTTGTTTCCTTTGTCCCTTGAGCAACCAAGATGTTCTCCTCAGTTAACAGAGGAAAATATTTATTAAAAATCACATCCATCTCCTGAGGCTCGAGATACAGGTGGTTCTATTGATCTCTAAGGGGTCCAACCCTCTACCTCGCCACCTTTTTACTCTTAATCTAGCTAGAGAACTTCTTGGAAGTTTCCCTAACTTTATCTGCTAGATCTATCTCACATCTTTTGTTTGCCATCCTGAATTCTCTCCTAAATGTAATTCTAATCTTCTAATAGTCATCAAGAGATTAGCTTGATGCCAACATCCTAAACATAATGTGTTTTATTTCTCTCTTTCTAGACGAGAGCCTCAATTGCTCTCATCAGCCAGGGTTCACTAAACTTGCTAGAATTACACCTTCACCTTAACAAGAACCTACTGTTCCTAAACAGCTGATACCACACTCTTAAAACCCTCCGACTTGCAATTCACTTCTTTCCCCAGACAACAGGCTCACCCTTTGGCCTCAGCTAGATCCTATCTAATACCTCCAAACTTAACCATGCTACAGTTTAGGACACTAATCCTTGGACCTGTCTTATCTTTTCTCATTATCCCCTTGAAATCTATAGCATCATGATCCCCAAAGCCAACGTGCTCCCTCACTGCCACCTTATTTACATGCCTAGACTCTTACCCCAAGAGGAGTTCCAATAGTGCCCCCATCCACATAGGGCCCTCTATATGTTGACTTGAAAAAACTGTCTGGACACATTTCACAAATTCCACCACTTACAGACCACTGACACTCTATGTGGCTCAGAGAAATTAAAATCTCCCACTAACACAATCCTATTATTTGTTCAAATATGAACAATTTCTCTACACACCTGCTGCTTATATTCTCACTGAAAACTATAGGGTCTTTTGTACAGAGCTGCTAGAGCGACGTTTTCCTCCCCGTTTCTAAATTCTATCCATATGGCCTCACAGGACAATTTCCCAAGAATGTCATCTCTAAGTACAGGTCGACCTTCACTAACCTGGCACCACTGGGACCTGAGGAGTGCCGGATTAATGAAGATGTCGAATTACAGAAGGATCATATTAAGCAATAGCTAACTGCCTCAACATACCTTTAAAATATCATGTAAATCAGTATGTTAGATAATAATGAAACAGAAATATTAAATGAGTAGCAAGTGAAATTTTAATAAAGTAATATACTGTACAGGCACAGATAAAATAAAGGGTACAGGTAAATACACAGGAATTAACATACAGAACAGTTAATCGATTCCATTTCTGAAGTGAGACATTAAATACACTTTCAGGCAAAGTTACATACTTGCAAGTGTGGAGTTGTCAGGATCATCAACATCTTTATCTTGAAAAATGAGTGAAGCATCAGGAACTGGTGCTGAAACTGGCACAACAGTTTCTTCAAAAACTGTTGATGTTGGTGGCGGCACATCTGGGTGAGCAGAAGCAGAATTAGGAGAAAGGAGGTCTTCTATCCGCCACATTTCATGCAATCGCCAGGCAGCCAGGAATTCGGTGCTGGGCTCTTCCCTTTTCTCTCGCAGTTACTGAGGGAATCTTCGTTAGTTTCTTTTCCTCCGCTTCGTAATAGGCTTAAATTCAGCCGGTTGCCACGTCCGATCTGAGGTCATAGGCAGAAGAGGATGGACGCCGGAGGGTAGTGTGTGACTGCGGGCAGGCAGACCGACCCAGCGCGAGTCAGCTGCTGTCGGGTGAGACGTGCGAGTGCTGGGTGACCGCGCCTCATGCAAATGATATTAATAAATGCAGAAAAACAAGCAGGAATCGCCTATCTGTGCTTACAAGAGCGTGCCAACACATGAACAGATCTAACGCAACCAAAACAATGCACAACAGATTGGTATGGTGGCCTGGGTAATTTGAAATTACAGTTGTGCGGAAAATTTGAAATCAGTGCCAGATTATCGAAGGAACTGGATTACAGGTAGTCGGATTAATGAAGGTCGACTGTAATGCTATTATGTACTCCCTTAACAAAAAGTTTCCACCTGCTCTCTGTTGCATCCCTTACCAGTACTTTATTTTCTCAATGGTGTATCTGTGGAGGCTTTCAATATGAGCAGATTTCCCAACTAAAGGAATTAAATCCCACCAGCAATCTACGGTCTTCTGTGTTAAAATAGAGAATCACCTTCAAATCTAAATTAGACTACTGTTGTCACATGTACACATAAAATAAAATGTGTCTTGCATGCCGTTCAAACAAATCAATTCATTACAACATTGCATTGAGGTAATAGAAGGTAAAACAATAACAGAGTACAGAGTGCAGATCAGAATCTGCATAGAAGTGTTATGGTTATAGATAAAGTGCAATGCAGTTGGACAAAAAGATTGAAGGTCACATCCAGGTAGATTGAAAGGACAAGTGTCAACCTTATTTTACTAGCAAACCATTGAATAATCAATGGCATAGAAGCATACTTTGAAGATTGGTGGTACATGTTTTCAGGCTTTTGAATCTTCTGCTCAATGGGAGGAGAGGAGATGAAGTAAGAATGTCTGTGGTGGGTGATGTCTTTGATTATAATGGCTATTTTTCCAAGGAAGAGAGAAGAGTAGACAGAGTCCTTGAAAAGGAGGCCATCCCATGATGTTCTAAACTGTCTTCACAAGCCTCTGCATTTTCTTGTGGTCACAGTGCAGCAGTTACCATTCCAAATCTGATAGGCTATTTTCTATGGCGCATTGATAAAAATTGGTGAGGATTTTTAGTCTTTTTAGTAAGTTGAGGTACTGGTGTGCTTTCTTGAACCTGTCATCAACATGGTTGGACCAGGACAGGCAGGGCATTCACACCTAAGAACTTGATACTGTCAACCACAGCACCGTTGATGTAGAGAGGAGCATATGCGCTGTCTCTTCCAGAAGCCAATGATCAGCTCCTTTCTTTTGCTGAGGGAAAGGTTTCTGTTATGTCACCATGTCACCAAGCTCTCCCCCTCCTACATTGCAACTCATCATTATTTTACATAGAGTACAGCCTGCTGTGGTGGCATCATCCCAAAATTTGAAGATGGAGTTAGTGCAGAATTGGGCCACACAGCTCTGAGTGTATAAGGAGTGAAGTAGGGGGTTGAGAGCATAGCATTGTGGGACACCAGTGTTGAGGATAATCATGGCAGAACTGTGCTATCTATCTTTAGTGATTGTTGCCTGTTGGTCAGGAAGTCAAGATCTAGTTGCAAAAGGAGTGTTAAGTCCCAGGTCTATGAGTTTAGAGTTGTGTTTGCTTGGAATTGGAGTACTGAAGGCTGAGCGGTCGTCAAATAAAAAATCTCTTCGTAATTTCAAGTAGCAGCAAGTGAAAAACCTGAAGAAATTTGAATGGCTCTCAGAACTTTTTTAAAGTAATGTTAATAGCCAAAATTTATTCTGCGGTAAAAGAACCGTTCTGATATTATAATATGACTGAGCAGACAGAGCAGAATGGCCAACTCCTACATGGGCTGGCACAGTAGCATAGTGGTTAGCACAGTGCTTTACAGTACCAGTGACCCAAGTTCAACTCCAGGTGCTCTGGTTTCATCCTACAGACCTAAGACATACCGGTTACTAGATTAATTGATCATGATAAATTGCTGAGTGATTAGGCTAGGGTTAAATAGGCAATGACTCAAAGGGCCAGAAGGGCTTATTTAATGCTGTATCTCAATAAATAAATCAAGCAATCTATTACTTATATCACCACTTGCTCCAATCATAATTGGCAAGATGGATTAAAATTTAGACTTGAATAAAGCCAAGTTACTTGATGCTCGCACATTTCAAAATTAAGACAAGCCAACAAGTGTTCTAACAGTCAAAACTTTATTTTTTCCGGCACTCCCACTGGCAAATGCATAGATTTCAAATCTCAGGAAGCAGCAGCAAAAGCCTTACTGATTAACCATTCATTCATCCGAGGCTCTATCGGACAACAGTCAATCCTGTGGTTTTGGTTTCAAACATTTATAGAATTCCAGTTAAATCCACATTCCCAATGAGCTTGCCAGAACTTGTAGCTCAGAGGGGAGTCCCCTTGCTGTGAAACTGAAGAGGAAAAAGGTCAGGGCCAAGCAGGTGGAATATTTCATGCTGACTGACTCAGGACATCTGAAGTCCATGGGCTCAACAGTATGGATAGTTATATCTTCACCAGGTAAGGCACCACTCTGAGAACGTGAATGCCTGATCGGCCCACTGCACTGAAGGTTGGCATGCAGCAACTGGGTTTATTTTCATGAAGAGTGGGCTACTCATCCAATGTCTCCATTCATTCCTTCTTCCCTGTGTGATATCCATTGTTTCTGTACAACAAATGATATCACTGGTGCAGGTTGTTAAGAGATAAGGAGAAGGAAAGGGATTTAGAAGGTGGCAGTACTGGACACAGTTGGCTGCAATGAAGATTTCAATCTTGACACAACAAAATAAGACGGGGCCTCACGGAACTTTTATTTCATTGTAAAATATAGCATCAATTCAAAATGGAGTTTTTATCAGTTACTCTATACTTAGCAACTCATTTCTCAAGTTAGCCATTAAAAATATTGCTGAATGGACTGTCAACTAACATTAATAAATTGTAAGTGTTACTGCTGAAGTTGAAGTGTTTTTTTAGAGGAGAGTTTGGACTGATTGCTCTTGTTATCATCAATTCACATTTTCCATTATAGGGCATAAACCATTACTCCAGACCAATAAAGTAATAATAAGCTTGCCCGTATTTTAAAGAGAGTAATGTCGAAATTTCCTTTACATCATTTCCAGTGGGAATCAAAGCTACATTTATTAAAAAATTCTCTCAGACAAACTAATCTGCACAAGTTACTGGTCTGTCATTCCTTATTTTGCTCTCAAACTGCATTAGGGTGACTGCAATTCTCTCGCAGTTTATGGTGTGAAAAAATGTCATGGGGGTGAAACACAAGAGGGATTAGTTAGTTCTGCACAGTGACGATATTCTACTGCTCTGGTAATATTTTCCCCGTTCGGCACATGACTCCCATTCAGCTAATGACAACTCAGCATTCCTACCTCTGGTACCTCGAGAATCAGAACCAGATCACGGGCAGATGTTGCGAAAGTTGTTGTTTTTGCGGCAGTAGTACAATGCCATACATAATGATAGGGGAGAAACTGTAAGTATATACAGAGCCGATAAAAGTATTCACCCCATTGGAGGTTTTCATGTTTTATAGTTTTATAACACTGAATCACAGTGGACTTAATTTGGCTTTTTTTGACACTGATCAACAGGGAAGACCCTTTCACATCAAAGTGAAAACAAATTTCTACAAATTGGCCTGGATTTATAACAATTATTAAACACAAAATAATTGATCACCGAAGTATTCATCCTCTTCAAGTCAGTATTTAGTAGGTGCACCCTTGGCACCAATTACAGCTTTGAATCTGTCCCAGAATCTCAGGAACACACAAGGCTCTCCACTAGATAACAAGACGATCCTCAAAGATGAATCTGGTGCATAATGACAATACTACTCGATTCTTCGCAAGGTACATAACAAATCTACTCTGGTGATTCCTAAGTCCAGGGGGCTTGATCGCAGTAAGAGTAGCAGCCAAAGAAATGTATGGAAGGAGGCAAAATAACAGTCTTGTGCTTTTGAATGGCTGCGTCATTCTCATCAGACGTGATTCACTCTTTTAGTGATCTCCTTGGGTACAGAGGAGACGACAGGGGTAAGTTTTTTTATGCAGAGAGTGGTGAGTGTGTGGAATGGGCTGCCGGCGACAGTGGTGGAGGCAGATTCGATAGAGTCTTTTAAGAGACTCCTGGATAGGTACATGCTTAGCAAAATAGAGGGCTATGGGTAAGCCTAGTAATGTCTAAAGTAAGTACATGTTTGGCACAGCATTGTGGGCCGAAGGGCCTGTATTGTGCTGAAGGTTTTCTATGTTTTAGGAAATCAAATAGAATGCCAAAACACCAACTAAGTTACCAAAGCACCAACTAACTCCAAATAACATGATTGCAAAATATACTGACCCTGCTTAGGCCTTTTGAATTCAGTTAAAATTGCCCTTGCACTATCCTTTGTCTTATATTTCTCTTGCATCTCTTTCAAAGTTCAAAGTACATTTATTATCAAAGTATGTCTAATATCTACAACCTTGAGATTTGTCTCCTTACAGCCACAAATCAGAGAAACCCAACAGACCCCATTAAAAAAAGAATGTCAAATATCCAATGAGCAAAAAAACCAATAAAAAGTAAGCAAATAACAATCAGATCTAACGCTCACAAAAGTGAGTTCACAGCCACAAAGCCAGTCAAGAACCCACTAATTCAGTACAGAGATGAGGAAGCCTCGCCGAACAGCAAGCTGAACACCAGCCTGTCCCCCACCTCTGGCCCCGGCAGGCTAACTTTTTCAATCTGACCCATGTTTAAACTCACTGTCGGACCCAGGCCTTGCCGCTTCGATATACTCTCGGGCCTGAACTCCACTGATTTGATTTGGCCCATACCCGACTTTTCCAGCCTGGCCCTATGGTTAAATCGGTCGAACTTGTTCCTCACTCTCGGGTCTGGATCCCACCACTTCTACTCTGCGTCTTCAAACCACTCCCTGGTCAAGCAATGGAAAAACAATGGTTCGTTCCTTGCTGTTAGGCTGAGCCCCACCACATCGATTCGGCCCATACCTGACCTTTCCAATCTGGCCCGGGGCCCCACTGCCTCGCCTCGGATCTGCTGCTTCAATTCAGCTCCAAGCCCATTCCAGCAATGGAAAAATGTTAATTTGTTCCTTGCTCTCAGCCCCACTGCTTCAATTTGGCCCGTACTCCTTACGCCACGACCATTCCTGCATCTTCAAGACTTCAGTTCACATTGCAAAAATGCCAGGTCATATAGCTCAACTCAGAAAGGAAGTTAAAGGAAATAAAATGGAATACCTTTAACTCTTGTGTCCTCACCCCATCACATTGGCCATATTCACCACTTCACCCACACATCTTCACCTGCTTCCACCCACCTGAACTTCAATCTCTAATTAATCCTTTCATTGATGAAATGTTACACATCCATGTTCTATAAATGTTGCTGGGCCAGATCTGTTCATGCTGGAAATGGGGTCAACATTAGAATTGATTTCCGTTTCAAAATGAATCATGCAGATTAAAGACATGCGTATCACATTTCTTGCAATAAATGGTATTATTTGGATCTGTGACATTCCAACAGACAATTCACTATCATGTGTTGTTGCTGATTGTATTACCCATAAAGGTTGACTTGGTTAATCATGAGGTAGACTCTGTCAGCATGCACAAAATTGTTTTTAAAATCCGAGAGAAAATAGCAATTTAATTTCAGTAATGATAAACATGAAGTTGTATATTATGGGAAGGTGGCCAGCTACTCCTGGGAAAATATGCTGCTAAATTGAGCAGAGACATTGAAAGAAAAGAAGATTAAATATTAAAAGGTGAAGTTTGCTTCCAGAGGAATAAAATTTAAAAAGAGAGCTCAAGATACATTCTTCCACACAAAAAAAAAATCATGATCTCTCTTGTGAAATTGTCTTCCTCTGGAATATACACTGCTGACTCATATCAAATGTATTCCTGTGAGCATTGTGTTCCTTAAATACCTTCATCCAAGTCATGTATAAATGCAAGGCTTATCAGTCCCAAATCTGATACAGTGGTTGGATCTCATGTCTCAATTATTACCCTCTGCTTAACAAATTGTAAACTGATCTTAAAGTTTCCCACCGCAACCCTTCAACATTTCATTACAAATTCTAGAAATCAAAATATCCAGTCTCCCTTGGTTGACAAAATCAAATAAGTTCATTGGGCTAGTGAAATAGGGGCTGCAAAAATTGCTTTATCATATTGTAAGATACGTTGAAGCAGCATTATATCATCTTAAAACTTCCTTTAGAAATCTCATTAACAGGATGATCTTCTCTGCTATTTTCTCAGTATATCATTGCCAGATTATGTTGTCATATTATCGTTAATCCATTTCAACATGGGCTACTCAAGATTTCTCAATCTCTCAATTCTTTAATTTAGCAGCATCTCTGTGACCCATTAGGCAGCTTGTTATAAGCAGTATTCTTCCAGCTACTGAGGAAGGTTGCCCCTTAAGGAAATAGCTGCTGCAGCACTGGAAATAACATAGGAAAATGCTCTTAGGAAGTCAAAGGGACCGAGACTTGCTATCAAAAGTCACATTCTAGTACAAAAGAGCCATAGAGAACCAAGTTTGCCAGAGTTTGTCAAGGAGATATCTGTCAGGAGCAAAGCAATTGGGAAATAACTGCACATTGGAGAAGCCTGAAGTGCAGTCAAAACCCCATTCCTAACCCATCTGCTTCTGAGGGTTAAGGAAAAGTAGATGGTCTCCTCTCTTTGAGTACAAAACTTGTGTGACTTCCTTAATGCAAAGTTCAAAGTAAAATATATTATCAGAGTACTTACATATCACCACATACAATCCTGAGATTCTTTTTCCTGTTAGCAGATCTACAGAACAGTAACTGTAAACAGGATCAATGAACAAGAAACTGTGCAAATGCAAATACAGATAAATAGCAATAAATAATGAGTATGAAATAACATGAAATGAAATGAAATGAAAGAGCATAAAATAACGAGATAAAGAGTTAGACCATCGTTGTGGGAACACCAGAAATAGAATCACTGCAGTTATCCCCGTTTGTTCAACAAGCTGAAGATCGGTGAGGTTCAAAAATCTGTTAACTTAGGTCATAGAGCATAGACCTGCAAGAGTACAGCACAGGAGTAGGCCGTTCGACCCACAAAGCCAAAGTATTTAAACGTCAAACAGTGCATACAGTATACATTTGCTACTATAAAGAGAGCCAAAGTACCAACCATTGAGCAATACTGCCATGGACTCATAAAGTCATGGAATCATTGAATTACTTAGCACTGAAACAGGATTGTAAGCACCCCAAGTTCATGTTAACTATTAAGCACCCTCTTCAACTAAGCTTCTACACTGCACCGAGACAAGAGCTCAACTTGCTGCCCTACTGTACTGCCCAACATCTGCATTTAGGGTATGGGACTGTGGATACACTCAGTGGCCACTTTATTAGGTACAGCTGCTCATTATCGTAAATATCTAATTAGTCAATCATGTGGCAGCAACTCAAAGCATAAAAACATGCAGACACAGGCAAGAGGTTCAGTCATTGTTCAAGCGAAGAAATGTGATCTAAGTGGTGGAAGTACTAGCGCTTTTAAGAAATTTAAAAGTGGATAAATCTCCGGGTCCTGACAGGATACTCCCCAGGACCTTGAGGGAAGTTTGTGTAGAAATAGCAGGAGCTCTGACTGAGATCTTTAAGATGTCATTAGAAACGGGGATCGTGCTGGAGGATTGGCGTATTGCTCATGTCGTTCCATTGTTTAAAAAGGGTTCTAGAAGGAAGGCTAGCAATTATAGACCTGTCAGTTTGACATCAGTGGTGGGTAAATTAATGGAAAGTATCCTTAGAGATAGTATTTATAATTATCTGGATAGACAGGATCTGATTAGGAGTAGCCAGCATGGATTTGTGCGTGGAAGATCATGTTTGACAAACCTTATTGAATTTTTTGAAGAAGTTACGAGGAATGTTGACGAGGGTAAGGCAGTGGATTTAGTCTAAATGGACTTCAGCAAAGCCTTTGACAAAGTTCCACATGGAAGGTAAGTTAAGAAGGTTCAGTCGTTAGGTATTAATGCTGGAGTAATAAAATGGATTCAACAGTGGCTAGATGGGAGATGCCAGAGAGTAGTGGTGGATAATTGTTTATCAGGATGGAGGGCGGTGACTAGCAGGGTGCCTCAGGGATCTGTTTTGGGCCCAATGTTGTTTGTAATTTACATAAATGATCTGGATGATGGGGTGGTAAATTGGATTAGTAAGTATGCCGATGATACTAAGGTAGGAGGTGTTGTGGATAATGAGGTGGGTTTTCAAAGCTTGCAGGGAGATTTATGCTGGTTAGAAGAATGGGCTGAATGTTGGCAGATGGAGTTTAATGCTGAGAAGTGTGAGGTTCTACATTTTGGCAGGAATAATCCAAATAGAACATACAGGGTAAATGGTAGGGCATTGAGGAATGCAGAGGAACAGAGAGATCTAGGAATAACAGTGCATAGTTCCCTGAAGGTGGAGTCTCATGTAGATAGGGTGGTGAAGATGGCTTTTGGAATGCTGGCCTTTATAAATCAGAGCATTGAGTACAGAAGTTGGGATGTAATGTAAAAATTGTACAAGGCATTGGTAAGGCCAAATTTGGAATATTGTGTACAGTTCTGGTCACCGAATTATAGGAAAGATATCAATAAATTAGAGAGAGTGCAGAGACGATTTACTAGGATGTTACCTGGGTTTCAGCACTTAAGTTACAGAGGAAGGTTGAACAAGTTAGGTCTCTATTCATTGGAGCATAGAAGGTTGAGGGGGGATTTGATCGAGGTATTTAAAATTTTGAGAGGGATAGATAGAGTTGACGTGAATAGGCTGTTTCCATTGAGAGTAGGGGAGATTCAAACGAGAGGACATGATTTGAGAGTTAGGGGGCAGAAGTTTAAGGGAAACACGAGGGGGTATTTCTTTACTCAGAGAGTGATAGCTGTGTGGAATGAGCTTCCTGTAGAAGTAGTAGAGGCCAGTTCAGTTGTGTCATTTAAGGTAAAATTGGATAGGTATATGGACAGGAAAGGAGTGCAGGGTTATGGGCTGAGTGCGGGTAGGTGGGACTAGGTGAGATTAAGAGTTCGGCACGGACTAGGAGGGCCAAGATGGCCTGTTTCCGTGCTGTGATTGTTATATGGTTATATGATGTTGACTATGGAATGATTTTTGGTGCCAGATGGGATTGTTTGAGTGTCTCAAAAACTGCGGATCTTTTTTTGGGATTGGGATTTTCACACACAACCGTCTGGAGGGTTGACCGAGAATAGTGCAAAAAAACATCAAGTCAACTGTAGTTTTGAGGATGAAAATGCCTTACTAACGAGAGAAGTTAGAGCAGAATGGTCAGACTAGTTCAAACTGACAAGAAGTCGACAGCAAATTAAATAATTATGCGTTACAATAGTGGTGTTCTGAAGAGCATCTCTGAAAACTATGGAACACGAGCATCCAATAAAGTGGCCACTGAGCTTGTTGCTGTTTGGAGTTCATAGTTCCTAAATAGTTTCAATAATTTCACCATTTCACATCACATGGTACACGAACATGAATTCCTTTTTGAGAGCTTCATAATCCTGCAACATAACGTGATAGTGACAGAGGAACAGCTGATCTTTACTTAAATAAAATTATTCTTCGAACACGTTCACTCAAAGCAGTCAGTTCCGTTCACATTTAGTCCCTCATGGAGCAAAGTGCATAGAGGTAAGTTCAACTGATGACTGATAACCTGACGTTTATCTACAGTGGGTGAGCATTGCACAGTAGCTACAAGTTACCAAAAAATGATTCCTTAAAGGTTAGAAATCTGATCTGCTACTGCAGTCTTGTTTTGTTTTCCCTTGTTCTGCACCTTATCTAGTCCATGCTGCATGTGCAATTATAACAAGACAAGGGGGCCAATATGTTCTACTTCAGATGCATGTCACCAAAGCCTGTCAGAGTACTGGCTTTCTGCACAACCTTATCTGGTCTCTTGAGCTTTCAGGGTTACAGCTGCAGACATCCTGGACAGCCATGTGACAGTTACTCAGAGATGCAGGCATTTTGCTCTGATGAGTACTGTGTACCAAACTGCTCAGCAAAATTTTCCAATGCCGACTGTGGCACGGTTCCAAACAGCACACGGTCTTAGTTCTGAGACTTGCACTTGCTAATCTTCAACTGACTTATGATATGCAGACAACACTTGTTTTAATTTACATTCATACCAAGAATTACAATGTAAGCATATTTTAAAATTAACACTTAGGGGTTTCTTTAAATTTAATCTAAAACACCAACCTAGTCACATATTCCACATTAACAAAGCTCTACCCTCAAAAATGAAAACAAGAAAATAAATGCAAGGACACCAAGATAGATTTTTAAAATCTGATTTTATGAAGATTCTAACATGCAAAATACGCCACATCGTACAAGACTTGTGCAGAAATTATGTGGATCTTTCAAGCTTAACTTACTTGCTTGTGTTAGAAGATTGCTGGTTCAAATCTCAGAAGAGGAGCATGAAATGTACAGACAGATAATGCAGTGTTGTTTTCCCAGGGCCGAAGTGGCTAATCTGAGGGAGGAATAACTTTAAGGTGTTTGCAGGGAAGTGGGGGGGGGGGGGGATGCCAGTGTTAGGGTTTTATACAGAGAGTGGCGGGTGCATGGAACGCTTTGCAGTGCCAGTGTTAGGGGCATAAAGAGATTCGTACATTGGCAAATGGGCTCTGCGGGAGGGAAGGTTTAGATTGATCTTAGAGAAAGTTAAAAGGTTGGCACAATATCATGGGCCAGTATATTCTATGTTCTCACTCTAATGGAGCGCTTTGCCTTCAGAAGAACTCCCTCTCTTTCTCATGCGCGAGGGAGTCAACTAACATCCCATCTGTTCTCTCAGGCGGATGTAGAAGATCAGACTACAATGAAGAATTAAACCCAGCATCCTGGTCAATATTTATCCCTCAGTCAAGATGACTAAAGAGGCCAATATCAAGTCAAGTTTATTGTCAATTCGACCATAAACTGCTGGTACAGTACACAGTAAAAACGAAACAATTTTCCTCCAGGACAAAGGTTCTACATGAAACAACACAAAACTACACCAGACTACGTGAGACAGGACAAGGCTACACCAGACTACGTAAAACAACATAAAAACTGCACTAGACTACAGACCTGCACAGGACTACATAAAATGCACAAAACAGTGCAGGGCAGTACAATAATTAATAAATAAGACAATAGGCAGAGTAGAGGAAAAATCACAATATAATGATAAATGATGTAGATGTCAGTCTAGACTCTGAGTATTGAGGAGTCTGATGGCTTGGGGGAAGAAACTGTTGCACAGTCTGGTTGTGAGAGCCCGAATGCTTCAGTACCTTTTGCCAGATGGCAGGAGGGAGTAGAGTTGATGTGAGGGGTGTGTGGGGTCCTTCACAGTACTATTAGCTTTGCAGGTGCAGCGTGTGGTGTAAATGTCTGTAATAGCAGGAAGAGAGACTCTGATGATCTTCCTAGCTGATTTCACTATCCACTGCAGGGTCTTGTGATCCGAGACGGTGCAATTCCCAAACTCAGCAATGATGCAGCTGCTCAGGATGATCTCGATACATCACATTGCCATTTGTGGGAGACTGATGTGCAAATACCAGCTGCCACAAATCACAATGATGAGAAAATCTGCAGATGCTGGAAATCCAAAGCAATACACACAAAATGTTGGAGGAGCTCAACAGGTCAGGCAGCATCTATGGAAAAGAGTGAACAGTCGACATTTTGGGCCGAGACTATTCTTCAGGAATCAGAGGGAAGGAATGAGATGCCTGAATAAAAAGCTGGGGAGGGGGGGAGGAGGGAAAGAAGTTAGCTCTAAGACTATAGGTTAAGCCAGGTGGGTGGGAAAGGTCAAAGGCTGGAAAAGGAAGAATCTGATAGGAGAGGAGAGGATAGGAAAGTGAGAAGTGAAAAGTAAGCGTAGGGAATAGAGGAAAGGGGGGCTTTGTTCATCAGAAGGAAAAATCAATATTCATGGCATCAGGTTGGAGGATACCCAAATGGAATACAAGGTGTTGCTTGTGATCCCTACACCACAGCAAAAACTACAGTTTGGAGAGCTAAACAATGAAGCTGTTGGAAATCTGAAATAAAAATCGGAAAGATTGGAAACTCTCATCGGGTCACGCACTGATTGTGGAGAGAGAAACAGTGTTAACAATTCAGGTCAATGGCTCTACACTGGTTGTAAGATGCTTAGTGATTTTTTGAAAGAAATGCTTCAATGCAGAAGCAGTAAAAGAACTGAGTAGATTTTACAGCACCTCAAACTTGATTGCTCTGGCAAGAAACAATTTTATCTGCCCTTCTAATATGAAGATCTCAACACCACTAAAGATTTAATTTTGAATATGTGCGTATTAAAAAGGCACCTGGGTGCCAATGAAAACATGTAAGTGGACTATTGGTCTTAACGATTGGATAAGTGAATCATAATGGATGATATTAAGTGAGAAAGACTGGCTTCAGAATGTTCTTAAATGAGTTGAGCAAAAGGCAAACTTTGCAGTGGTTGGAAAGAAAGCTTGAATCTCACACATTTCAACATTGGATATCTTATCATTAAAATCTGAGATGCTATTGACCTGAATTGTTAATTCCTTTTCTTCTTTCACGGATGCTGCCTGTCTAGCATTTCTGATTTTATTTTTTTTACCTTTCCTTTTTCAGGATACTTTTCTTTCACTGATGGCTGATTTTCATTCCATTTTAAGGATTGTCTCTGGCATCAGCTCAGGCACCCAGGCATATACTGTAGTCACATGGATTTTGGATAGATTTTACCAGCCTCAAAATAGAGGGGCAACCATTTAAAGCAGTGATGGGGAGGAATTCCTTTAGCCAGAGGCTGGTGAATCTGTGGAATTTGTTGCCACAGGTGCCTGTGGAGGCCAGGTCACAGGGTGCATTTAAGGCGGAGGTCGATAAGTTTTTGATTAGTGAGGGCGTGAACGGTTATGGGGAGAAGGCAGGAGAATGTGGTTAAGAGGGAAGTAGATCAGCCATGATAAACTGATGGAACAGACTCGATGGGCCAAATGGTCTGTCTGCTCCAATGTCTATGGTCTAAGCTGAAGTAATCAGAAAAAGATATGTTCCCCTGACCTGCTTGATCATTGTTACACTTGCTTTCTTTCTCCAGGGTCCTCTGCTATTGTGATTTAAACATCTCATCATGTGGCAGGAAATGCCAGCAAGCAATTAGCAGTCTGCAATCCTTCATTAACTCCTGAACCTCAGCCCTGGCAATGTCACCTATGCATGCAAGAACATAGGAACATAAGGATTAGAAATAGGAGTAAACCATCTGGCCCTATGAATCAGCGCCTCTATTTATCACAATTGTGGCTCATCTTCTACCTTAGTTTATTTCCCTGCACCATCTCCATAATTCCTGTAATATACATAAACTTATTAATCTCTTTGGCTTTCAATGCAGTTAACGACAGCCTTCCAGAGTAGAGAAATCCAGTTTCCCCATTTTGTGTGAGGACATCTTCCTCTTCCTCAGCAGCTTTTCCTGCATCCATCTAGTTGAACACTGTAAGAAGTCATTTCAGTGAAAGTCCTTGCAGATTAGTCAACGAGTTAGCCTGACTTCATGCAAGCAGATTATTTCACTTGTCTGCTCATAACTAAAGCATGAGTTCATATATCAAGGGCATTAATGTCCCCACAGTGCTCTCTTCAATTAAAGTATAGAGCCAGGGTGAAACTCACTTGAAACTTAAGAGACTGCAGACGCTAGAATCTGGAACAACAATCCACAATGGTTAGGTAATACCCATGGAAGGAAACGTACATTTGATGCTTTGGGTTGAGAACTTCATCTGAATCTGGTGGTTTTGTATACCATTGATTGGTGCCTAACTGAGCATTCTTGTTTTTGGCTGAACTAAATTTGAGTTGTTTTTGTCTCGATAAAAGCAACCCTACACAATCAAGAAGGCTAACCAATGTCTCCAGAAACAAAATGATGGAGGAACTCAACAGGTCAGGCAGTATCAATGAAAAAGTGTAAACAGTCCATATTTTGGTCCAAAACCCTTCATCAGTACTCCCTGAGGAGGGTGAAGAGAGCAAAAATATGCACATCTATACACATGTTCTTCTATAGATGTGCAGTACAGAGCATCCTAACATGCTGCATCACTGCATGGCATGGAAACTGCACTGTGGGACACAGGAAGGCCCTACACCTCACTGGTCCCAGCCAGCCCACCATGGACATATATACAGAAAGGGGCCAAAACAGACCAGCAATATCATAAAGGATCCCACCCACCCTGCTCATGGACAGTTTGTCCCACGCCCATCAGGGAGGAGGCTTTGTAGCACCCATGTCGGGACCAGCAGACTCAAAGAAAGTTACTTTGCCCAAGCAGTAAGGCTGATCAACACCTCCACCCACTATCCCACCTTACCCACACCTCCAACCACCACTACCTCATCATTTCCTGCTAGTCACCTATTTTTCAGGCACTCCTGTGCCTGGTATTACTTTATGGACATGCAATGAATCTTTAGGAGCTAACTTATGTATTCATATTTATTTGGCATGTTTTTATTATTGTCTTCTTTATCTCATTCTGTACTTTTTGTATTCCCTCAGTACATCAGATCCAGAGTAACTGCTATATTTTTTCTCCTTTACACTGGTTTACTGGAAATGACATTAAACCAACTTGAATCTAAAATCTTGATATTTTGCTGGGAGATGTCTGATCCTCAGAGCCTCTGTTGTTTCTTCAGATTTACATACTGAGGTCAAATCTGTGTGGTCACTATCTGAAATTTCTCTCATGTTTATCACACCAAGGCCTTCACACTCAAGGAAGTACCTTACAGATCTTCCTTTTCTGATTGCAACATTATTGAAGCTCTGTGGAGTTCTTTCACTGACAAAGACCTGCAATGAAGAGAGATCTGTAAAACAGATCCATGTCAGTTTATGTGGATTCTTCATTGCATTTACTAGTTAACATCTTACACTGATAACTCCTCATTTTACGAGCATAAATATCTCCTCTAGCAAGTCATATCAATACTGTATCTGAATGACTGCCATCCATCTACCCTTCAGCAGTCACCTTTTCAAAGAAATATAACCTAGTCAGTCCTCCCTTAGTGTATACTTCATCTTTCTTAATACTTCCTTACATCTTCTTAAGCGCTTCTAATTTTCTTTAATTAATGACACTGTCTGGAGGACCTGTGTGTACGGAATAGCTGAATCATTGAATTGTCACACCTGTTCAGTGGCTTCTGATCAGAAACATTTTAAGATTAGATGTTTAAAGGGTATATGAATCAAGGTTTAAATTCACTCTGTGGACATCTTAAACCTGGGATGGTTTAAAGAATGTCCACATTTAAGGGAATAAAGGGGAAGAAACATTGCAATAATGTTCTGACTTGTCATTTAACCTGGGACTAAATTAAGATGATGATTCCATGAGCAGATTCACTCAGGGACATTTTGAACTTGATTTTTTTTTTCTCCTGATCTACAAGAAATTTGATCCTACATTCCACTTACGCTCAGTCTCCAACTGTCTCCAGCTCTATTCAAATCCTGCCCTACAATTGGCTACCGACAGATATCAATCCCTCATTTTGACAAATCCCCCATCATGGCACACAAACCCAATATTTTGCTCATTGGTCACATTTTTTTTGCTGTCAACTTAAATGATGCTTCAATAGTTGATTTAAATTAGGGATCAGTGTAACTTCAATGTAAACAGAGTTTTCACTGAATCTTCAAACATTGAAAAAATCAACTCACTTCTAAAGTGGAGTTGCCTATAAAAGATTGTTAAGTTGATGAGAGGATTTGATAAGGTAGATACGACGAAGATGTCTGGTCTCATATGGGTGATCAAAACTAATTTTAAATTTAAAAAAAACTGTTATTAGTCAATCCAAAAGGGAATTCAAGGAATATACCCCTACCCAGAGAGCAGAACACACCACCATAAGGAAGAGCTAAGGCAACTTGTATCACTGTGTACAAAGAACTAGGTGAGGGGGAAAGGAATAATGAGGACAGATAAAGAGACATGCAGTGTATAAATAGCCAAATGGTCCATTGCTATTAACTAAACACTGCCTATAAATTGCTCTGATTTGAAGCTGCTTATTTATATTGAATTCTTTTGAATTAATTTTGGGTCTTTTCGGGTTGGAACCTCAGCTCCTCACTAAGGTGTCTGCGTTTGGCATCTCTCAGATGTGGGTCACTGCAGCCAGCTATAGCTGTATGTAAATGCAAGTTTTCTTTGCTGTACTTCAGCATCTTTCCTTGATCCAAGCCGTCATTGAACCAGTGAGAGTTTTTCCCAATCTGAGGTTGCTGGTTTTGTGCCAATTAGCTTTGTGTTTTGAATTCCTGGCCTTGAGAAATCGAAACTCTCACAGAGCGAAACCACTTGTCAGTCCATTAATCTGCGCTGAAATTCAACACAAGTCCCAGAGGTGAGCCAGCTTTGTGCTAGCGCACCGCGGCACCCAGATCCCCCAAAGGTTCTGGGATATTGATCAGACTTCTAAAAATATTCGAGTAACTTTTGCAATTTAGTGCTCCCAGCACAGAGCTCCGTATGACAGGAGCATATATCAGAAATTCAGGCACAAAGGTCGTACAATTTTCTATCCATTATTTCCATCTTCTCCAATGGTGATGCCAAATTGAAAGATTCAACCCACTTATTCATGAACAATTGGCTATTTTAAAGTTTGGAGTAATCATTTGTCATTCAAGCTGATTGATTCCCGCAACTTCACTTATGGACGTATATGGATTGGACTCTTCATACACTCAGTTGCTGCTGTGGTGATCAATGACTATAAATTTGAAGTTGCACTTTTCAAACTTAATTTACCTCCAAACTTTTCTTCTCACTGAGTTATTGCCTGGCTTCTTCCTCTCTCTCTTTCTTGCACACAATCTCTCCACTCCCTACCTCCTTTTTGTTCAGCTTTCCTCCTCCTGCTGCATGATAAGTTGAAGTCTGTTTATTGCTTCTAATTTATGCATGCATCATTTCAAATCAATAGATGGAAAATTTTTGGCTGGAACTATTTCCCTTAAGGCATACAAGTCGCTGAGGTGATTCCCAGCAGTTCTTCCACAGAGGCAATATAACACAGTGAGCATTGTGTACCATGTCCTCCCTCAGTCACTACTGAGAATACTCCAATACAGACCATGGGAATAAGGGAGGAGGTTCAGAGGAAGGGTGTGGTAATGGGAGGTGCAAGAACAGGAGATCAAGAGAACTTAACCAAAATTTCAGAGTCTGTTGCAATTGTCTGCATGGAGTAAGCCAGGGTTAATCAAGATGGAATAGATTTTGGCTCAATTTGTTTTGAAATTATCATTCTTGTGACACTATTTTTAAACAATAATGACAGAGCAGAATTTACTAAGCATTTGGAATTAATAATTAGTCTACTGTTGTCAGCTCACAGAAATATGGAATACAGATCTCGTTTCCCTGTTGGACTCTTTCCGTGGAATTGAATTTGAGAAAAATCAAAATTAAAATCCACAAATGATGGATGATTAGAAAACAAAAAATGAACACTAAAGCAATAACAGAACAAGAAATTAATTGATGATTCATTGTTTCCTCACTCTTTCTCTCTCTGAATATATGTGCCTAGGATGCTGTTGCAAGCAAGGCCTTCATTATACCTGTGCACATGACAGCAAACTTGAATTCACTTGATTGTGATTCAACTGTCATCATTCTGGTGAAGATAGTCAATGACATTGCTAAACTATTGGGTATAGTAATGGCTAAATTACAGGACTAAAAACTCAGAATCCAAGTCAGGTTTAATATCAAGGGTACAACATACGCCAGTGATATTAAACTCAGAGACCTACACTCATATCTGAGAACAGAGCTCAATTCCCATCACAGAAATCATGTATTTTTTAAAGCAACATATGATTAGCATTATTACGAAGACAACAAAACTATCAGACTGCAGTGGAAACTATATTAAATATATATGATACCAGGTGACCGTCGAATAACATTTTTTTATTGTTAAAGTGCACTAATGTATTCACCTTGGTAATGCTAACATAGCTGCCCGTGCCTTTAAGAGAAAACAGTGATGTCATCTTGCACTGGTGGAGTAGAATGAAGAGTTGCCATGTTCTGGAGAGAATGGTGTTTGAGTGCTTTTCCCTGCTTTGGTGAGGAAAGGTGAATAATATTTGATAATATCCATGTAAATTTATTTACACTTATTTACAAATCTAGAATATTGGTGACTTGACATGTTTCACATGTGGATGGTTTAGATTTTCACAAGTAAATTGATCAGCATTGGATTGTGTGATTGGGTGATGTTCCTTATTGGCCTAGTAAGTTAGTCTTGTTAGTAATTCAACTACAAGGCAATATATTGTAAAAGTTCTTGTAAAAATTTATTCTTGTCTTTCTTTATTGTTTCATGACCGAATGAGAACATAACGGAGTAATGTAAATGAGTTAATCTCTGTTAATCTCTGTTAATCTCTGTTAAGTGAGGGGAACTCATTTCAAGGTCTAGCCTATATGTATTTGGAAGTTAAGCATGTGTGTGCCAAATAAATGCTACTACCATATTGGTCTTGTGTATTTTGTTTTTGTTATTTTCACTGCGTACATAACAAGGATGTGGTCCAAAATTAAACTGAGATTGTAACAGCGGAAACTCTTAAAAATTTTATTTCATCGCTTTTATTTCAATACCTTCTTTCTGCATTAAATTATCTAAAACAGATAAAGGAATTAAAGACCCGAAAAAATATTTGTTGTCCTGCGTGTGCATTTTTCCGCAGGCTACAGAATATATACAAATAAATATATTACTGATTTGGTTGAGGGTAATACTAATATATTGAGATTTGTTGATGACACAGTGCTTGGTTGCAATGTGGGCAACGTAAAGAATGTAAGGCAGTGTTTTGCAGCCTGGGGTTCACAGACCCCTCAGTTAATGGTAAGGCTCCAAGGCATAAAAACTGTTGGGAACTACTGATGTAGAGAGACTTCAGGAGGTTATTGATCAAGTTCAGGTGAAGAGGTGAACACATGGTTGATGGACTATAATGCAAGAAAACATAAGATCATTGACTCTGGTATAGAAAACGTACACGTCGAGTATTCGAGAAGCAATGTTCGGAGTTTCAAAATAAAAGGTCACCCACTCAGTTTAGTGATAAGAAAATTCTACATTCAGCAGATAGCAAATCTTTGGGGTTCTCCATCCAGGAAGGCTGCATAGGTTTGGATTTGTGAGCAAATCAACAACAAAGATTAAATGATTCCTAAATATTAAAGGGAATGATTTTGATTTCAGAATGGTGTGACTATTTCTGTAAGAGCACAGTCATGCATTGCAAATTGCTGACTACTACAAACACTGCTTAAACAAAAACCGAAGCAGAAAAATGTGCTTCAGTATTTCCCACATATGGGTACTTTACCAACTTACATTCTGTCAATAGCCAGCAAAGGAACTTAATGAGAAAATAAAAACATACACTTTGCAAATGGACAAGTACATTAAAGGCTTTGTATACATGTATAAGTAGTGCAGACAAAAGTTTTAGAATAAGATGATTGTATTTTAGTTACCAATCTGAAATACAATTCATCACATCTGTATTCCCATCTTGCCACATGAGGCTTGTGCTTTGGAGACGCTCAGGTTGTTAGATGTGAATCATATTAAATGGCAGGTGTAAAAACAGTCACACTCTATCAATTAAACAGAATGAGCCAAAAATAAGTAGATGCTCATCTGCAATTTACCATGAGACGCTCACCATCAGTTGCTCTCCTAGTGGAGCTGGTGGCCATCTCCATCCATCTCAGTCAAGCAAGCATGTTGCCATCAATACTCATCATTTTCAGAGCAGGACTGCACAGTTCATCATTAACACTACATTGTTAGGGTGCAACCAGGTGTATTATCCTAATCACTATCTACCTCATCTCACCCCTCCTCATTCTCCTAATGCTGATGAAAGCAGAGATATGCTGCTCATCTTACTCTGCAAGTTAGTTGTCAACTATCTTCTCACCTGGAAGCCTGACTAGAAAGAGTTTCAGATAATCTACCTTATTACCTGACAAAAGTAATATCACCAATATTACCATTACTAATCTGAAAAGAACTGATCATTTTCGCCTCAGTTGTTAAACACATTTACTTTATATTCAGTTTATATTGTGCAGGCAATTACATCACATCAGATGCTTGTGCAAAACCATAGACATTTTTTTGGATTATGCAAAGAGCAGTTGCACAAACACTGCAAACACATTCCATACTGTTTTCAGATTTACCTTGTTTTTTCACCTCGAATCTCCATTTGTAGTTCCTTCAGCTCAAGAATCAAACTCTCACCTGAGGCAGAAATCTGTGCATCTGAAGCCTATTCCTGGGTTTCATTTGCACTGACTCAATAATGTAGATTCGTTCTGCACATGTGCTGAAGTAACAGAGGACTTTGTGAGAAGTATTCACATGTTCTGGACATCACTGGTATGACTACTTTTAAAAGCTTTCCCTAAATGTTATGAAGATGATTGGTGAGCCCTGCTTTGAATTGCTGTGCTCCTTCTGACAGAATGTACTCATAGTACATTATGGGCATGATCTTATTAAATGGCTCAGCATATCTGAGAGGCCATGTGGCTAAATCCTGTTGCTAAATCCCGCACATGTACATTCACAGCTCTGTTGGGTAGCAAGGTCCAGAATTCAAATGCAGTGGAAGGACATTGAGATACTTCCTGGTCAGGATGGGTTGTGACTGAGGAGAGGAACTAGCAAACACTATGGTGGAGGATTGGATGGATGAGGTTAATGGTGATGGACTGGGTGAATTACTTCACACTGGATGCTATTGAGCTTCTTGAAAGTTCTTCAGGTTATCACTAGGGTGCAACCTATAGTCACTCAACTAAGATTACCCACCTGTCATAACGCTGATAGAAGGATAGAGATGTTACTGATCATACTCTATGATTAGTCTTTTAGTCTTGTCTTCTCTTTTCCTGAAAAATAGAAAGTAATTTTTCACGTACCTAACAACATTGTCGGCAAGGGTTTTGATGTGTCAGGTTGCAAGTCACTGAGTGCTCAAGTTCCATCCTCTGTTCCTGTCCTTGCACAAGTCAGCACCAAACATAGATAGGGTAAATACAAGCAGGCTTTTTCCACTGAGGTTGGGTGAGACTGGAACTAGAGGTTATGGGTTAAGGGTGAAAGGTGAAATGTTTAAGGGACCATGAGGGCGAGACCATGGGGTGGTGAGAGTGTGGAATGAGCTGCCAGCACAAGTGGCAGATAAGTGCTTAATTTCAACATTTTAAAATACATTTAGGTAAGCACATGGATGGAAAGGGTATGCAGGACTATGGTCCAGGTGCACGTTGATGGGATTAGCAAGAATAATAGTTTTGCATGGACTAGATGGTCTGAAGGGCCTGTCAGTGTGCTGTACTGCTCAATGACTATCAAATGCTTTTGATTAGAATTTAAACTGTAAGCGTTTTAGTGTACTTTGTGGCCCTAACAATGCTATACAAATGAATTTATTTCACCCAAATTCTGCAGAAGCATTGTAGATGATTCTGAACAATACTGTCAACATAAAAAATAGTCTTTGTTAATACTCACTGTATTAAATATCAAAATAAAAAAGGAGATAGTAAACTTTCTACAGACTAACTTACAACTCAAAACTAAATCTTTCAGGGGAACACTGGCAGGACTAGCATAAAATTCCAGGATTTTAACAATTTTATATTAACCCACTGATCTTTCCTAATGACTCTGATTTATTTTTCATTAGTTGTAACTGTAGCAAAATCACACTAATACATGCCGAAGGGACACTTTAGTATTCTACGCTTTTTATTTCAATCACTGAACCAAACCCTGGTACAAAAAAAATAATTTTAATACTGACTGAAATTACTTTTGATTGCTTCAACTCAGTTGAGCCCTTGTATTGTCAGTCTATTGAATGTAAACTATTTGAGTTTATAAGTTGTTTATGACCTTGATGTTTGCTCACAGTATTTCACCCTTTTATAGCCTGGTTAGATCGAGTTGTATTGTTTCTTTCAGGCTTTAAGGAAGGTTGTCTCCTTTGTTGGTGGAGAAGATTGAAAGTTCTGCATAATGTCTAACCTCCAAACTCCACTTTCAGACTAGACAGAAAAATTCTAACATGACACAAAGAGCTCAACATTTAATTTGTAATATTTCTGTTCATATCACTTTGGAAATTTCTATGAACCTCATTGTAGCCCAGAGTACAATCAGTCACACAACACAATTTGTAAGGAACTTAAGGAACTTCCTTAAAGCAGTACAGAAGAGATTTGGCTGCAAGGAGTAATTGGATGGGCTAAGATTTTCCCCCCACTATAGACCAGGAAACTGAGGATTTTATAGAATTATAAGCTATATAAAAAAGCAGCATAGATAGAGCAAGATAGTTATTTTTTATTTACCAAGGATAGGGAGTTTAATACAACGGAATATGTATGTTCTCAATGAGAGAATATGCATTTCCACCATTATGATAATATGAGCTGTCTTAATGAATATTGCCCGGTAGCACTCATATTGACAGTGATGAAATGCTTTGAGAGGTTGGCTATGACTAGACTGAACTCCTGTCTTAGCAAGGACCTGAACCCATCACAATTTGCCTATCGCCACAATAGGTCAATAGCAGGCGCAAACTCAATGGCTGTCCATGATGGCTTTAGACCACCTGGACAACACAAACACTTACGTCAGGATGCTGTTCATTGACTATAGCTCAGCATTTAATACCATCATTCCCACAATCCTGATCGAAAAGTTGCAGAACCTAGGCCTCTGTACCTCCCTCTGTAATGGGATCCTCAACTTCCTAATTGAAAGACCACAATCTATGCGGCCTCCTCGCTGATAATCAACACTGGCACACCCCAGGGGTATGTGCTTAGCCCACTGCTCTATTCTCTATATACACATGACTGTGTGGCTAGGCATAGCTCAAATACCATCTATAAATTGGCTGACGATACAACCATTGTTGTAAGAATCTCAGGTGGTGACGAGACGGCGTACAGGAGTGAGATATGCCAAATAGTGGAGTGGTGCCACAGCAACAACCTGGCACTTAATGTCTGTTAAGACAAAAGAGCTGATTGTGGGCTTCAGGAACGGTAAGATGAAGGAACACATACCAATCCTCATTGAGGGTTCAGAAGTGGAGAGAATGAGCAGTTTTAAGTTCCTGGATGTCAGGATCTCTGAGGATCTAACCTGGTCCCAACATATTGATGTAGTTATAAAGAAGGCAAGACAGCAGCTATACTTTATTAGGAGTTTGAAGCGATTTGACATGTCAACAAATACACTCAAACACTTCTATAATTGTATTGTGCAGAGCATTCTGACAGGCTGCATCACTGTCTGGTATAGGGGGACTACTGCACAGGACCGAAAGAAGCTGCAGAGAGTTATAAGTTTAGTCGGCTCCATCTTGTGTACTACCTACAAAGTACCCAGGACGTCTTCAAGGAGTGGTATCTCAGAAAGGCAGTTTTCATTATTAGGAACCTCCAGCACCCAAGGCATGCCCTTTCCTCACTGTCATCATTAGGTAGGAGGTACAGAAGCCTGAGGACACACACTCAGTGACTCAAGAACGGCTTCACCTCCGCCATCCGATTCCGAAATGGACATTGAATCCTTGGACACTACCCCACTTTTTTAATATACAGTATTTCTGTGTTGTGCATGTTTTTTAAAAAATCTATTCAGTATACGTATACTGTAATTGATTTACTTGTTTATTTATTATTATTTTTTAAATTTTATTTATTATTATTAATTTTTTCTTCTATGTTATGTATTGCATTGAACTGCTGCTGCTACGTTAACAAATTTAACATCACATTCTGCTGATAATAAACCTGATTCTGATGATTGTACCCAATTGCGATCTTGCCACAGTTTACTTGTTGCTGAAATCTCTGCATTACCTCCAGACTTGGCTTTTCCATCCCATGTCTGACCAGCCTCACTGATTCTACCTAACTGATGCTGAATGTCATCTGTATTGTTGCTCTGTTCACCCACAAGCACTGTGCTCACTGAACTGGATTTGCACTCACATTATGGCTTCTCTGTGGTATTTGGCGGACGGACACAACTGTGCAAAAATCTTAGGCATATATATAGCTCAGGTGCCTTGAACTTTTATTTGTCAATGTGGAGCAGAGAGTGAGTTTGTACATTTCGTGGGAGCAAACGATGTAGGGAATCATGAGGGTGGAGTGCTATGTGAGGGGTGTGGAGCAGGGAAGGAGTACAGAGGTGGGCCATACACAGGTGAAGACAAACACATCCCTGACAAACCAGGCAATGTCATTTGATTCCAAGCAATTGATATATTGATCATTACAGAATGTCACTCTGGAGCTTCCCACTCCTCTTCCTCTCCCTTCTCCTTTTCCCAAACAAGATTTCCCTCTCCCTGCTCCCTTCCCACTCTCAGTCCACAATCGAGGCCCATATAAGAATCAGGTTCATCATCACTCAAATATGTCGTGAAATTTGTTTTGTTCTGCGGCAGCAGTACAGTACAATACATAAAATTACTGCAGTACCGTGCAAAAATCTTAAGCAATCTAGCTATATATATATATATATATATATATATGTGCCTAAGATCTTTGCACAGTACTGCATACATATTTAGTTGAAAATATGGAGGCAAGAGGAGAGGCACTGGGTGTTAAGGAATTGTCAACAGAGCTTGTCTGTGGAGGAATACTGCCAAATGGCACATTCCAGGCTGCAGGAGTACTTGCAGGATGCACTGATGTTTGGTGCAGCCACTGCATGTGCTCGGTGGGGGAGGACCACAGTACATGGTACTTCTGCTCCTGGAGAGTGAGGGGCTAGGTTGACTGAGGAAACCCCTCAATTATTTTCCACCTAGGAAGCCACATGAGGGGCAACAATCTGTTGTTTTTAAGGAATATAATAAAAAGATACGTAATGCATTTAACATGAATATAAGAATGAAAGGGATTGAACAGTTTATTCTCATATATATTTTTATTATGAATAAAGTTTGTTTTAATATTAAAAGCAGTGCCTTTTGTAGTGACACAATCAGATTAAAATTAAAGCAAAAAAGGGATGATATTTCTAGTCTATGAGGCAAAAAAAATCCTGGAAGCTCTCTGGCGAGTGTCTACGGGAAAAGAAATTAATATTTCATCAAAACAGAGAAAGGGGGAAAATACTCATGTTTCTTTTAAGATGCAAAGACAACGGGGAGGGATGGATAGCATAGAATTCCTGGGGGTGAAGGTTGTTCATGAAGTTACCTGGTTGGTAGTTTCAAGAGTTCTAACTTCTCAGTGGACTGATTTGGGCTGAGCTGATCATCCAAACACACAAAGGAAAATAAATTCTCATGGTGTATGAATTTGTTGAGGTGAAAGATAGTTGTAATAATTATAACTATTGTTTCATTTAATTCACTGAGTTATAAATGTTGAAAAATACATAATGGAGGATTGTTCTGCTGTTGAGTCTCAGATTCTTAAATCCATAAAGCTACAACTGATACTTCCCTACATTCTACACAAAGAAAGTATCCAGGCTGTCCGCTGTTTAGCGGCAGTCTAAATCCAAACATAATCTGCTGATAAATTCCAGCACTAGTGTTATGAACGTGACTAAAATTACCAATGTCCAGTTAAATTAAAACATGTTTCTCATGACTGGTCTTCTGAAGTGACTTGGATTTTCAATCTGGTCCATCAAGTAAAATTTTGTGCTCTACTGCTTTATCAGATCCCTTCTCAATCCTTCTCCATTCCAAGCAGAATTATCTCCAGCTTCTCTAGTCTATATTCAAAATAAAGTGCAATCTGTTAAAATGTGCAAAAACTCGATTTTTCAAAATAATGTTTGGAAGGGATAAGCTGGAGGCAGCACAATGTGCATCCATGCTTTCTTGAACACCCAACAGTGAGGAACGTCAGTTACATAAACAGAAGAAGCTGGGGTTTGTACAAAGGAGAGTTCAAGGAAATCTGATAGGAGGAATAAAAATATTGAATGGTATTGACAAATTGTTGGGGAAAAATGGTTCATGTTGGCAGATGGGTCAAAATCTAAGTGACTTGCAGAAGGTCGAAAAGTGTAAGAGGGAAATTTTTTGACCATTACTTATACCAAATGCATATTAAAAGTAATGTTCAAAGGAAAGACAGATAAGAATTTACTTCCAGAATTTAGCTATTTCTCATTATTCCTTCATTGCTTAGGGATAATATTTTGGAAATCCCCAATACTTAAGGCCATTGTTACCACACAGAAACAGACTTTCTGGAAATAGCCTACAGTATTATCTTTTTCTGTTACTGCAGTTCATCTTAGATTGCACAAAAACAGTTAGATTCCCCGAGGAACATACAGAAGGCATATAATACCATAGATAAGGGGATTCATGGATATAGAATATCCCTATGGACATGAATGTAGTTGCAGGTTCAGCTGCATAGATGGGGAACAGTCAAGAGGGATAGGGAGGTCGTGCAGATGGTCCCTATGGTTATCCCACTCTCCAAACAGATATGCCATTTGGATACTGTTCAAGGAGCCTTTCAATGGACAATAACTGCAACAGTCAATTCAATGACACCATAAATGGCTCTGTTCTTTAGGTCAAAGTCTCAGTATGCAGTAGTGAATTAGTAATGTCGTCGCTTTGTCACTAAAAGGTGGGATTTCCCGGTGGCTACCTATTTCAATTCGACTTCTTATTCCCATACTGACATGACCGTCCATGATCTCCTGTACTGCCACGTTGAGGCCAAACTCAGGGTTGGACAAGCAACACATCATATTCTATTTGGGTAGCCTCAACCCTGATGGCATGAACAATGATTTCTCTAACTTGCGGTAATTTCAGCCCCCCTCCCCCTTCTCTTTTTCCATACCACATTCTGTTCCCTCTCAACCCTCCCCTTCTCCTCACTTGCCCATTACCTCCCTCTGGTTCACCTCCTCCTTCCCTTTATTCCATCATCCACGGTCCTGTCCCATTAGATTCCTCCTTCCTCAGCACTTTCCTCTTCCAACTATCTCTGCCCAGCTTCTTATTTCATTTCCCCTCCCTTGCCCACACTCCTTCCCCCTCCTCTGGTCTCACCTACTAACTTGTACCCTTTCCCACCTCCCTCCATCTTATTCTGCCTTCTGCCTTTCTAGACCTAATCAAGGGTCCCAGCCCAAAACATGAACTGCTTATCCCCCTCCATCGATGTTGTCTGACTTGCTGAATTCCTCCAGCATTTTGTGCATGTTGCACTGGATAGACTGGGTTCTTGACCAGAGGAGTACCTCAAGGGACTTCTATTGTTTGTAATAGATTATGAGTGATCTGGATGAACACATAAGTGATCTGATTAGTAAGATTGCAGATGACATGAAAAGAGGTAGAACTGTAGATAGAGAGGAAGGTAGTCAAAGGAAAAACAGGGCATACATCAGTTAGAAATATGGGCAGACAAATGACAGATGGAGTTCAGTCCAGATAAATATGAGCTGTTGCACAGGGAGGTCAAATACAAAAAGAAAATTAGACACGATGCTGCCTGGCCTGCTGAGATCCTCCAGACACTTTGTGTGTGTTGCTTGGATTTCCAGCATCTGCATATTTTCTCTTGTTATGTAGTGACAGGACCCTTTGAAGCCCTGATATATAGTGAGATCCTGAGGTGCAAGTCAATAGCTCTCTGAAAGTGGGAACACAAATTCATAGGTTGGTAAAGAATGTGAATGGCTTGCCTTCTTCAGTTGTGGAATTGAGTATAAAGCTTGAAAGTCTTGTTGCAGCTGTATTTAACTTAGGTAAGGCCACTTTTAAGGTATTGTGTGCAGTTCTGGTCTCCACGTTAGAGGAAGGATGTGGAGGTTCTGGAAAGGATGCAGGAGAGTTTCTCCATTCCATCACCTGGATTGGTGGTTGTTATCCACAATGAGAAGTTGGAAAACTGTTTTCCCTGGGGCAATAGAGGCTGAGGGGTGACTTGATAGAAGTTTAGAAATATCTCTGCTTCTCTTTACTGGAAGCATAGATAGGGTAGATTTTCAGATATTCAAACTCTTAAATAAAGTGGGAAAGTAAAATACTGGGGTGCTAGGTTTAACATGAGAGGGGGAGAGGTTAAAGGAGACTTACAGTACTGTACAAAAGTCTATATAGCTGGGGTGCCTAAGACTCTTATATAGTACCGTAGGAACTTTATGCACTGCACTTTACTGCTGCCGCAAACAAGAAACTAATTTCATGATGTATATGAGTGATGATAAATTTTATTCTGATATGGGTCTCTATTATCAACTGAGGGTGGGAAGGGGGAGGGGCATCATGGTTTGTAAAAGGGGAAGGGAGAGGGGAGAGAGCAGAATGATCAGTAAGCCAGCTGTTCGGAATCATATAACCTTGCCTGGTGTCTCACAGCTAAGTGTGTCTGCACTTGTGCCACACCCCAGCCCCAGCATTCCTTCTCTAGCACCTATCCCACATTCCCCCTATGGCACTCCACCCTTACTATTCCCAACATCCTTTGCTCCCACCAAATTTACCAAATCTCTTTCTGCTCCATGTTAACAAATACAGTACCATGAAAATCCCTTAATTTATATATATATATGTATATATATATATATACACACACACACACACACACACACATACACACCCTCAAGATTTTGTACAATACTGTATGAGGCAGGTATTTTGTTTTATGCAGAGACTAGTAGGTGGCTGAAGCATACTGTCAGGGAAAGCAGCACAAGCAAACACAATTAAGAGGCTTTTAGAGAATAGACAGGGAATTGTGATATGGACAAGCTTTAAGCAGATGGTATTTGCTTTAGCAACATGGTCATCATAGACAATGTGGGTGAAGCACCTGTTCTTGTGCTGCACCTTCCAATGTTTCAGTATTTTTTATGTTTTTTCTGTTTCTTTTTGCCTCAAACACAGATTGGCTGCAGCTCACTAGAAATTTTTACATCTTCATTTTTCTGTATTAATCTATCACAAACAACAATCTACATTTACAGGATACCTTTAAGACAGAAAAAATACATTGCATTAACAAAGTATGCTGAAAAATAATTAATTTGGCTAATTCCTGTGATTCAGTAATGAGACACACACACACACACACATGCACACACACACAGAGACACAAAACAATACAACAATTCATGGCTTTGGCACGGATGAAGCACAGAGGAAACTCTCTCTGGACATCTTGACTCACTTAGTTTGATTGTGACATGAAGGCAATCTGTGTACCAAAGCAATCTGCAATTACTGTATATTTACCACTCTGTTAATAAGTTATTGCACCAGCTCCCAAAAGCGATGGAGTGCATAATGGAGTCCAAAAATTAAATGCCTTTTTGGGCAAATTGAGTGTTTTCTCCAAAAGCCTCTCAATTGACAACAAAATTACATTTAAAAAAAAGACAAGGAGAGCAAAATGAAAATGCTCTGTGGTTTGGGCCTGCAAATGTCAATCCAAGGAATCTGAGTGATGCAGTTGGCTTGTGAGGAAGCAAGATAAATTAACACTTCTGAAAATCATGCTGTTTACATGATGCATTTATGACATCAGAATTTAAGTGGCAACAATTAGCAAAATTAATTGCAGCTGTAGATTTGACATTGGATGCCTTCTGAAAGCAAGGGGAATAAAGTTCATTTTCACTGACATTTGTTTGTTATAAGCACCTCTGATATCCATTGATACGAAGAAGGCTTTGGTCCCCAGGCAATAGAACCATAGCATTCAACAAGAATGTGTGCTCTTTGAATTAATTACCACATTTGAAGGCTTTTTAAAAAAAATAGGTTCATTTGAAATTATGCTAATTGTCATAGATCCATCTGAGTACTTGTGCAGGAATAGTGCATGGAATATCAAATATTAAACATACAACTGGGAAAGTATGTGAAGAATCATCACTGCAAACCGATTGAAAATAAATAAGCTTTCACTAAATGGTGGCATAAGCTGGGCCCAGTCAAACACTGCCTGTATGCTATCCTGGCCATCAGAGAACAGATCTGGCTGAAAGGAAACTTCTGAAATGTGGTATATCTGAACCAATTTATGTACTATGATTTGGTGCCAGCAGTAAAGTATTTGCCTCAGGGATGTTTTCATGCAATGTTAATACAGATGTACAGCAAGGGAACTTGGCAGAATCATCCTGCATTAAATTGTCACCCATGCCACAGTATGATGGCTCATCTTGCCCAGTTCTTGTCTCATGATACAGTCTGGCACAGTTACTGTATTCTACCAACTGAATTTCTAACAACTTTAATTACAATATATTTCCATGATAAAATAGTTTGGCCGCGATGATGCTTAAAAATACTCTATCAAAAAAAAAAAATCCCAAGCCACTGAAGTTGAAGAACCTCTGCTTATGATATTGAGTATTGCTGGGAAAGATCTATTACTCGTGAGTCAAGCACCTGATACAATACACAAATAGCCACTATGGCTATCAGATTTAAATACTATTATTTATGTGAAATGTCAGCATCCAGAAAATCATTTGAGGTTGGTCAGATTTATTCTACATAGTTAAATAGTGTAATGCTGAACATTGTGGTTTTAACATTGGCTTCAATATCAAACAGAAAGTAGAAATATTCCAAGTTGAAATATATGTGGTGTCTCTTCTAAATGAAACAGGAATTTGTAGAACATTACAGCACAGTAGAGGGCCTTTGGCCTATGATGTGTGGATCTTTTAACCTACTCTGAAGTCAATCTAACCCTTCCCTCCCACATAGCATTCCATTTTTCTATCATATTGTCAGACGCCTTGACATTACACAATGATGCATATTAATTTAAATGTGCCTGTGCCTCAATTAATTAAGGAAGTTTCAGATGAATGCTATAACATTTGTATTGAGGTGACCTATGCGTCATTTCAAAGTCCAAGTGTTTCATTATGAATGTAGGCTTAAAAGCATAAAGGGTATTTAATGATTATCCAGCCAGTCCAATCCATGCATTCTACAAATTCAACCATGGTCAGGAATGCTAAACTGAGAGTTACAAGAAAATGATACATCATCAGCATTACAAAGATAGCTGGAGATGAGCAATAACTGAGAAAAGGTGACAATCTTGTGATGTCTTTGATCACAGAGTTCTCTGAGGATGAGAATTCCTAAAGGTAAAGATTAGCTTTATTTGTCACATGTACATTAAAACATACAGTGAAATGTGTAATTTGAATCAAATCAAATCAACAAAGTTTGCATTGGGCAGCCAACAAGTGTCGCTACATTTCCACACCAATATAGTGTGTTTGTATCTCACTACTTCATTAGAAGTTTGAAGACATTTGGTATGATAACAGAAAAAACTCAAACTTCTGTAGATGTACCATGGAGAGCATTCTGACAGGCTGCATCACTGTCTGGTATGGGGGGGGGGGGGGGTAGCTACTGCACAGGACTGAAAACAACAGCAGAGGGTTGTAAATTTAGTCAGTTCCATCTTGGACACTAGACTACAAAGTACCAAGGACATCTTTCGGGAACGGTGTCTCAGAAAGGCGGTGTTTATTATTAAGGACTCCCCGCACTCAGGGCATGCCCTGTTCTCATTGTTCCCATCAGGTAGAAGGTACAGAAGCCTGAAGAAACATATTTGGTGATTCAGAAACAGCTTCTTCCCCTCTGCCATCCTATTCCTAAATGGACATTGAACCCATGAACAGGACCTCATTTTTAATATATATTTTTTCTGTTTCTGCATGATGTTTACTCAATTTAATATACATACACTGTACTGATATATTTATTTTTCATCTATTTTAGGTATTACATTGATCTGCTGCTGCTAAGTTAACAAATTTCATGACACATGTCAGTGATAATAAACCTGATTCTGATTCTGAATGTGGCAGGAGACCGAAGAACCTGGAGGAACCCATGTGGTCTCGGGGAGAATGTACAAACTCCTTACTGGTGATGGCAGGAACCAAACCTCGATCTTACAGCTGGCACACTGTACAGCTGGGGCTCCCAGCCTTTCCTTATGCCATGGACTAATGCCATTAATGCCATTTATTCAGAACAATAGCTTAAGTATAGAATTTGATGGACAGATTTTCCCCCACTCAGTGTTCCACCCAGAACGAGTCGAGATAAACGGGAATTTAAATTTACAGGGCACTGTTGTTGATACACCTAAAGCATGACAGCCATCATATTTATTTATTTACTGAGATACACACCCTGCCCCTTCAAGCCCAGCTGCACTGCAGTCCCCTGATTATCCATGCCCAATCACAAGACAACTTACAATGACCAATTGACCTACCAGCTGGTATGTCATTGGACTGCGGGAAGAAACCAGAACACCCAGAGGAAACCCACAAGGTCAAGGAAAGAACTTACAAACTCCTTACGGGCAACAGTGGGGAAGAAATACAATAGACGGTTTCTGTTAAAGGAGCTTTACATAAAGATTTAGATAACGCAATGGATTATGTGATCCAGCATCCATCCGCTTAAAGATATGTTTCTATCAGAGTGAAGAGAGATCTACATTTAACAGATGGAAGTCTTAATCTGACATGTCTGGAGGCTGCGGGCAAACTGAATTCCTAGTTATCCCTAGAGTCTTTGTCTCTCGGGCACTCAAGATGGTAGTTGCAAACTGAATTTTGTAAACAGTGTCTGTCCGTACAATCCAGGACAGAAATATCTTGCGCAAATAAGTCATTCTTCCAAACTCAGTCAGGACATATCTCCATCAAGTTAAAACTGTAAGGTGAGTAGTTGGCCAAGGCCACTCTACTTATTTGAAGACCTCTCATTACACAGTAGTTCCAATGCACCTAAATAATGCTGTTCATTTGATGACAGGAACATCCTATTTAGTACAATTAAGACAGGAGATTCAATCTCTTAGCAGCATGGTAATAGACTGCTAGCAGGCAGTCCAGAGTCAGATGCCTCACCAAAGAGCAAAACAGCAAATAATTTCCCCCATCCAGTTACATTCTAACCAGGAATTTCCTGTTGGGGATGATCCAAACCTTTTCATTCAATGATATTAGTTGAGGAATAAATATTGTTTCCTTATATGATGGTATGAAATCTTTTCCATTCACAGATGGAGCTGCCAAAAGACAATATCTCTGAAGTTGCACTATTATTTTAAGAAAGCAAAATAATGCAGAAGGCAGAAATTTGAAATTAAAAAAGATGGAACACTAGAAATATTCTGTAAGTCAAGAATTTCAGGTTGATAATTAATGCTGCTGGACTCATTGAGCGTTTTCAGCATTTTCCCTTTTATTTCTCCATTATTATGGGAATTGTACAGATCTTTTAGCACCAGCATTAACAGATATCTTCCATTAGCGAAATGAGGGTAATTTTCTCAACTCCAACATTGCAAACTGTACTTTTTTCCCATAGATGCTTCCTGGCCTGCTGAGTTCCTCCAGCATTTTGTGTGCATTGCAACCTAGGGTTAAGTGGTAGCAGTTTTCTGTATTATGAGATTTACCAAGCCAAACACACAATAACAAAAATGATTAGGTTCACTGGTAATGAGTCTAATTTAAGATTTTTCTGCACAGCCTGGAAATACTAAGTTAATAAGACCAACTGCATAGTCATGTGATCAGAGATTAGCAAAGTCAGCCAAACTGTACAGTCATGCCAGCCATGGCTCATTTGTTGGGATTCTTTTCTTTCCTTCACCATGACATAGGTTTGAGCACAAAAATCTTGGTTGAATGATAGTGTTACTGAGGGAGTACTATTCTGCTGAATAGATGATATTTGTATAAAACGTTAACAAATCTCGGATAAAAACGTTGACAGGTGTTTTTGTCATCATGCATCTGGCTTCATCCGCTCATTCAGTAAGATGTAGAAGACTGCACATCGTTGTTCTGAAAATTAGGGGAACTTTCCTGGTGTCCAAGGTAATATTAATCATTTTATAGGATATGTACAGTACATTAAAACACACTACACTTAAAAAGTAATATTATATTTTCAGATATTGTTTGAAGAATCATTGTTTGTTGCAACAAATTTGTTGTGTTTGACTCAATATGAATATAATGTGAATGAAACATTGCAATCAATCCTTATTAAAGAGAAGAGAATTAAATATTATCTTAAGCAAATAGCCCTCAGAACCATAGGTGGAAAGTTATTCTCCTTATGCCATATTCTCATCAAATTATTTATCATTTTTATTGCAAATGTACGTGTGCAATTTTTTGTTTCCTGTGATTCTGTTTCTTCTAAACTGCGACAGGTAGAGACTAAATCATTTTGGAAGTCATAGTTTCGAGAGGTGGTGTTGGATAGCCTCCATAAATGCAAATAACAGCAACCCCTTCTGCAATTAAACCAAACAAAAACCTCTAACAAGTTATTCTAGAGGGTACCCTTGTGGCTGTCCCCCTTAACAATAAGTACTCCTGTTTCAGTACTGTTGGGAGGTGGGGGGGGGGGGTGGCCTACCTGGAGGAAGCACAGAGGCTGACCCTATGTGTCAGAACTGTAGGGAAAGGAAGAAGGCAGCAGTAATAGGGGGACTATATAGTTAGAATATCAGACAGGCGATGCGGATGGTACTTTGCCTCCATGGTGCCAGGGTCCAGGATGTTTCTGATCATTTCCACGATATTCTGAAGTGGGAACGTGAACAGGCAAAGGTCATGGTACATATTGGTACCAACAACATAGGTAGGAAAAGAGAGGAGGTCCTGAAAACAGACTACAGGGAGTTCGGAAGGAAGTTGAGAAGTAGGACCTCAAAAGGTAGTAATCTCAGGGTTTTGTCCGTGTGCCATGTGACAGTGAGTACAGGAATAGAGTGAGGTGGAAGATGAATGCATGGCTGAGGGATTGGAGCAGGGGCAGAGATTCAGATTTCTGGATCACTGGGACCAAGTTTGGGGCAGGCATGACCTGCACAAAAAGGGCAGGTTGCACTTGAATCCAAGGGTGACCAATATCCTGACAGGAAGGTTTGCTAACGCTATTGGGGAGAATTTAAACGAGAATTGCTGGGTGGTAGGAACCGAACTGAAGAGATGGAGGAAGGGGCGGTTGGCTCACAAATAGAGAAAGCTTGGAGACAGTGTGAAAGGGAAGATAGGCAGGTGATAGAGAAGGGATGTGCCCAGACTGATGGCTTGAGATGTGTCTATTTTAATGCAAGGACTATCATGAACAAAACAGATGAGCTTAGAGTGTGGATCAGTACTTGGAGCAATGATGTTGTGGCTATTACAGAGATTTGGATGGTTTAGGGATAGAAATGGTTACTTAGATGCCAGGCTATAGATGTTTCAGAAAGGACAGGGAGCGAGGCAAAAGAGGTGGGAGCGTGGCACTTTTGATCAGAGATAGTGTCACGACTGCAGAAAAGGAGGAAGTCATGAAGTGATTGTCTACTGAGTCTCTCTGGGTGGAAGTTAGAAACAGGAAGGGGTCAATAACTCTACTGGGTGTTTTTTATAGGCCACCCAATAGTAACAGGGACATCGAGGAGCGGATAGGGAAACAGATTCTGGAAAGGTGTAATAATAACAGGGTTGTTGTGGTAGGAGAGTTAATTTCTCAAATATTGTTTGACATCTCCCTAGAGTAAGGGGTTTAGATGGGGTGCAGTTTGTTAGGTGTGTTCAGGAAGGTTTCTTGACACAATATGTAGATAAGCCCACAAGAGGAGAGGTTGTACTTGATCTGGTATTGGGAAGTAAACCTGGTCAGGTATCAGGTCTCTTAGTGGGAGAGCAGCTTGGAGATAGTGAGCACAATTCTATCTCCTTTACCATAGCATTGGAGGTAGGAACAGACAAGTTAGGAAAATGTTTAATTGGAGTAAGGGGAAATATGAAGCTATCAGGCAGGAACTTGGAAGCATAAATTGGGAACAGATGTTCTCAGGGAAATGAACAGCTGAAATGTGGTAAATATTCATGGGATATTTACTGGTGTTCTGTATAGGTATGTTCCAATGAGACAGGGAAAGGATGGTAGGGTACAGGAACTGTGGTGTACAAAGGCTGTTGAAAATCTAGTTGAGGAGAAAAGAAAAGCTTACGAAAGGTTCAAAAAACTAGGCAATGATAGAGATATAGAAGATTATAAGGCTAATAGGAAGGAGCTTAAAAATGAAGTTAATAGAGCTAGAAGGGGCCATGAGAAGGTATTGGCGAGTGGGATTAAAGAAAACGTCAAGGCATTCCACAAGTATGTGAAGAGCAAGAGGATAAGATATGAGTGAACAGGACCAATCAAGTGTGACAGTGGAAAAGTATGTATGGAATCAGAGGAGATGGCAGAGATATTTAATGAATACTGTGTTTCAGTATTCACTATGGTAAAGGATCTTGGTGAACGTAGGATGACTTACAACGGATTGAAAAGATTGAGCATATAGACATTAAGAAAGAGGATCTGCTGGAGATTTTGGAAAGCATCAAGTTGGATAAGTCTCTGGGGGACTGGATGAGATGTACCCCAGACTACTGTGGAAGGTGAGGGAGCAGATTGCTGAGCCTCTGGTAATGATCTTTGCATCATCAGTGGGGACAAGAAGGGTTTGTGAGGATTGGAGGGGTGCAGATGTTGTTCCGTTATTCAAGAAAGGGAGTAGAGATAGTCCAGGAAAATATAGACCAGTGAGTCTTACTTCAGTTATTGTTAAGTTGATGGAAAAGATCCTGAGAGGGAAAATTTATGAACATTTGGAGAGGCATAATATGATTAGGAATAGTCAGCATGGATTTGTCAAGGGCAGGTCATGCCTTACGAGCCTGATTGAATTTTTTGACGATGTGACTAAACACATTGATGAAGTTAGAGCAGTAGATGTAGTGTATATGGATTTCCGCAAGGTATTTGAAAAGGTACTTGAAAAGGTACCCCGTGCAAGGCTTTTTGAGAAAGTAAGGAGGCATGGATCCAAGGGGACCTTGCTTTGTGGATCCAGAATTGGCTTGCTCACAGAAGGCAAAGAATGGTTGTAAATGGGTCATATTCTGCATGGAGGTCAGTGACCAGTGGTGTGACTCAGGGATCTGTTCTGGGACCTCTTCTCTTCATGATATTTATAAATAGCCTGGATGAGTAAGTGGAGGGATGGGTTAGTAAATTTGCTGATGACACAAAGGTTGGGGGTTTTGTGAATAGTGTGGTGGGCTGTCAGAGGTTACAGTGGGACATTGAGAGGATGCAAAACTGGGCTGAGAAGTGGCAGATGGAGTTCCTTTTGGTAGGTCAAATATAATGGCAGAATATAGTATTAATGACTCCTGATAGTGTGGAGGATAAGAGGAATTTTGGGGTCCATAGGACCCTCAAAACTGTTTCACTGTGTGGTTAAGAAGGCATACAGTACATTGGCCTTCATCAACAGTGCGACTGAGTTCAAGAGCTGAGAGGTAATGTTGCAGCTCTATAGGGCCCTGGTCAGATCCCACTTGGAGTACTGTGCTCAGTCCTGGTCAACTCACTGCAGGGAAGATGTGGAAACCATAGGAAGGGTGCAGAGAAGATTTGTAAGGATGTTGCCTGGATTGTGAAGACTATCTTATGAGAATAGGTTGAGTGAACTTGACCTTTTCTCCTTGGAGTGGCAGAGGGTGAGAAGTGACCTGATAGAGGTGTATAAGATGATGAAAGGCATTGATCACGTATATCGTCAGAGGCTTTTTCCCAGAACTGAAATGGCTAACACAAGATGGCACAGTTTTAAGGTTCTTGTAAGTAGGTTTAGAGGAGATGTCAGGGGTAAGGTTTGTTTTACACAGAGAGTGGTGAGAGCATGGAATGAACTGCCGACAGTGGTGGTGGAGACGGATACGATAGGACCTTTTAAGAGACTCCTGGATAGCTACATGCAGCTTAGAAAAATAGAGGGCTATGGGTAACTTAGGTAATTTTTAAGTAAGTATATGTTCGGCACAGCATTATGGGCCGAAGGGCCTGTATTGTGCTGTAGGTTTTCTATGTTTCGAAGTAAATACTTCTAAATTTTACAGCAAGCATTCATTTTGGAGGTTGAGAATGTGTAATATAAAATTAAATATTGTAATACTTGTTACAGAAACAATTTGCAGTATGAATGCATTTGCTTGCTGTACTAGTTTAGCAGTCAATGAAAAATTATGCTGACTAGTTTACCGGTAATTTTCACTTTCCACTTTGTATTAATGCCTGCCAGTAATGGTGATAACTAAGCCTGCAAAAATCTATTGAGCCGATATACAGGCAAGTTGCCTTCAAAACTGACAAGTTATCATTCTCAGTTCTAACCTCAACATTAACCATCAGTATCGTGAAGGTCTAATTGCACTTGGGGTGTCACATGGTTGAAACCATTTCCACAGATGCAATTTCACAGGATGGAAAAGTGTAAAATTCATACAACCTCTGCAATGGTTGTATTGTTTGATCCGTGCAAAACTTGATTTAAATGCTGTCATGGAAATCTAAAATGATTTCACTTTCATTATTGCACTTCTATTATCTTAGAATTAAAGAAGTCTGTGGACCATAACAGTCACCTGGGTGACATGAACTTGCCTGCAGATCAGGTGAAGTAAAATCACTAACAGATTCCTTATAAAACCGTCTTCAGATTGCACTGCAGCGGGTCAGAAAAGGAAGTCACCCGTCCTGTTTAATAATGGCTGAAGAAGGAATTGCATTTTCTGCAAACACTATACATCACATGGGTTCTTATCCATAAAGACCCATCAAATTCTAATCCTTCCAAGAAATTCAGCTTTACAGATTATCCACATACTCTCAGTATGAAGACTGGTAATTTAATTTGTGCTACACCCCATCCCCATGTATTTCGATATCTCTTATATAGGATTTTAAAAACTTATTGCATTTAAGGAAAATAAACTCACTTTTCTTTAATTCTCTGGATAAATTTTAGAAATGTATTATTTGACCTTTCCTTTCCAGTTTCTGCTTCTAAAGCAAAGTTCCCCTCTCTCTTTCAGTCAATGTTACCAAGCAATGTTCCAGTATTTCAAGATCAAAAGTTTTCTATGATTACAAGTAAAGAATAATACTGTGAGGGCCAATCAGCTTTTTATGACTAAAGTTATTTAAATTAGACTATAGCACATGCCCTAATCTTGTCAAATATTATTAATACACGTACAATACATTTGCTTACAGGTGTCTTTTTCCTCAAAAATAATTTTTTTATAGTGCAGCTGGCATATTAGTTAGAGACATCTGAGAGAAAGAGGACAGCAAAATTACCACACTCCAGATGGCTACAGTTCAATTTATTGGTGCCTAATGGTCTGTTTGCTTACGGTTAAATTACAGAAACAACACAGTTGAACAGAAGTTAATTCACCCAGTGATTATTTATAGATATGACACCTCAGCTTCTACTGGCAGAGAGCAAAAGACTCTGCATATCTGAACACCACTACAAATGTCAAGCAGCTTGGTATTTACAACGAGACATGTTCACAGCTTTAATCGTACACCATCAGATTGTCACTATGACATATCCAGCATTGCTAATTGTCATTCATTGAAGAGTGCAAGGGCAGTGTGGCGATAATATTAGAATCATCCCTGCATTCAGCAAGATATTTATAATCTGCCCAACAGCTCAAATGTCCACCTCATAGTAATTCTCTAGGCAACATACACAAAATGCTGGGGGAGCTCAGCGGGCCAGGCAGCATCTACGGAAAAGAGTACAGTTGACACTTCAGGCTATGATTCGTAATTCTCTACGTTGATTAAAGGAGGCTGAAGAATAAATACACTTAAATTTAGCAGAACGAGAAGAGTTTGTGGAATCGGTATAGTATCTTGGCATGTGGATGGAGGGGTGGGACCTAACCACCAGGAAGCAAACACTTCGTGTACAGAGTTATTTTCAGGTTGGCAGGCTGTACTGCTGCTGGGTTGACTTTTGAGCCTCAATTATTGACAATCTGTACAAATGACCAGAATGAAGATAAGTGGGAAACAAAATTCAAAGGAAGGCAAAATGGGTTTCTCAAGGGATTGAAAAAGGTTAAGAGATTTGGCAAAAAAACTATTGAATGAAGCAAAATGGGGAGACTTTCCACTTTTTATAAAGTACGATAAAGAACGACGTTATTTAAAAAGGGACTAGCAAGTAGAGTTTTGATCTCTGTCAAATTGATGGACATAGCTGAATTAGCAGCAATTTAGAAAAAGATTCCTGGGTGAGGGGGGTTTGTCTTATGGTAAATTGGAAACTTCATCATCAGATCTGATAAATATCGAATTCTGATTAGATCGGTGCAGTAGGAATTGTTTGATTCTGATTAAAATAGATCCACAAGCCAACTTTTTGGGGAAAGAAAAAGAGGGCCTGCCTTGGTACAGTGATAAAGGGAAATTTCTCCTCACCTTATCTCCTTACCTGCCCAACACCACCCTCTGGTTATCCTCCCAACTTTTCTCTTTTCCATGGCCTTAGGTCCTCTCCTATTAGATTCTCCCTTCTCTAGCTCTGCATCTCTTTCACCAATCAACTTCTCAGCTTTTTACTTCACCCCTCCTCCTCCCTGTTTTACCTATCACTTTGTTTCTCTCTCCACTCTCCCCACCATTTAAATCTACTTCTCATCTTTTTTTTCTCCAGTCCAGCTGAAGGATCTCAGCACGAAACAGTCACTGTCATTTTTTCCGTAGATGTTGCCTAGCCATCTGAGTTCATCAAGCATTTTGTGTGTATTGCTTGGATTTCCAGCATCTGCATAATTTGTCATTTTTGACATTTCTTCTCATGATGGATTGTAAATCTCTGGAATTTTCTACCAGAGAGAGCTTCACAGGCTGAGATATTGAGTACATTCTAGGCCGAAATGGACAGAATTTTGGAAGCTGGTGAATAAATGAAGAAGCAGGAACCTGGAAACTGGAGCATCAATTGGGTGAATGAATTCAATCTTTTACAGTAAACATATTGGATAAAAGATCAGTGTTCTGGAGATAACCCAGAGAAAACATTTGGCCCAGGTACTGTCCTTGGCCATCTTGTTAAATCCTGTGCAAATCAGCTGACAGATATTTGCAACATCTTAACCCCTCCCTGCATCATTCCTAGTTTCCCAAATGCTTTAAGAAAACCACTATTATCCCAGTACTGTACTTAAGAAAAATGAGGTAAAGTTCCTGAAAGACTACCATCCAGTGGTTCTGACAATCATCATGATATACTTCAAAAGACTGGTCATGTCACACATTAACACCAGCCTCCTGAACAATCTTAACCCACTGCAATTTACAGTGCTTATAAAAAGTATTCACCCCACCTTGGAAGTTTTCATGTTTTATTGTTTTACAACATTAAATCACAGTGCATTTAACTTTCTTTTTTAATATGCTGATCAACAGAAAAATACTTTTGTATCAAAGTGAAAACAGATCTCTTCAAAGTGATCTAAAATAATTTCAAATATATAACACAAAATAGTTGATTGCATAAGTATTCACCCGCTTCAAGTCAGGATTTAGTAGATACACCTTTGGTAGCAATTACAGTCTTGAGTGGATAGGTCTTTTGCAGCTTTGCACATCCGGACACTGCAATTTTTCCCTATTCTTCTTTACAAAACTGCTCAAGCTCAGTCTGATTGCATGGGGATTGTGAGTAAACAGCCCTTTTCAGGTCCAGCTGCAAATTTTCAATTCGATTGAGGTCTGGACTATGACTTGGCCACTCAAGGATATTAACTTTACTGTTTTTAAGCCATTCCTGTGTAGCATTGGCTTTATACTTGGGGTCATTGTCTGGCTGGAAAACAAATCTTCTCCCAAGTCGCAGTTCTCTTGCAGACTGCATCAGGTTTTCCTCCAGGATTTCACTGGATTTTGCTGCATTCATCCCACAGCATGATGTATCCACCACCATGCTTCATGGTAGGGATTGGTGTGTTTTTGATGATGTGCAGTGTTTGGCTTATGCCAAACATAGCATTTAGTCTGATGGCCAAAAAGCTCAATTTTGGTTTTATCAGAGCATAGAATCTTCAGAAGAGAATCAGCACATATTAATTAATACTAATTAAACAGTGTTTTAGCTATGAAATATCCAGCTGTGACAGATTAGGAAAATGGACATTGCCTTTCTTACCTCAATATTTTTCTGCTCTTTTGCACTTCTTATTTAATTTAGTTTTTATATGTACTTATGCTAATTTATAGTTTTTATTATGTATTGCAATGTACTGCTGCCACAGTACAACAAATTTTGTAACACATGCCAGAGATATTAAATCTGATTCTGATTCAAAGTACATAATCAAAGAATATCCTTTGTACTATTATAATAAGAGATCAGAAATTTGAAAGTTTACTGTTCTCTCACCACAAGTCTGCCAAGTAATTTCCATTGTGATTTGCACCTTGAAGCTCATTTTTTCTCTTTATGGTATAATTTGGATCATACCATTTCAAATTTATTTCCCATACCATCAACATGAGTTGATCCCTTCACAAGAATCTTCTTTGGAAGAAATATTGCTTTTGTAATGATGAATGATTCTTCCTGGCAGATGCTAATTGAATGTGTGAATTCATAGTAGGTCTATTAGCTAAATTTCCATGACATCTGGTGTATTTTTCTCCTATCTCTGACCTTTAAATCTTGCTATTTCTAAATACCAGGTTTATTAATTGGACATCATTCTTTAGTTATCTTGGTATCCTTGCTATGCTTGAAATAGTTATAGTGACTTAATCTTCAAAACATGACCATCTTTGACCTGGAACGTGAAAAGGCAATGCGCGGTTGTTCCTTTGATACCAAGAATCATGAGACTGATGTGTCATTCACACTACACAATCTGGTTATTGGCTGAGAGCTCAAATTGTTTGAAATTCTAGAACTTATTCATCTTTATACATCTTGGTGAAAATCTTCAACTCATTCAGATTGACTCTACTAGTCTTTAACTAAAACCAGGATGAGGGAATATATCATTCCCATCCCAGCTCTGCTGCATTTGATTCCTGTATCTTTCAGAATTGATTTTAAAGATATGAGACCATAAGTTCAGGAGATATAGGATCAGAATTATCCATTTGGCCCATATAGCATGCTCCACCATTTCATGATGGCTGATCCATTTTTCTTCTCAGCCCCAATCTCCTGCCCTCCCTCCATATCCCTCCCTGCCCTGACCAACCAAGAATCTATTAAATCTTAAATATGCATAAAGACCTGACCTCCACAGCTGTGCGTGACAAAGAAATCCTCAGATTCACCATTCCCTGCTTAAAGAAATTCCTCCGCACCTCCGTTCTCAAAGGACTCCCCTTTATTCAGAAGCTGGTCTTGGACTCTCCCATGAAAGGATACATCACCTCCATATCCACTCTATCAAGGCCTTTCACCATTTAATAGGTTTCAATTAGGTCACCACTCTGAATCCTGAATTCCAGTTAATACCGGCCCAGAGTCAACAAATGCTCTTCATATGACATGTCGTTTAATCCTGGGATCATTTTGGTGTACCCCCTTTGGGCTCTTTCCAGTTTCAGCACATCCTTTGCAAGACAAGGGGCACAGAACTGCTCTCAGTACTCCAGGTGAGGCCTCACCAGTGCTTTATAAAGCTTAACATTACATCCTTGCTTTTAAATTCTAGTCCTCTTGAAATGAATGCCAGCTGCATTTGCCTTCCACAACCCAGGCTCAACCTGCAAATTAGCCTTTAGCAAATCTTGCACAAGGACTCCCAAATCCCTTTGCAACTCCAGTTTCTGTATTTTCTCTCCATTAAGAAAATATTCAAACTTTTCATTTCTTCCAGCAAAGTGCATGACCATACACTTCCCGACACTGTATTCCATCTGCAATTTCTTTGCCCATTCTCCTAATCTGTCTAGGTTTTGTTTAGCCTCTCTACTTCCAAAAAACTGACCTTTAATCTGTACTCATATCTTCTGCAAACTTCGCAGCAAGCCTTCAATTCCATTATCAAAATCATTGATATATAACGTAACAAAAAACAGTTCCAACAGAAACCCCTGTGGAAAACTTCAAGCCATCAGCAGCCAACCAGTAAAGGCTTCTTTTATTCCCATTCTTTGCCTCCAGACAATCAGCCACTGATTTATCCAGGCTAGAATCTTTCCTGTGATATCATGGGCTCATAGTTTGTTACGAAGTCTCATGTGTGGCACCTTGTCAAAGGCCTTCAGAAAATGCAAGTACACAACATCAAGCAATTCTCCTTTATCTAATCTGCATGGTATTTCTTCAAAGAAATGCAACAGATTGTGGGTAAGATGTTCCCTTGGAGAAACAACTCAGATTATGCCCTATTTTATTATGTGCCTCCAAGTACCCTGAAAGTACATCCTTAACTCCTCAATCACTAAAGTCAGACTAACTGGCCTATAATTTACATTCTTCTGCCTCTCTCCCTTCTTGAATATTTTCAATTTTCCACTCTTTCAGAACCATTCCAGAATCTAGTGATTCTTGAAAGATCATTACTAATGCCTTCATAATCCATCCAGCCAACTCTTTCAGAACCCTGCGGTGTACACCATCTGGTCCAGGTGACTGATCTACCTTCAGACCATTTGGTTACCTTACTTATCCCAATTATCTTACTTATTTTAAAATCTCTTAATGGTCTTGGACCGGAATACATTACAGAAACATTTGTGCTTTATAATCCTGCTTGACCTCTTAGGTCTTCCTCTGCCTGTCATATGAATTTAAACAATCTTGCTCAAAAGATAATTGGCAATTCAGCTTTTTTGATCTACGCTGCTAAACTGTGGAATTCATTATCTAAAACTCTAAGGGACGCAGGCCCTAAATGGCAGCTCAGAACCTATTTAGTTATCCTTGCTTTTAACTAACATATTTTTGTCTTATATTTCATGTTTATTTTATTTTCATGTTTTCACTTTATCCTATTGTAAAACACTTTGAACTATGTTATCTGTATGAAATGTGTTCTAGAAATAAGATATTATTATGATATAGATATACAGGTATTAGGAATATGTTGTATTGTGTTGGTCATGCAACAAAAACAACATTCAACATTTAGAAAGAATAAAGAAATATATAAAAAGTAAATAATTATATATAGAATTATATATATACTGCGAATAAAGTTAGAGGATAAAGGATGGATATGGAATAAAATGTACATGAATAAAAAATACCAGCATACATATATATTTACATTAGAAGAAGTGTAATTAATCCTCTTGGTGTAATTGATGTTAAGTTTCCTGTCTCGCTTTTACTTGATTAAGAATTTGAGTATGCATTTAATCAATTTTTGGATTTCTGTTCAAATAATTTTGGAGATGAAACAGTGCAACTTTTTGGAGAGTGGAATGTCAGGAAATCTATGTTTGGAAATGGGTAAAATGGTCAGATACAATTACCACATTTAGATTTTGTCAAAACTAATTTTGTTTTCACTTTGATTTTCTTTATGCATATTTTAAAAGTGCTATTAACTAGCCAATGCACTGATAGCAGTGGATGGATATGCATGTGCCATTCCTCAGGGCATCTTTTGCCAACAGTCTGATGCTGCCCTCCCAAGCATCACCTTATTGACATCACTAAGCCTTGGAGTATGCTACATATACATAGCCTTATTAACACTGCCTCCAGTAGAAAGCTGCCATGAGAGGAGCTCAACCTCTTGCTTATTATTCATGTTGATGACTGTCACACAGCAAAGGTTGCACTTAATTCTTGCCAACTCATTCAATCAGGTAAATGAAGCAATTGAATTTAAAATTAAGGTTTTATTACACAATTTAAACTAAGTTATTGCAGTGTGAAATACAGCTGAGCAATTAAGAACACTAAATAAAATCAACGCAATAGTAAAGTTATAAATGACTCAATATTTATCTGTAGAATTTAGACAATGAATTGTATATGAATGAATTGAAGTTTATGAACTATTTAAACCTTTAATTCATGATTATATGCTGAATCTCTCAAATACTTTCATTCTCCAGATTTGATGCTGTACCACTTCATACAATTGATTTTCTTCCACAAGTTCAATCATCTTCTGCCAAAATCTATAGAATTTATAGTGAACCTATTTGAATAATAGCCTGAAAACCATTTTTTTTGAAGAGAGAATGAATTTTCCAGCCTCTGTTTGTGTGATGACTAAATGCTTGCTAAAGTCAACATCTGAATTCACTAACACTTCAGAATAACTCCCTTATGAAGTTTTCTTCATGAATGTTGATGTAAAGTCTCAATTCTTATATCTTTCATTCCAGATTTTGACTCAAGATTTATTTAGTTCACCTTCTGATGATTTGCTCAATTAAATCCCAGAGTTAAAAAGGCTGAGGGATGACCTACTAAAATTATGTAAAATCATGAGAGTCATAGATAGTTAAAATCCTTTTCTTTCAAGATGAGGGGAAAGAGTTTAAAGAGAATCTGAGGAAAAAGCTTTTTTCCTCCATTCAGAGTATGGTTGATATCTGGAAAGTGTTGTCAAAGAAGAGCTGGAGTCAGATTAAATTACCACATTGAGATATTTGCATCACAGAAGAATATGTTTTTAATGTAGGCAAATAGAATTAGAGTTGTACAAAGAACACTGCAGCACAGTAACAGTCTCTTCAACACATCTAGTCTGTGACAAACTATTATTCTGCTTCGGTCCATCAGCCTGCACCTGGACTACAGGCAACAATCTTCCTCCCATACATGGACTTATCCAAACTTCTCTTAATAGAGTCAATTAGTTCTTTGGTTAATTTTAATTAGAGCAGATGTATAAAATTGTTGGCAGGGACATGACGGGCCAAAGGGCCTGTTTCTATACTGTTTGATTCTATGACTCTAATCTTCATTTTCTTAATCTGTCAGTTTTCCACAATCTATCAGCCAACAATTCCTTAGCTGAACAAGAGTGTCCTCCATAATTCTCCACCATCTGGTCAAAAGGTTAATACATGGTTTCTCAATTACTATAATCCATTAAGAACAGAAAGATTAACAGCAAGCAATATGCATTAGGCGTCCTCTCATAATGAAACAATTGGCACCTTAACAATGTTTTTGTATTTGGCATCGAGTCAGATTGCCGTATTTATTGGGAACAGAGCAATCAGGTGTGACGAGGATTTAACAACATCTTTGAAAGGCAAGTTAATTTGCTCCTAACCACACCTTCAACCAAACAAAATACCCAATAGGCATATCAGATTAAGTACAACCATGCAACATCTAATCTAAGATGTTTATACCTTTTAGGCTATCGATTTTAATCACCTACGTACATTACACTCTATCTTCTTGCTGACTAGAATTTTCAAAAAAGAATACCTCAGCATTGTGAAATATTTATTCTGTACTCTGATTTAACATGTTCTATGTAACTGGATTAATCATAAAACCAAGATTAAGGGAGCAAGCTAAATAAAATTCTTGGTGCTCATTAAGAATAAGCTGTGACTTGGGAGAAGAGCTGGGTTAATTTGGAATATGGGTTTTCAAAGAAAGATAGAATCATTAAGATAAATTTGGTTAATCCATAATTCATGCTCTTGAATCCAACTCAGAACTAGAATGATTAAAACACAGAGTGAAAGTGGGGGAAAAGGGGTTTCACATTGTTTTTAATTTTTAAAATGTAGTTTATTTTCTCAACAGCAGCTTATATTGTTATTTTAGCTTGCATTACTTGTCATCATAGGGCAGCTCCATGCAGGAACATCTCTCCTCCCCCTATTCTGACACCATTCCCAACTGGCCAATCTTCCTTAATGAATGTACACAGCAAAGCCAAGATTTTCTTTAACATATTACGTGATCTGCAGCCAGTATTTAATAGCAGCCAGGAGATAAAAACAGCCACAAGTCCTGCCCAAGAGTACATTATTCATCAGCATGAGCAGCGATGGATACACTTTCAAGGAAGCCTAAGGTTTCATTCTTAAAGATACTTGTCATGTCTGTGGTCTGTAGTCATTCCAGTATCTTAAGAATTCAACACAAATGATGAAAATTTGAAGTGGCCATCCAGAATGACTAAATCCCATTCAAGACTACGGAAAGTCGACTAGTACAAAAGCACTTTTATTTTTTAACTCAACTCGTCTCTTAATTATTGTTCATATATATTTTCTCATAACTTCCCATAATTCCAAAGTAATTAGGGCCTAAGAATCATATCCACTCCTTTCCTCTTTTGTAATCCTCCATACGTGTTTTGGTCAATAGAGATGCTTCCTGCTGAGGAGAGACAGAGGGGTTAAGTAAGACGTGAGCTAGAGAGTGAGTCAAAGGAGGGAAAAGTAGAAGATTTGCTCCCTAACAAGCCTTGGATGCCCCAAGGTTAAAATGCATCAAATAAAGTACTTTGAGGTCAGCCACTATAATAATGCAGAAGTTGGTAAAAGGTTATGTTTGCACAGCAAGATCAAATAAGCAAGGTAACTAGTTTGTTTTAGTAAAACTGATTGGGAATAATCTACATTCATCTGTCAGGACTTTGGTTTAAAGTATTATTTTAATTTAACAAACTAGCAATGTTGATTTATGTGTCATCCAATAATTTTACATTCAGATCTGTGGCATGGGACTTGAAACCAGTCTTCAAATTTAGAGACAAGACTGCTAACACGACACATTCACAACAGTCATCCAAACTGAAATAAACACATGCTCTGATTTCCACAACAAATAATATCCTTAAACTTTGGCCTGCAATCTGCTAGGAATTAAATGGGGCCTGCCTATTTCAAAAATAATATTACTTTCACATTTACAGCATTCCAATCACTCCATAAGTTTCACTAGATGTTAGGTCACTTCCAACAATGTTCTTCCTTTAACTCGTTAGTCCAAGTGGGCCTGCCTTCAAGCACTATTAAAGCATTACTATTATTCTCCAAGTGCTTGTTCTTGCTTCATTGTGAATACTTCCATCCGAGATCAAGCCTCATTGGATCAAGCCAATAGATTCATATGATGAAAGCCATGCCACACCAGGCAAGTAGATCTCTGAGACCCTCCAACTTCCCTTTTACCTATGGCCTACTCTTCTCTTCCATCAGATTCCTTCCTCGCCAGCCCTTTTCCTTTCTCAAACACCTGGCTTCACCTATCACATTTTAGCTATCCTTCCCCTTCCCCTTCCCCCTCCTTCTTGTTCTGATTTCTTTCCCCTTCTTTTCCACTCCTGAAGAAGGGTCTTGGCCCGAACTGTCAACTATTTATTCATTTCCATCGTTGCTGCCTGACTTGCTGAGTTCCTCCAGCATTTTGTGTGTGTTACTTAGGCATATCTGACAGCCTTGCACTCCAAGGATGTATGTGACAAGAAGGTTTAAAAGAAAGACTGCCATATACAGCGGCCATTGTCAGAGTGGACTGAGACAGAGTGGGATGGTTTTGACTCAATCAGGCTTTGGCAAGAAACAAGCAGGGGCAAGGTTGAATGGGGCACGACTGTGCAAGCACGTGAAAGATGGCCTCTGAGATCAGCAGGGGAATTTAAAAAGCGAGCAGAGGCTGAGGTCGAGCTTCACTCCAGGTGAGATAAGGCCGGGTAAACTCCTTTACTTAATGTAACTAGCTTAGGAGTAGGTAATGGAGGCAGCAGTTAGGGCAGTTGAGTGCTCTGTTTGCAGTATGTGGGAATTCAGGGTGAGCACTGTTGTCCCTGATGACTACACCTGCAAAAGATGCATCCAGCTGCAGCTCCTGACAAACCAAGTTAGGGAACTGGAGCTGGAGCTGGATGAACTTCGGATCATTCGGGAGCCAGAGGCAGAAATAGACAGGAGTTTCAGGGAGATAGTCACCCCTAAGAGTCAGGAGAGGGAAGGGGAATAGACAGGAAGAGCAGAGCACCCCTGTGGCCGTTCCTATCAATAATAAGTATACCGTTTTGGATACTGTTGGTGGGAACGACCTGCCAGGAACAAGTTGCAGTGGTTGTGTCTCTGGCACCAAGACTGGACCCTCAGCTCAGAAGGGAAGGAGGGAAAAGAGGAGAGCAGTAGTGATAGGGGATTCAATAGTTAGTGGGACAGATAGGAGGTTCTGTGGAAGAGGTCAAGAATCCCAGATGGTCTGTTGCCTCCCTGGTGCCAAGGTCTGCGATATCTCAGATCGAGTTCTCAGTATTCTCAAGAGGGAGGGTGAGCAGCTGGATGTTGTGGTCCATGTAGGGACCAATGACGTGGGTAGGAAGAGTGAGGAGGTCCTGAAAGGTGAGTTGAGGGAGCTAGGTGCCAAGTTACAGGACCTTCAGGATAGCAATCTCAGGATTGCTACCAGTGCCACGTGCAGGTGGGTTTAGAAGTAGTAAGATAGTGCAGATCATATGTGGCTGAAGACATGGTGCAGGAGAGGGCTTCAGATTTGTAGATTCAGATTTGGGCAGTTTTCCCAGGAAGGTGGGACCTGTTCCAGTGGGACAGTTTACATCTGAACTGGAGGGGGACAAATATTCTTGCAGGTAGGTTTGTTAGAGAGGGCTCCATTGGATTTAAACGAGATATAAGTGGGGAAGGAAACCAGAGTATTGGAACAGATGTATGGGAGAAAGAAGAAAAAGAAGACAGTAATGTTCTTTGTACTGTTAGAGACAAACAGAGAGGAAGAGGTGGAGAATTTCTTAAATGCATTTATTTTAATGCTAGGAGCATTATAAGAAAGGTGGATGAGTTTAGAGCATGGATTGATACCTGGAAATATGATGTTGTAGCTATTAGTGAAACATGGTTGCAGGAAGGGTGTGATTGCCAACTAAATATTCCTGGATTTCATTGCTTCAGGTGTGATAGAATCAAAGGGACAAGAGGAGGAGGTGTTGTTTTGCTTGTCAGAGAAAATATTACATTGGTGCTCTGGCAGGAAGACTATTTGGGTAGAATTGAGGAATGGGAAAGGTGCAGTAACACTTATAGGGGTGTATTATAGACCACCTAATGGTGATCGAGAATTGGAGGAGCAAATTTGCAAGGAGATAGCAGATATTTGTAGTAAGCAAATATCTTTGGGTTGTGATTGTAGGAGATTTTAATTTTCCACACATAGACTGGGAAGCCCATACTGTAAAAGGGATGGATGGTTTGGAGTTTGTAAAATGTGTACAGGATAGATTTTTACAGGAATACATAGAGGTACCAACTGGAGAAGGGGCAGTGTTGGACCTTCTGTTAGGGAATGAAATAGGTCAGGTGACGGAGGTATGTGTTGGGCAGCACTTCGGGTCCAGTGATCACAATACCGTTAGTTGCAATATAATTATGGAGAAGGATAGGACTGGACCCAGGGTTGAAATTTTTGATTGGAGAAAGGCTAACTTTGAGCAGATGCGAAAGGACTTAGAAGGAGTGCATTGGGACAATTTTTTTTATGGGAAGGATGTAATAGAGAAATGGAGGTCATTTGAAGGTGAAATTTTGAGGGTACAGAATCATTATGTTCCTGTTGGGTTGAAAGGAAAGGTTAAAAGTTTGAGAGAGCCATGGTTTTCAAGGGATATTGGAAGTGTGGTTAGGAAAAAGAGAGATATCTACAATAAATATAGGCAGCATGGAGTAAATGAGGTGCTAGAGGAATAGAAAGAATGTAAGAAGAATCTTAAGAAAGAAATTAGAAAAGCTAAAAGAAGATATGAGGTTGCTTTGGCAAGTAAGGTGAAAATAAATCCGAAGGGTTTCTACAGTTATATTAATAGCAAAAGGATAATGAGGGATAAAATTGGTCCCTTATTGAATCAGAGTGGACAGCAATGTGTGGAGCCAAAAGAGATGGGGGAGATTTTGAACAATTTCTTTTCTTCGGTATTCACTGAGGAGAAGGATATTGAATTGTGTAAGGTAAGGGAAACAAGTAGGGAAGTTATGGAAACTATGATGATTAAAGAGGAGGAAGTACTGGTGCTTTTAAGGAATATAAAAGTGGATACATCTCCAGGTCCTGACAGGATATTCCCTAGGACCTTGAGGGAAGTTGGTGTAGAAATAGCAGGGGCTCTGACAGAAATATTTCAAATGTCATTAGAAACGGGGATGGTGCCGGAGGATTGATGTGTTGCTCATATGATTCCATTGTTTAAAAAGGGTTCTAAGAGTAAACCTAGCAATTATAGCCCTGTCCGTTGTTTGACGTCTGTGGTGGGTAAATTAATGGAAGGTATTCTTAGAGATTATATGTATATATATATATATATATATATATATATATATATAATTATCTGGATAGACAGGGTCTGATAAGGAATAGTCAGCATGGATTTGTGCGTGGAAGGTCATGTTTGACAAATCTTATTGAATTTTTTGAAGAGATTACGAGGAAAGTTGACAAGGGTAAAGCAGTGGATGTTGTCTATATGGACTTCAGTAAGGCCTTTGATAAGGTTCCACATGGAAGGTTATTTAGAAAGGTTCAATCGTTAGGTATTAATATTGAAGTAGTAAAATGGATTCAACAGTGGCTAGATGGGAGATATCAGAGAGTAGTGGTGGATAACTGTCAGGTTGGAGGCCGGTGACTAGTGGTGTGCCTCATGGATCTGTACTGAGTCCAATGCTGTTTTGTCATATACATTAATGATCTGGATGATGGGGTGGTAAATTGGATTAGTAAGTATGCAGATGATACGAAGGTAGGTGGTGTTGTGGATAATGAAGTAGGTTTTCAAAGCTTGCAGAGACATTTAGGCCAGTTAGAAGAATAGGCTGAACGATGGCAGATAGAGTTTAATGCTGATAAGTGTGAGGTGATACATTTTGGTAGGAATAATCCAAATCGGACATGCATGGTAAATGGTAGGGCATTGAAGAATGCAGTAGAACAGAGTGATCTAGGAATAATGGTGCATAGTTCCTTGAAGGTGGAATCTCATCTGGATAGGGTGATGAAGAAAGCTTTTGGTATGCTGGCCTTTATAAATCAGAGCATTGAGTATAGGAGTTGGGATGTAATGTTAAAATTGTACAAGGCATTGGTAAGGCCGAATTTGGAGTATTGTGTACAGTTCTGGTCACCAAATTATAGGAAAGATGTCAACAAAATAGAGAGAGTACAGAGAAGATTTACTAGAATGTTACCTGGGTTTCAGCATCTAAGTTACAGGGAAAGGTTGAACAAGTTAGGTCTTTATTCTTTGGAGCGTAGAAGTTTGAAGGGGGGACTTGATAGAGGTATTTAAAATAATGAGGGGGTAGATTGAGTTGACGTGGATAGGTTTTTTCCATTGAGAGTAGGGGAGATTCAAACAAGAGGACATGAATTGAGAGTTAGGGGCAAAGGTTTAAGGGTAACATGAGGGGGAATTTCTTTACTCAGAGAGTGGTAGCTGTGTGGAACGAGCTTCCAGTAGAAGTGGTAGAAGCAGGTTCAGTATTGTAATTTAAAGTAAAATTGGATAGGTATATGGACAGAAAAGGAATGGAGGGTTAGGGGCTGAGTGTGGGCCTATGGGCCAGTGGGACTAGGTGACAGTAAATATTTGGCATGGACTAGAAGGGCCGAGATGGCCTGTTTCCATGCTGTAATTGTTATATGGTTATAAGGTTAATATCTATATATAATAGACTAGCTGCTTGTACCAGGAGAAGATCTTTGATCAATTATTTTACCTGTACCTAATGGATACTCTCTCCAAAGACAGAGTTTTGGGAAGATCTGCTAAATTGGATTAAGCACATTAAATTAATGGGAACTCAGCAGATCAAGCAGCATCAATAGAAAAAAGTACAATCAACATTTTGGGCCAAAACCCTTTGGCAGGACTGGAGTAAAAAAACTGAGTAGATTTAAAAGGTGGGGGAGGGGAGAGAGAAACACGAAGTCTTTGGTGAAACCTAGAGAGGGAGGGTTGACGTAAAGAGCTGGGAAGTTGATTGGTGAAAGAGAAGGCGGCCATGGAAGAAAGAAAAAGCCGGGGGGCGGGGGGAGGAGGAGCGGCAGAGGAAAAGATGGGTGGGCACGGAGATAAGGTGAGAAGGGGAAAAGGGAATGAGAAAGGGTGAGGAGGGGGACATTACCGGAAGTTTGAAAAATCGATGTTCTGGCCATCAGGTTAGAGGTTACTCAAATGGAATATAAGGTATTGTTCTTCCAACCTAATTATGGCCTCGTTATGACAGTTGACATTTCAGAATGGGAATGGGAAATAGAATTAAAATGGGTGGCTACTGGCAGAACCCAAATATCCTAGTGGACGGAGCATAGATGCTCAGCGAAGCGGTCTCCCAATCTACATCGGGTTTTACCAATACACACGAGGCCACACAGTAAATGACCCTAACAGACTCACGTGTGAAGTGTCACCTCACCTGGAAGGACTATTTGGGGCCCTGAATTGTAGTGAGGGAGGAGGTGTAGGGGCAGGTGTAGCACTTATTTCCCTTCATGGATAAGTGCCAGAAGGGAGATCAGTGGGGAGGGATGAATTAACAAGGGAGTCACATGGAGAGAGATTCCTGTGGAAAACAGTAAGTGGGGGGGAGGGGGGAAGGGGGAGGGAAAGATGTGCTTGGTGGTGGGATCCCGTTGGAGGTGGCAGAAGTTTCAAAGAATTATGTGCTGGATGTGGAGGTTGGTCAGGTGGTAGGTGCGGACTCGAGGAACTCTATCCCTGATAGGGTAGTGAGAGGATGGGTAAGAGCAAGCATGTAAATGGAAGAGATGTAGTAGAGGATCGCCGAGCATCTACGCTCCATCGTAGATTGGAAGACTGCTTCACCGAGCATGTATGCTCCATCTGCCAGAACATTTAGGATCTCCCAGTGGCCACTCATTTTAATTTTACTTCCCATTCCCATTCTGATATGTTCATCCATGGCCTCCTCCACTGTTCTGATGAGGCCACACTTAGGTTGGAGGCGCAACACCTTCTATTCTATTTTGGTAGCCTACAACCTAATGGCATGAAAATGGATTTCTCAAACTTCCAGTAATTCCCCTCACGCCCAACTCCTTTAACATTTCCCAGCCCCTTTTCTCTCCATCTCCTTATGTCCTTGCCCACCCATTGCCTCCCTCTTGCGCTCCACCCCCCTTTTTCTTTATTCCATGGCCTTCTGACTCTTTCACCGATCAACTTCCCAGCTCTTTACTTCATCCCTCCTCGTCGAGATTTCACCTATCACTTTATTTTTCTCTCTCCCCTCCCGCACCTTACAAATCTATTCCTTAGCTTTTTTCCCCTGTTCGAAATGTCAACTGTACATTGTTTTCCATGGATGCTGCCTGGCCTGCTGAGTTCCTCCAGCATTTTGCGTGTGTTGCTTGGATTTCCAGCATCTGCAGATTTTTTCTTGTTAGGGACATTAATTCATCAAGGTTCTACAACAAATTCAACATTTCAGCTAATTAACCTTTCTGGTTCGTATTAAGTTTCAATGAAGGGTTTTTAACTTGAACATGAACACAGAATGGTCTGATGAATCAGAGCCAAAGGAATTATAGTAATACAGAACAGATAAGGAAAAAGTTTTCAGAGATAGAGCAGGGACTTCAAGAGATGAACAAGGGGAAAGATGGAAGATGGTAACAGAGAGTGACTTCTCCCACTCCAATTGTGAAACAATTGAAATTCCTCTCGCTAATGTATCTTCTTTCCTTTTCAAGGTGGCCGGGGTCCTGTCAGAGTCTATGATCTACAGCTGTACTCAAACTGCAGTTCTTCAACATGGTGGATAACGGTTTTGAGCTCAACAAGCAGCCATTATTGATATCTCCAGGAGCAGCCTGGAAGATGTGTGCCTTTGGAGCATGGCCTTGTGTAGCCCTGTGGATGACCTGATTCCTTGCTGGTGTTACCAACTGAAGCACCATGGGAGATCAGAACATCAAGACAGCGGGTGCAGCTGTCGGAGGCATCTGCATTTGAGCGATTGTGCACTCTCTCTGTTTCTTGATGGTGAGAGAGTGTTTGGCACTGATTCTTGAGTCAGGGACCTCAAAATAAAAGCGACGCTGCAGACTGTAGCATGGAAACTGCGAGCTTTTGGTCTCCCCTCTCATTGTGGCAAGAATGATAGTTTTCTCTCCCTCGTTACTGAGAGCGAGAGCACCTGTGGCATCTCAAACTGTTGGGTGAATGGTAGTTTCTGATGGACTCTAGATCATGGCCTCTTAGGGGGCTTTGCTACTGATGCATCCTGGAAAATTAGGGGCTGAAACTTTTGCTGGAGCAAGTGTGGGGAAGGAGAGGAGGAGGCTTGATGCTTCACTGCTGATTACGCAAGGCAGGGAGGAGGATGCTTTCGGGTTCTAACGTTTCCGTCATTCATACTTTGGTGTTTTTCTTCTATTTCGTGGGTGTCTGTGGAAAATAAGAATTTCAGGTTGGATGCAGGATACATTCTCTGATATTAAGTGGAACCATCGAACCATTGAACTCATAAGACATTTGGGGAAGAATTTTGGGGAGACCAGCAATCAACTCTGTGCCTGGGCAAGGAGAAGATGGAGAAGTTATCTGGCCAACAGGAAACTCCCTATTTCATTGTGAGTTTGTATGAGTAATGGTCCAAAAGGAAGAGGAATTGGGTGGGTATTTGAATTTGATACATTAAAGTTGTAAAAAGTTTAAACTAATTAGGCTTTTCACAGATATTTTCCCAACCTAAATTGACCAAGATGAAATGACATTTCTTTACCCAGAGGATGGTAAATCTTTGGAAATCTAAGAGTTGTGGAGACTCAACTATTAAATACATTAAAACAGAGCAAAAAGTACAGGAGAAACTTGATGGACCAAGCAGCATCTGCAGAAGCTGAGGGATGGTCAATGTTTCAAGTCAAGACATTGCATCAGGACTGAGAATATAGAGATGTCCAGCACAATAGGTGGGATTGGGGTTTGAAGAAGGGGCAGGTGGTGGTTGGAATCAGGTGAGGAAGGAGAGGATGCGCCCATCAAGTTATTGTGAACTATCAACAATACTGTTGATAATGATTATTTATATAACAGAAACATCTAGATTCCATTTGGTAACTATAATCTTCTTTGAAATTATCATAAACCTTGATGGATAATGTCAAATACTAGGCTCTCAAATAAAGCTCATGAAGGAATCTGTTGTTTGAATTGCGATGCAAAGCAACGGGGCAATCGACCTATCAGGAGAGACTCTTTAAGGGCTGTTTCCTATCCTTAACATGTATTGCCCCGAAGTCCAAATACTGTGGCAGTTAAAGATCGGGTTTGTGGGGTTTAGAAATGGTTGTGCTTAACCACAATTCATCAGTTTTGACACCTTGCTGTGAAGGTTGTTGCTCTGATTAGCTCCACCTGTCATTACTGGCCAGAAACTGTTTCCGCCTCTTTTGCAAATGGTGCTATAGAGCCACTGACAACCTCCATTAGTCCCCTCTCACCTGACAGTAAATCTGGATGCTTTAAAAAATACTCCATTATACCTCAGCTTAGAACTTTATCTTCTCTCCAAGGCATTGCTTTTATTAATTCACTTTCTGATCCCATTATCTTCAATTACTGAATGGTACTTGGGTCTCTAAATCAAGTCTTATGCCGTGATGGCAAATATTCTGGATCTATTCTTTCTTTACCTGCCACAGGACATCTAAAATTACTTGATGCAATTTTTAATATATTCATTCACAGTCATGGAATCCCATTGGAATATCTGTTGTTTATTCTTATATTTCAAAGAAGGATGCTTAGTTTTTGATGTACATTTTGTACAGTCAGTTTGGGGCTGATAGTTTGGGAATTCCTCCACACAACTTACTGTCTACTCTGTCAAAAGTAAGCTTAACTGGAAGTAGATTGGTATCTTGCTCATTTCTGGGTGTCCTATCACTTGGTTGGTGATTGAACTCCCGACATTTAGGCAGCATTTTCGTTTGTCCCAACATATTCCTTCTGCAATAAAACTTAACCAGGTCAGAATAAGCATTAGATGTTCCATAAATTAGCCCAGCAATGGTGCCAGTTGCAGAATTTCTCTCCAGCATTATCATTTATAGTAATAGTCCAATAAATAAAATCACATGGACCAATCAACTTTTGCTAACCCCAATTCTGAAGGATGCTATTTAAGAGGAAGTCGCTCAAGCAGCATTGACTGCCCTTTTTGGAGACATATGACATCCTGTGGTCGCAACTTTCATGGCTGTAAGACTTGTGTGCATTGTTTATGGTGATAGTTAATGCTTGGTTAGTCAGTGTGTGAAAGGTATCAGGGCAAAGGCAGGAGAATGGGATTGAGAGTGAAATGGATCAGCTATGATGAAATTGTGGAGCAGACTCGATATCCTGAATGGCCTCATTCTATTCCTTAATCTTATGGCCTTAAGGTCAATCACTTTTCGACATCCTATTGCACTGCATGCTGCTGCAACTCATGCCTGCATTGTCTCACTGCAGCATTCAGGCCTCCTAAACTCTATAGTCTAAGATACACAAAATGCTGGAGGAACTCAGCAGGCCAGGCAGCATCTATGGAAGAAAGTACAGTTGACGTTTCGGGCCGAAACCTTCAGTAACACTGGGTAATTTTTTCCATGGATGCTGCCTGGCCTGCTGAGTTCCTCCAGCATTTTGTGTGTCCTGCTGGATTTCCAGCATCTGCAGATTTTCTCTTGTTTGTGGTCTATATGCAAAGATTTCATCTAATTGTCTTTTAGCTCAAAGACGCAGACAGTGTGACTACAGGAATCTGCCTGTATTAGAGATACTTCGAATTGTAGTTTGTTCTCATGTCCTTTACCAATTTAAATCATTTCAGCATCCATTCTTCCTGCTGCTGCGATCTCTCATTGTTATTTGCATTATTGTACGTCCCTTTTAAGAGCTGAAAGTCTAGGTTGCTGTAAAATGGCAAAATGCCAACAACAGAGATACCTTGCAATTGACCAATGGAATATGTCATGCTGAAACTAGCGGTGTAGTGTTAGGCTTGGAAACCCATTCTGTGAACTAAAGATTTTGATCTTTATGGCTCTTCCACAATCAGTTTTAGAATTACCAGTAATGCAATACCAATTCTATTAAAAGCTAACAAAGCAATTTTCAGGCTCCTATCTCCATTATTCTGTTGTCGCGTGAATGAAGTCACTGGAGAAAATTACTGGTAAATACAAAGCAGCTTCTTTATTCGATGAAACAAGGTACAGCAGGCTTCGTGTGGACATGCTTTCGGTTGAAGTGTCTCGCTGGCCCAACATGGGGCTTAATATTTTATGTGCCAAACAGCAATGGACAATGCTTTCTTCAAAACCACATACAGTCAGCCCTGCTTACCCGCAGGTTCCGCATGCGCGGATTCAACCAGCCGCGGATCGGGAAAACCTGGAAGTTCTCTTTCCAGCACTCATTGTTTGACCATTGTTCGCCTCGCATCCAGTTCGGTCGCTACTTAGTTTCTGTGAAAAGCAATTCCTCAAAGGTAAAGTGCTACCTCTTGCCGAGAAAGTAGAAATCTTAGATCTCACATCTCGTATGTTTGCTACTTGTGTTATGAGCAAGAGGAAGTAGTTTAGGGCTAGTAAGGGATGGTTGGCTAGCAATGTAAAGTGCTACAGCCTCAAGAACTTAAAGATCACGGGAGAATCGGGATCGGCGGCATCAGAGTTCCCAGAAGAGCTACGATGGTTGCATCTGTAATGAATATGTACAGACATTTTTTTTCATTATTCCCTAAACAATACGGTATAACAACTATTTACATAGCATTTACATTGTATTAGGTATTATAAGTAGTCTGGAGATGATTTGAAGTATTTGGGAGGATGTGCGTAGGTTACCTGCAAATACTATGCCACTTTATATAAGGGACTTGAGCATCCGCGTTTTATGGTATCCTTGGGGGTTGCCGGAACTAATCCCCCGCGGATAAGGAGGGCTGACTTTACAACATTCACGCTTCCTGACTTGCATCCACACCAGACATCCAAATGAATTTAAATCACCATTGTCTGGACTGGCAGTCACAGCTTTTAGGAACACATTGCTCAGAGCTGAACTCCAAATTAAATCCACAATACATTTTCAGATATGAAGGCTGGCAGTGGAAGTCAAATGCTGAACCTAAAAATCACTCTAATATATTCCACATTCCTAATGATTAGCTTTATTTATCACATGTGCATTGGTAAACACAGTGAATAGTGTCATTTGTATCAACAATCTAGCCCACAAATAGATCACCAAGCTTCTGGTGCTAATACAGCCCAACCTCATATCTTCAGGAATGTGGGAGGAAACTGGAGCACCCAGAAACCCACACTGTCACAGAAATTCCTTACAGACAGCAGTGGGAATGGCTGACATTGTAAAGCATTACAACAAACCACTACATTGCATTGCCACCCCTGTGTCATGTACCAACTAGATAAGAGAAAAATGACAGACAAGGATATAGGGGAAATATTTAGATAGTTTACCACCGTGATGGCTGAAATCATGAATGAATTATTTGCAGGAATCTCAGTTAGGTGACAACTGGATATCCACAAGGTTTACAAAGTTTGCCAATGATGCAGAAGTAACTGGGAAGATATTTGGACTCTGAAGCAGGATATGGATAGGATGGGGGAATGGGTGAAAGCTTGGCAAATGGTACTTAATGTGGGAATGTGTGAGGGAGATCATGCACTTGAGTGATGGGGTCAAAAATCTCCAATTGGAAAGAGCTTGAAAATTAGTGAAGTATAGAGGAATTTAGTGTTCTTATACATGAATCGCAAGAATTCGCAGGTAGCTGCAGTGGGAAGTTCAGAAGAGAAATTGTGTATTGTCCTCCACTGTGATTGGGTTGGTATTTAACAATAAGTAGTTTGATAATATACACTTCCCAATATATGCATAATAACAACTATGTTTTCCTATTGTTGCAGTTACACAGAGTATTGTCAAGTGCATTAATAGAGTACAGTGCACAGTCTTGGTGGTGAAAGCAGTTGAAGCAAGAGCAGAATCACTATTTTGGGGAGTTGGAACCAGTTTTGGAGGAGCTGCACTGTGAACTGGAGAGTTAGCTCATCAGGTTGGACAAACGCTGCTAACTTTGTTGAGGAGGAGGTGGAGCATAGGATTCATTGTCACAGAACAAAGGTTAGACCAGAAAGACGACTACACAGGGACATTAACTGGACCAACCTAGGTCAATCTCCAAGCACCATCCAGCGACCCCCATTTAAGTTTTGCTGGAGCAGGATTGCCATGGGCCATGAAAGACATAACATCAGTGTAGGAGAGCAACTCATTTGACAATGAAAGTTACAGATGTGGTAACTTAGCATATATTACATGCTAATGTGAATGTCAGGAGCACTCAATCATACAGCACAGAAAAAGGCCACTCAGCTCTCTAGTTCAATGCCAGCCATCAAGTAAACTAGTTTATTATTGTCAAATGTACCAAAGTAGAGTGGGGAAAAAAAAACTGATTTTGCAAGCCATGCACACAAATCTTTCTATTGCAATAAAATGAATGAAGTGTTACAATTATAAAGGAAGTGCAGTACAGGCAGATAATAAAGTGCATGTGAAGGAAAGAGCAATCTTCTCCATACCAGAAGACCATCCAATAGGCTTACAACAGCAGGATAGAAACGATCTTTGAGCTTGGTGATACATGACTTCAGGCTTTTTTACTTTTGCCTGGTGGGAGGGGAGAGAGGAGAGAATATCTGGAGAATTAGGACTTTGTCTGCTGCCGACCCTACTATTGCCCTACATGCTACAATTTGGGATATATTTCACAGGTGCTCTGGACTCTTCAACCTGCGAAGTAAGACCCAGATCTTCAATCATACCTTAACTTACATAGAGATCGAATCTTCCAGTACAACATCCTGACATTACACAATCCAATTTCTAAGAAGTTCCATCTTCAATACAAGTCAGGCACCTGCCAGATATAACTGAGAATGTTTGCTTTATTATTAAACAGGTGTTAATTTCTAGAGGTTGAGGAGTCTTCTCCATGGCAACCAGACCAATGGACCAGGGAGTAGACAAGGCTATCAATATATGTTTTCATGTTGAGGTATCAGTCTATATTTTCAGAACCATATGTTCTAATATGATGTGTGTTCCACGTGATAGTAATATACTTCTTAGCTGTAGAAACGTTGAATGTGAATTTGTTCAAGCATTCTGCTAGAAATGCAGGTCACTAATGAACTTACACAAAGTCATTTAAAGCTCTGTTAGGAATATAGCTAAAAGGCTTATTGGTTGCACAAATTGCATTAAATTTTCAAATACAATTTCAGATTGAAACTGGCACCCATTGTTCTGTCCCTTTACACACACTCTCTCATGCCCTTTCAATAATAACAGATTTAAAATGCACTTTGTATACTATTCCTGCATACTGCAAGCAATTTAAGTTCTGAACTATTATTTGCCCATCTGATTATATCTTGTTTATTATTGCACTGAAAACATTTCATAGCACTTAAAATTATTCAAAACTCTGATGACTGGAAACACCGAGAAGGTGGGGGTGGGGGGGTGCAATTCAGGTCATCATCAACTGCTTAATTCTGCCTCTCACAATCCCAGTAGATACTTTTAATTTTATTCTCTTTCCAGCTGTACTCACTCATCTATTAACCAGATGGTTCTAAATGCAATGTTCCATCTGGACTACTTTGGTCTCTGCCCTATCACAGATATCCTTTTTATTCTCTCCACCTCTCCCCTTTTCTCTAACTAAAAACACATATGCTTTCTCACATCTCCAGTTTTGATCAGAGACCTTTGAAATAAAGGTTTAAATGTTCCTTTCTCTGCAGATTTTTCTGGCTTGCTGTACTGCTTCCTTAATGTTTTGCTTTTGCTTTGGGTTGTAGTTGAGCATTAAAGGTCTGATGATGTTACTACTTAATGTAAAAAACATTAAGAGTCCAGTAGTCTTCTCCCACCATTTTCAATACCACCAGGTTCAGAAAAAATGATCACCCTTCAACCATCAGGCACCTGAAGCAACATGAATAATTTCACTCACCTGAACTCTGAATTGACTCCAGAACGTATAGACTCACTTTCAAGGGCTCTACAACTGATGTTAACTGCATTTGTGTGTGTGTATGTACTTTTGCACATTGTTTTTTTCCATCAGTCTTTGTACTTTTTTATTGTTGTATTTTTTGTTTAACTGTGAATGCCTGCAAGAAAATTAATCTCAGGGTAGCATATGGTGAGAATACTTTGAATTGACTCATTTGACAAACAAAGTGGTTATTAGGTCAATTAACACTTTGCTTGTCAAGTGGTTGGAAAAGTAAAAGTTGGTTTCAATGCTTGCACGGACCATTGGACTCCATGGTAAGTCTAGTAATTGAGCAAGAGGTCAGCAGAACAGTATTGGGATCTCAGCATATTTACAATGCCCACATTGCTGTGCCACAGAAAACAATGATGTGCTGGTTAATGTATGGTGGTGATTTCACATGCAATCACTGACACACTGTAGCTCAATCTAGTCCAATGACCTATGATACTAATAAAGCAGAATTAGCATCCATATATTTCAAGTTTAAGTAAATTTATTATCAAAGTACATATACGATCCTGAGAGTTATTTTCTTGTGTGCAAACTCAATAAATCCATAGAATAATCGCAATAATAGAATCAATGAAAGACCACACCAACTTAGGTGTTCAACTGGTGTGCAAAAGACAACAAACTGTGCAAATAGAAAAAAAAGAAACAATAATAATAAATAAGCAATAAATATTGAAAACATGAAATGAAGAGTCCTTGAAATTGAGTTCATAGATTGTGTGAACATTTCAATGATGCGGCAAGTTAAGTTGATTGGAGTTATCCCAATTGGTTTAACAGCCTGATTGTTGAGGGGTAAAGCTGTTCCTAAATCTGGTGGAGTTCTGAGACTCCAGTACCTTCTTTCTGATGCCAGCAGCGAGAAGAGAGCACGTCCTGTGTGGTGGGGTTCCTGGTGATGTATGCTGCTCCAAATACATATTTGTTTTGATCTCAAAATCAATGGACGTACATGACCAATCTTAAGAAGGGTCCTATATGTTTACACATGAATCTCAGGGTTGTATAAGGTAACATACATGTACTTTAATAATAGTTACTTTGAATTTTGAATATTAAAAAAGCCTTTAATGAGGTACATGATGCTCATCACATGATGAAGGCCAAGGCATATTGAGTAAGAGTGGAGCATGGACAATGTTTTCAACCAAACAGGAAACAGAAAGATTACCTACACAACATGAAGAAAGATATGAAATGACATCCCAGAAGGACTGATTTTGGAACCACTGCACATAATAATTTAGACACAGACTGGGCTACACTGGAGGTAGAACTTCTAAAAAGAAATAATTTGATTAAGTAGACATCAATAAACCTTTAAAACATTGTGCAAATAACAAATAACTGTTAATATTGCTGCGACTTGGTAAAAATATGGCACAGAATTGCTTTGACATCTGCAGTGATATCAATGAATGGAGCAAAGGATGGTTGCTTATGATAATGATACTAGATGGGGATAGAAAAGTGCCTACAGTCAAAGATCCAAAATGGGCAAGTTTAGACTGCTGGTGAATGAAGTGCTTAGTATAGTCTGGTCATTGCATTGACTGGTATTTGAACACCATGCCTACATAAATTATATCCTATATTTATTTAATCAACCTTGCTAACACACCCTATATATCAAGAGAATGATAATAGTGAAGTCTTTCACATCAACACAGCATCTTGTATGGCAAGTAACATGAGTTAGCTCCACCTAACTACTGACTGAGTAAAAGCAATTCACCCAGATCACTAATACTTCAGTCCTGAAGTTTCATTCTAACACAGCTTCCAGATTCACTTCTGGATAACTTGCATCTTGTCCAACTTTTGCAGTAACATTTCAACAAATAACTTCAATAGCTTGATTCATTCAAAAGTCAGTGAAAATAAAGAACTGCTGTATGACTCTAAATTTTGTTCCCATCAAAGCTCGAAGTACACACACTTCCTCAGCAATGACCCTGCTCCACCACCAGAACTGAGATAAGTTCCTCTTTTGAGACGTGGACTCATCTCTCATTTTGAGAAGCAGTGATCTGTCAGTTCTGGGTGGCATGATGTACTGCTTCATTCCATAACAAGGGATGATAGCTGTTGCATAAATACACTGATGACTTACTTCATTTCAAGTACCTGCTTTGTTCACTGTCTTCTTCTATTTATCAAATACAAACATTTTCTCCATTCTATTTCCAGCCCAAACCACAAGGGGACCTCTTTAAGCTTGGTAATAAATGGAATGTACTTTCTTGAACTAATTTTCTCCAAGTTATCACATTTATTTTTCCAAATTATTACATTTCCTATCATTGTCCACCATTGTTGCAATGGGAATATTTCAGTTAAATCAAACACCTCTTGACATTAAAGCTGCACCCACCAGCCTCGTTTTATTTATGTTTCACCTTCTAAGTACAGTACAAGTGACTGAACTTGAATAGAATCTTTTTTTAGAGCTTTTTTTTGCATTTTTTAAGAGTTTTTTCCCTCTGCAGATGCCACACATTTAAGCTCAGATAAAAATCTTCAGCAATTAGATATGCTGAATAAATTTTCTACTTCGGCAGAGGCTTTTTTGAAAATAAAAATCATTTAATTGAACTATCAACAAGCCATTATACTGAAAAAAGATGGATCCAAGAAAAAATGAAGCCCACAACTCATTACACCAGTACAAAATATACATGAACTATCATGGGTTCAGAGCTATTTGTCTCTCCATAACAATAATGCTGCTACGAAAAAATTGCATTCATCATCAAGGACTCCCATCACTCAGGCTATGCACTCTTCTCATAACTGTCATCAGGTAGGAGGTGCAGGAGCTTTAGGTCCCACAGCATCACACTCAGGAACAGTTATTGCACTACAGCCATCAGGCTCACGAGCCAGTGTAAATATTTTCACTGAACACAACATTGAACTCATTCAGGGACTCTATAACTCTTGTCCTTAGTATTATTTATTTACTTTATTATTATTTACATGATTTGTCCTTTTTGCACATTGGTTATTTGCCAGTCTTTGTTATTTATAGATTTCTATAAGTTCTATTGTATCTCATTATTTTCCTGTAAATGCTTGCAGGAAAATTAATCTCAGGGTAGCATATGGTGACATATGCATACTTTGATAATAAATTTACTTTGAATGTTAAACTTATGAGCTTTTATAGGAGTTGACTCATATTGGCCTGTGCCCAACTGTACAAATGTATTGCCAAGGAACATAATTGCAGCAACCCTCTGTTACCTGGATCAGACATGGATGCCTGTTGCATGTACATTTCTTCAAAGGTCATTCACAATTTTTATCCTATATTATTTGGCATGACACATGTGAACTCCACAGTTACAAATGAATTCACTAACTTTTCTACTTAAAACTGTATATTAATATAGATGAGTTAACATATTATATTTTTCCTACTTCAATAGATAATCTTGCCAGACTTTCATACTTCATCTTGACAGCGTTTCCTCTCTTGAATCTCTGCATGTGCTTTGAGTTAGATTCTCTTTAAATAATAACTATGGTACCAAGAATTCAAGGAAAGAAATGATTCTTTTCTTCACACTATCAATCTCGATCCTCAACCATACTAAGACATACAAGTGTTTCTTTTAGTTGAAATAAATGCAACAGATAAAACCTGGCATTATGCACACTAAGTGTCCAGCCTGACACCATTGGTTTTAACTACCTCTGATAATCTGATCAAATCGAACATCAGCTTCAAAACTTCTAGCAGATCGCTTGTGCAAAGAAAACTTCAGCAAAATTACATGACAAAATCTCAGAAAATGTGTCACATTATGCATCTATAACACAACTTTCAATCTCTGGTCACTGGTCAATCTAAGCACAGAATATATACCGGTATGTTAACTCCATCTCCTGAATGTGGAATTATTATATTGGGTACATTTGAGTTTGATGAGTACATTCAAATTCTTAGGAATACTGTTGATCAAGTACACAGAATAGCTACCATTTGTCAAGGAATTACCTGTTTCTCTGTCTGAATCCATTTGCACTTTGCCACTTTACTGTTTTACATAGTAAAGCACCATACTTCGCACTTCATTGATCCCACACAAGGCAAGACTGCATTTGCATTGACTCCTCCATTGTTCATTTCCAAAATTACAAAGGAAGTTATACAGAGTGATTGAAAATTCACCTCACACTTCATGAATTTATTGGGAATGCAGACAAGGAGATCATGCATTGGGTGTGGGAAGTCAGAAAGGCTGTAAATTGAGAGCACCTTACCACAGCCTCATAGTTATGATGTACATGCCACATTGCCAGTGGTCTTGAAATTGAACTGTGGTAGAGTGCACATGGAGAATATCTCCACAAATCTTCCCTCAGATTCCATTCCTATTCCATTCAGAAAACTTCACTTTAAAATAAAATTTCTAAAGCTACTAAAGGTAAAAACAATGACAATGTAGATTAGTAAATTGTGACTTACCACCCTTCACTTTTCAGACGTCTGCTGTTCACCTGTTTAAAAAAAACAAGACAAGGCTATAAATGACAGGTCATTTCCTACCCTGAGAAAAAAACATGAATGCTTCAAAACATTATAACAAATAACTTCCTTAAATTATCTACAGTTCAAAAATTTCTAAACAGAGAAACTGAAAACATCTAGCATGAAAATTTAGATCAACATATCAAATATATTTTTAAGAATGTAAGTTCAAGATGTGACATTGAAGAGTAAAAGAGTAAAAGAGAACAAAATAATTGTAAATCCGGATCCGGTGCTGCACAATGAGAAACACAATAAGATAAAGAACACAGTAGTAAAAACAGAATAAATATAAATACATAGATTGATTGTGTGTCTATATACTGATGCTCGGCACAGGAGTGTCCATACATAAGGTGACTCTGACAGGAAACGACAAAGTAGTGGCATTGGGAGTTGTAGAGGGGTGGGTTAGTGGGTGGAAGTGTTGATCAGCCTCATAGCGTCAGAATAAAATAATTAAGGATATTTCCTGGAAATTCATCCTTGCTCGGTGGTGATATTACTCTGCTTCTGAAATTATTCCTTTGAATTCCATAAAAATGGAACTTCAACAAAATGTCACAAGGTCAAGATAATTATATTCATACCCTGAACGTGTGGATTATCAATGACAATAGAGGCACCCAACGGTGACTAAAATGGTATCTCCAGCCACCCAAAGCAGCACAAGAAAATAACTTGAAATAGTAGTACGTGGAAAGTTATGAGCTTCAAACCCTAGGGGCTAATGATAGGGGCTAATCACCTCTAAAAGCCTGCGAAGCTTGATTCAATCCATGTTGCCCCAAGCAGTTAATGTAAGCATCTTCTCTATATGTAGCTATCCTTTCTCTTGTCCGGGAATCTGCTTGCATAGCACTTAAGGAAGATTTATCCTCAGTGAAGGAAGAAGATTGATGCAATCACTGCAAATAGCTCTTACACATATCACCTGCATTATTTTGTGAGCAGTTCTCTTAAAAATGTCAATAGACAACCCACACAAGATCTGCAAGTTGCAGTGAGTAAATAGAACCTAGTACAATCAACATGCTCACTCACTGCTTTAGATTCTTCATTTAGTCATTGTTTTCGGGGTTGACAAATGGTGGCATGCTACAGCAGGGGCCACTCAAAGGGGAGTTTCACTGAGGCTGGAGTTTTCGTTGGCATTGATTTGGAAAAGGAATTTGATGCTAAGCAGTGTAAACCACCACAACATAGGAAACCAAATTTATAAGCTACAAACTTGCAAATGTTGCTCTGATAGCCATTGGGGAGGAAGTTCAGAGTACAGAAGTGCCTTGAGTTTGGAAAAAAATAAGTTCTCCTTATGTGTCTGAAGATAAAGAGAGCAAGAACCCTGGTCAGTGTTCGTTATCAAGCCCCTAAAATCTAGACCCACTGCTACAGATCATTGATTTGAATGAATGGACATGATCAGTTGGATACAGATCAGTTGCTGACATGGGAAGAGAAACTACACATTTGTACTAATCCTGCTTTAATCCCATTTATTTTTATTCCCTTTATATTTTATTCATTTTCCCCTGACATATCATTTGTCTACAATACAGACTTGGGGGCAGGCAAGTTACGGTGACTTATTAACTACCCAGGGAAAAGAATATGACCAATCACTATATCTTTGCATCTCTGAGGTCTTCCCTAAACCTGTTCTGCTGCAGGAAAAAAGTTCCAGCCTATCCAGTCCTTTTTTTTTTAATAACCCAATCCCAGTAATATCTTTGTGACTCTTTTCTGCACCCTTTCCAACATAATAATATCCTTCCTACAGCTAGGCAATCAAAACTACACACCATGCTCTAACCATACTCTCAGCACTGACTTGTCCAGTTGTAACATAATGCCCCAACTCCTGTACTCATTGCCCTGACTGAAGAAGTTAAGTCTGCAAAATGATTTCTTTACTGCCATATCTAATTGTGTTTCCACCCTTAGGGAACTATGTATCTGTACCCCACAGTCTCACTCTTCAGGACCGTACAGTTTACTAATGCAAGTCCTGCACACGTCAAACTTACCAAAGTGCAATATCCCACACTTGGAACATAGAACAATACAGCACAGTACAAGCCCTTCGTCACACAATGCTGTGCCGACCCTTAAACCCTGCCTCCCAAATAACCCCCCACCTTAAATTCCTCCATATAGCTGTCTAGTGGTCCCTTAAATTTAATAGTGTATCTGCCTCCACCACTGACTCAGGCAGTGCATTCCATGCACCAACCACTCTCTGAGTGAAAAAACTAATATCCCCCTTGAACTTTCCTCCCCTTACCTTAAAGCCATGTCCTCTTGTAATGAGCAGTGGTGCCCTGGGGAAGAGGTGCTGGCTGTCCACTTTGTCTATTCCTCTTAATATCCTGTATACCTCTATCATGTCTCCTCTCATCCTCCTTCTCTCCAAAGAATAAAGCCCTAGCTCCCTTAATCTCTGATCATAATCCATACTCTCTAAACCAGGCAGCATCCTGGTAAATCTCCTCTGTACCCTTTCCAATGCTTCCACATCCTTCCTATAGTGAGGCGACCAGAACTGGACTTGTCCAGTTAAATTCTAGCTTTTATTCTTTGGCCTTCCCCAGCTCACTTATATCTGCATTTCAGCGTTCAATATTTTGAACTTAGTTCACTGGATGTATCACATGTAGAAAGGGTGGTGAAGGTAACAGTTGGCATTCTTTCATTAGTCAATCCCAACTCCTATACTCAGGTTGTAATTGCACTTTGAGACTGCGCTTGGAGAATAATGTACAGCTTTGGTTTCCCTGTTATAAGAAAAATGTTATAAAGCTGGAATGAATGCAGATGAGATTAACAAGCATGTTGCTTGGACACAAAAGAGTGCTATGGAAACAAGGTTGAGCAGGCTTGGACTATATTCCTTGGGACATAGGAAAGTGAGAGTGACCTTACAGAGGTGTATAGAATCACGAGGGATATAGGTAAGGTGAATGCACGCTGTCTATTTTTCCAGTGAAAGAAAATCAATATAGAACAGTACAGGTCCTTTGGCCCACAATATTGTGTCAACCTTTTTAAACCAAACGTAGTCCTGACTGGTCTCCCCGATAACGATACACAAAAATATACACCTCTTGCCAGCATGTTTGCCTCTAATAACTAAGAGCATTTGCCCCACCTCTTTCATTCATTAAAAGTATTCATTTATTCAGTGTTTGAAAGAGAGCTACTTGAGTAGTGGTATATACAGTGCATGTACAAGACAATTGTGAACATCACACCTACAGTATCACATGCAGCAACTAAAAGAACCCTTAGCACATCAGTAAGGACTTTGGTTTGAAATCTACAATGTCATTTTCGGCAGAGCGTTGCACGGGAAAAACTGGCCACTCTATGCAATGAACCTTATGGTTGGAGTTTGCATTCTCTTACTAAGACTGCAAACAGGGTGAATACAATATGGTTGCAATGCCAGAAATGTGACAGGAGCAACTTCTAAACATAGTGGACTAATAGTAAGATACTGAACCAAATTTTCAAATGCTAATGCTATTTATCTGGAAAAGTAAAATTATTCCTGTTTTTTGGATTATGTGTGTGGTGCGTGGAATTTAATACAATTTATTAAATAATTTAGGAATATCAAGTTAGTGAAATAGAACACAAAATTTCTAGATAGACATTTAAAGCACACCTTGTTCTCTTTTCTTCAGAAAGAAAAGGAAATCTGTACTTTAGCTGACAGCATGAAACTCCAGAACACTTAATTATTTCCTCAGCAACGGAACAATTAGGAAGAGATGCTGGCCCAGTCAGAGAAGCGCAGGTGTCATGAATGAATTATTCAAAAAATAGCTAACATCTCATGAAAACAAAGGCTCTTTCAACAGCATAACCCTGGATTTTGAATACAAGTCCCTGAAGTGCAATGAACTAGCTCTTGGCTCAGATGCTTAAATGCAGTGAGGCTGCTGAGAGCGTGGAACGAGCCGCCAGCAGAACCTGTGGATGTTGGTTCAATTTCAACATTTAAGAGAAATATGGATAAGTACTGTACAGGGCTGGGAGGAGTAAGGAGATCTTCTGTCCAAGGGTAGGTCACTACGGCTGGGCAGAATAATAGTTTGAAATAGAGTAGATGGGCCAAAAGGCCTGTTTCTGTGCTGTGGTACTTCATGATTCTGTATCTCTAAAATTAAGCCAAGAACAAAACACAATGGTCCAAATCAGGGTAGTTAGAATTTTCACCTTAGGGCATTAAAATGGCTTTATTACTTTGTAACTATATTCAGCCAATGTTGTGCAGATGGGAAATACCACAATCTCAGAGACCAGCTGGTGTGACCAAATATTATAGTGCTTATTAACTTTTGATATTTGAAGATTCCTGAAGATCCTTTCCATTTAAAATATCAGTGCATCTCCTCGTAGAGGTGGCTATATCCACTCCAAGTCAAACAGCTATTCATCAGTGTCCTGACAGTACATCACGACATGCTGTAAAACATTGATACTTGTATGAATTCCTATTAGGCATATACTGTACATCAGATGTGCATTTCAAAGGGAATATGTATCCCAATTACTTTGCAATGATGGTTATTGACTGTATGTCCTTATAATCAACAGATGATTGTTGCTGAATAAATTTGCAATAATTATATCAGAAGTGTTAAGAAGGACAACGTTTAAAAATAACATTTATTGCTACATAATTATAATAAAGAAAAGCAGGTGTCATGGAATAACTTCAAGCTTTCAAATGGAGTTACCCTTAATTCTTTATGCAATTATCTAAACATAATTTAATACAAGATGCTTATCCAGTATTTTTATGCTCTTCAGGCACCATCTGTTCTGTACGGCTAACTTTTAGTTTGGATTCCAAAAATAATCTAGCAAACGCATGCACCAAGTCATCTGGCAACCAATACCACCACAAATGGTTGTATAGAATTATGTTAAATTAAATAAAAATGTACTTCAATTATGCACTAACTGTTAAGGTCGAAGTTGGGGTGGGGGTCACAGACATATAATAATCTTCTGTCAACTGCCAACTATCTTTCTTCATTCAAAGACTTGGACAATTAATTGTCTATGAAGCCAATCTACCTACTCCAGAGCCAACAGTAATTAGTAACCACTGCAATAATAAGACACCACTCAGATTGATTGATTTATATACCAGGCTATTAATTCTTATTGCATACCCTGATAATTATATTTATAAAAAGTTAATATTTGCAGGCAGAAGTAAATGCATTTAGCAAAAGGTTGAATTGCTTCTAAATCCATTTGTAGAACTAAAGTAAAAAGTTCAATGGGTTTCCAGAGAGCCCTGTAGTTTCACAGTGATTGCCAGTTTTATGACAGAAGTCTCAAGGAAAAGGTCATTTCATTACAACATCATAAAAGAATATTAAGGGAAATAAAATGTGGTTTCTAAGGTAGCACTGCAGAAACTTTAAGTGATCAGCGAGGGGATGCTTTGCCTCAGCTGGTAATATTTCTGATTAATGATGGCTGCATTGTACACTGTAGCAGTGAGGGCAGGCAACACATTGAAATAGAACTTCGAACGGTACAGGGCGTTCTGCCTACTGTATTGTGCTGAGCTTTTAACCAACTCCAAAATCAATCCAACCCGTTCCTCCCACATTGTCTTCCATTTTCCATTTATCCATGGGCCTCTCTGAGCGTCTCTCAAATGTCCCTAATGCATCTGCCTCGTCCACCACACCTGGCAATGCAACTGTGGTGAACTACATATACCTGTCTGGACACGCCCCCTGCTGACTGCTCCTGTGGCTCCTCCCACAGACCCCTGTATAAAGGCGATTGGGGCCTGAGCCCAGCATCTCAGTCTCCAGGATGTAGTATGGTGGTCAACCACTGCTTGTTCCTTCTTCCAGTCAATAAAAGCCGATATCTCGCCTTCACGTCTCAGAGAGAGTTATTGATGGTGCATCAGCAACCCCATGCCTCCTGACTACCATGAAGAACCCTGTCAAATGCCTTATTAAAATCCATATCTTCCACATCCACCACTTTACCTTCATCAATTTATTTTGCTCCTTCCTCGAAGAACTTGCTTATGCTTGTGAGGTACAACCTACTCCTCATAAAGCCATGGGGACTATCCCTCATCAGACTATGCTTCTCCAAATGTTCATAAAATCAGTCTCCAAGAGTTTACCCAGCACCTATTTAATGCTCACTGGGCTATAATTCCCAGTGTTATTCATATTAACTCTCTTTGACAAAGGAATAATATTGCCACCTTCCGATCATCCAGTACGACATCTGCAGCCAGAGAGGATGCAAAGATCATTGCCAAAGGGTCACAGTCTCTTCCATCACTTCCCAAAACAATCTGGTATATGTCCCTTCTGGCAGCAAGGACTTGGCTATCCTAATGGTCTTCAAAAGTTCCAGCAAATCTCTTTCTTATATAACATCAGATTCTAATTATCTGTACTTGCAAGATTATTGGAAACTTTTAGATTGATATAGCTCACAACATTTTGTTTCAGTTTCAAGACTTGACAAATTTTGATGTGAGCAAGCAGGCCTCTGACCAGGCCTCAGTCTGGGCCATGAACACAATTCAATTTCTCACTGATAGCATCAATATGGTACAAACAGATACCTATATTTAAAAGTTAGAAAAGAATAGAATTTATTTGAAATTTTACATCTGTCACACAATGTGAGGGAGTAAAACTCTTTGCGTTATAACTCCATTGCAATGTACAGACATGTGAATTTAAAAACCTAATGGCTTGTTGAAAGGAATTTGTAACACCAACACATTGATCTGCCTTTACTGGTTTTAAGTGTTCTTTTATGGACTGATTCAAGATTGTCTATTGTCATTCTTCAGTACAATAACGTGAAGAAGAACACAATGATTGTTCTCCTTTATGATGAACATGTAATGCAACACTGAGGATGAGAGAGTTGTAACCCACCTTACTGGGGTTAAGGAAGAGAGACACTTGTCAAAAAAGGGTGAAAAATGTGTCACTTGACAATGCAAAACTGTGATTTGCAACTTCAATCCCACTTGTCTTTTTGAAATTTTACTTCCAACCAACTATTTCCCACCCACATCTTAAATTTTCTACCACTATGTAGTTTTATTTTAAAAGGGAAAATGTTGACAGAGTTTTCGAAAATAACTGTCAAGGTGACATACTAATTTATCCATCCCCAATAATATTCCCTGAGAATTTCATCGTGGTTCTTTGTACTAGCACATTCCGTCTGTACTGTGGGCATCAGAAATGTGGACAGAACTTAAACTGCTTCCAGGCTTGCCTCTCAGAGTCAGTATGTGTCATGGAAAAAGACTCTTCCTCTCAACTCCCTCATGTCAATCAAGGTGCCCAGCTCAGCTAGTCCTATTTGCCTGTGATTGGCTCATATTCCTCTTTCCTACCTATAATCTTATCTTTTAAATATTACCGTACCTTCATCAGTTGCTTTCTCATTCCATATACACACCACTAAGTTCTTGCATTCGATGATACCTCAGTTTCACAACACTCCTCAGGACCCCACCATTCACTGTACAAGTATCACCCTTAGTTATTTGTTGAGATACTGCATGGAGTAGGCCTATTGAATCGCGCCACCCTGCAACTCCCGACTTAACCTAGTCGAATCACGGGACAGTTTACAGTAACAAATTAACTTACCAACTGTAATGTCTTTGGACCGTGGGAGGTAACCAGAGCACTTGTAGAAAACCCACATGGTCGCGGGGAGAACGTACAAACTTCTTACAGGCAGCAGCGGGAGTTGAAGCCGCATGCCAGTACTGTAAAGGGTTGTGCTAACCACTGCGCTACTGTGCCTTCCCAAAACACAACACTTCTCTCTTACCAGAAATAAACTTCATTCCCCAATCCTCTGCATATCAAGATCACTCAACAACTTCATAATAACTTCCTTCACTGCCTATGATATCCTCTATTTTATTATCAATATCTTTCAAAGTGTCTGCTTTCACTGCACTTTGAGGAAACAACTCCCAAAGACACACGAGATTCTGATATTTATCTGTTTGTCACAATAGGATGAACTGCACATTCTATACGGTAACCACTAATTCTAGGTTTTCCGTCAAAAAAAGGAATATGCTCCCCATATTTAATCAGGTAAAGACCACTTGAGGATGAAAATTAAATCAGAAACCAGAACCACTTCGAACAACAAGGGGACAAGGTGTTGAGGAAGAGAAATTTAAAAAAAAAATCTGAGTCACAAGTTATCCTGACTAATATGTCACTGTTTCTTTAATATCACTCGGTGAATATTTTGAAGCTATTTTCCAACAGCGCTGTGAAAGCAACAACAGGAATAGTGGCAGCTCAATGACACAATGCACAGCTGCTGCCTCACATCTCCACAACACAGATTCAATCCTGACCTTGGGTGTCATCTCTGTGGAGTTTGGTATGCGTCCCCCCAGGTGCTCTCGTAACATCCCAGGAATTAGGGCTGGTATATTAATCGTCTACTGTAAAATGTCCCTAGTATCTAGATCAGTGTTAATATCTCTTACTGAGATTGAAATTGAGGCCTGCATGGTTCTCCACCCAATTCCAACAACTTTCTACAGGAGCACCAGTGAGAGTGTCCTGTCTGGCTGCATCACTGTGTGGTACGGAGGCATCAGATCACTAGACCCTACAAAGGACAGTGAAAAACACTGGAGGATCACCAGACAACACACACGAAATGCTGGAGAAACTCAGCAGGCCAGGCAGCATCTGTGGAAAAGAGTACACTTGACGTTTTGGGCCAAGACCCTTCGGCAGGACTGGAGGTAAAGAAAGTTGAGGAGTAGCGTTAAAAGGTGTGGGGAACACAAGGTGACAGGTTGAAACCTGAAGGGGGGGATGAAGTAAAGAGCTGGAGAGTTGATTGGTGAAAGAGATGCAAGGCTGGAGGAGGAGTCTGATTGAAGAGGATGGCAGGGGGGAGGAACACCAGAGGGAGGCGATGGGCAGGCAATGAGATAAGGTGAGAAAAGGAAAAGGGGGTGGGGAATGGTGAAGGAGATGGGGGGGCACTACTGGAAGTGCAAGAAATTGATGTTCATGCCATCAGGTTGGAGGCTACCCAGACACGATACAAGGCGTTGTTCCTTGAATCTGAGTCTGGCTTCATCGCGACAGTGGAAGAGACCATGGATAGAAGTATCAGAATGGGAGTGAGAAGTGGAATTAAAATGGGTGGCCACTAGCAAATCCCAAATACCCTTGTGGACGGAGCGTAGATGCTCAGTGAAGCGGTCTCCCAATCTATGTCAGGTCTCACCGATATACAGGAGCACCAGACACAGTAAATGACCCCAACAGACTCACAGGTGAAGTGTTGCCTCACCAGGAAGGACTGTTTGGGGCCCTGAATGGTAGTGAGGGAGGAGGCGTAGGGGCAGGTGTAGCACTTGTTCTGCTTGCAAGGATAAGTGCCAGGAGGGAGATCAGTGGGGAGGGACAGATGGACAAGGGAGTGACGTAAGGGGCCGATCCTGCGGAAAGCAGAAAGTGGGGGAAGGGAAGGTGCTTGGTGGTGGATGATATCCACTGGAAATGGCAAAATTTTCAGAAAATGATGTGCTGGACGCAGAGGCTGGTGGGGTGGTAGGTGAGGACAAGAGGAACCCTATCCCTGGTAGGTGGCTGGAGGATAGGGTGAGAGTAGATGTGAGTGAAATGGAAATGATGCAGTTGAGGACAGCTTTGATGGTAGAGGAAGGGAAAGCCCTACACTCTGTCTGCCAGAAAAAGTGGGATCTCTCGGTGTCCACCCATTTTAATTCCACTTCCCATTCATCCCTCCCCCTTCAGGTTTCCCTTCCCCCACTGTTTTAGATCAACTCCTCAGCTTCTTTTCTCCAGTCCTGATGAAGGGTCTCAGCCCAAAACTTCCACTGTACTTGATGCACCATCAATAACTCACACTGAGACGTAAGGCGAGATATCGGCTTTTATTGACTGGAAGAAGGAACCAGGAGTGAGTGTCCATCATACTATGACCTGGAGACTGAGGCCGAGCGTCAGGCCTCAGATCGCCTTTATACAGGGGCCTGTGGGAGGAGCCACAGGAGCAGTCAGCAGGGGGCGTGTCCAGACAGGCACATAGTTCACCACAGTACTCTTTTCCATAGATGCTGTCTGGCCTGCTGAGTTCCTTCAGCATTTTGTGTGTGTGGCTTGGATTTCCAGCATCTGCAGATTTTCTCCTGTTTGTGAGAGGATCATTGGGGTCTTTCTTCCCATTCTTTGTGACATCTACCAGGAGAATTATATACAAAGGGACCAAAGCATTGCTGGGGATCTCCACCACCCATCCCACAATCTCATTGACCCACTAAGATCAGGAAGGAGGTATAGGAGCAGTGGGCCGCGATCTGCTGTCCTAGTAACAGTTTTTTCCCTCAGGCTATGAGACTAATGAATATGTTGTGACCACAGGGGTCTCGTTTACTGTTTACAAAGAGCTGTTTACTATTTACCTGTACTGCACACTACATGAATTTTTGAATTATATTTTATGAACATATTTGTGGAAATATTTTGCTTTATGTGCTGTGTGTGATACATGTTTCGTGGGTGCACCGTGGTCCGGAAACCTTGCCTAGTTTGGTTACGTACAAGTATTGTCAAATGACAATAAACTTGAACTTGATCTTGGGAAGTGGACAGAGGAAGCTTTAAGAATTGTGAAGATTAGGATACAAGGGAAATAGGTGTATGATTAGGACTGCTCTGTGAGTCAGCAGAGATTTGATGTGCCAGAAGGGCCTCTGACTTTACACTAAGAAACATAGCTTACAGCTACCCTCTCAAGGTCAGCAATTGATGTCATACCAATGATACCTGCATCTAAAATGTAAATAATGAAAAAAATCAGTTTCAAATATTTCAGAAGAGGAAATTATCTGAGCTCAAGTTTCATGCTGCTTTGTGAGGAAAAACAATGACAAGTATTGATTTATTACTTCAGTCTTTACTCACAGCACATTAAGCTGAGTAGAAATATATGGATGCATATTGTCAATCACAGGCTCTCCATGAAGTGTGACAACGTATTTTATTTCTGAATAAAATTTGAAATCTAACATGAATGCATCGATTTTCCACTTAAATTGCTAAGTATAAATTATAACTAATTTTAGCATGTATGGGTAAATGCAAACAGGCTTCCCCCACCCCCCACCGAGGTTGGGTAGAACTACAGCTGGAGGTCAAGGGTTAAGAGTGAAGGGTGAAATGTTGAAAGAAAACATAAAGGAGGGTGCTGAGAATGTGGCTCAAGCCGCCAGTGGAAATGGTGGATGTGGGTTTGATTTTAACATTTAAGAGAAATTTCAACAGGTACATGGATGCGGGGAGTGTGGAGGGCATGGTCCAGATGTATATTGATGGGACAAGGCAGATCAACAGTTCAGTATGGACGAGAAGGACATGTTTTTGTGCTATAGTGTTCTATGATTCTACAAGATTTTACAGTAAGAATTATGTGGAGGCCAAAAGCATGTATAGTTATAATTTAGTACATCATGCAGCCATCAATGGGAGTAGCACATGCTTGGTTAAAAAAAATCTTTGGAACTCATGCTATCCAAAAGGATGTGGTATGCAGCTATTTCCCCATCAAGAGACACTGCCTTGAAGTGATGTGAATTTTCAATTTATTCAGCAGTTTTTATGCATTTGTTTGATAATATTTGGTTTGTAACAGCTTCCCAAATATTAACAACACAAATGCGATCTTTTCTTCATAAATTTATTGTTGAAAATTAAAGTATTTTCTTTAACATCTACTATTACCTACTATTTTTGGTCCTCTATTTCCAGCTCCCATGTGATTTTACAATGGATTCTTGATTCTAATTTACTTTCTCCTGGTTTCCATTCTGTGGGGTTAATTGAAATGCCAAAGAAAAGACACATTTTCTCAGAGAAGATGCTAAAATTTTAAAATTGCTGATCACTATAAAGTAGACACTCCTCCCAAAGAGCCAATTCAAATACAGTACTCACAGTGGACAAATTGTACTAAAAAAAATGTGCTGGAAGTGTTCAACAGCAATCATGTACTGTAGATAAGGAAAGGTTTCAGTGATCATGTCAGTGCATGTCAGTGATCTGCTGAAGGGTCAGAACTGATAGTTTATCAGTGGTTTTGATGAAAGGTCATTAATCTCAAATGTTAACTATTTCTCCCTTTACAGATACCGCCAGAGCTGTTGAATATTGTTAAGATTTATATTATTTCAGATTTCTAGCTTCAATGAAGACAAAAAGCACTGGAGGTCAGGCCACATTTGTACCAGAGAGGGATGGAATTTGAATTTCAGTTTCAAATATATCTTTGTTGACACTATAATCAATTATAGATGAAGAAGATATGAAGAAAGAAAGGATAAAGTGAAAGGGTGAAAGGACACTTCTTTAACAGGTGGATGACAGAAGGACATAATTAACCAAGGGAATTTTCCTAGATGCCTTCAAAACCATGGGAATTGAACCCATACTTAAAAAGCCAAACCTTGATGATGAGATACTGTACTAGCTATCTGCAGGTCTATATCAAACTTCCCATCCTGGGCAAGATTCATGAGAAAGTAAATTTCAACCAACTCAACAACTTTCTGAAAAAGAACAGTATTCAGATTTTAAAGCAAACCTCAGCACTGGGGTGGCCTTTACCAAATTCATCAGCCATCTTAGGCTCACCACTAATGCCAATAAAATCTCAGTTCCAATTTTTCTAGATCTAAGGTGCTGCCTTCCACACAATTGACCATAACATTGTCCTAGATTGCCTTGAGAACTGGGTTCTCCTCTCTGGGAGTGTCCATAATTGGTTTCATTTGTACATCTTAAAGACAAAATTTTTGTCTGTCTTGAAGATCTATTTTCTAAGAGATACAGTGTAACATCCTGTTGATCAGGAAAGCTGTCTTGGCTCCCTAACCTTCTCCTCATGCATGGTCTCCTATCATTAAATAGCATAAATTTGATTTCCACTGTTATGCATATGACACGCTGATGCACCATCAATAACTCTCGGAGCCGGGAGGCAAATGATAGGCTTTTATTAGTGGCAAGAGACCACGATTAGCAGCAAGAGACCACCACACAACATCTCGGAGACTGAGGGAGGAGCAGTGCCTCCAATCGCCTTTATACAGAGGTCTGTGGGAGGAGCCACAGGAGCAGTCAGCAGGGGGGCGTGTCCAGACAGGTATATGTAGTTCACCACACACACAATTGATACCTTGGTTGAGTCGAATGATGATAACACACTATCTTTTCTGACTTCTGGCATGGTTGCAATAACAAATGGATGAGTAATAATTCTAAAATTTAATGAAAACTTTTGGTTGGTCCCAAAGCCAAAAGAAGTAAGCTTGCTCCTCTTGTAAAATCAGAACTAACTAACTTGGGTAACACACACAAAATGCTGGAGGAACTCAGCAGGTCAGGCAGCATTTGTGAAAACTCTTGATGTTTCAGGCTGAGATTTCTCTTCAGGTCTGGGTGGTATCCATTTCAGTCATGTAATAATTCTGAAAAGCTAATTCACAACCTCACACTGGCGTTCCAAAGAAAGAAACTTCAACTTATTCAAAACATCACTGCTACACATTTAACCAAGACCACTGCATTTGCTTCCTATATAATTTAGAATTGATTTTACAGTTCTCTTACTTGTTTTTAAAGCTCTTAATGGTCTAGGACTGGAGTACATCACAGAATCATCTTTGCTTTATAATCCTGCTCAAGCTCTCAAATGTTTTTCTGCCAGTCTCTTAATTTTACACAACCTCTCTCAAAAAGTAATATTTATATTTTTATTTTATTTGCATGTTTATACTTTTATCCCATTGCAAAGCACTTTGAACTACCAGTATGAAAAGATCACTGTAAGTAGTTATAAGTATTATAGCAACATAGAAAACCTACAGCACAATACAGGCGCTTCGGCCCACAAATTTGTGCCGAACATGTCCCTACCTTAGAAATTACCAGAGTTACCCATAGCCCTCTATTTTTCTAAGCTCCAAGTACCTATCCAAAAGTCTCTTAAAAGACCCTATCCTATCTACCACCACCACTGTGGCCGGCAGCCCATTCCAGGCACTCACCACTCTGCGTAAAAAAAACTTACCCCAACATCTCTTCTATACTTACACCCAGGCACCTTAAACCTGTGCCCTCTTGTGGCAGCCATTTCAGCCCTGGGGAAAAGCCTCTGACCGTCCACACGATCAATGTCTCTCATCATCTTAAACACCTCTATCAGGTCAACTCTCATCCTTCACCACTCCAAGGAGAAAAAGCCAAGTTCACTCAACCTGTTTTCATAAGGCATGCTCCCGAGACCAGGCAACATCCTTGTAAATCTCCTCTGCATCTTTTCTTTGGTTTCCATATCCTTCCTGTAGTGAGGCAACCAGAACTGAGCACAATACTCCAAGTGAGGTCTGACTAGGGTCCTATATAGCTGCAACTTCACCTCTCAGCTCCTAATTTCAATGCCACAGTTGATGAAGGCCAATACACCGTATGCCTTTTTAACCACAGAGTCAACCTGCGCATGAGCGACCTATGGACTCGGACCCCAAGATCCCTCTGATCCTCCACACTGCCAAAAGTCTTACCATTAATACTATATTCTGCCATCATATTTGACCTATCAAAATGAACCACTTCACACTTATCTGGGTTGAACTCCATCTGTCACTTCTCAGCCCAGTTTTGCATCCTGTCAATGTCCTGCTGTAACCTCTGACTGCCCTCCACTCTGTCCACAGCAGCCCCAACCTTTGTGTTATCAGCAAACTTACTAACCCATCCCTCCACTTCCTCATCCTATACATATTTACACGTGTACATACACAAAGATATATATATATTTTTTCCAGTTAATTGGGCGGATCAGTTAATCGGGACAGTCACTTATTTAAGACAACTCTTAAAAAGCAAAAACTAATTTGAGAAAATTGCTGGGATTCCCTTTGTTGATTTGAGATATTATACCACTTAATTGGGGCAGGAGATTGTTGGCGAACAGGTTCTAACTAGCATCAGTTGCCCGCTCTTGTGTTGCCTTCAGACAACGCTTGGAGCAAACAGTTTTTAATTAGCATCAGATGTGTCTGTTTATATTCAATAGGCAATGATTTTTGTCACTGATAGTTGCTGAGAAATAAGCAGTAACAGTTCCAAATGGTTTTGCTCACTGCGGTTTCAAACATTCAGGATTGGAGATTCCAGAAATGGCTGGGAGTGAAAATAAATCTAATTTCACAACTTCCAGTTAGGAACCAACAAAAATTTGAAGGTACTGAGAATCATCTCGAATGCTAGAACAAAGATGAAGATTTGGAGGAGACAATCATTGATAGCATATTAAGGCAGTCCACTATCTGCACTAAGTATCTGTGCTAATTTTATTCATTGCATACACTGGATTAATTCCTCCATTGATAACTCTTAGGAATTAATACACTATTTTCTAGTACAATAGTGCTATCAGTAGTGTTCTAATTTGTTCTGCATTTCTTTTAAATATATAATTTGTTGCTCAGTTAAAAGGTATAAAAAAGACAAAATATTTCCACAAAACATTGGGTAATTGGGCCAAAATGTACTGGTCCTGATGTGTCCCAATTAGCCAAAATTGATTAATACATTTTATATATGAAGTGGCCATTGAGTGTATATGTAAATACATATATACATAACACACTCAATGGCCACTTTATTAGGTAACACCAGTACCTAATAAAGTGGCCACTGGGTATATTTCGTGGTCTCTTCTGCTGCTGTAGTCCATCCATTTCAAGGATTGACATGTTTTGCGTTTAGAGATGATCTTCTGCACAACACTGTTGTGACATGTGGTTACTTGAGTTAGTGTCACCTTCCTGTCAGCTGGAACCAGTCTGGCCATTCTTCTCTGAACTCTCTCATTAACAAAGCATTTTTGACCACAGCACTGCTACTCACTGGATTTTGTTTAAATTTGTTTTTTGAGTCATTCTCTGTTCACTCTACACATCATTCTGTTTTGAAAATCCCACACGATCAATTCCTGAGGTACTCAAAGCACCTAGTACGCCACCAACAATCATTCCATGGTCAAAGTCCCTTAACCCAGATTTCCTCCCCATTCTGATATTTAGTCTGAACAACTTGACCATGTCTGCATGCTTTTATGTACTGAGTTGCTGCCACATGATTGGCTGATTAGATGTTTGCATTTACAAGTTGGTGTACCTAATAAAGTGGCTAGCCAGTGTATTATTTTAAGTTTAAAGTTTATTTTAAGTTTAATATTTTAATACATTAATCCAAGGTTCTATTTTTTTCCACTTACATTGGCTCTTAAATTTAGAAAAAAAGTATTACAATCCTCGGGGTGCTCCATTTGAGAGAAGAATAAAGCTGCTTGTGTCTGTCAAGTTGTCCAATCTGTACAGGAGATGGTTAGATGGATTTCTGCTAATCACAGACATTTCTAAATTTACAAATGTAATCAATGAGAGGTATCAACAGGAGGTTATATTCGAGTGACACACATATCAAGGTGATATTCATCACTGTAATTGAAACAGACAGCTCGGCTTTGTGGGTTAAAATGTGAACAAATTTAGCTTCTTTGTGTCCTTGTCCTTTAGTCATTTAGCCATTAGCGCTGACTTTATTCTTCCCTTAGCGAGGAGACAAATCCAAACAACTGGCACAAGTGGAGGTTATTCTTAATGGCATGGGATACAAGGCATGCAGAAATTGAGGCAGAAGAATTCATAGGCACCATTTCCCCATGAATAATTCTTGAATCAGGCTAATTTCTGCATTGCAGATGCCTGAAGCTATTGGATCCGTTCCCAGCTGCTAGTCTGTCAAACTGTGAATATGACAGGATGATGGCAGCTCAGAACTGTCAACAAGTGACAGCCACATCACATCAGTGTCCAAGCGATGATGAGGAAAGGAAAAGTGAGGCTAGGCCACCAGCGGCTTTCCCAGAGACAACTTCTGATGAGACAGCACATCTCTATATCACAAGGTATCTGTGCTAAAGACAAACACTGAATCTCAGTAAGATCCTGAATCTCTTTATCTACAACACAAGCACTACAACTTATCAGTATAGGATTAAATATGGAAACAGAGGCCCAGTGGGATCCATTTATTCAAATGCATTTAAAGAGGAATACTTTTGCCATGAACTTTCATAAACATGTAATTCATCAGTGGAACAGTCTGGTTGTGCAGATTGTCTCAGCAAGACATTCAATGTGAATTTTAAATATTTGGAAAATTCATTTCTGCACAAGGTTAAAGGGAGTCCATAGGAACATTACTAAAAGGTGGGAAGCTTAATGTACAACATTCGCATTGATTCAATTGCTGTAAAATAGCATTTTCCTAATGGAAGCCATTACCACTACTTTGAGCTAAGCATTAAAGTAACAAAACAGCACAATTTTCCTTATGGGCTGATTTCATTCCAAAGGCGTTTGTGATAATTGGAATACTTCAGGAGTTGCTGAAATGAAGAAACAGAAGATGCAATCTCACCATTCATCCCACATTCAGCTGAAGGCACTAATTAGTCCACGATAGAGGATAGAGGGATGTCAGCAATAAATACTGAATTCAAACCACAGAAAACTGTGACATCCCTGTGAAGCTGTACCTTATAAGCAGGGTCTGATTAACACTTGATCATCTGCACTCAAGTGCTGTTCTGAGATGGTGCTTTGATTCAAATATGAACGGAAGCTATTTTGTTCTGAATTAATATGTTGTACATCAGCATTATAAAGGTATAATTATAGTGTAGAATGCATTGCTGGGATAGAACACTTGGCAAATTAAATTATAACATTCAAAATGAGCTGAATAAAAGAATGAATTAAGAGCAGGAGTGCGTGCCTGGCTGAAATACAATTCAGTCGAAGTTCAAAGTTAACTATATTATCAAAGTACATGTATGTTATCTTGAGATCAATTTATTTCGAGGCATTTACGAGAAAAGGAAAGAAATACAATACAATTTATGCACAACTGTACATAAACAAAGACTGACAAATGAATGTGCAAAAGATAAACTGTACAAATAAATTAAATAGTACTGACAACATGATTTGGAAAGAGTCCTTGAAAGTGAGTCTGTAGGTTGGAGAATTAGTTCAGAGTTGTGATGAGTAAATTAACCCACACCCGTTCAGGTTGTAGGGTAATAACTGTGCCTGAGCCTGGTAGTGTGAGACCAAAGACTTGAGAATCTCCTGCCTGATGGTAGTAGTGAGAATTGTGGATGGCCTGGAGGATTGGGCCATTGATGATGAATACTGCTTTCTTGTGGATCTTTGCAAATATGCTCAATGGCAGGGAGGGCTTTGCCTGTGCACTGCACTGTCTCAAACACTTTCTGTAGTCTTTTCCATTTAATAAAGAATTATCAGTACAAAATTATCTGCATCAGTCAAGAATTCTGTTTTATTATTGTCATATGTACCAAGGTGCAGTGAAAAACTTACATTACACATCTTCCATGCAGATCATTTCATTACATCAGTGCACTTGAGGTAGGATGGGTGCCACAGTAGCATAGCACGTGGTGTGACACGATGACAGTTCAGGGCGTTCCAGAATTCAGAGTTCAATTCCAGTGCTGCTCTATAAATGCCTCCTTCATCAATATAACTGGTCGTTGTGAAGGAAGGATAGATTTCAAACGTTCAAGGGGGACTGATGGTTAGATGCCACTATTGAAATCTTTCCCCTAATAAATACACATTATCTCAGGAGAATGTGATGTCTATTTTGTTTTGAGATAGGAAGAATTTCTGAGGGAGATGTAGATTATAAGTCATTGCTTAGTCAAGACCTTTCAATTTATTAGGCAATCAAATTTTATGGGATTGATGAATGAGAGTGAAAGTAAAATGAACCATCATCATACCAGAAAGCAAAGCAGGTTTGAGGGATCATACTGCCTACTCCTAACTTTGTAAGCTCCTTGGAAGCATGTTCAATTATTCATGCTAAATGCTACAGACTAATCTCTTCAATGAAATTGTAGCATGTCTGGTTTTGACTAACTTTGAGGCTGGGGTTGAGATAGAAAGGATATTATTTATGACAGAAGGATGTACTGAATTGCTCAGTGTTTAAACCTGTGACACTTCATCACATATTCACAGATAGCAATGTTATCTTGCCTCCCACCAATTTGTAAGCCAACGTCCACAACATATTTAAAAGTTATGCTGTTTGGCACAAAACTTAAGGTAATACATTGCTAACCCCAAGGGTTCAGCAGATGCTGGAAATCTGGAGTTACACACACAAAATTATGAAGGAACTCAGCAGGTCAGTCAGCATCTATGGAGAAGAATAAAGAGTTGATGCTTTGGGCTGAGTTCTGAAATATCCTGACGAAGGGTCTCAGCCTGAGACATTCACTCTTTCTTTCTGTCGATGCTGCCTGACCTGCTGAGTTCTTCCAACCTTTTCTGTGTTGTTAGTAAGGTGATATTAAGATGTTGTCCTTCAGATTAAAAAAATTCTCTCTCCTCTTTTATTTTGTTTTGCTTTTTTCAAATTACTGGCAAGATCGATTTGCATCTCCCTAGAGCAAAGGGTTTAGGTGGGGTGGAGTTTGTTGTGTTCAGGAAGGTTTCTTAACACAATTTGTAGATAAGCCTACAAGAGGAGAGGCTGTACTTGATTTGGTATTGGGAAATGAACCTGGTCAGGTGTCAGATCTCTCAGTGGGAGAGCATTTTGGAGATCATAATTCTATCTCCTTTACAATAGCACTGGAGAGAGTTAGGAACAGACAAGTTAGAAAAGTGTTTAATTGGAGTAAGGGGAATTATGAGGCTATCAGGCAGGAAATTGGATGCTTAAATTGGAAACAGATGTTCTCAGGTAAGATGATGAGAGGCATTGATCGTGTGGATAGTTAGAGGCTTTTTCCCAGGGCTGAAATGGTTGCCACAAGATGACACAGGTTTAAGGTGCTGGGGAGTAGGTACAGAGGGGTAGGTTTTTCATTCAGAGAGTGGTAAGTGCATGGAATGGGCTGCCAGCAATAATGGTGGAGGTGGAGGTGGATATGATAGGATCTTTTAAGAGTCTTTTGGATAGGTACATGGAGCTTAGAAAAATAGAAGGCTATAGGTAAGCCTAGTAATTTCTAAGGTAGGGTCATGTTCGGCACAACTTTGTGGGCTGAAGAGCCTGTATTGTGCTGTAGGTTTTCTATGTTTCTATCAGCATTATTGTACATCCCTCATTGCCCCAGAAATACAGTAGATCTTCAAACACTGTAGGCCTTCTGGTGACAGCATTATCTGGCAGGTTGAAGGTCCAGTGATGAAGGACCAAAGATATAATTTCAAGTCATGATGAAATATCAATTAGATAGGAGACTGCAGATTTGGTGTTTGCAAAAATTGCCTGCCCCTACGTTGCTCATGGTAGTTCAGAGTTTCAAGATTGTTGACAGCGTACCAATCAAGACAGATAGTGGGCAGAGTAATAGTTCCTCACAGATGAGACCCAACAGACCAAAGCGCCTTTCTCTGTGCTGCAGTGCTCTATGACTCTAAGTGTCAACTTGAGTGTTTTTCCAAACTCCAGGTGTCTACCACAAGGTGGAAAGTCACCTTCTGCAAGATACATTTTTCTGACCTGTTCTTATGTGGCTGTTCTGGCTGAATTTCTTCTCACCATTGGTGTGAACTTTGTGGCAGTGATATTGTGAATTCTCAAAGGGTATTGGTCAGAAATTCTCTGGGTAGAGATAGTCTTTAGCTGGCACTTTTGTCATGCAAATGTCACGCCATGCTGGCACCTCCGTCCTTACTGAGGTTATGCAGATGCATTGGAGACTAATCAATCAAAGAACATTCCCACTGATGATCTTGTGACAGATGGGGCATCACTGATGAGGCAGCTGAAGATAACTGAATGTGAGCCTTTGCCCTGAGGATTGCCTGCAGTGATATTTTAGGGCCAGGATAATTAACTTCAAATAACAACCATCTTTTGGGCTGAATATAATTCTAACCATTTTACCGGAGCTTCCTGGTGCTACTCTCAATTAAATGGAACCCCAATCTGACAGAAAATTGGCCCTCGTTTAACTTCCCAAAATGCTTAGAGTCATGTTTTTCCGAACTAAATTCTATCTGCCAGTCCCTAGCCAATTTTCGCAGTTGATCTACAGACAACCTTTTCCCCACCCTGTTAACCACCAATGTGTTTCTCACATCAACTGGGCCATTCCCCTTGTGCACCAGGGCCCTGCCGGTGGTGGTACTGCCACCAGCTCTACTTATAGATGGGCATTTTAGGTAACAGCAAGTGCATCCCGGGTATTAGTATCAATTCTTCCAAGTATTCTCTGATATGAAGGAGATCGGAGTCATATCTGAGGGAGGGCAGTGATGATAAAAGATGTTTTTTTTATCCATATTTAATCACATAGACCAATAGCAAAGAGCTCAAGATTACTTTCCCCCTCTGTTGGGTCTTCTTGCAAGTGGGACAGGACTAACTAGGGTTTGTACTGGAAGCATTTAGCTCATTGACTAAGATTGCTTTAAATTTGGAGAATCAGGAGATACATAGTTAGTTTAAGAAGGTGGTAAATCAGCTATGTTCGTTCAAAAGGCAGAGTAGCAAGAGAGGTTGAAATGGCTTAAATTTGCTGTAATTTATGATGCTATTAAATTCCACAACTACCACAGAAGAAGTAGAGATAATATACTTGGGTTGATATTCTAGTCACTATGCCAGTCACCCTGGAATTTACTCATCACTATTGCTCTATGGACTGTAATTAATGAAACTTTTAAACTCCTTTTGCCTAGGCTGCATATAGTCTCAAATTATTTTGAGCTTTACTCTTTGCCTTAACTGTAATGCTTGACTGTGCCAATACATATACTCTTAATTATTTAATACTGATAAGGCATTTTCTTTGAAATCTTGTCAGATTATTTTCTGAAAATCCTTGCCAAACCCTGCTGTGGGGCACATGCTATGATTATTGTAATGTAGATTTTTACATTTAATAATTTATGAAGGTTAACAACAATTGGTGTTAAAATATTTGTCTACTACAGTATTGTGCAGAATGAGGGAGAAAGTGAAAACACTGCAAAGAACAAGTGAGGGTCTAAGAAACTTAAAGTAGGGACCTGAAATAAAGACTTGTGTTTATGTCATGTCTTTCACAAACCTTTCAAGGAGTTTCAATGTGTTTTGGTGAAGAGTAGTCACTTTTCTTTTTCTAAGCCAGTCCCGCGGAGCCAGGAATGTCTTGCTTCAATTTCATTTCTGAGGATGGCTAATGAAGCCCTTATGGAAATTATAGACTCACCCCAGGTGGGCTGGATGTTCGATGGAGCTGGTGATGGATAGCCAGAGAAGTAACCTTCTCCACAAATTATGTAGTGTTGGGTGCGGTCTTGACAAATGGACATAAGGTCCTTAATGCCACTTGTTTAGTTCGTTCCCCACAAAATGATCATTCGGGCTGTTACATTTTTATCATGGTAGTTTTGGGAGTAAAAACTGGGAATGGAGATGCAAATGCTAGAAACTACAAACTGCAAGATGCTGGAGGAACTCAATGGATGAAGAAAAATGTGCAGTTAACATTTTGGAGAGAAGGTCCTGACCAGAAACGTTGACTGTCCATTTTCTTTCATGGATGCTGCAGACCAGTTAAGTTCCTCCAGCAATTTTTGTGTTGTGAGAAATGGATGACTTGCTTCAGGAGTCCAGTTCAGCCACTTGATCAGCTTGGCCTGGTCAAGCAGTTAAGGCACTAGTCATTTCTCTCCATTGCTTTGAGATTCTAAATGCAGTGTAAATTTTCCAAGTGTGCCAGTGACTGGGGAAGAAGGGCGACTGGGAATTAGGAATGTCCCTCATGAGAGTTAACAGCAATAGGGAAGGAGAGGAGATGGAGGAATGTCAGTCAACTCTGGAAGAGAGCAAGTTCCCAAGATTTGGAGGGTGGTAAATGCCTGTGTATAGTGGGGATAAAGATCAAACGGGGAATCAAAAGGCAAAAGGAGGAGGAGGAGGAAGTGAGGTGCTTGCAGCTGAAACATACGAAAGAGTAGACAGCTTGTTGGAAGAAGAATTCCACATCAATTGTGTGATCATGGCCAGAAAATCTTTATTTTATTTCAAGATACCAAATTAACCCATGAACCCTTTTGTCTTTAAAAGGTAGGAGGAAACCCAGAGTACCTGGAGGAAACCCAAGTGCTGTCGTAGCAATATGCAAACTGTAACACTATCATGCCATTACAAATCTATATAATCAGATTTTTTTTTTATCTCCATTAGGCAGCAGATTGGTTATGGATGGAATTAATATAGATTTACTGAGCCTAGGGGCCTATTTCAATCCCACAGAAATCCATGATATTAGTTGATGGATAAATATTGGCTAGAACAACATTTTCTCTTTATTGAGATACCTCCACATTGTCCTGAGACTGGACCTGTGTATAACCTATCAAAGGAAAGACAGTTCCACCAAACAGCAAGGAGCACGTCCTATACTAAGCTGAAGACCCAGCCTTAATTTTTGGAGTGGTACCTGAACTCTTTAGAGTACTTGCAGCTGACTGATAACTGGCATTTTAACCCTTGTGGATTGGCCGGTAGATTCCGGAGTAGCCAATCTTTGTCAGATTTCCACATTGCGACAGGAAGAATACAACAAGCATGGTGAAACAGTGGTTACGTTTTTCAACTAGTACCTATACACCAAGGCTTTTGACTTGCATAGAGGGACTGAAATCCCAGTATGGCAGGTGGAGAGTTTAAATTGAAATAATTTAACAAATCTGGAATTAAAAATAAGCTACCATGTTAGCAATGATATGTTGCTTAAAACATTCATCTCCCAAGGGAAGGAAAATTGCTATCTTTACCTGCACTGGATGATTTACAATTCCAGATCCAACAATGTAGTTGACTTGACTATCTCCACATTTCAGGGGAAATTAAGGATGAGTAATGTTTGTCAGCCTTGCCAGCAATATCCACATCCTAACTATGCATAAACTAAATAAACATCAAGGAGACTTACTGCAGGTTCAAACATCGCTCAACAACAGATTTAATGTTAGTGCATATCAAGGGCCACTTCTCACAATAAATCGCAAGAAACTGATTAGAGTAGAGTCCTGATTTAGGTACAACTGAGAGACATCATCAATAATGGAAATCGTTAACAGAAGACACTGATGTTGTCCTTGGGAGCCATTTATTGAAATAGGACCAAGTACCAAAGATGCAATTGATTTGGATGAGCAAACATTTAAATCTCAGTCAAACTAAAACAAGTTATAATTCAGATGGGATACTGGGGAGAAAAAATCCTTGAATTAAATTGTTCAGAAAGCTCCATTATACTCAGGAGAAAATGGAAGAATACTTTCTACATTGATTTTGATATAATTTTCCCCTGACATTTGAAATCTGTGCATAATCTTCACCAAAAGGAGCTTTAAGATGTAAATACATTAAAAAAACATGCCAATAAAAATCTTGAAATTCACCAAAGTCTTATTTTTCCATATTCTGGCACACCATACACTGATACCAAGGATCAGTCCCCCCCTCCCCCCATTGTCCACAGATACTGGGTTATTTTCTCTGTTTTATCAACATTTGTTTAATGAAAATGAACCATGGAATTATAGAATTATTATGGGTAGAGGCCATTCAGTCCATTCCTACTTTTTGTAGCAATCCAGTTTGCCCTATTCATGAGGTATTTCCCCTTTTATTTACCCTCAATTGTCAATATAATTTTGTTTCCACTACCTGTACATACAGCAAGTTCCAAATTATATGTTAAAATTTCCTCCTGTTTAACCCCAATGTATCTTTTGCCAGTACTTTAAATACCGCCCCTTCCCCTCCCCTTATTCCATCAGGGTATACTGATAGAAACAAATAACTCTTATTTAGCTGTTGAACCAATAGCAATCTTCAAAACATCTTGCAAATCACCCCAAAATCTTCAATCCTCCTCAGGGACCTGGGATAGCTAAAATTCCTTTTCCCTGAAATCACTCAGATCAATCTCAGCTATAAGCACTTTAGGACCTGCACATCCTTCCTGAAATGATGTAGTCATAATTGGAGTCAAATTCTTCTGTTTTGACCCAAGCTAGAATTCTACAATGGTTTCTTCATAAAAGGCTCCAAACTTTTGTATTTCTTGCTACAGGAACCTGTATGCTTTATGAATCTCTCCCAAGTCTTAAAGTAAAGATCTATCATGCAGCATGGCAAGAGGTCCATCAACCCATGCCAACCAAGATTCCCAAAGTTAGTTCCATTTTCCTTTGTTTGACACATAACCCTCTACCCTTTCCTTATCCATGTACCTGCTCATGTAACTGGGCAGGTATATGACCAAGGACTTAGTTAATATACCGGCCTCAACCACTTCCAATGGCAGCTCATTCCTTATACTGACTACACTCTAGATGAAAAAGCTAATACCCTCAGATTCTTATAAAAACTCTATTCTCAGCTTGATCTTGTATTCTAATTCTTGGTTTGCCAATGTGCGCATTCACCTTATTTGTGTCCCTCAATTTCATAAGCCCTCTCAGTTTGCACACTGCAATGTAAAGGTCTCAACCTGCTCAACATCTCTAATTTAGTCCCGAGGGCCAAAAAAAAAACCTCATAAATATCTTCTACACTTCTTCCAACTAAATAGCATCATTGCTATAGCATTAGGAAAGACTGAACACAATATTCCAAACGCGGCCTCATTAAAATCCTTTATATGCAAGTGTGGAGATACGTCTCTGCTAATGGAGTAGAAGGCGCTCCTTCCCTCTGCTAGCCTGCAGGTCACACTTGGGCAAGGTGTAGCACCTGCTTAGCCCTCCCCCCCCAACCCCCCGATCAGCCTCACGTCGGAGCGGGTGGAAGATGGTCGTATGAGCAGCTGGAGCATATCACAAATTCTGGCTATGCAGCCACTGAAGCCAGGCAGACAATTGATAATGGCTGGAGTCACCCATCTTGTAAAGACACTGGTCATAAGGCGGCAATGGCAAACTACTCCTTTGGGAAAAAATTGCCAAGAACAATCATGGTCATGGATCACCCGTATCATACAACATGGCACATTATGAGCGAATGAACAAACACTGCAAATTACTATCTCAACTTCTACGTTCAATGCACTGGCTGATGAAGTGCAATGTGCCATTGCCATGACCACTCTGGCTTACTGCAATAACATTTTCAGGGAAATCTGTACTTCTACTCTTCAGACCCTCTGTTCTTTTCACGCAAAGATAAAATGGCTGTAAACCACATATAGATAGCTAATCTATTCCACTGGATTTGCAGCAGCAGCTGTGACAAACAACCAAGAACCTGGAAATTGAGCTCAGATTGCCCTTATCAAGTTTCTGCCCTTTCTGCTCAACACACCTTTCAGTCGAGATACAGGTTCATTTCAGAACAAAATTGAATGGAGATGATATCAAAATAAAGATAGAATCCAACTGTCCATTTTTTTTTGAGAAATGCACTTCAGGATCTCAAATTGCCGCAAAAGGAAAAGCATTTCAATTCAGTCTGCCAGCTGTAATCATGTCCTCTGTTTTTCCCCGCGGCTGCATGTACCTTTTGTGGCTTTGTTAACTCAATCAGTTGATGGGCCCAGTTGCAAAGAGGGCACAGGGCTACGAGTAGTGAGGGAACTTACCAAGCTTCTCCCCCCCCCCCACCAAAAGACCCTGTCAGCCTTTTGAAGGACTGCTTCTGACACTTTCCTTGACACTCATGTTTAAATTACTTTGAGAGATATTTGACAGTTCAAACAAATGTAATTAAATAGAAATATTAAACTACCAGAAACTAATTAAATAAGATAAAATAACGTAGAGAAAAGCATACAAACCACTTCCTTGCATTTAATTTTATAACTGAGATCAGCAAAGCATCAACTTGGCAGCCCAATTCAATTACTTTAGTTTCCTGTTACATTGAAGGAGTCTGTCCTGCACTTCAAATCTACGCCAATTCTCACAGGGGCCCCATTAGTCCCTTTCCCCACTTACTTCTCTATAATTTATTTTCTTTCAGATGCTCACGATATCCGTTTGATTCTTCAGTCACCCATTTACACTTGAAGTGATTCACAGCAGCCAGCTAGCCCAACAAGCAGAACATCTCCAGGATGTGGGAGGAAATCAGAGAACAGGTGGAAACTTACAAGGTCACAAAGAAAATGTACAAGCACTACACCTAAAATACTGGGGCCGCCATATTGAATCTGAATCACTGGAGCTGTCAGCCATTATCTACAAAAATGAATAAGTTGTTGCTGTTTCTTCAGTTCTGAAGAAGGGCCTTGGCGCAAAATGTTAATTGTTCATTAACTTCCATCAAAACTGCCTGACCAGCATCTTGTGTGTGTTGCTTTGTATTTCCAGCACCTACAGACTTCCATATTTATGATTACCTGGAGCTTTCTGGAGTCACACTCTCAGATTCATTTATTAATCACAGGTACTTCAAAACACAGTAAAGTGTGTAATTTGTGTAAAATGCCAACACAACCTAAGGGCGTGCTGGGGGCAGTCTGCAGGTGTCCGTACACATTCCAGCGCCAACATAGCATGCCCACAATGCTCGACAGAATGACAACAACAGCAAAATAAGCCCCTTTTGTCTCTCCCATTCGCACAGACAGTCCTCCTACCACAGGACAGGCCACCTCCAGTGGACTCATGGCCATTGGGCCTGTGACTTCCAGAGCAGAGAAGTAGTGCTGGATGCAAAGTGCAGCTGGCCCGCCAGCTGAAGATTCTTCTATTCCACCTTGGGCCCAATCACAATGTTAACAGTAGAGCAGGACACTGGATTGATCAACCCACTCAGGTTCATGGAGCTCTGGAGCAGGCAAACATGAGCTTCAGCTGAGCTCATCCATGCCCATCATATTGCTTTCCTGAGCTACTCTTATTTTCCTCATTCCATATACAGGCTATCCTCCATGTACAAAAAGTTGTCCCACAGGTCCTCTTAAATACTTTCCCTCTCACTTTAAACTTGTGCCTTCCAGTTGTGGACTCCCCGTGCCTGGGGAAAGGACTGTTGCCACTCAATGTTCTCCAAGACTTAACAAACCTCTATAAAGTCACCCTCAGCCTCCAGTGTTCTAGGAATGAAAGTCCCAGTTTATCCAGCCCCTTCTCCCAAGTCAAGCTCTTCAGTCATGGCAGTGTAGCAGTTAGTGAGCCTGGCCTGGCTGGTGGGGGTCCTTGATGATGGATGCTGCTTTCCTGCAACAGGGCTCAATATAGGGGTGGGATCTACCTGTGGTGGACTGGGCTGCATCCACTATATTTTGAAAGATTTTCCATTGTTGTTTCCACACCAGTCAATATACTCTACTACACATGTGGAGAAGTTTGTCAAAGTGTTAGATGTCATGCCAAATATTCATAAACATCTTAGGAAGTAGAGGCATTGATGTGCTTTTTTCATTATTATCCTTAAGTGCTGGGCCCAGGACAGATCCTCTGAAATGATAACATTGTGAAATTTAACATTGCCGACTTTTTCTCCCTCTGATCCCCCAATGAGGACTGGCTAATGGACCTCCAGTTTCATCCTCCTGAAGTCGATAATCATCTTCTCGCAAACATTGAGAGAGAACTTGTTGTTGCAGCAGCCCTCAGCCAGATCTTCAAACTCCCACCCATATGCTGATTCATCACCACCTTTAATTCGGCCAACATCAGAGGTGTCCTCACCATACTTAAATAAAGCATGGGAGCTGTGCTTAGCCACACTGTCGTAAGTATAAACCAAATATAAAGTCCAGTGGCACTGATCTCAACAATAATAAAGTTCTTTGAGTGGCAGATTATGGATCACATTAAGTACCATCTTCCAGCCACATCAGACCCTTTCCAGTTGGCGTATTGCTCAAATAGGTCCACTGGTGCCATAGCATTGGCGCTCTATTCCATTCTGTCCCACCTATAATGGTGCCCCATAAGGCAGGATGCTGTTTAGTGACTTCAGCTCAGTATTTAACATGATCATCCCTCAGAAGCTGATAGGCAAACTGCCATCATTGGGTCTCAACGTCTTTCTCTATAACCGGATCTCGAAATTCTTGACAGAAATGTCGCAGGCAGCCAATGTTGGCAGACACCTCTCTAGCTGCATGACTCAGAGCACCCGCACACCCTCGGGCTGTGCGCTCAGCTCATTGCTGACACATGTCTGCATTGCTAGATCCAGTTCAAACTGAATCATCAAATTCATTGATGACACAACAGGGGTTGGCCTCATCAATAACGCTGAGATGGTGTACAGTGGTTCGTAGAAAGGTACAAACACAACAACTGGAGTCCATAATGATTATAGACTTTAGGAAGGGGCAGGCTGACAACTCCTCACTGCACATACATGGGTTATTTCTGGAGAGAGTTAAGAGCACCAAGTTTCTGGGAGTGCAGAAAATGGACAATCTCACCTGACCCTTGAACACCATCTTTTTGGTCAAAAAAGCATCTCCACTTCCCGAGGCAATTGAGGTGAGTAAGCGCCCCCTCCCCTCCATCCAATTCTAACCAACTTTTACAGGAGCACTATTGAGAGTGTCCTGATCAGTTGCAGCACTGTCTGTTATGGGAATTGCAAGTCATCTGACTACAGGCTCCTACAAAGGATTGCTAGGACTTCTGAGAAAATCATTGATGTCTCTCTTCCACCCATTAATGATATTTATCAGGATCACTGTGTACATAGGGCCTGTCGCGTTGTCGGTTGGACAAGGCATTAGGACAAGAATCATCAGGATGGGAACCAGTTTCTTCCTCCAGGCCATCAGACAACTGAACTCCCTGTCACAATCCAGGTCTCACACATAATGTATGAACTACCAGAAGCATTATACCATTTACTGTTTAACTTGTCTCATATATGCACCTTATTATTTGCTAATTTATTTATAGTAATATTACTTTGTGCTGTGCATGTGAGTTATATGTACTGTGTTTTGCACCTTGGTCCAGAGGAAAATTGTCTTGTTTGGTGGTTTACACGTGTACAATTGACTGACAATAAACTTGAACTTGAAGTTGAACTTGAACTATTCCATCAAAATCAAACCGCCCTCAGCCAAGTCATTTTAGGCTATGGTTACCTCCAAGGATATCCAGTCCATTAAAGAAAGCCATTTGCTCCTCTGAGCATATTTACAAAGTGCGCTACCACAAGAAAGCAGCATTCACCTTCAAGAAACTCTACCGTCCAGGTTATGCTCTGCTCTCACTGCTGCCATCAGGAAGGAAGCATAGGAGCCTAAAACCTCACACTCCCAAGTTCAGGAACAGCTATCACCCTTCAACCATCGTGATCCAGATTTCATTCTCCTCAGATCTGAAATAATTCTGCAATCATTGAACTCACTTTCAAGGACTTTACAACTCATGTTCTAAGTTTTATTTATTTACATTTTTATGATTATTTGTTTTTTTATATTTACATATTTAGTCTTCATTTACATATCAGTTGTTTGTCAGTTTTTGTGTGCAGTTTTTCCGTCGATTCAATTGTATTGCTTTGTTCTACTGAGATTGTTTGTGAGAAAATGAATCTCAGGATAATATACGATGACATATACATATTTTGAAAGTAAATTTACTTCAAACTTTGAAATAGAAAATTCAGTCTTTAAGGACTGCAGCTGTGCATTACTACCCACCCATTCCAGACAAGCCTAATGCAGAATCTATGCATAGTTAATGAGACTAACCACAGACCATGCCGATCATGAGCTTTCAGTGGAAAATCTATTCTTAAGTGAAAGTTTGAAGTCTAGAAAGTATCACTGCTAATTGTAGTAAATGAACATTTAACATGTAGTTTATATTCCCCTGCTGGCTCTTAATTGAAGCAGAGGAATTAAGAGTCCACCATTATGCCCTGAAGGCCACTTTTACCTTCCGTTAGCTGATGGTTGATCCACACCTCAATTCTATTTGCGCTCCTTTGCTACTTGTCCCAAGGATATCATCTCACAAAACCATACTGCACAAAAACAGGGCCATCAACCAAATGGATTCCCCTCTGACCTTAAGCATTCAGTTACAATAAGCCTTCAGCAATCCCATTTTCCCCACATCTTATCTCTCAGCTACACACTGGGGGCAATTTAGAATGGTCAATTAACCAACCAACCCAATCATCTTTGTGCTATGTACTCAGGGCGTACACATGCTGTTGAAGAGAGAACATGCAATGTCTGCACAAGCAGCATCAGAGATCAGGATTCAACTGAAGTCACTGGAGCCAAGAGGCAGAAGCTGTCCAGCTGTGCCTCCTATTTTAGTAATTTAAGTTCCTGCTAGTCATAATCCTTGTTTTAAAAAAACTGCTTCCTGATTGTATTCTTGTATAGCTTATCTCTGATTTATTAGCTTAGGTAGCATGGATCCATGGCTAGTTGTGTCAAGAGTGTAACTTCTTCACAGTGCAAGAGACCTGAATCCATTCCTCACATTGGATGCTGTGTAGTGTTTGCACACTCTTCCTGTGTCAACGTGCAATTCGTCTTGGTGCTTTGGTTTCTCCCGCAAACCAAACTCGTCGTGCATCTGAGTCGGCTCATTGGTGTCTATGTGAATGGTAGGATCTAAAAGGAATGATAAAGTACAGGGAGAATGGGATTGATGTAGCATAAACATAATTGACTGGTTTATGGACAGCATGCATTCAATGGAACAAGGCATTCATTTTCCCTGATGTCTCTCTCAAAGGTTCTGAGAATGGTTTAGTTATGTTTAGTCCAGAAGCGCAAAAAATATTGAGGGGAGATTTGTTACAGGTGTACAATTTCATAACTCCTCGGGATGAGCAAACAGTGAGAAACCATAAGACCATAAGAAATAGGAGCAGAAGTAGGCCATTTGGCCCACTGAGTCTGCTCCATCATTCAATCATGGGCTGATCCAATTCTTCCAGTCATCCCCACTCCCCTGCTTTCACCCCATACTCTTCGATGCCCTGGCTAATCAAACACCTATCTATCTCTGCCATAAATACACCTAATGACTTGGCCTCCACAGCCACTCATGGCAACAAATTCTGCACATTTACCACCCTCTGACTAAAGTAATTTCTCCACATCTCAGTTCTAAAAGGACATCCTTCAAAACTGAAATTATGCCCTCTTGACCTACAATCCCCTACCATAGGAAATAACTTTGCCATATCTAATACGTTCAGGCCTTTTAACATTTGCAATATTTCTATGAGATCTCCCTCATTCTCCTGAACTCCAGGGAATACAGCCCAAGAGCTGCCAGACGTTCCTCATATGGCAACCCTTTCATTCTTGGAATCATTACTGTGAATCTTCTCTAAACCCTCTCCAATGTCAGTATATCCTTTCTAAAATAAGGAGCCCAAAACTGCAGACAATACTCCAAGTGTGGTTTCACGAGTGCCTGATACAGCCTCAAATCACATCCCTGCTCTTATATTCTATACCTCTAGAAGTGAATACCAACATTGCATTCGGCTTCTTTGCAACCAACTCAACCTGGAGGTTAACCTTTAGGGCATCTTGCACAAGGACTCCCAAGTCCCTTTGCATCTCTGCATTTTAAATTCTCTCCCATCTAATTAAAAGTCTACCTGTTTATTTCTTCCAACAAAGCGTATTCAGTACAGGTCAGAGAGCAGGGATCACAGATTTTGAATGTGTTTTACAATAAACTTATGGATTGAATGGTAATGGGGTAAGAACAAAAATTGTAACACCCACTGATTATGTTCTGCAATGCACCGTCATGTGTGGTGTATGCACATATTGTATATCTGAACATAAAAGACATTTGCAGGGCTGTGGTTTGGGAGGGAGAAGAGAAGGGAGATGGTATTGGGTGGATTACTCTCCAAGGAGCAAAGACTTAAGGTACTAAATAGCCCACATCACTACTGTAATACGATTCTAAAATCTAATTGTAAGACAAATTCTCATTCAATTTTCCCTCGTGAGGAAATATTTTTCTCTACATGCACGACCTAAAATAATTTCAAATAGATTAATAACTTTGTGAAAAAGACCAAAGCTTCCACACAAGTCATTCAGAACTAACAGACATTTTCCAGTTTCAAAGTACAGTGGATTCTGGTTAATTGGGCCATTGGTTAATCAGGGAGCCACTTACTTGGGACAATTCTTAAAGAACAAAAACTAATTGAGAAAATTTCCAGCAGTCCCTTAATTTACTTGGGACAGTATACTGCTTAATTGGGGCAGGAGACTGTTGCCCAACAGGTGCGCAACTGGTTAGAAATTGTGCGGCTGTTAGACGCTCCACCATGCTTAGAGTGAACAGTTTTAAATAGAGTCAGTTGCATGCATTTGTGTTCAAAAAGCATTGATTTTTGTCAGTGATAATTGGTGGGAAATAAGCAATAAGTCAATTCTGTACATGTTTTGTTCACAGTGGTTTGAAACATTGAGCCTTGGAGATGCCTGAAACAGCCAGAAGTAGAAAAGAATCAATTTCATTACTTCAACAATTTAGGGTCTACAGAGTATTTGAAGGTATCAACAATCATATTGAATGCTACAATGAAAATGAAGATTTGGAGAATATGGTCATTGATAGCATGCAGTGCCTATAAGAAGTATTTAACCTCCTTGGAAGTTTTCATGTTTTACTGTTCTACAACATTGAATCACAGTGGGTTTAATTTGTTTTTTTTTGACACAGATCAATGGAAAAAAAGACTCTTTCATGTCAAAGTGAGAACAGGACTCTACAAAGTGATCTAAATTAATTACAAATAAAAAACACTAATTAATTGACTGCACAAGTACTTACCCCCTTCAAGTTAGTGTTTAGTGGATGCACAACTACAGCATTGAGTATGGGTGGATAGACCTCTTAGTTTTGTATGTTTGTACACTGCAATTTTCCCCCATTCTTCTTTACAAAACGGTTCAAGCTCCATCAGATTGCATTGGAATCCTGAATGAACAGCCTTTTTCAAGTCTAGCCACAAATTCTCAGTTGGATTGAGATTTTGACTCTGATTTGGCCATTTCACGAGATTAATTTTGTTGTTTTTAATCCATTGCTGTGTAGCTTTGGCTTTATAAACAAATCTTCTCCCAAGTCACAGTTCTGATGCAGTCTGCATCAGGTTTTCCTCCAGGAGTTCCCTGTATTTTGCTGCATTCATTTTACTTTCTACCATCACAAGCCTTCCTGGGCCTGCTGTAGTGATGCATCCCCACAGCATCAAATAGCCACCAAACTTCATGGTAGGGATGGTGTGTTTTTGATGCTGTATGGTGTTTGACTTATGCCAAACCTAGTGTTTCGTCTCATTGCCAAAAAGCTCAATTTTGTTTTCATCAGACCATTGAACGTTCTTCCCGCTGACTTCAGAGTCTCCCACGTCTTCTGGCAAGCTCTAATTGAGATTTCGTTTGAGCTCTTTTCAATAGTGGCTTGCCTCTTTGCCACTCTGCAGAAATCTGTGACAGGTGAAGCACCTAGGCAACAGTTGTATGCACAGTTTCTCTCATTGTAGCACTGATGCTAGTAACTCCTCCAGAGATGTCACAGGTCTCTTGGTGGCCTCCCTCACTAGTCCCTTTCTTGCACAGACACTCAGTTTTTGAGTATGGTCTGCTCTCGGCTATGCCATATTCTTTCCATTTCTTGATGATTGACTTACCTGTAACTCCAAGGGATAGTCTGTGACTTGGAAATTTTCTTCTATCCATCTCCTGACTTGTGCTTTTCAATAACTTTTTCCACAGAGTTGCTTGGAGTGTTCTTTTGTCTTCATTGTATAGTTTTTGCCAGGACACTGTCTCATCAGCAGTTGGACCTGCCAGATACCATGTGTTTTCACTACAAGCATTTGAAACACCTTGACTGTGCACGGTGATCTCCATTTAACTAATTATGTGACTTCTAAAACCAATTTTGTGTGCACCAGTGATGATTTGGTGTGACATATTAAAGAGGATAAATACTTATTCAATCAATTTAGAATTTTGTATTTGTAATTAATTTAGATTACTTTGTTGAGATCTGTTTTCACTTTGAAACAAAAGTCTTTTTCTGTGGATCAGTGTCAAATTAAATCCACTGTGATTCAATGTTGTAAAACAATAAAACATGAAAATCTCCGGGGGTAGGGTGGAGAGTGAATATCCTTTATAGGCTCTGTTTATGAAACCAATGCATTATCTGCACTGATTTTGTTCATTGCATACACTAGATGAATTCCTTCATCTATGACTATTAGGAACTAATATAGTTTTATGGTACTGTAGTAGTATTGGTACTGTTCTAATTTGTTCTGGATTTCATTTAAATTCATAATTTATTACTCAGTTTGTTCTGTTTTAGACCTTTTTAACTATTTTTATGAAATTTGATTGGGCTGAAGTGTACTTGCCCAGACATGTCCCAATTAACCAGAATCAACTGTATTTAGACCAAATAAAGATTTTCCAAGCTCGTTTGATGCTTTTAATACTATTTTCTCCATTTGCCTCTCCAAATGCAAGTTCCTGGAGACTCACTGATCAGAAAATTATTTCTACATATCCCATGAGCTCTCATTAATGAGCAAAATAATTTTTTGGAGCTTTCTCACAGTCTCCCAAGCAAACTATCGGTGTGTGTGGAAGTCTGCCAGCAGTGCATTGTCATAAAAGCCATCTCAACAGAAAGTGGTAGAAAATTAGTTTTGAAGCAAAATCAGATTAAGTTAAAGTTCCAAAATTGGAATAAATTTAATTTTCTGGCATTTCATTGCAATACGACTTTGAAGTAGAAGAACTCTGTTATTTTTATGCGGTCAAAAAAATCTTTAACAAAAAATGTTTTAAAAGCTTTGAACAAGCATTACCTTGTATTTTGTTAAAGCAGGCAAAAATACATCTGTGTATATCATTGTGTTTACTTAGGGACTTACTGAAGCAAAGCCTTTTGTTTTTCGTTAATCATATTCAGAAGAGCTTGAATCCCATGACATTATTCCTGCTTTTAAAATTTTTAAATAAAGCTCTTTCATTTCAAAATTAATCTAATATAATAGTGGAAATGTGCCACAGTGCCATCAGTTTACGAAAGACTAAGCTGAGGCGACACATCTAGTGTCACCTCATCAGGTATGTTGAAGCAATACTATTATGGTATTTAATAATATATAATTTTTTTTCTAATTTGAAGCTGTTAGTGTTGATTAAACAGAGGTAAAGACTCAATAACTGGAACCTAATGCAATCGGCTGAATAGTACCATCATTAAAGTTCATAGTATTGAAGAATATTTTGCCAAACTTCTCAAACAGGTTGTAAAGAACTTACCCAACCGAGTCCCTCCTCTCCGCTCCAAATATTTTTAGATATTTACTTAAAGCAATCCTTTATCCACCTCCATTCTGTTCTCCACAGTCTTCCTATTCAATCCTGCTCTCTTCACATACCAGGCTCAATCTGTCTGTCATTTTGGTCTCCTTCCTTACCACTCCACCTCTCTATTCTGGCCATCTGGCCTCTCCACTCTCGGTCCTGAAGCAGAGTTTTGACATTTCCTTCATTATCTAACGATGCTGCTTGATCTGTTGAATTCCTCCAGGAGTATGTTTTTTGGAGCTTTTCTACTGAGTGATTGAAGTTTCTGATTCAAACATTATCTTGGTCATGTATTTGTCCTTTTAATCAACCCTGTTACGTGACATTGCCAGCATTTACTGAGTATTCCAAATTACTGTAAATTGTGGTGATAGTTAAGAGACAACTACAAGAGTATGCATGAATGCCAGAATGGGCAAATACTGCAGATGTATGAACAAAAAAGTGTTTTTTTTTAAATGTCCACTTATTCCACAATTTTGTCCATACCTTAATTAATTACATTACAGTTTGATTTAAATTTCTTGAACTTAAAATTATGCTGCTGCATTGGAGCAACTCAATTCTTATGCTCCTGAATCAATGCTCCAAAACTCTGATGTTTGTTCAGTAACCTAAACACTACACTACCATAGCCCAATTACATGCTGACACTGTCTTTTGGGTTTGAAAACTGTCAAACCTTCTTTTAATTTTCCAGCAATCCTCATTCCCTTATTATTGACCTCATCATTAAGAGAACTAGATCATTTTTATTCACACCATCTTGGACTGGTGTATAGTTTTACACCTCCAATATAGCCGCCCGAACCCGCTCACCCCCCTTCCACAATTCCAACAAAATTAAACACAACCTTATCAATATTTCCTCACATTAGAGTTTGGCCAAACTGATTTATGCCATCCAAAATGCCCTATCCAAGTTAATCATACTTGCCGGTCATAATTGGTCCATAACCTTCAATATTTTAATCCCGGTACCTCGCTGGACTGTCTTTTGAAAAAGGATCTCGTGTTTTCTTGGTGTATGTGATGAATAAATTCTTCTTAGGCTTCCAGCCAGGTACAGGTATTGACTTAAATATCCGTAGCAGAATTTGTAATCAAAATGTTGGTTAAAATCAATACCTGTGAAGAATACAAAGACAACGCTGGAAGAACTCAGCATCCATGAGAAAAGAGTAGCCAACGTTTCAGGCCGAGACCCTTCATCAGGAATGGGGGCGAAGAGAGGACCGAAGCCCAGTAATAGAGATAGGGGAGGGGGTAGGGCCTAGAGGCACCAGGTGGAAAACCAATCAGAGGAAAGATAAAGGGGGTAGGGGGAGGGGATAAGCATGAAAGAACTGTAGAGATAAAGAAGCAGAAAGTTGAAAGGGGAGAGAGGCAGAGAGGGACCTGGGATGGGTGGGGGGGGGGGGGGAAGGGAATTACCGGAAATTGGAGAATTCAATGTTCATACCACCAGACTGGAGGCTACCCAGATGGTAGATGAGGTGTTGCTCCTCCAACCTGAGTTTAGCCTCATCATGGCAGTAGAGGAGGCTGTGTATGGACATATCCAAATGGGCATGAGAGGCAGAGTACTGTGAAGAGTTTGTCTTTTGAAAGTTATTATTAATGCATCAACCACTTCTTCTGGTAACTCATTCGATATGCGTTCCACTTTCTGTGTAAAAAATTGCCCCTCAAGTTCCTGTTAAATTTCTCCTCTCTCACCTTAAGCCTGTGCCCTTTCATTCTTCTGCCCCAACTCTGGGGAATAAAGTACATCCATTTTATTTATTCCTTATGATATTATACCTCAACATAATCAGTTCAAAACCTTCTCCATTCTATGGAATAAATTCTTAAGCCTGTCGAACCTCTCTCTATAACCCAGGCCCTCAAGACTTATCAACTTCCTTGTAAGCTTTTTCCATGCTTTTTCCAGTTCAATAGCATCTTTCCCAATGAAGGGCACACAAAACTAAACAATACCACAAGAACAGCTCCAGAAATGCCCCATACAAGTACAGCAAGACTCCCAACTTCTATACGTAAACACATAAACCCAATGAAAAGCTAAATAAAAAGTGAGTCAGAAGTTAATTCACATTCAACATAACTTCCAAAAGTATGAAGGTGATTTTGTATTTAAATGCTTAGCACTGTTCCTCAGGTACTCATTCCCTGGGGGAGTAACCTCAGTAGCTAGGATATCCTAAATACAGAAATATAATGTGAATTCTGCCATAGCTTGTTGTCTGGGGAACATTGCTTGAAACAATCTGAGGCAATCAGGTTTGCTGTATCGACACCTTGTTAAGAAAACAATGGTAGTTGACATCAGCTTTCTCAAATCTCTTGGCAGAAATGAAAGGAGTTGACTGTGATAAATTCACCAGCCTTGTTTTTGAGTACTCGTCAAACTCCATTCAAGTTTTAATTTCTTTGCATCTTGAAAGCTTTGTGGAAAAAAAAAGGCCACATTACGCTTTCATGAGATTACATCTCATTCATTAAAAGGGAAATAATTGACTTACTTGAAGCTGTTCTAAATTATCCATGAAAGCTGATAGTCTTGGTAAAGAAAATGCACTAAACAGTATTTCTCTCCATGTGCAATATGTTGACAACCTATTGTTAGATGTCATTATTAGCTCTTGTTTTTCAAATGGTACAGGACCTAAATCAAAAACAAATGTAGCAAGAGCAATTTGTAAAGAAATCATTTGATGCAGATAAGGAATATCCCCGCAGATGCTCAGCAGGGGATGCTCATTTGGAATAAATACTTCAGAAAGGTTACAAAATGAAGCTACAAATTGAAATTTGACATTCAGCTTTGCGGTTTTAACTCCCCCAACTAACTGGCTAACTTGTAAAACATTTATTGACAAAGTAGCAATCTAAATGGTACGAATATGAACTTGTAATTTCAGTGTTTGTTTAGGAGAGATAGACATTATATATATATAAATAAATAAACAAATGTGCTGGATAAAGGTAGATAACATCATGCAGGATCCCACACACCCTGCTCATGGACTGTTTGTTCCACTCCCATCAGGGAGGAGGCCTCATAGCATCCAAACCAGGAAAACAGACTCAAAAACAGTTACTTTCCCAAGCAGAAAGGTTGATCAACACCTCCACCCACTAACCAACCCCTCCACACCCCCTCATTACCACTACTTTATCATTTCCTGTCAAAGTCCTCTTATGTACAGACACTCTTCTACCTATTGTCACTCTATGTACATGCTATCAATGTATATGAGCTATGTTATGTACTTATATTTATCATGCTTTTTATTGTGTTTATCTTATTCTGATTTTTTGTGTGCTGCATCAGATCAGGAATAACGACTACTTTGTTCTTTTACACTTGTGTAGTGGAAATGACATTAAATAATCTTGAATCTTTACCCCTTCACACATATGCTTCTTAGAAACACGATCTAGAGCATGAAACCATTATAAATCTCGAAACAAATTAATATTTCCTGTACCATGAAAAATAGGCAATGCCAATCTTAAACTCCCCTCATACAGAGACCACAATTGACTATTATTAATCAAACAGCAATAGAAATGGTAGAATTCTGAATGTCATCTAATAGCATCCGTGGAACTGCTTGTTACATAAAAATAACTTGTCAGTTGCAATCGACAGGAGAAAATTCATGCCAGATGGTTTTCATTATGGGAGCAACGGTTACAAGTTTAATTGGGAATCATTGACAGACTACCCCTGCAATGTTTTCCCCTTTGGTGCAACATTTTTTGAAGGAAGTTTTCGAGAGTTAACCCTTGAAACAATGACGGAGTGGAGGAATTGCATTTTTCCCCATCAGAGTGGGTAGAAAGATAATGCAGCTGTTGAGCCATTACCTTACAACTCCTATGAACCCTGATATAACCTTGACCTCTGTTACTTCTTGTGTGGAGGAGTTTTGCATTCTTTCCATAAATGCAAGCTTCTGTTGATTGCACCTATTTCCAGTCACATTCCAAAGATACGTTAGTTGGATGGCTTCTGTGAATTTCTCAATATATGTAAGTGGTAAAAGATAACGCTGCTGAAACATGGCAATGCCTTGCTGGCAGCTTACCAAAATTCCAAATATACTTCTTCCGATCTACATTTTTTGCAGTCTGCAGCATTCATTTCCCATTTAAGTAACATACTTTTGAACCATCTTTATAAGCTAGTGATTTCACAATCTCCTTAAAGACTCAGCAAACTTAACTTTAAGCAGAATAAGGTATATTGGCATGGCTGGAAGAGAGGGAGGAAGGGTAGACTCCAAAACCACTGGGGTATCCAGCATCTTGCTAGCAAATGTACAGCCATTGGAGAACAGGAGCAAGGACCTAAGGGCAAGATTTCTGTATCAGATGGAAATTAGGGATAGTTGTGTTCTGTGTTTCACAGAGACATGGCCGAGCTCGGACACTGGATAAATCGGTAAGATCCACGGCTTTTTGATGTATTGGGTGGGCCAGACTGCTGGTTCAGAAAAGGAGAAAGATCTGGTGGTTTGTGTTTCCTGTTTAAATTGTCATGGTGCTTGGACAAAGCAGTCTTGTTGCACTCCTGTTCCCCTGACTTGGAACATCTAATGATCAGATGCCAACCATTCTATTTACCAAGGGAGTTCTCCTCCATGATCAGGACTGCAGTTTATGTATTGCCAAAGGTTGATGTTCAGCAGACACCTGAGGTATTGAGTGCAGTGATCAGCAAACAAAAAGAAAAAAAAATGCCTATCTTAATGCATTCAGATTATGCCAGGGACTTCAGTTTGTGTGCAGTTTTGGTCTCCAAACTTGAGGAACGACATTCTTGCTATTGAGGGAGTGCAGCATAGGTTCACGAGGTTGATTTCCGCGATAGCAGGACTGTCATATGTTGAAAGATTGGAGCGACTGGGCTTGTATACACTGGAATTTAGAAGAATGAGTGGGGATCTGATTGAAACATATAAGATTATTAAGGGATTGGGCATGCTAGAAGCAGGAAACATGTTCCCGATGTTAGGGGAGTCCAGAAGCAGAGGCGACAGTTTAAGAATAAGCAGTAGGCCATTTGGAACAGAATTAAGGAAAAACTTTTTCACCCAGAGAGTTGTGGATCTATGGAATATTCTGCCTCGGAAGTCAGTGGAGGCCAGTTTTCTGGATGCACTCAAGAAAGAGTTAGATAGAGCTCTTAAGATAGCGGAGTCAAGGGATATGGGGAGAAGGCAGGAACTGAGTACTGGTTGTGGATGATCAGCCATGATCACATTGAATGGTGGTGCTGGCTCGAAGGGATGAATGGCCTACTCCTGCACCTATTGTCAATCAAGCTTGCTTGAAGAAATCTCTACTAAATTATCATCAACATGTCACCTGCAGCACTAGGGGTCCTAACACACTTGACAGCTATTATACTATGATTAAGATTTGATCCTTAGACTTCATTTTAGGAAATCTGATCATCTGGCTATCATTCTCCTCTCTGCATACAGGCAGAGGCTAAACAGCAGAACTCCAGAGGCAAGGACAACAAAGAGGAGGTTGCAGGAGGCAGAGTGGTGCTGCAGGATTGCTTTGAGTCAGTGGACTGGGCAGTGTTCAAGGGCTCAGAAGATCAGAACGAATACATCACAGTTGTCAAGGACTTTTTTAAAAAATAGTCAAAGTTGAGTTTGTCTCCATAAAATCAGAGTTCCCTAACCAAAAGACTTGGATGAACCATTAGATTCACAAATCAGTGGTGTTCAAGTCTGGCGACCAAATGAAATACAAGAGGTCCAGGTACACCCTCTGGAAAACCACCTCAATGTGAATTGGCAATTCTGAAATAAACATGAAGGATGCTCAACAGCTCAGGGAGGGTTTGAAACCAAGTGGCATAGGTCACAACAAGATTTTGCTCCAGATGAACTGAATACCTTTTATGCTCATTTTAACCATCAAATAAGCACTCACCCTGTGCTTTCAGACTCTGAGGCTGATGTGAGAGAGGATGAATCCATGAACAACATTTAGCCTGGATGGATTACCTGGCTGAGTACTAAAGAACTGTGCTGACCAACTGGTTGGAGTGTTCACTGATATCTTTAAACTCTTGCTTCAGCAGTTGAGGTACCCATCTGAATCAATTATAAGGAGAATGTGGTAACCTGCCTCAACGTCTATCATCCAGTAACAATTGCATCCACTGTGCTGAAGTCCTTTGAGAAGCTGGTGAAGAAACATATCAACTTCAGCCTGTGAAGCATCATTTACATTCCTATTTACCCACTGTCGCAAGAGGTCAACAGCAAATTCCATTTCAGTGGCTCTTCACTCAACACTTGAACGTCTGGACAGAGAAGATACATACATCAGGATGCTTTTCATTGACCAGAGCTTTACATTCAATACCATATCCCCTCAAAACTAATCAATTAGCTCCAAGACCTCAGTGTCAAAACCTCCTTGTTCAACCAATTCCTCGATTTCCACACTTGCAGACCCCAGTCAGTTTGGATCGGCAAAAATGTCTCCACTACAATCTCCATCAGCATTGGTGCAAAACAAAGCTGTGTGTTTAGCCCCCTGTGCTACTCTCTTTATACTTATGACTATGAGGTTAAGCACAACTTCAATGCAATATCTAAGTTTCCTGATGACACTACTGCTGTTGGTCAAATCAGAGGTGGCAACCAATCAGCATTTAGGAGGGAGATTTAACATCAGCCACAACGAGGACCTCTCGCTCAATGTCAGCAAGACCAAGGAGTTGATTATAGACTCAATGAGGTGGAAACTGGAGGTCCATGAGCCAGTCCTTTTGGGGGAAACAGAGGTGGAGAAGGTCAACAACTTTAAATTCCTTTGTGTTATCATTGTCCTGGATCCAACACTTAAGTGCTATTACAAAGAAAGCATGGCAGCACTTCTACTTTCTTAGAAGTTTGCGTCGATATGAAATGTTTTCTAAGATTTTGATAAACTCCTATCGATGTGCAGTGGAGAGTATATTGACTGGTTGCATCACGGCTGGTATGGAAACACCAATGCCCAGGGACAGGAACGCCTACATAAAGTAGTGGATACAGCCAAATGCACCACAAGTAAAACCTGCTGTACCACTGTGCATATCTACATGAAGCGCTATCGCAGGAAAGCAGCATACATCATCAAGGACCACCATCATCCAGGCCATGCTCTCTTCTCACTGTTGCTATCAGGAAGGAGGTACACGAGCCTCAGGATCTTGAGCCAGAGGGAATAACTTCACTCAACTTCACATCTCAAAACTAAACTGTTTCCACAACCAATAGACTCACTTTTAATGACTCTTCATGTCATGCTCTTGATATTTGTTGCTTATTAATTATTATTTTTTGTGTTTTTTTTTTCTTTTTGCGTTTGTAGTTCATCTTTTGCACATTGGTTGTTTGTACATCTTATTATGCCCAGTTTTTCATTAATTCTACTGTTTATTTGTATTTGTTGTGAATGCTTGCAAGTAAGTGAATCTCAGGCTTGTATATGGTGAAATATATGTACTTTGGTAATAAGTTTACTTGAAATTTGAGAAAATAAATTGCATGGCTACAGTCCAATAAATGAGAACTGATTGATTTGCACTACTGTGAGCTGTCAACGATCTGATGGCCAAATGGCCTCCTTTGTGTAACCATAAATTAGTTATGAAACTTCAGAATAATTCTGAATCAAATAGTGAAGTGAAACATTCAGAGGTCACTCTCTCTGAACTAACTGCTAAACATTCTTGAGGGTAATGACTTGTAAAATGTTCCCAGATATTTAACAGGGCTAAACTTGCACATTTCATCCTTTTCGTTGCAACCTAAAATTGCTTTCCTTCAGTATAATACTTCTTTCTGCTCATTGATGCATCACCAATTAAATGAACCAGTTTTTGGATTTACAATTGGCTTTGTCCTATTTGAATGGTCCTCAGACTTTTGGGCAAGATTTTCTATAGTTAGTAAACAAACTAAGGGCTCTGTGTTAAGGCCCTGGATGATGCTATTGTTTAACTAGATAATGAACAATGAAGGTGCATTTTATATCACACAAAAGCCTAAATTAAGATTACAGAAGTGACAGTTGCCTTCAAAATCCTCCAAGCTCTGAATGCTAAATGCAAGTAAGAACAATTCATTTTACTTTGCCCTAGTTCCTTTGAAGTATATGGAGCTGAACTGCAAATGCATTAATGTAGCAACATTCCCTAATTCTGTACCTTCGGTGTTGCTGACAAGGGATGAATCCCTAAGCAACTGCATTTGGAATAATGTTGAAAATAAATCCAAACTAACTAAATGGATAGTCCCTAAGCACATATAGATGGACTGAATGTGTCATCAACACTTGCATGATGATTGTTATGATGCAGGTAGCAGATTAAATTATCGCTGTCTGATCATTACAGTCATTCTGCATACAGTCAGCATCATCTTTAATACTCAGCCAAGAGCCCAAAAATGCCATGCACTAGCTCAAAGTAAAGGTATCTGTATATCCTGAGAACAAAGTGTATCCTGGCTGGACTGGTACCAGTAGCCTCTGGGGAAATGAGTCTGATTTTTGTTTTGATGAAGAATGACACAGTTTGAGAGAGTCCAAGTTCCCAAGTGCTTTGGGTCCTTGGTGTCATGGGGGTTGGAAGTTGGAGAGCTAAGAGACTTCCACATAAATGTTCAATAGTTCAAGCACCTGGCCACAGTAGTGTAATGCTATGGTTAAGATTTCTACTGCTATGCTGCGAGGTATTTTTATTTTTCTGCAAACACTGTGTATCCAGTTAGTAAGCTTCATCAATTATTGTTATGGCATTTGCTATGGAACAATCAAGAGAGCTGGGTGGGATCGGATGTCAGAAAGACAGTGGTTTGGGGTCTTTTGTAAGGAATGGAGAAAAGTACCTAATGACATGCAGTAGAATTTGGCTTCTCAACTCCTTGTAACTATGCAACCATTCAATAAAATCGTAGCTGATTTTGAAGGTAACCTCAACATTGCATCTCCAGCTTATAATAAACTTATGCTCCCTTTCTAATCATCAATCTACTTAAAATTCAAAGGCCTTTGAGGATGACTGTTGCCAATGTTGGAAAAAAATGCACCTCATTCTGTCTTTGTGTTCAATGGGGTAGCTCCTTATTTTTATAAAGATACCAAGTTCTAAGTTCATCCATGAGAAGTTATTTCTTCACTTATCCTGACAAGAATCCTCAAGATATTACATATTTGAATGAATTCCCCCTCTCTTCAAACCTCCAGATGATACATGCATAACACCCAACATTTTCTCTGGAGGCATCCCATTCATTATGTATACCAGTCACAAACCATTTCAGAAATGCTTTCAATGTGTTAACACTCTTTCTTATACAAGGGTAGTACTGTACATAGTACTCCAGATGTGGTTTCACCATTCCCTGTATTACTTAAGCACAAATTCCCTATGATTGTATTATATTCCCTGGCTATAGACAATAACATGCTGTTCGCTTTCTTAATTACTTGCTCTACATGAATAGATCTTCACAAATCATTTGCTCGAACACCCAAATCCCTTTACATCTTACAGCTCTGAAATCTTTAATTTAGATAAAAGTCTGAATTTTATTCCCTTGCCATAATGGATGATTTCATATTTTTCCCACATTATAATCTTCTTACCAGATGATCTGGCCATTCAATTAACCTTTCTAGAACCCTTTCTATCACTATTATTCCTCTTTTACATCCAAACTTTATTTATACTATCAGCAAAATCAGCGACCCCCATTTTCACTTTTCATTCAAGTCAGACATATAGATTTTAAGAAGTTGAGATACCAGAACCAATCTCCATGGTAACAGCTTATTTAGAAAAAGATCAAGTTATGTCAACATTTTTTTCTTGTTTGCAAACTAATCTTCTAACCACAACAAGAGTTTACACCCCCCCTCCCCAGACAGACAGACGCACATGCACGCACACACACTTATCTTCCATAGCTCTCTTTGATATAGCATCTTAAAATACCCCTTCGGGAAATCCATTAGTTTCCCTTTGTCCATGCTAAAATATACATTGGAAGAAGACCAAATTAGTCAATAGGATATTTTCAAAACAATAACAAGTTGACTCTGACTCCAATAACTTCGATCTATGTAACTTGAATTCCTTACATTTTTGTACCTAAAAAACATATACATTGTTTTCTTCTATCAGTCTTGCTTTCTTAGAATAGAAAAGTCACTATTACTATTATTTATCAAGCAGGGCCTTTCCCAGATCTAATGAATTAAAAACCAATGCATCAGCTGTCACAAGCAAGATACAATAAACTACCAGATGGATTCAATGGCTAAGCTGCAGCTATGAAAGCCAAAGTGAAGTATCAATGTTTCAGATCAAGGTTCTGCCCCAGCCTTTTAGACTAAAGAGTTTGTAAGAGCTCAAAGCAATTTACTGGGAACCACCAGGTTCTGGTTGTCAAGCTCAAGAATATTACCTGACAAACATCAGGCTCATGCAATGGCATAAATAACTTAACTCACCTCAACATTGAACTGACTCCACAACCCATGGACTCATTTTCTAGGACTCTACAACTTAGCATTATTTATTACCTTTTTTATTATTTGCATAATTTGTTTTCTTTTGCACACTGGTTGATTGCAGACTTTGATTTTTTTTCATAAATTATAAACCATAATGTCATAAGATATAGGAGAAGAATTGGGCCATTTGGCTCATCAAATCTGCTCCACCATTTCATCATGGCTGATCTGATTTTCCTCAGCCCCAGTCTCCTGCCTTCTCCCCATATCCCTTCATGCCCTGACCAATCAAGAATCTATCAACCAAAGCCTTAAATATGTACAAAGGCTTGGCATATACAGCTGCCTGTGGCACCGAATTCCGCAGGCTCATCATTCTCTAATTAAAGAAATTCTTCCTCATCTCCATTCTAAAAGGACAGCCCTCTATTGTGAGGCTGCGTCTTCTGGTCTTCAACTCTCTTACCATAAGAAAGCATCCTATCTATCAAAGCTACTCAATCAAAACCTTTCAAAATTCAGTAAGTTTCAGTGAGGTCACTCCTCATTCTTCTGAATGCCAGAGTATCAAACACTTCTTACAAGCTGTTCAATCCTGGAATTATTTTTGTGAACCTCCTTTGAATCCTCTCCAGTTTCAGCATAGATTCAACCTGCAAATCAGCTTCAGGGAATCCTGAACAAGGACTCCCTAGTCCCTTTGTGCCTCAGTGATTTGTATTTTCTTTTCAGTTAAGAAACAGTTAACTCTTTCCATTTCTCCTACCTAAGTGCATTACCATACACTTCCCAACATTGTATTCCATCTGCCATTTCTTTGCCCATTCTCCCAAGTCCTTCTGTAGCCTCTTTACTTCCTCAAAACTGCCTAACCCTCCACCTATCTTCTCATTGTGTGCAGACTTTGCAACAAAGCCATCAATTTCATCATCCAAATTGACATACAACTTAAAAAGAATCAGTCCCTATGCAGAGACCCCTGTAGAACACGACTGGTCACTGGCAGTCAACCAGAAAGAGCTTTCTTTATTCCCACTCTTTGCCTCCTGCCAATCAGCCATTGCTTTATCCATGCTAGACACATCTTTCCTATAACACCACGTAGGTTATTAAGCAGATTCAGGTATGGCACCTTGTCAAAAGGCCATCTGAAGTGCACAATATCAAGCAATTCTCTATTGTCTATTCTGCTTGTTACTTCTTCAAAGAATTCCAACAGATTTGTCATACTGGATTTTCCCTTGAAGAAACCATGCTGACCACAGCCTATTTTTAACACATGCCTCCAAGTACCCTGAGACCTCATCATTAATAATCGACTCCAACCTATCCCCAACCACTGAAGTCAGACTAACTTGCCTATGGATTGCATTCTTCTGCCGCTCTCCCTTCTTGAAGAGTGGAGTGACATTGGCAATTTTCCAATCTTCCAGAACCATTTTAGAATCTAATAATTCTTGAATTCATTACTAATGCTTCCATAATTTCTTCAGCCACCTCTTTCAGAACTCTGGGGTGTACAGCATCTGTTCCAGTTGACTTATCTACCTTCAGACCTTCCAGATTCCCACAAACCTTCTCTTTTGTTTTGGTAACGTCACACACTTCATGACCCCTAACACCTGAAAGTTCCAAAATATTTACTCAGTTCTTCCGCCATTTCACTGTTCCCCTTACTATTTCTTCAGCATTTCTTCCCCCAGTGGTCCAATATCCTCTCCCTCCTCCCTTATACACATTTATGTAGCTGAAGAAACTTTTGGCATCTTCTTTAATGTTATTGGCTAGCTCACTTTTGGTGTTCCATCTTTATCTTCAGAATGATTATTTTAGTTGTCTTGTTTGGTTTTTGTTTGAAGCTTTACAATCCTATAACTTGCTACTAAGTTTTGCTCTAATATATGTCCTCACATTAGCCTTCATCTTGGCTTTGACTTCTCTTGTTAGCCATGTTTGCCCCATCTTTCCTTTAGATGACTTCTTTTCCTTTGTGATGTATACATCCTTTTGCCTTCCAAATTGCTTTCAGAAATTCCAGCCTTTGCTCTCTTCTCTGCCAGCATTCTTTTTCAATCAATTCTAGCCAATTCCTCTCTAATTCCTTTTACTCCACTGTAATAACTGATACCTCTGAAATTAGCTTCACTTTCTTCAGGTTTAGGTTAAATTTGATCACATTATGAACATTTTATCTTCAGCTCTATAACCAATTCTGGTTCAATGCACAACACCCAATCCAGAATAGCTGATCTCCTAGTGGGATGAACCATGAGCTGCTCTAAAAAGCCATCTCATAGGCATTCCATAAATTCCCTCTTCTGGGAATAATCTGAGTTTACCAACTTACCTGCATGTTGAAGTTCCCCCCCTCCCCCGGTCTATTGTAACACCACCTTTTTGGCATGCATTTTCTATCTCCCATTGAAATTTGTAGGCTACATCCTTACTATTGTTTGGGGACGTGCATAAAATTCCCTCCAGGAACTTTTTACTTTTGCAGTTCCTTAGCTCCATCCTCAATAATTCAGCACCTACTGACCGTATTTCACTAATTTCTAATGACTTCATTTCATTTTTATCAACAGAGCAATGTCAACCCCTCTGCCTTCCTGCCTGTCCTTTTAATACAGTGTGTATTCCTGGACATTAAGCTCATAGCTATAATCTTCCAGCCATGATTCTGTGATGTCCACAACACCATACCTGCCAATCTGCTACTGTGCTGCAAGTTCATTTACCTTATTCCATATACTGTGTGCAAACAAATACAACACTTTCAGTCCTGTATTCACCCATTCTGAATTTGTCTGCCTTTTACTGTGCAACTCATCTTGTTGATTGCAATTTTTCCCCAATCAACAGCCTCTCCTCACTACACACTGCCTGTGTGTGTAAACCAGCTCCATCATTTTCAGCACCATCGTTTGCCATTCCTACGATACTTCTTTCATTGAAATATATCGCATGCAGCTCAGGACACTCATAGCAAACTGCTCAACTTTTTGATTCCTAATTTTATCTGAGGTCTTATCAACATCTGCCTCCAAAAACACTTCAATAACTGTTCTGTCACTTTGGTACCAACCACCCTCCCCACCCCAGCCTGCAACTGTAGTTTAAACCACACTGTGCAGCATTCACAAACTTTCCCGTCAGGTTATTACTCTCCCTCCAGTTCAGGTGCAAACCATCAATTCTATGCAGGTAACACCTTCCCTGGAAGAGAGCAAATGATCCAAAACGCTTATGCCTTCCTTCCTGCACCAACTTCATAGCCATGTTTTAAAATGCATAATCTTCCTTGATCTGGCCTTACATTCATGTGGCACAGGTAGCTTTCCTGAGATGACAACCCTGGAGGTCCTGCCATTAAACCTGGAACTTAACTCCCTGAAATCACTATGCAGAACCTTGTCACTTATTCTATCCACATTATTGGTAAGAATATAAGACATAGGAGCAGAATTAGGCCATTCAGCCCATCGAGTCTGTTCCGCCATTCCATCATGGCTGATCCTGGATCCCAATTAATACCATACACCTGCCTGCTCACCAGATCCTTTGATGCCCTGACCGATCAGGAAATGATCAACTTCCACTTTAAATACATGCTTACACATGGATTTGGCCTCCACCAGTCTGTGGCAGAGAATTCCACAGATTTACTCATTTGACTTATTATTGGTCTCCAAGTACCTCGGAATGTCATTCTTAACAACAGACTCCAGCACTTTCTCAGACACTGAGGCTTATAATTTCCTTTCTTTTGCCTTCTTCCTTTCTTAAAGAGTGGTGTGACATGAATCTCCCAGTCCTCTGGGACCACACCAGAATCAATTGATTCTTGCAAGATCATGATCAATGCATCCATTATCTCTTCTGCGACCATTTTCAGGATTCTGGGATGTAGTCCAACTGGCTCAGGTGACTTATTGTTCTTAAGATCTTTGAGTCTGCTGAACACTTTTTCCTTTGTAGTAGCAATGGCACTCCTGCTCCCTGACACTCAAAAACCTCTGGAACGTTGTTTCTGTCTTCTACAGAAAAGACATGCAAAGTACCCATTATGCTCATCTGCCATTTCTTTGTCCCCCATTACTACCTCACCAGCATCATTTTCCAGTGGTCCAATACCAACTCTCATCTTCCTTTTACTCTTTATATAACTGAAAAAAAACTTCTGGTATCCTGCTCAACATTATTAGTTTTCCTTCATATTTCATCTTTTCCCTTATTGCTTTTTTAGTTGCCTTTTGTTGGATTTTAATAGCGCCCCAATTATCCAACTTCCCACTCACTTTTTGCTGCCTTATTTTCCCTTTCCTTGGCTTTAACTTCCTTTTTTAGCCACAGTTGCCTACCCCAGCCATTTGGGAACTTCTTCCTCTGAGGGACAGTTCCTGTGCCTTGTGAACTATTCCCTGAAACCTCCATTCTTTGCCATTATCCCTGCAAGTACCCTCCTCCAATCCACCTGGACAAGCTCCTCTCTCATGCCTCTGTAATTCCCTCAATTCCACTGTGATACAGAAACCTGTGACTTATGCTTCTCCCTCTCAATGTGCAGTCTGAATTCAATCATATTATGATCACTGCCTCTTAAGGATTCCTTTACATTAAGCTCCCTATTAACATCTTGGTTATCACACAACACTCAATCTAAGATACCTTTCCCAAAGTAAGCTCAAGCACAAGGTGGCCTAAAAAGCCATCTAATAGGCATTCAATAAATTCCTTCTCTTGTTATCTGACACCAAACTGATTTTTCCAATCCACTTGCATGTTGAAATCCCCCATTACAATTGTGTCATTACTCTTATTACATGCCTTTTTCAGCTCCCTTTGTAATCTCAACCCCACATCGTAGCTGCTATTTGGAGGCATATATTTGATTCCCATAATTTTTTTTACCCTTGCAATTTCTTAACTCCTCGCACTAAAATTCAACTTTTTCTGATCCGATGTCACCTCTTTCTAAAGATGTAATTCCAGTTCTTACCAACAGAGCCACACCACTGCTATGCTTTCCTGCCTGTCCTTTCAATGCAAAGTATATCCTTTGATGTTAACTATGGCCACGATGTTAACTATGGCCACGACTCACTGATGGTCACAACGCCATACCGACCGATCTGTAATTGCGCCATGAGTTCAGCCACCTTATTCTGAGTGCTACAAGAATTTAAATACAGCACCTTCAGTCCTGCATTCTTTACTCTTTTGAACTTTGCCTCTATGGTACAATTTAACTTTTTGAGCTGTCTGCATTTCTACCCAGCCATTGACTTGCCCTTACTTTTATTTACATTACATCCATCATTTACTTGTAAACTTGCTGGCTCATCCTGAGCTCAATTGTATTGGTTTCCATTCCCCCTGCCATATTAGTTTAAACCACTCCCAACAGCTCTAGTAAACCTGGCCCACCTTGGATTCAAGTGCAATCCATCCCTTTTGTACAGTTCCCAGATGCTCAAGAAGAGATCCCAGTTATCCACAAATCTGAATCCCTACCTCTGCTCCAATTCTTCAGCCATACATTTATCCTCCACCTCACTCTACTCCTATATTCACTTGCATGGCACAGGCAGCAATCCCAAGATTACTACCTCTCAGCTTCCTTCCTAACTCCGTTTTCTTTTTTTTCCCCCCCGAGCGCTTCCCTTTTCTTCTTTTGTCATTGATACCAATATGTACCATGACTTCTGGTTGCTCACCCTCCCTTTACAGGATGTCGTGGATACATCCAGAAACATCTTGGACCCTGGCACCTGGGAGGCAAACTACCATCTATGTTTTATTTTTATGTCCACAGAATTGCCTTATTGTTTCCGTGAATATAGAGTCCCCTGTTACTGCTGCCGACCTCTTCAGTTCCCTACCCTTCAGCGCCACACAGCCAAACTCAGTGCCAAAGGCACAGCTGCTGTTGTTTCCCCCAGGTAAACACCACCCCCCCCACCACCACCCGTCAGGCAATCCGCAGTACTCTAAATGGAATACTTATTGTTGAGGGGAACAGCCACAGGGGTGCTCTCCACTATCTAACGTTCTTCCTTTCCACTCCTGGCAGTCTGTCTCCTGTAGCCTTGGAGTGACTGCCTCCCTGTAGCTCCTGTTTATCACCTCCTCACTTTCCCTAATAAGCAGAAGGTCATCGAGCTGCAACTCCAGTTCCCTAACAAGGTCTCTGCATGGTACCTACATGGACCATGACTTCTGGCTGTTCACCCTCACACTTAAGAATGCTGAGGACTTGCTCTGAGACATCCCAGACCCATCACCTGAGAGGCAACATACCATGTGGAAATCTCATAGAACAACCAGTCTATTCACCTAATTAATGAGTTCCTTATCACTACAGTATGCGTCTTCTCCCCCCCCCCCCCCACCCCACCCTACCTTCTGAGTCAGAGGCAATGCCAGAGGCCCAATCACTGCGACTTTCCTCTGTCAGGTCAATTCCCCTGATAGTATCCAAAGTGATATAACTGTTGTTGAGGGGACAGCCACGGGGCAGTCTGTACTGGCTCCCCTGCCCCTTTCCTCTTCCTGACTGTCACCCAGTTTCCTGTGTCCTGCACCTCTGTGTAACTACTTCCCTAAACGTTTTATCTATCACCCTTCAGCCTCCCGAAATGTCTGGAAGTTCATCCAGTTTCAACTCCAACTCCTTAATGTGGATTGCAAGAAGCTGCAGCTGGATGCACTTCTGGCAGTTGTAGTGGTCGGGGACCACCGGAGGGCTCCCTGGCTTCCTACATCCCGTAGGAGGAGCATTCCATATCCTGCTTGGCATATCTACTGTCCTAGCTGAGCAGGTGTAAAGAAAGGAAGGGAAAAAAAAACTTAACCTTGAGCTTCCTTTCCTTTGCTTTCTCTGACTGAAGCCTCTCATTGCTGAAGCCTCAAAGATCTAAAGACCTAGGAGAACCATGCTGATCCTGTCCACCCAGATGATCACCTCTGTACTTGCCCCTGCCTACCTATAATTTGCTTTAGCTAATCAATCAGAAATGCTGAATGGTTGCTGCTCGATGCTCTTCATCGCTGTTGCGACCCACTGCTGCCTTTTGCACTTGGGCTGTGGACCTGATTTAAGTCCCCTCCTCTCAAACCTTCTAATGTCTGGATTGGCCACAGAACGAAGCTCTTTTTACATTATTGTAATTTATTATATCTGTTTTCTTTTAAATGCAAAAAAGCAAATCTCAAGGTAGCACATGGTGACATCCAAGTTCTTTAATAAACCTACTTTGAGCTTTTGAACTTTGAAGGACACAGCAGCAAGGAGTCCTGATAATTTGCTCACTTTCTCTTCCCCAGTGATTGTAATTTACCCCAAGATCCTCCTGGCATACAAATATTGGATTTACAACTTATTGTTAAACACAAAAATAATGTTGGTCAGCTGCTTTATTCCCATTCCTAATCCTTGACTCATCTTCCATATAATCAGCACTCATTTAAGATCTTTCTTCAAAGAACTACTGAAACTTGGTTCAATTTTAAATAAAAGGGTAAAGAAAACAATACATTCGCATAACCACAACTTCCACCAACTCTCCTTTGTCAATCCTGCCTATATTTCTCCAAAGAAATCCAACAGGCTTGTCAGCCGTGATTTCCCCTCAAGGAAACCATGCTGACTTTGTAAACACATGAAATTCTGCAGATGCTGCAAATCCAAAGCAACAGACACAAGATGCTGGAGATCTCAACAGATCAAGCAGCATCTACGGAAGTTAATAAACAGTTAAAGTTTTAGGCTGAGACCCTTCACCAGGACATGAATATGCTTTGAATTTACATGAAGTTCCGATGAAGGGTCCCAGGCCTAAAATATGAATTATTTCTCAGTCGGCAGAAACTGTTCATTCAGATGAATGCTTCCAGAATTTTTTTTATATGTCAAATGCTGAAGGAGCTTTGAGGATTTCAATGCCCTGTTGTTCCAATGGGCTGTTAGAAGGAAATCTCACTGGAATACAGCATGGCCAGATCTACAAGACAAGAGCATCTAAAGCAAAGCAAGCCAGCTGGGAAAACAAGGATAGAGAGAGAAATAGATCAAAAGATATCAGGATGTTCAGGATGGATAGTCAGGTGATATTTACTGAGGTGAGTTTGACAGAAGTACACAAGATTACGAGATGCTTCGACCATCAGGGTCCTGAGCCAGAGTGGATAACTTCACTCACTGAAACAATGAACTGATTCCACAACCTATGGGACTCACTTCCAAAGGACTGACAACTCATTTTCTCCATATTTATTTATATTATTATTTTGTTTACTTTCTATTTTGTATTGGCACAGATTGCTGTGGTGCACATTGGCTATTTGATTGTCTTTCTGTGTGAATTGAATTGAAATGAATTGAATTGATTTTATTTCTTACTCCATCGAGATGTACAATGTATAGTTATTAGCAATAAATAGTATGCACAACAGAACGGTCAATATAACATAGAAATACAACTATCAGTGTGAATTAATCAGTCTGATGGCCTGGTGGAAGAACCTGCCCCGGAGACCAGTGGTCCTGGCTTTTCTGCTGCAGTACCATTTCCCATATGGTAACAGCTGGAACAGTTTGTTGTTGGGGTGACTCGGGTCCCCAATTATCCTCCTCGCCCTTTTTACACACCTGTCTTTGTTAATGTCCTGAATTGTGGGAAGTTTACTTCTACAGATGTGCTGGGCTTTCTGCACCACTCTCTGCATCACTCTCTGTGATTGAGGGAAGTACAGTTCCCATACTAGGCAGTGATGCAGTCAGTCAGGATGCTCTCAATTGTGTTCCTGCAGAAAGTCCTTAGAATTTGGGGACCTGTACCAAACTTCTTCAACCATTTGAGGTGAGAAAGGCACTGATTGGGGACCTTTCTTTCTCCACACAGCCAGTATGTACAGATCACGTGAGATCTTCGGTGATGTGCAAGCCAAGGAACTTAAAGCTGTTCACCCTCTCAACCCTAGATCTATTGATGTCAATAGGGGTTAGCCTGTCTCCATTCCTCCTGCAGTCCACAACCAGCTCCTTTGTTTTTGCGACTGAGGGAGAGGTTGTTTTCTGATCACCACTGTGTCAGGGTGATGACAACTTCTTTGTAGGCTGCCTCATTATTATTTGAGATTAGTCCAATCAGTGTAGTGCCATCAGCAAATTTAATTAGCTGATCGGAGATATGGGTGGTGACACAGTCATGTGTATACAGAGAGTAAAGGAGTGGGCTTAAGATACAGCCCTGAGGGGGACTTGTGTCGAGGGGCAGAGGTGAGGGACCCATTCTTACTACCTGCTGGCAATCTGACAGGAAATCCAGGATCTAGCTACACAAGGCAGGGTGAAGGCTCAGGTCTCTGAGCTTTTTTCCAGCCCGGAGGGAATTATGGTGTTTAATGCTGAACTACAGTCCAAGGACAGCATTCTCACATAAGCATCCTTCTTCTCCAGATGTGTAAGGACAGTGTGTAGAGCTGTGGCTATTGTGTCATCTGTTGATCAGTTGTGTTGGTAGACAAAGACAGTTTTTCCATTAATGCTGCCTGATTTGCTGAGATCCTCCAGCTCTGGAATTCCAGCTTCTGCACTTTATCTTTTGCTTCTCCATTGATGTTTCTTTTCTTTTCTGTATTTCTTTGTATTTAATGTGAAGGCTCACAAGAAAATGAATCACATGACAGTATATCGTGACATATAAACATTTCGAAAATAAATTTACTTTGAACAGCATAGATAGCCCATTCCTACCCCTCCACCACCTCCCCCAAAGGGTAGAGGTATCAAAATTCAGGCAGCATTGGAGTAAGATGAAGCGAAGGAATTTTAAAGAAGATATGGAAGGAGTTGGTAGAGGTGATAGTGAAATCAGATAAACATAGAAACATAGAAAACCTACAGCACAATATCGGCACGTTGGCCCACAAAGTTGTGCCAAACATGTCCCTACCTTAGAAATTACTAGGCTTACACAAAGCCTTCTATTTTCTAAGCCTCATGTATCTGTCCAAAAGTCTTTTAAAAGACCCTATCGTATCCAACTCCACCACCGTTGCTGGCAGTCCATTCCACACACTCACCACTCTCAGTAAAAAATTTACCCCTGACATCTCCTTTGTACCTACTCCCCAGCACCTTAAACCTGTGTCCTCGCGTGGCAACCATTTCAGCCCTGGGAAAAAGCCTCTGACTATCCACATGATCAATGCCTCTCATCATCTAGTACACTTCTATCAGGTCACCTCTTATCCTTCGTCGCTTCAAGAAGAAAAGGACGAGTTCACTCAACCTGTTTTCATAAGGCATGCTCCCCAATCCAAGCAACATCCTTGTAAATCTCCTCTGCACCCTTTCTAAGGCTTCCATATCCTTCCCGTAGTGAAGCGACCAGAACTGAGTACAGTACTCCAAGTGAGGTCTGACCAGGGTCCTGTAGAGCTGCAACATTACCTCTCAGCTCCTAAATTCAATTCCACGATTAATGAAGGCCAATACACCGTATGCCTTCTTAACCACAGAGTTAGCCTGTGCAGCCGCTTTGAGCGTCTTATGGACTTTGACCCCAAGATCCCTCTGATCCTCCACACTGCCAAGAGTCTTACCATTAGTACTACATTCTTCCATCATATTTGACCAACCAAAATGAACCACTTCACACTTATCTGGTTTGAACTCCATCTGTCACTTCTCAGCCCCAGTTTTGCATCCCATCAATGCCTTGCTGTAACCTCTAACAGCCCGCCACACTATCCACAACACCTCCAACCTTTGTGTTATTAGCAAACTTTCTAACCCATCCCTGCACTTCCTCATCCCAGTCATTTATAAAAATCACGAAGAGTAAGGGTCCCAGAACCAATCCCTGAGGCACACCACTGGTCACTGACCTCCATGTAGAATATAGCCCATCTACACCCATTCTTTGCCTTCTGTGGGCAAGCCAATTCTGGATCCACAAAGCAATGTCCCCTTGGATCCCATGCCCCCTTACTTTCTCAATAAGCCTTGCATGAGGTACCTTATCAAATGCCTTGTTGAAATCCATATACACTACATCTACTGCTCTTCCTTTATCAATGTGTTTAGTCACATTCTCAAAAAATTCAATCAGGCTCGTAAGGAACAACCTGCCCTTGACAAAGTCATGCTGACTATTGCTAATCATATTATACCTCTCCAAATCATCATAAATCCTGCCTCTCAGGATCTTTTCCATCAACTTACCAATCACTTAAATCAGTACATTTAAGAGGCATTTGGAGAAAAACAAGGTAAGGCATAGAAGGATGCAATTCTGATACAGACAAATTGGATCATTATAAAATGGCATGGATATAATAGGCCAAAAGACTTGGCTGTACTCACGTAAAGGAAAACTCATTTAAAAACTACCAACTGCAGCAGCCAAAACTCCAACCTCAGCAGGCTAGGCACCCTCTCCCAGTGGTTGTCAAGGTGACTGCTACAATGAGTACTTTATGGCTGACTTGTGCCTAGATTGAAGTTGAAGGTATTAGTATGTCACTGTTTGCTGTCCAGTGCAGTGTGACCGGGAGGTGTTTATTAAAGAGCTCTGTCATTTTTCTGTATTATCTTTCATAAATTTAAAATTCTGCTCCCCTCAGGAATGCAGCCTCGTTATCAATTCTTTCACTTGTAAATTGCATTTAAAGTTCCAATTTGATATTTGAAACACTGATGCTTCTTATTAGCCTTTACTATTCTGTCTCTTAATCTTGTTTCCTACTTTTTAATCCCTTTATATTTGTGTTACTTGCTATTGTTAAGTTCTTCTATTTCAAGTTTATTTGCCAACTTTATTTTTCAAGTGAACTAAAACTCCTCCTAATTACTTTATTTTTAATGGATTATTCTCGTTATTCATTCAGCAGATTCTAACTTGGCCCTCTCTCAAAACATTCCATGTTCTACGATCACCTTTTGTAAAGAACATTTTTTCGTAACCTTGCTTCCAACTTGCTAACCATTTTAAGCTAATGACCTCACTGGGCTAACTCAAAGGAACGGTCTTTCCCTTAGGTATTGCAATAAAATGATTCATTGTTTTAAAACAACCTTTATCAAATCTTGACTTTGTGTGTTCCAGTGAAGACAGTGACAAAATCTCAACTCTTTTCATAAATACTGCATTATCTTTATTCCCAGTAAGATGTCCTGCTTAATTCTTCTCCCCTTAATATCATTAAAATGATAGTGTTCATCAAGATTTGTGTTTCGTTATTATTGTCTAATCATTTAACGTACTAAGTAGTTATTAGTTTTAGTCAGTTCATTTTAAATTAATGCTTCAGGGAAATGTGTTGAGGTGTGGTTAAGTGGTGAATAGCCATTTGCTTTTTCTAAGTAATATTCAGAGTACAAGAAAACTTCTGGACTGGAAACAGGGATAAACCATTAGCCCTTTAAGGCTCTGTTGCCATTTAATAAGATCATCGTTCTTGTAAACTCAACCCTGCTTTCCTGTATACCTCAATCTTAAAATTATCCTTTTTTGAATTGTTACTACTTGCTTTACATTGCAAGAAGAAACATTCTCACCACAACCACCTTTGTCACGATCCTTTGATCTCCTATCTCGATCAAGTCCCCTTTGACTCATCTAAGCCAAGTTTATATAACCTATGGTCATCATACAACCTATCCATTCCAGCAGTGGTGATGAATGTTATGAGTTAGAGAACCCTAAAATAAAAGGCACAAAATATGAAGTTCCAATTTTTTGATAGTGGTAAAAGTACGTTATGTGCCATGTCATTTTGATGTGAGCAATCATGGTCCTGTTCTGCCAGAAAAGTCCACCACCCCTTATGCTGCTGTTCCCATACCTTTCTCTATCCTTGACCATGATTATTCTTGCCATTGCCTTAATCTGGGGAGTGTCTTTACAAGCCAGGTGACCCCAGTCATTATCAATACCCATTAGAGATTCTCTGCCTGGCGTTAGTGGTCTCATAACCAAGACATGTGATACACAGCAGCTGCTTGCATGGCTGCACATGACCCTGACTGTGGAACTAAGCAGGTGCAACACCTTGTCCAAGCGTGACCTGCAGGCCACCTTCATATACTAAGCTAAATCTTCAATTTTTTTTTATCATTCATTGATGTCGAAGAGAAATATGTGCAGCAGCTTTTGAGCTCTTTTAATGTATAGTTTGAGAATCTAATACTCCTGTCACTCCAGATGCTCTCTCTGAAGCCTTGTAGCACTAAGTGCAAAGCCTGCATTCCAGACTGGGCACTCTCTTCCTACTGATCTCTGGCAAGAGAAAACAAAATATTGTTCTCTATGAATGCAGAGACTCAGTAAACTCCTCCAGACTGCACTGGACAACAAACACCTGGGGTCGTTACTGGAGAAAAATAAACAGTAGAGAAGGCAAGTTCTAAAAAGGTTGGCAGAAAAATGAATGGTTTCTGATGACCAAGTGACAACCTCCATCTCTTCAACAATTCAATTTGAGAAAAAATGGATTTCTGTCCATTTTCAGGATGTCCCAATGCAACTCACATCCAATCAATTATTTCTATAGTTCCATATACATTGACTTTCTGTAGGCAAATACTCCAATCAATTTGTACACAAAACCATCTCTAATCAACAATGAGACAATCTCTACAGCATTATGAGATGGTGGTCCAGTGGTCCAACTATTAAAGTCACTGTGTCACAGCTTCAACAACCCACTTCAGTCCAAGCCTCCTCTATTGTCTACAGGCAGACTTCACCTTAATCCGGTCACCATGTTGCCTGCTAATTTCCAAATGTGTGAGTGTTCATGACGTAATTGGTCATCATACATTTACCCTCATGGCATCATGGGCAGGGTAGGTTGCAGAAAAAAATTAGTGGGAGAATGGGATTTTTCTGTGAATTGCCAGAGATCCAAAGACCAAATGGCCACATTTGAGATCTTAAGTATGAAGGTGCAGTACTGTACAAAAGCACATACAGTATATCTTGCTAGGGTGCCAGAGGCTTTTGGAGAATTCTGTACTTGTCAATGTGGAGCAGAGGGTGAATTTGTAAATCTGGCCGGAGCAAAGAATGTTAGGAATGTTGAGAGTGAAGCATTGTGGGAGGGTTGTGGGACAGGTAGCAGAGGAGTGCCGGGGTAGGGGTAGCACAGGTGCAGCCACATCAATCCTTGGGACACCAGGGAAGGTCATTTGATGCTGAACAATTGGTTTACTGATCATTACCGAATCTCCCACTTGTGCTTCCTACTACTTTTCCTCTTCCTTCTCCTTTTCCCAACCACGATTTCACCCCTCACTGCCACCCTTTCCATTCTCAGTCCACAATAGAGACTCATATCAAAATCAGGTTATCATCACTCACATATGTTATGAAATTTGTTTTTTTTTCCAGTGCAATACATATAATTGCTATAGTAATGTGCATAAGCCTTAGGCACCTTTGCTATATACATGTGCTTAAGATTTTTGCACAGTCGTGTATATAGCCAGCAAGATACGAGGAAGCTATTATATGAGTGATGGGTAATCTCTCAGATCATCAGGAGAAAACTTGAATTTTATTTCTCAATTAAAAGATGACTTCATGAACAATGCAATCCTCATGCTGTACTGTGTCCAAGTGACAGGGATTACTCTTCAGAATCTGGAAGGAGTGAGGAGGGGCAGACAGAATTATCACTAATTCAAATTCGTTAATAAATTAATTATAAAAGCCTTAGAAGTGGTGAAGTTCCCAATAAAAGATCGTATCTCAAGGTGGAAATATTCATTAGGTCTGGTGATATCAATGCAGAAAAAAGAAGTTCTTGGTTCATGTTAATTATTTCTTTGCACCTCTGGTAAAAAGGTGTTCTTTGGACAGAAGTCAGTGGAGGGGGAAGGTGCAGAGGGAACAAAGGAAGGACCTTGAAGTGACCAGGAGAGATTCATCAATTCACCAATGTGTATGATGGTGCTGGGTGGAAATAACTAATAAATAACAGAAGGCATGTTTAAAGGAGTTGTAAAAGTATAAAGAGATAAAAGAAATATGATATCACCTATAAAGGGAAAATGCTGAAAATGTGAGAAACAAAATACAAATGGGTGATTATCTGAAACTGTTAATTTAATTGTATTTCGAAGATTGTGACATACCTGATGGGGAAGTCTAGTAGGAAAGTGAGGTGCTTAATTAGAGGTCAAAAGTGGTCAGGGTACGAATAGGTTGGAGAACTAAATTAACAAGCACCTGGTAGCTCAGGATAACTTGGTAAATCAGGACAAATACCCAAGAATGGATAAGCCTACAAAACTTGATGGATACAGCCTAGTTCATGACAGGAAAAGCCTTTTCCACCATGGAGCACAGTCACAAGAAAGCAGCATCCATCGTCAAGGAGCCCAACTATTCAAGGGCATGTTCTCCTCTCACAGCTTTCATTGGGAAGGGTCTCAGGTCCTACAATACTAGGTTCAGTAAGAGTTACTACCCTTCAAGAATCAAGCTCCTGAACTAGCATGGATAACTTCACTCACCTCAACACTGAGTATAACCTATAGACTGACTTTCTATGACTCTAACTCATGTTCTCAGTATTATTTATTTGCTTATATTTATTTCATTATTTATGTTTATTTTAATTTGCATAGGTTGCCTTTTTCCCCTTATTTTGGTTATTTGCTAATCTTTATATGTAGTTTTTCATTGACTCAATTCTATGTCTTTCTTCTACTGTGAATGCCTGAAAGAAAATTAATTTCAGGGTAGTATATGGTGACATATACAGAGATTGATAATAAATTTATTTTAAACTTTGAACTTGTGTAGATTGAATAGGGAGATTCAGCCTCCACAGCTGATCACGGCAACAAATTCCACAGATTTACTAAAAGGACGTCCTTCAATCCTGAAGTCGTGCCCTCTTGTCCTAGAATCCCCTACCATGAGAAATAGCATTTCATATCTAATCTATTCAGGTCTTTTAACATTCAGAATGTTCCTATGAGATCCCCTCTCATTCTCCTGAACTCCAGAGAATACAGCCCAAGAGCTGCCAGACATTCCTCTTATGGTAACCCTTTCATTCCTGGAATCATTCTCGTGAATCTTCTCTGAACCTTTTTCAACATCAGCATATTCATTCTAAAATAAGGAGCCCAAAACTGCACACAGTACTTCAAGTGTGGTCTCACGAGTGCCCTATAGAGCCTCAACATCACATCCCTGCTCTTTTATTCTATAACTCTATAAACAAATGCCAGCATTGCATTCACCTTCTTCACAACCAACTCAACTTGGAGGTTAACCTTTAGGGTATCCTGCACAAGGACTCACAAGCCCCTTTGCATCTCTGCATTTTGAATTCTCTCCCCATCTAAATAATACTCTGCCTGTTTATTTCATCCACTAAAGTGCATGACCATACACTTTCCAACATTGTATTTCATTTGCCACTTCTTTGCCCATTCCCCTAAACTATCTAAGTCCCTCTGCAGGCTCTCTATTTCCTCAGCACTATCCGCTCCTCCAACTATCTTTGTATAATTGGCGGATTTAGCCACAAATCCATTAATACCGTAGACCAATCATTGACATGCATTATAAAAAGCAGCGGACCCAACACTGACCCCTGTGGAACTCCATTGGTAACTGGCAGCCAGTCAGAATAAGATCCCTTTATTCCCATTCTCTGTCTTCTGACAACCAGCCATTGCCCGAGCTATGCTAGTAACTTACCTGTAATTCCATGGGCTCATATCTTGCTAAGCACCTTGTCAAAGGTCCTCTGAAAATCCAAATACACCACGTCTACTGCATCTCCTTTGTCTACCCTGCCTGACTAACTCCCTGTGTCTTCTGTTCACTCTCCCTAATAAGCTGTAGGTCATCGAGCCGCAGCTCCAGATCCCTAACACAGTCTCTCAGGAGCTGCATCTCGGTGCGCCTGGCGCAGATGTGGCCATCTGAGAGACTGGAAGATTCCCACATCTGACACCCATAGTAAAATACCAACCCTACCAACATGCTTGCTATACCTCAAAAATAAATCAATAAATAAATAAATGCAGAAGAAAACCAAAAATGAAGTCCACTTACCTCATTGAAGTCTGTATGAGCAAAAGGCTGTCGCTTCTACTTTCGCCATTGGCCTACTCCTGACAATGGCTGCCCCGACACTGAAGAATAGAGAACATTCTATGTTTCTCTATTGTTCTACAACATTTATATTTTTCTTCAGATGTGGGATATGCATGTCAAAAGGCAAGGGTTTATATATTTATTCAGTTGTTAGATACAAGTTTCAAGTGACAGGGCCAGGACTTAATGCCTATTTTGAACTGTCCTTGTGACGAGCTTCTTTCTTGGATCTTTGCAGTGCATGTGGTTAGGGTGCTGTCAGAGAGCTTGATTGATAACAATATCAATAGATCATTTCATAATACATTTGTGGTTCTATGGATTTCCATTACAGGCAAAGTGACCTCCGGAGCTGCTCATCACATCTTCGTGGGCTTGGTTTGCAGGAAAATGATAAAGCAGGCCCACCTAGTGACAAGAGATATACTTGCAAGAATGTTGCCAGATCTAGACATTTAATGGGAGGAAGGGAATATTTGATTTGTGGCTTATGATTGCTCAGACCATCTACACTTTGGTTCCGCTATTCCTTGCAGGTTATATTACTCAATGACTCTGATCTGTCTTCTGTTCCTGAACTCAGTATCATTTAGTCCGCAGATTTGTAAAAGTAACAAAACAACTGTGAGTTGCATATATAGACCACTGTTAACATTGTAAAACAAATTACTTCACAATGAAATATAATGACCTGAAATTTAACCAAGTCAAAGACTGGGACAAGTAAAGAAATGAATAGTCAGATGATTAAGTTTGCAGCAACTTTACGCAGTTAGCTTCATAGAAAGTTGGTAACAGGCATTTTGTTCACTTCAATTGTTTGTATGATTTGCATTTTCCCCCCCATAGGAAGGTGAGTCCATAGGTTGTGGGAACATTTCCACGATGGGGCAATTGAACCTCTTCCTGATGGCAGCGAGAAGAGAGCATTTTCTGGGTGCTGAGACAGAGGCTGCCTTTCTGCAATAACACTTCATATGGATGTGCTCAAAGATGGCCAGAGCTTTACCTGTGATAGACCTGGCCATATCCGCTCCTAGAGCACGTGGAGTACATCCACACATCTATGGAAAGAATGGACAGACGCCACACTGACAGCACTGGAGGAAAGGATTTAACTTGGGTTGCTGGTGTTGTGAGGCCATGGGTCAAAATAGCAACAGTAACATGTTGAGGAAGGTTAAGTAGGTAATAGACAAAGATGGGAAAAGGAAAAGTTATCAGAGCAAAGCAATTCCTATTGAAGATAGGAATTAGAATCTTCATGTAATTTATTTCCAGAAGACTTAGGAGCAGAATTTGGCCATTCAACATGTTAAGTCTGCTCTGCCATCCAATCAAGGCTGATTTTTATCCCTCTCAAACCAACTCTGTTGCCTTCTGCCACTAACAGTTGATGGCCGTACTGATCAAGAACTTCTTTATTGAATCAACTAAATGACTTGGCCACCACAGGCACCTGTGGGAATTTATTCCACAGATTTACTACCTTCTGGCTAAAGAAATTTCTCCTCATCTTTGTTCTAAAGAGACATTTTTCTATAACGAGCCTGTACTCTCTAGTCACAGACTCTCTCACTATTGGAAACAATAGACAATAGACAATAGGTGCAGAAGTAGACCATTTGGCCCCTCGAGTCTGCACCGCCATTCTGAGATCATGGCTGATCATTCACTATCAATACCCAGTCCCTGCCTTGTCCCCATATCCCTTGATTCCCCTATCCATCAGATATCTATCTAGCTCCTTCTTGAAAGCATCCAGAGAATTGGCCTCCACCGTCTTCCGAGGCAGTGCATTCCACACCTCCACAACTCTCTGGGAGAAGAAGCTCTTCCTCAACTCTGTTTTAAATAACTGACCTCTTATTCTCAATCCATGCCCTCTGGTACTGGACTATCCCAACATCTGGAACATATTTCCCGCCTCAATCCTATCAAATCCTTTAATTATCTTAAACGTTTCAATCAGATTCCCTCTCAATCTCCTCAATTCCAGCGTGTACAAGCCCAATCTCTCTAATCTCTCTGCGTAAGACAGCACTGCCATCCCAGGAATCAACCTAGTGAATCTATGCTGCACTTCCTCAATTGCCAGAATGTCCTTCCTTAAACCTGGAGACCAAAACTGTACACAATATTCCAGGTGTGGTCTCACCAGGGCCCTGTACAAATGCAAAAGGACATCCTTGCTCTTGTACTCAATTCCCCTTGTAATAAAGGCCAACATTCCATTTGCCCTCTTCACTGCCTGTTGCACTTGCTCATTCACCTTCATTGACTGATGAACTAGGACTTTGCATTTCTCCCTTACCTCACTCTACACCGTTCAGACAATACTCTGCCCTCTTGTTCCTGCTTCCAAAGTGGATAACTTCACATTTATTCACATTGAATGACATCTGCCAAGTATCTGCCCACTCACGCAGCCTATCCAAGTCTCCCTGTATTCTCCTAACATCCTCTTCGCATGTCACACTGCCACCCAGTTTAGTATCGTCAGCAAACTTGCTGATATAGTTTTCAACGCCCTCATCTAAATCGTTGACATAAATCGTAAAGAGCTGTGGCCCCAATACAGAGCCCTGTGGTACCCCACTAGTCACCTCCAGCCAGTCCGAGAAACACCCATTCACTGCTACCCTTTGCTTTTTATCTGCCAACCAGTTTTCTATCCATGTTGAAACCCTGCCCCCAATGCCATGAGCTCTGATTTTACTCACCAATCTCCTATGTAGCACCTTATCGAATGCCTTCTGAAAATCTAGGTACACAACATCCACTGGCTTACCCTCGTCTAACATCCTTGTTGCACCCTCAAAAAACTCCAACAGATTAGTCAAGCATGATTTGCCCTTGGTAAATCCATGCTGGCTCGGCCTAATCCTATTACTGCCATCAAGATGTGCTACTATTTCGTCCTTAATAATGGACTCAAGCATCTTCCCCACGACTGACGTTAGGCTAACAGGGCGATAGTTCTCCGTTTTCTCCTTCCCTCTCTTCTTGAAAAGTGGGATAACATTAGCCACTCTCCAATCTTCAGGAACTGATCCTGAATCTAAGGAACATTGGAAAATGATTACCAATGCATCCGCAATTTCCTGAGCCACCTCTTTTAGAACCCTCGGATGCAGACCATCTGGACCCGGGGATTTATTAGCCTTCAGTCCTACCAGTCTACTCATCACAGTTTCTTTCCTAATGACAATCTGTCTCAATTCCTCTGATATCTTATGACCCTGGCCCATCCATACATCTGGGAGATTGCTTGTGTCCTCCCTGGTGAAGACAGATCTAAAGTACGCATTAAATTCTGTTGCCATTTCCCTGTTTCCCATAACAATTTCTCCCAATTCATTCTTCAAGGGGTCAACATTGCTCTTAACTATCTTCTTTCTCTTCACATAGCTAAAAAAGCTTTTGCTATCCCCTTTTATATTCCTGGCTAGACTGAGCTCATACCTGATTTTTTCTCTCCGTATTGCTTTTTTAGTTAAGATCTGCTGTTCCTTAAAACTTTCCCAATCATCTGTATTCCCACTCATCTTAGCCCTGTCATACTTCTTTTTCTTTAATGCTATACAATCTCTGACTTCCTTTGTCAACCACTGTGGCCCCTTCCCCCTCTTTGAATCCTTCCTTCTCATTGGAATGAACTGCTTTTGCATCTTTTGTATTATCCCCAAGAATATCTGCCACTGCTGATCCATTGTCTTTCCTGCCAGGGCATCCGCCCATTTAACTTTGGCCAGCTCTTCCCTCATGGCTCCGTAGTCTCCTTTATTTAATTGCAACACTGACACCTCTGATCTGCCCTTATCCCTCTCAAATTGTAGATAAAAACTTATCATGTTATGATCACTACTTCCTAATGGCTCCTTTACTTCAAGATCACTTATCAATTCCTGTTCATTACACATCACCAAGTTCAAAATAGCCTCGTTCCTGGTTGGCTCAAGCACAAGCTGTTCCAAAAATACATCCCTTAGACACTCCACAAACTCCCTATCCTGGGGTCCAGCACCTACCTGAATCTCCCAGTTCACCTGCATGTTGAAATCCCCCATAATGACTGCATTACCTTTAGCACATGCCAATGTTAACTCCCTAATCAACTTGTACCCAATATCCACGCTACTGTTTGGGGGCCTGTACACAATACCCATTAGGGTCTTTTTACCCTTACTGTTCCTCAGCTCAATCCACACAGACTCTACTTCCCCTGTACCCAAGTCACCTCTTGCTGAGGACTGAATCTCATTCCTCACCAACAGGGCCACCCCACCCCCTCTTCCCATATTTCTGTCTCTACGATAGCACGTATACCCTGGTACACTCAATTCCCAGGCCTGATCCCCTTGCAGCCATGTCTCCGTTATCCCAACAATATCGTAGTTCCCCATTTTCATCTGAGCTTCAAGCTCATCTGTCTTATTTCTGACACTACGCGCATTCAAATATAGAATTCTTAGCCCATTCCTTCTCTCTTTGCTTAATACACTGTCTATTGTACCTAACCCAGCTCCTTGAACTTCCATCAGGCTAATTGCACCTTGAATTTTGATGACCTTCTCAAGATCACCCAAACCTTCTACACATTTAACCTCATGCTCCTTCTGACCAACCCTCTGGATCTGGATCCCTGCCCCCTGCACATCTAGTTCAAGCCCCCCCCCCCGAGCAGCACTGGCAAACATTCCTGCAAGAATGTTAGAACCCCTTCGGTTCAGATGTAGACCGTCCCTTCGAAACAGATCCCAATGTCCCTGGAACAAAGACCAATTATGCAAAAACCTGAACCCTTCCTTCCTGCACCATGCTCTCAGCCTCGTATTATTGTGCATAATCATTCTATTCTTTGCCTCACTCGCACGTGGCACAGGTAGCAATCCCGAGATTGTCACCCTGGAGGTCCTGCCTTTCAGCTTCACTCCTAACTCCCTGAACTCTCTAAGCAGGACCCCCTCACTCACATTTCCTACATCGTTGGTCCCTACATGGACCACTACATCTGGGTTCATGCCTTCGTTCTCAAGAATAGCCTGCACCCGATCTGAGATGTCCCGGACCCTGGCACCAGGGAGGCAACATACCATCCGAGACTCCCGATCTGCCCCACAAAATCTCCTAACTGCCCCCCTGACTATAGAGTCCCCTAAAACTATCGCTCTCTTCTCTTCCCTCCTCCCCTTTCTAGTTGAGAGTTCAACCTCTGTGCCAGAGGCAGGACCACTACAACTCATTCCTGGTAGGTCATCCCCATCAACAGTATCCAGTACGGTATACTTATTGTTAATGGGAATGGCCGCAGGGATGCTCTGCCCTCTCAGCCTGCTCCCCCTGCCTCTCTGGACCGTCACCCATCTGCCTACTTCTTGGTTTTTTGGTGTGACTACCTCCTGATAACTCCTATCTATCTCTGCCTCTGCCTTGTCCTTGTCCAAGCTTCTACTCTCCTTGTCCAAGCTTCCTTGGTTTTTCAATATTTTATAGGTTTCAATGAGATCCCCCCCACCCCCCATTCTTCTATATTCGAGTGAGTACAGGCCTAGAAGATTCAAATGTTCCTTTCACTCCCAGGATCATTTTCGTGAACCTACTCTGGACCCTCTCCAATGCTATTACATACTTTCTTTGACAAGGGAGCCAAAACTGTTCACGATACTCCAAATGCAATCTGACCAATGTGTTTTAAAACTTCAGAATTGCACCTTAGATTATATTCTTGTTCAGTCACTGATTCAATCTGCAAATTAACCTTTGGAGAATCCTGCAGTTTCTTTTTGGAAGCATTCTGAAGTTTTAAGCTTCTGCATCCAACACGTCATTCACTTCTACTTCCATCATTTTCAACCTGATCCGACCACCAAGCATATCTTTACCTTATCCCCCGATGCACCATCAATAACTCTCGGAGACGTGAGGCAAGAGATAGGCTTTTATTAGCTGGAAGAAAGCACAGTAAGCAGCAAGAGACCATCACACAACATCCTGGAGACTGAGGGAGGAGAAGTGCCTCCAATCGCCTTTATACAGGGGTCTGTGGGAGGAGCCACAGAAGCAGTCAGCAGGGGGTGTGTCCAGACAGGTATATGTAGTTCACCACACCCCCACCTCCACTCCCCAGGTTTGATTCAATCCTTCCTAATCATAGATTTTCATGACGGGGCATAGGAGTATGGGAGAATGGTAGTACAGCCAAGAGTTTGTACAATATTAATGCAACATCAAATTACAGTACAAGATATCTGAGGCAGAACTTTTGACAATTGCACCTTGCGCAACTTTAGTGCTGGACACGGCATGTAATCTTGGGGACAAGAGACTGCAGATACTGGAATATTGAGCAACAATCTTCAAAACGAACTCAGCAGTCAAACAGCTGCTGTAGGATTAAAGCAATATTTAACATTTTGGTTCAAGTATTCATTGTTACTGTAGCATTTCCATTCCTGATGCAAAATTTCAGTGTGAAATTTCCTTCCAGTTTCTGCTCTACCCATTGAGTTCCTCCAGCACATTGATTGGTTATTAATATTTTCCTTCCAAAAATGAAATTTAACTAGTTTTGTTATTTGGATAATAGGATTTGCAGTTTTCAACCAGATTGACTGAGAAAACAGGTTGTTTATGTGTTCTAGAAGCCCAGAGACATTTATGATCAAAGTATGCATATGTCACCACATACCTCCCTGAGATTCATTTTCTTGTGGGCAATTCCCAATAGATACAGTACAAAGAAACACAAAAGAACCAGAGAAAATTTATACACAAAGTCAAAGAAACAATGTGAAAAAAGATATATTCACTAAAAATATATAAGAATAAATAATATACTGAATAAGAGCTGCAGTGAGCATGAAAGCGAGTCCATAGGTTAGAAATCAGTGGATTGTTGAGGGGTAGGAAGTTCTCCAAACTGGTTGAGGAGACTGATGGTTGAAGGGTATTAATTGTTCCCAATCTGGGTGGTGTGGGACTAATGCTCCTGTACCTGCTTCCTGACAGCAGCAGTGATAAGAGAGCATAGCCTGGATGGCGGGGGACTTTGATGATGGATACTGCTTTCTTGACATGCTGAATCTGTGCAAAATATCCAAGAAAGTAGAAGCACTTATCTTTGTAATGGCATTTACATGTTGGTCCCAGAACTGATCCTTGGAAATGATAATGCCAAGGAGTTTGAAGTTCCTCAAAATCCTCCACCTCCAATCCCCTAATAAGAAATGACTCATGGACCTTTGGTTTCTTCCTCTTGTTATCAATATTCATCTCTGTTTTTGTGTCACCATTCAACCAGATTTTGAATCTCCCTCCTCTATGCCAATTCATCACTATATTGGCCAACAATAGTGGTGTCATCAACAAACTTGAATATGGCACTGCAGCTGGACTTAGCCTCAGAGTCTTAAGTATAGAGTGAATAGATCGTTAGGGCTACCATTGCATATCAAGATTCACTGAAGAATGCTTGAAGTTGAGCACCCTCCTGCCAATATCATGCTACTTAGAACCTAACAGGACATCTTTAATAAAAGCAAACAGCTTACAGTGATATTGTAAGTGTATTATTTCAATATTTAAATAAGTCACAACATCTATTTCCAATTGCCCATTCATGGTTTGCCCCTCCAGCTCTTCAACTCTTGTATATTTCTACACTACTTCAAAGCTGCTTTTGTTTGCTCCACCACATTAAAGTCTCCTTAAGATTTAGAATCCCATCTCGACATTTTCCTAAAATGGACCAGGTTTTTTGTTATCAGTTTAAAACATCTATGTCAATTTTTTTTTCAATAATATCTTTGCAAGGTGCCTTAAGAATGTTTTTACATGTTTTATTTTAAAGTATTAAATTAAGTTTCGATTATTATCCTCAGACAAGTTAATGTTTCATTTTTTTTGTCTGATAATAAGTTGACCAAGCTGTAACCAATATTCAGCAACAGCATGGCCATATCTGGATGATGGGGTGGTAAATTGAATTAGTAAGTATGCCGATGATACTAAGGAAGGAGGTGTTGTGGATAATGAGGTGGGTTTTCAAAGCTTGCAGGAAGATTTATGCCGGTTAGAAGAATGAGCTGAACGTTTGGAAGATGGAGTTTAATGCTGAGAAGCGTGAGGTTCTACATTTTGGCAGGAATAATCCAACTAGAACATACAGGGTAAATGGTAGGGCATTGAGGAATACAGTGGAACAGAGAGATCTAGGAATAACAGTGCATAGTTCCCTGAAGGTAGAGTCTCATGTAGATAGGGTGGTGAAGAAGGCTTTTGGAACGCTGGCCTTTATAAATCAGAGCATTGAGTACAGAAGTTGGGATGTAATGTTAAAATTGTAACATTAACAAGGCAAGGCATTGGTAAGGCCAAATTTGGAATATTGTGTACAGTTCTGGTCACCAAATTATAGGAAAGATATCAATAAATTAGAGAGAGTGGAGAGATGATTTACTAGGATGTTACCAGGGTTTCAGCACTTAACTTACAGAGAAAGGTTGAACAAGTTAGGTCTCTATTCATTGGAGCATAGAAGGTTGAGGGGGGATTTGATCGAGGTATTTAAAATTTTGAGAGGGATAGATAGAGTTGACGTGAATAGGCTGTTTCCATTGAGAGTAGGGGAGATTCAAATGAGAGGACATGATTTGAAAGTTGGGGGCAGAAGTTTAAGGGAAACACGAGGGGGTATTTCTTTACTCAGAGAGTGATAGCTGTGTGGAATGAGCTTCCTGTAGAAGTAGTAGAGGCCAGTTCAGTTGTGTCATTTAAGGTAAAATTGGATAGGTATATGGACAGGAAAGGAGTGGAGGGTTATGGGCTGAGTGCGGGTAGGTGGGACTAGGTGAGATTAAGAGTTCAGCACAGACTAGGAGGGCCGAGATGCCTGTTTCCATGCTGTGATTGTTATATGGTTATATTAAGTGAACAAGGCTCCAGCTGGCAATCACATTGTAAGGTAATCGTAACATATTACAATGCACTGCCAAAATGCAATTCTCTTGTACAAAATATGGAATAAAGACAGATTCCAAGAACAGGTAATCATCCCAAGACAGGTGATCATCTCCTCCATGGAGGCATGGACTTAAGCAGAGCTACAGAGAGAGTTGCAACAACCTTGCACTCAACATCAGCAAGAAAAAGGAATTAACTGTGGACGTCAGAAAAAGGATTTCAGGAGAACACACATCATTCCTCATTGAGGATCAGGAGCTTCAAGTTCCAGAGTGCCAACATCTCAGTGGAACTACATTGGGCCCAACGTATTGATACAGTCACAAAGGTAGCATGCAGTAGCTGTATCTTCATTAAATGTTTAATGAAATTTGGTATGACTCCAAAGACATTAGCAAATTTCTACAGATAAACCATGAGGAGCATTCTGACTGGTTACATCACCATTTGGTATGCAGATGCTAATGTATAGGATTAAAAGAGGCTGCAGAAAGTTATAGACACAGTCAGTTCCATCATCGGCACAAGTCTCCCCACCATCAAACACATTTTCAAAATGTAGTGTCTGAACATGGCAACATCAGAAATTAAGAATTCTCACCATCTTCATATTCCCTCTTCTCATTACTGCCATCGGGGAGTTGGCACAGAAACCTGAAGATCCACACTCAACATTTTAGGAACAATTTCTTCCCTTCCACCATCAGATTTCTGAATAGTTCATGAAGCCATAAACACTACCTTACTATTCCTCATTTGCACTATATTTTATTGTAGCATTGTAATTTAAGTCTTGCACTGTACAGCTGCCACAAACAAAATTGTGACATACTTCAGTGATAATGAACTCAATTCTGAATATGGCTCCAAAGGCAATGGATCCTAAAATAGCAAAATGTCCTCACATTAAATTATCCCAATGCCCTTTTTATTCATTTTTGGAATACTATTATCATCAAAACAAGCCAACCTGAAGAGGCCAAGGCCATCTAAATCCAGCCAAAAGAGACTGTTGATGGAAGAATCTATGCAAAGTTGACCATTGTATATTTCTAGTTCAGTATGGCATGTAACATGAGGGGAATTGATACTCTATATGCCTGCTGCCTTCACCTTTCCTGGCTTATGGACATTGTGTGCTTAGAAGATGCTTCCTCTGAAGACGGGTTTTCTCTTATCCAATAGTAGGATTATAAAGTAATGAACAAACCAGAGTCCAGCAGATCAACCCTCTGTGAAATATTAAACCACCATTATATTTACTCACTTTTTCCAACAATAGTTGAATAACCAATTGATAAAATCCTGGAAATGTACACATTCTATAAAACACGCAGAAAGAAGCATGTTACAGTACATTTAGAACAAGATTACTTCTTGCAGTCGCATTCCTCAGTGGAATTGTTCCATTTTCTGGTTCATTCAGTGTGCAACATTTTATGACTAAAGCACACAACTCAAATCACAGAAACTTTAAGACTACAAATTCTTCTAGGAATATACATCCAAGGTAAAATACATTGGCTCCATGTTCTAATAAGAATAAATTCAGTCAGTCCAGATTCTGCTTGTACAAACGGAATTAAATTCCATAAAAATCAAGTCAACAACCAACAATTATTCAATGCGACAATTTCAAGTTTACTGAAAAACAACTTAAAAGTTTAAAACTCCTAACTTCACTGAAGTTAGAAAAAGATTGTATTGTTCCACTTGGTCCTTGCAGCAATCAAAGTATCATTAATGCGTAAACACGAGGAAATTTGCAGACGCTGGAAATTCAAACAACACACACAAAATGCTGGTGGAACACCAGATCTGCTGTGATCATTAATGCGCATTAAGGATAGAGTGCTTTACACAACTCCAGTTACATGGAGAGAGAGGAAGTCAGGAAAGGGAAAACAATGCTTTTCACTCTTTTTTTTGGCTGTTGGTGCAATCTCAATTTTCTCTGCGTGTTGGGTGTTTGATGCTTATCTTTCAATGGGTTCCACGTTTTCTTTGTTTCATGGCTAGCTGCAGGAAGACGAATCTCAGGGTTCTAAACTGCAACCATGCTTTGATCATACATGTACTTAGGTCAGAAAAAAGTAATTTCAAAGAGGATTAGGAAGGGAAGGAATGCCCCTTCAGATATTGTGATTGAAGGGGGCAGGAAGTAATACAGATCAATTAAAGAATGCCTGAGTCATTCAAAAGAGGCAGAATAAATTTGAGACAAATATGATGGCCAACTGAAAGAAATGATTAAAATGTTCAGAAATTTGAGATAAAAAAGCACAAGTTCATATATTAGGATCTCTTGCTGAAGATTTTGAAAATTATAGACTTCTTAAAAAAAAAGGCAATAAACCTGAAAATTAACTCTGTTTTTCACTACATAAATACTGATGGCTTCAAAATATTTCCAGTATTCTCTGGTTTGAAATTTGAAGAAACTTTGCTTGGAACATAGCATTAATTTTAGGAAGACAGTGGCTTTGTTTTGAAATAACAATTTTTGAAATAAATAAGCATAAATTCTGCATCTGACCAGTTCATTAGAACGTCTAACAAATTGAACCTTAAAGGAAAGTGGGAAAACGTTTTGTTGAGAGTCTTCTCTGCAACATTTAACAAGCATTTTTTTCTTTAAATCAGCATCCAGAGTAAACTATTTTCTGGCTCCTGTACAGGATTCCAGAAGACTGAATCAGCCTACATGTTCACTAAATCCAGCCCTGTTTGCTGGTATTCATCCCATACAGCCCAGCTTTATACACAACTTCCATTTGCAGAATACATACTTCCTTCCATACAAAACAGTATGAACAAATGACCTGATCAATTAATGGGAGCTGTTGCGGTGCTGAACACCCTATGTTAAATTGTCAAACCTAGAACTCAATCCAATAAGATACAGATATTTGGCACTTCACCCATTACAGTTTCTCGGCATTTTCACTCTTATATTTTCATTCTCAACAGGCAAGCTTTGAAGTTTAGAGACTTGAGATTGCAGATCCTGAAAAAGGAAAGCTAAAAACTAAGTTGCTCGAAAGTGGCAGTAGTTCATGGAGCGATGGTGAGGCGATGGTATGGTCAATGTTTTGAATCAAGCACTGCAATCAGACAGAGTGGACAGGGAAGAGAGCCAGTATATAGGGGGTGAGAGAGAAAGGTTGGCAGATAGCAAGTGGAACCAGATGAAGCAGAAAATGATAGTCAGATGAAAGCAGGTCAAGGATAGGTAGATAATAGTAGAAACAGATAAGAGATCTTCAGGTGTATTGGTGGAAGACATGAAGGAACATGAGGGGTGGAGGTGAACTGCCTGAAATTGTAAAGTTCTATGCTCATACTATCATGCCGTCAGAAATTCAAGTGGAATATGCTTTTCTTATATGCATTAGAAAATGCAGAGACAGATATTCACCCAGGCTTCCTCCAAGTTGATCTATTGCAGTTGGTACTCATGATAAATCCCCCTCTGCATTAGCAAGGCCAAGCATGGACTGGGTAACTATTTTGCAGGATATTTTTGCCCTCTCTACAACAACCATTTTGAGCTTTTGGTGGCATGTTATTTCAGCTTCCTCCTCATTCCACAGTCATGTGTCTGTCCTCACTGTCAAGTCTTTTCCATTTCAGCAGTGATGTCAAATTACAAATCAGAACACTAAAATGCTCCACTCGGGTAGCCTGCAGATCTGTGGTATGAAAAATGATTTTTCCAAATTATAGGCAGCCACTCATCTTCCTTTCCCCACTTGCACAGGTACAGCCAAGATCTCTCTTCTATTGTTCATCTTTTCAAATCCTTCTCTAATTACCCCTCCCCTCTCACTATTATATAGACCTTATCCTCCCACACCCACTAAATTCCACGGGCCCATCACCCTTCATTCAACATGTTCCACCCATCACCTACAACCCTGTCTCATTGGGGCATCATGATAGAGTAGTGGTCAGCTCAATGCTTTACAGTACCAGCAAACCCATCACTGTCTGTAAGGAGTTTGTATATTCTCCCCATGACTGTGTGGGGTTTCTCCAGGCGCTCTGGTTTCCTTGCACAGTCCAAAGATATTTCGGTTGGTAAGTTAATTGATCATAGTAAATTGTTCCATGATTAGGCTAGGGTTAAATCAGGAGTTGCTGGGCAACACACCTCAAAGGACTGGAAAGGCCTGTTCCATGCTCAATAAATAAAAAATAAAACTTCCTTTCCACTTCTATACACGACTTAGCTCACCTCATACCTCTCTAAGCTGAGCTTTGAGGTTTTCCTTTACAGAGCAAGCTGCCTGGTTCTGAAGTACCCAAGCTAATAGGGAGCTTCAACTTTGAGTAGAGGATAGTTTTTTTTTTGGCTTTTTCTCCCCCCACCCCAGTAGAGAGAAAATGACTTGTAAACATTTAAGATAAGACCTCTTAATAGATTGGAGAAAGATGGAAATATTCTTTCTGCCAAGTCGTTCAATACACAAACGTTAAAGTCAATGGTAACAGGAGTGGTGAGAAAGATCTCCTACTCTGGCTTCTCAGATTTAAGATGTTAGAATGGGTTGAACCAATTCTACAAGAATTTTTAAAAAGGGAGTTAAAACAGGGATTTGTGAATGAAGAATTTACAGACTGCAGGATTAAGCCTGACAGTTCTCAAAATTGCAGACATGTATGGATGAGTGTTGTCTTGCATTAAACATTGCTATGACACTGCAAGAAGTTTTCTCTGATAATTAGATAATGTTTAATCTGTACATTGCCTTCATATACCCACCTTGCTCCTTACCAATAGATATTGATTATTTCTTTAAAGTCCCATTATGTCCTCTAGTGAGAGGATTCCAAACTTCTTGCTACTAAGAAAATCACTCAGCTAGTCCTGCCCTTTATCTATTTATCCTCCATCCATGCTTGGCTCAAAGATTGATTGATTTTATAACAGTCGACTTGGTTCTGTGCATTCTCAAATTACTTTTAAAGATTAATTTATAGGAAGCTAAGTCAAAAGCTGGGCTCTGGAATTAGTGGCATGGTACTGGGTTCCCTAAATTATGTAAAATATATTCCAATAATATTTTGTTCCTGCATCTCCGTGGCTTTCTTTCCATGGACTCAAATGGATTTCAGGCAGCTTAATTCCATTGCTAAGTGCAGTTGATCCAAACTACTGCACTTGAATACAACACTAATGCAACCAACAGCTTTTGCCATGCTCTTTATTTTCAAATAAGGGAAATGTACAGTATAAACTGTTAAATAAATTGGCATCACATTGCTGAATTTTTGATTCACCTACAAGCATTGGGGTTTTATATTTTAACATCACCCTCAGCATCCTTGAAAGTTTAACAGTTAAGAATGAACAAGCTAAATGTGCAAGTAAAAATTGCAGACGCATTTTTGTTCCCCCACTACAGTCAGAGTTAGCTACTCATGTGCGTGTGCAGATACACATTCATACAGCTATGATGGGCCAACTAACCTTGATTTTAGGACTCTGCATCATCCTCCCTGCCCTCTGCAACACTACATTGAGTAAAGGTAATGCAGAACATGAACTCAGGATCACATCTTCCCTCCAGGCAGTGTGCCACTGGCTGCCCTTCCTCACTTTACTTTTACAAAGAATGCCAATAAAATGGTTCTTAAAACAAGCCATCATAATTTGTCACTGACCCTTTTTAGTTTTTACAAAACTGTTACAAAGTACCATTGAGCACGCCAGATGGCTACTATCATAGCTCTGTAGTGCACCACTTCCAGAAAGCTCTCAGTTCCCTGAGTATTTGCGGCAATGGCTTCTCTGCCATTCATGAGAGATTATACAGAGTGCATCACACAACTGCAGGAAATCTAAAATATTTTGCTGGTCATTTCCATATCCAATTACAAGCTCCAGAAACAGGCTATTTTGATAAACAGTACTATTTTCCATCTGGTCACTTTACAACCTTCTGGAATGAACCTTGAATTTCGCTACTTCAGATAAACTTCCCTCACATCATATCCCCAATCTCAGGCTGGAGCTGAGACTTCTTTCTTTAAAGTGCCCCTGTCATTTAGTATTTATGCTTGTTATTGCCTGACCGTAATCAATTTCTATGTATGTAATCTTTCAGTTCTGCACCTCACTCCTCCCTCAGCTGTGTTATGGAAACTGTAAACACTCTGTTTGACCCCCAATTCTGAAAAGGGTCATTGACCCAAAACAGTAACTAGTTTTTCATTCCAAAGATAGTACTTGGCTGGCCAAGTTCCTCCAACATTTTTGGTTGTCTTTTGAATGTTGGCAAGGGATAAAATTATTGAGGGATAGAGATCAAGTCTCAAAGGTGTATTCAAATTCTACAAATGCGCAGAATGCTTTTTGGGAATTTCTGGCCTATATCCAAGCGGAGAAGAAGCATTTCTTTAAGTAGCACAAATCCATGAACTGACAGCAGACACAAGTCCAGCGAAAGTAATGTCAGGAGTGCATCACCTCACATTCAACCTCCCTCAATCAGGCCATCTCCAAATCCATTTGTGATCAAGACTGAAGTGGAAGTAAGTCATCTTTGATTTTCAGCATTGAGAAAAATAATGACATTATATAAAGAGCATGAAAGCAGTGCAAAAGTTTAAATTCAGAGAAAATGTCTTGTTAATAAATGAAGGTTTGCTAACACATAAAAATTAGATTTAAAATCGTTGGCGAAAACCACCTTATGTCATTCAATTGAATCAAAGACAGTTAGCTTTATTTTATTTGGAGATACAGAAAGGAATAGGATCTCCTGGTCCTTCAAGCTGTGCCCCCCAACAAACCCCGATTTATGCTAACCTAATCACAGGACAGTTTAGAATGTCCAATTATCCCACTAACTGGTACGTCATTGGACTGTGGGAGGAAACAGGAGCACTTGGAGAAAACCCATGGATTCCATGGGGAGGACATACTGATTCCTTACAGAGGACACTGGGATTGAAAGTCCAAACTTCAACCCCCACCCCCCCCAAAACTGTAATGGCATTGCACTAACCACTGTGCTCCTGTGGCGCCTACTTTATGATCACTTTATAAGTATTTTGCAAATAAAAGAGAACTGAAACCGTAAAAAGCACACAAAAGGATGACATTATCTTCAATTGTTTCAAGGCAGGGGTTATGTTTATTATCATGGAATCTTCTTGCAGCTCTTACCCAAATATTAAATACTAAGAATGATAACACTTCCAAAAGAGATGGATATTTCCTCAGAAGTATTTGGGTTTTGCAAATAATTCAATAGTGATGGAGTGTCATCTCTGCAAAATGACCACAGTTTCATTAGTTGAAGCAAGCTGTGGTTCTTTTGAGTAACGTATTGAACTAAGTCATCAATCAAATTGACCCCTCTGTTCAGACAAGTCTATTTATACAAATGACAATAGTGAAATTAATTTAATGGACCCATGACTGCTCACAGTTTTTGGTTTGAAACATTTGCCTTTACAAGCCTTTTGATTCCCGAGTCATGAAATGGAGCAGACATTGATCCCTTGAACAGACCGACACGAACAGATGGTGGTTGTCCTCCTCAGAATGATGAGACATAACATCAGAATCAGAGACAAACTAATTAATATAGCAACATTTCCCTGGTTGCATTTTAAGTAGCAAATTGATAACCAAGGCTATTATATTTAAGTCATAGTGACAGCTGCAGGTTGCCTGGGAAAGGAAACTATCAATTCTGTTCTGAACCGTACTTGAACTTATTTATTTTGAGACCGATCTTTCTAAATAAAACAAATGAATAGACTGATATTATTTAAACATGCAAACATATCTTGGACCGGCTTGTAACTCAAGCTCACTACTTTTTTTCTGAAACTTAATCTTGAGGGAGTCTCCATCAGCTGATAAAACCAGCACCTTCTCCCACCCCCCACCCCCCCCCCCCCAAAGCCCTCACCACCACATCAACTGCTATTAGTCTTGTCCAGAGTCAACTTGTTCAAGGATGCCAGGTTCCAGTGATCAGATGGAGTCAGTTAGAAATGCCAAGTTGATCAGGCTGAACTGACCAAAGCTGAATACTATACAAGGTGCCATCTTATGTTTTACAAGTTCAAAAAGAAATAATGCAAATTCAAAAGGAAGACATTGGAGTCAAAACACAGGTCTAACTTTTCACTTACTTCAAGCAAGGTACTCATGCATCACATGATAGCCTGATGATGTATGCAATTCTTGTGTTTATTCATACAAATAATGAACTATTTAAACAAACAAGAATGCTTTATCAACCTGTATACATACACACACACACACAAAGTTAATAACTCAGTTAATAACTCATTGGGGTGATTGTTAAGTTTGTGGTCTAAGGTATAAGGAGATGAGTTATTAACTAAACTTTCTGCATAAACACTCAAAGAGTTGAACTGCAGGTGCATATAACGAGAGCTGTATTACTCATCTCCTTCTACCTTAGGCCATAAACTTATCAATCACCCCTCGTAAATGTCAGGGACTTCGTACAGAACTACCTAAATTTTAGCTGAAACAGAACCAAAATTCAAAATATGCTACAAAACAACAAACTTCAATTGAGTGATATTAAACCTGATTTTCATTGAACTGCTAAATGTTAGTCTTACAAGCAATGCTTGACTTTACCTAATAGTATAAATTAGATATTAGTCTTTTATTGTTAATTAGCCCAGATCTTAAAAAACTAATGAATAAAATACAAACACAATTAATTGGCAAGAAGAATTTAATGTTCTGTAAAAAAGCTATTGCTTTACCAAGCTTGTAAAACAATTAGTATTCTTCATGAACTCAACCTAAACTCAGCATTCTTTACAAACTAAATTCCGTGACAAATATTCATAATTGTTCCAGAATAGTTTATATCAATTCTTTGTAAATCCATTTCAACTGGTAATTATGGTAATTTATTCTTTCTTTGAAACTCTCCATTGCTTCAAACAGTTCAAATACGTTCTCAGCAAACATAAAGAACAATTATTGCCAATATTTTTCTCTCTGGAAATCATTCCTCTACCTGACTGCCTCCTTTTTTCAAGAAATCTCAAAGCAATAGCATATCTATCATGCCCAAATGTTCACAGTTCCACTGTTTTAATCAGCAAGATGAACAGGAATTTCCTTCCTTTAGCTGTCTAATGACAATGTTGGAACATTGCCATTCACCACAGTCTACAACATCTATTGCCATAAGAAATACAAGTGGGAGTAAGCGTTGTGCATGCTTCATGTTTCTCTAAGATTTTGACTGCTTTCATTTTCCCACTTTAACTATCCCTTCACCCCTTTAATATCTAAAAAAAAATGTTTTGAATATATTGAGCAATTGAACTTCCACAGCTGTCATAGAGAATTTTAGAGCTGCTGCCTGCATAAAATTTTGTGGTGTGTGGAAACCATCTGCTCTGATTTAGAGGACAGATATAAAAGAGATATTAATGATGAATGACACCACAAAATAGTTTTATTTTAATTATTGCCTAGGCAGAGGTGAGAAACTGTCTTCAGCATTTTCTGCTATTTCAAAACCTGTACTGGAGTCCAAACCATCATTTTGAAACACACTTAGTACTCAAGTAAGATGTTCCTTCTTAATACTTTTTGTTAAAGCAAATATGAAAATCAAATCTATCGAATGTTAAGCTCAAAGATCAACAAGATTTATCAGTTCTACCCGTGAGCTACAATACTGTGCATGTTAGAATATGGTCCTATTACTACTGTCAGTTTTCCCACATGTCAACATAGTAAGTATTATTGCAGAGATACTCTTGTTTAGATTTGCCTATCCACCCAAAGGACCTGATAAATGATACAGGCCATTTAGGCTAATGGAAAATGTTTCTATTCAGCAAAAAAATGTAACAGTACATTTCATATTTCCCAGCTGGGTACGATTCTGCTAAACTGCTTCATCTGAAACTGGGGACAAATCTATAAGCCACCAATAGTAGGATTCACCAAATGATCAACAGTAAATCTGAGCTTGTAACACACACAAAATGCTGGAGGAATTCAGCAGGTCAGGTAGCATCTATAAAGAGGAATAAACGGTCAAAGTTTCAGGCCAAGACTCTTACAGCATCAGGACTCTTAGCAGCTTAAGGATCTCTGTAGAAGAAAACCCAGGTGCCCACAGGGGCAGCTGTTGTCATTGTCCCCTGGAGGTGGCTACCCATAAATGTGGATTTCATTGAATTATTACAGTACAGGAAGAGTCCAGTCAGCCCTTCATGTCTTTACAAGGTCTATACAAGATCCAATTCTATTTCCCTGACCACCTCCAACTTCAGATATTTTCAACTTCTGATATAACTTCAGATCCACCTCCATTTTGACCACTCCAACTGAATGTGTACATTGATGTCCATGTCTTTGTAAAGATCAATGTAAAAAAGACTTTTTTTCTAGATATTTTTGTTCTTTTGGTAATCACCTTCATTCCATATATTCAAGCTTGACCTTCCTGCTAATAGGAATCATTTCTCTGATACCCGATTCTGCATGAACTCTTCATAATTTTAATTACTCCCCTTCTAAGAACCACAGATTCAGTTTAACTGCACAGCTAAAATCCTTCACCAATGGGAATCTTAGGGTAGGACATGATGACATATACATACTTTGATCACAGACTTACATTGAACTTTATTCTGAAGTTTCTTCAATATCTTCCTTGATATTTCCTCATCAAAACTACTTCCACTTGGGCAGACTAATTTCCCAGAAACAAATCCTACTCCAGGGTCTCACATTTAATTTTGACCTTGGCCACTATCTGTTTGGAGTTTGATTTTTCTCCTCATCAACTTGAAAATTTTCACTGGGTGTTCCAGCTTCGTCTCCAATCCCCAAAGTATGCTGGTATATTAATTGGCAAATTATTTACTGTAGATAAACGACAAAGAAATCAAATAGAAATCCACGCACATGAGTGAGATTAATTTACTAGGACCACTGATATATCTCTAACACGAGCAGGGAAGGGCCAAATGCTCATTGTCTAAAGATTAGATTGACATCGCATGCCCAAAATTCACCAATGCTGACCTGTGCATCTTTGGAATACAGAAGAAAATTGGAGCACCCAGAAGAAACCCACTTGGTCATGGGGAGAATATACAAACTCCTTACACACAGAAGCAGGAATGAAACCCCTAGATCTCACATCTTGCTTTGTAAAGCAGTGTGTTCACCACTACATGACCATAGCACCTTCTCTGGTGCATCATAATATTCCAATTAATACTAGCCTATATCTTTTCCAACACTTCTGATTTCCCTAAAATCAACTCAAGCTCACAGAAGATATGAAGAAGGTTCTGTTAAATAGAATTAATTTAATCACTCCTTCATTGTTTAACTCTAAGCAAATATTGTTTTTAATATCTTCATATTTTCAGTCAAACGCTAATGTTCTTGTTCAATACTCCTATTTTCCCCCCTCACTTATACTTCTATTTTTTCTGGAAGCTTTGAATTAAGTATGTAGAACTTCGTTCTGCCCCATCACAAGGCCATGTTGGATTAGCCTTCATTTAAAAAGGAAAGGACCTCAGTTTATCTGAATCCTGACTTCATAACCCACAGGCTCACTTTCAAGGACTCATGCTCTCAGCATTTATTTATTTTTTATTTTGACTGTTTGTATCCTTTTATGCATTGGTTGTTAGTCTTTGTGACTAGTTTTTCAACTTATTCTATTCAATTTCTCTATTCTTCTACAAATGCTTGCAAGGAAATAAGTCTCAAGGTAGCATATGGTAACACATTAAAAAAAAATTACTTTGAAGCCAAACATATCGAAGGACTTTTCTTGTCTATTGAAGTAGGTTCATAAGCAAGTCATTACTGTGCCCAATTGATTATGGACAATAAACTCTGGCCTTGTGACATTCCTTGAACAAAAACTCAATTGATGATCAAGTAGTGATATAGTTTGTAAATTAAATTGCAATTCCAGAGAGCTGAGAACCTGGGGGCAAACACTGGGTCTATTGGCTGACATCTCCCCATCCTCAGAACTCCTTATGCAGCCCGCATCATGATTGAACTTTTATCTGGTTGGGACCCATGGTTTAAAGCTCCATGTCAATTGACTGCTGTTTTCCTATGAATGATTGTTAGCTGCTGAAACAAATACTAACGTAATATCCCTCTATTTGCATCTCTTCTAGTTCGAAATGGGCTAGCACCTCTTTTGCAGCAGGTCCATTACCACTCTGAGTCTAATATTACAAACAGGCATTGCCCATCTCTCATCTGCCCTGACATCAGGAGATACATTATCTCAGGAGTAGGTGGAGGGGGTGGGGTAATAATTAAGTAGTATGGCAGTTTTCAGCTTTCATACTGTGAAGCCCAAGTCGATTAAAAATAATTGCTCAGCTCTTCAGTGTGCCTAATTATCTTTTTTATTGGATAAGAGGGTGTACCTAGATACTGTGAGGGGAAATTATGATTGCTAATGGCAATGCATCTGCTTTTGCTGAAGGCACAAATATAAACAAAATAGGATGAATTCCATTCAAGAGCAGGTAATAGAAATTACATACTTAACTGTAATGTACATAAAGGATTCACAGTCACATTTAGGAAAGTATTTTGAAGATATAAACAGAGAATGTGTAGTTAATATGCATAATTTAAACTGGATGAAAATTCTTTTCCTTTCCCTTTAAAGTGTACCACCGACTGTTTTAGAGATGCTAGCAGCCTTCAACCATTCATAGCAATGGTGTACATCATTTAGTTTCACCTCATTAGTTGAAATTTTTTTACATATCCACTGCAGATTACCCAATGCTTTGTATAAGTTTCCTCAGTGCATCTTTCTAGAGAATCTACTATAACTTGAATTCTTTGTAAAGATGAGCCTGCCCAGCAGAGGTACTTGGCAAAATTCGTCTTACTGGTATACGTACACGTATACAAGAAAACAAGTTCCTAGATTCGTGTGAAAATTTTGTTAGACAGCTACCCAGAAAAATTATGTATTTTTTTGCAAAGGTGAATATAACATATGTGACACTGTTAAATGAATCCAAAATCATTTTCTCCTATCACATAATTAGATGGTTCACATCCACCTCCCAGCTCGTGTTACTTGCTCCCTTCCTGTTCGTGACTTCTACCCATGTTGACTCAAAACAGGATCCTGCTACATTACCCACCCTTTCTGTAGCTGTAATAGTATCCCCGACCAGTAATGCCACCCCTCCTCCCCTTTCCACTCCTCTCTATCCTTTTAAAACACTGAAATCCAGGAATATTGAGAATCCATTCCTGCCCTGGTGCCAGTCAAGTCTCTGTAATGGCCACTACATCATAATTCCATGTATGTATCCAAACTCTCAGTTCATCACCTTTGTTCCTGATGCTTCTTGCATTGAAGTACACACACTTTAGCCCTTCTACCTTACTACCTTTACACCCTTTATTCTGTTTCTCTTTACTCAAAGTCTCTTTACATGCTAGATCTGGCTTTACTCCATGCACTATACTTGCAGTTCTCACATGACCTTTATCCACCTCCACCTCACTATTTGCTCTAACACTCTGGTTCCCCTCCCCCTGAAAATCTACGTAGTTTAGCACCCCCCACCCCTCCCCGGAGCAGCACTAGCAAACCTTCCCACAAGGATATTAGTCCCCCTCCTGTTCAGGTGCAACCCATCCCATCGGAAAAAGTCACACCTTCCCTGGAACAAGGCCCAATTGTCCAGAAACATGAAGCCCTCTCTCCTGCACCAACTCCTTAACCACGTATTTAGCTGCATTATCTTCCTGTTTCTCACTAGCACATGGCACTGGTAGCGATCCTGAGATTGCAACCCTGGAGGTTCTGTCCTTCAACTTTGCACCCAACTCCCTAAACTCTCTTTGCAGGACCTCCTCCTTCTTCCTATCCACGTCATTGGTCCCTACATGGACCACGACATCTGGCTGCTCACCCTCCCTCTTGAGAATACTGAGAACTCGATCCGAGATACATAAATGTTGCTGAGTAATCACGTGACACAGCTTACCATAATAGCTAGCTTGCAAAAATCCTTGGGTATACCAAGTGTTGAGTATAGCATAACCAAGTCACCAGCTAACCTGTCATTGTAATGTTTAGGTCAAAGATAGACATGTTTGCCAATGAAATCAATGAGTCAAACAGAATGGAAATGGGCCCTTCCATCCATCTTGTCCATGCCATCAAGGACTGTATGGTTCTAATTTCTGGTATTCAGACCAGAGCCTGAAATGCCATTGCATTCCAAGTGCCCATTGAAATAATTAAATCTCATGAGAATGCCTTTGTACGCTACACTCACCATCCCCTGGATGAAAATAATTCTCCCGCAGATATCCTGTTCCATATTCCACACCAATGCCCTTTGGTCATTGAAAATTGATAAAGAGAAAGAATTTTCACCATTTATCCTATTGTGAATCAAGTCAGATTTCTATATCATAACAACTGGCCCTTAAATGCACTATGACAAGTCTATCTAAACGCAACATCAGCTTGCATTAATTCCATATCCCTCTTTACCCTACTCATCCAATTAACTGTACAGCTGTGTTGTTACTATTCCTGTCCCCACCATCTCCCCTAGCTCAGCTCATTCCAAATCCCAACTACATTTCCCATGTTAGAAAAAAGAATCACCCCCTTTAAACAACCTCCCCCCCCCCACTTAAATCCATGCCTTCTACTTTTAGAAAGCATGGGAACCAAATTCTTGCTATCAATCTTATTTATGCCAATCAATTACACATTTCACCTTTGAGAATTAAATGATTTACATGCCAAGACGTGCAGCAACATGTAGCACATTTTAGTTGTTCTAAAACGCATTATTTGTTCCCGTCAATCAGCTCTTTCCAAAACATTTATCCACTGCACGTTGCTTAGGTAACACCTACACCCTGCCCCCCCACCTTTTGATTGATGCCTGTCAGATAACTGGGACTGGAGGTGTGATGCAAGACAGTATCTTTACACTTCCCCTACACAATACACCAGGATTTGTACAGGTGTACATTACCATCAGATATTCAGCTTAACTTACAGCATTTTAGCTGTCCTACACTACTTTGACAAGCAAACTATTATTTTTCTCTGTTCTTTTGCACCAAATCCTCATTTACAACAAATAGCATTTAATAAAATCACACATGAATTTAGCCTTCAAATTACAGAGTGTGCACTTGATAAAAGGCATCATGCTGAATTTCTGTTAAAGGCTATTTCACAATGCTTTTCATGGGAATCGAAGCATATAATTTACTAATTTGCTTATGTTCTCTTGAAGCATTCTTTGGAGCTACCTTTTCCACATTATCCTATCCTTCTAAATTATTGGATTTTAGTATTCCCTGAATATTAATGACTTATTTCATGTCAGAACCATTGTGGGAAATGTAAACTCTTTCAATAATAGTAGCTAACATTGTGAGTGGCAACAAATTAGTTTCTTTACATAACAAATAAATTCATCATTAGGATTAAAGATAACAAAGCTGCTGGTTTGTTATTGAAATCTTTCAAGCTTACTGATGTATTTCAAGGGAGAAGTAAAATGCCATCCTTACTTACCTTATATGGCTGAGATGCAACTCCAGATACTGTAATGTGATCACCTCTTAAATGGCCTTGGACATTCAATGTAGCACATTGGCTGTATTGAAATAGAATATGACTGACAGACAGCAGCACTGAACCCAGCACTGAATCTGAATCGCACAAAGTCACTACAAGCCAAGCGGAGACTGGTACCTCAGTTGGCACACCAGCCTATCCTGGGGACAAGACACTACACTCCATCACCATTCTCGGGTACAGCCAGCAGAACTGACTTACCAGCACTGACAGGACTGTGCTATACTGGCAGAAGGGAGTAGCCTTGGGATTCCTAAATATTGGCTCTATACCCTTAAAGCTCCATGGCACCAGCACAAACATGAGCAAGAAAGCCTCTCAAATACCACATACTACTCCGTTTCAGCTGATAAATCAGTGCTTCACCATTAAAAAAAAGTCAGGATCACTGAAAATAACAAGAGCACAGAACGTAGTCTAGTTGGGAGAATTCACATCAGCCCCAAGATGGGATTGGTATCACTACAACCAATAGACTTAGCTCAGTCCTGAAGAACAGTGGCCATCTTGGTTATGCAGCATGCAGTGAATGGATGCACATGACTGATCAAGCTATTTGACCTCATACTCTTGACGCCTGTGGATTGGTCTGCCTACTTATTTCTTATATCCAAGGAAGTAACAATCTTTATGTTGCACTTCAGTTGCAATGCACAAGCAAAAAAAGAGGGGAAATGTGGGAGCATATTGCTCAAACACCAAGATTGTGTACACAACTGTTTTGTTTACATTTAAGTACAGTCAGATGAAATTGAGTCAGACATGCATTCAGATCAATGTATCATGATAAATCAGTTTGTGATTGGGGTAGCTGGAGCCCCTGATGATCCTCTGAGCTCTTTTTACTGCTGCAAATGCCCTGAATAGAGGAAAGTTCACATCCACAGATGCACTAGACTGTCCACACCACTCTCAGCAGTGCCCCAGAACTGAGGGTAGTACAGTTCCCATTCCAGGTCAGGATGACAATAATAGACATAGACAATATGTGCAGAAGTAGACCATTCGGCCCTTCAAGCCTGCACTGCCATTTTGAGATCATGGCTGATCATCTACTATCAATACCCGGTTCCTGCCTTGTCCCCATATCCCTTGATTCCCCCAACCATAAGATACCTATCTAGCTCCTTCTTGAAAGCATCCAGAGAATTGGCCTCCACTGCCTTCCAAGGCAGTGCATTCCAGACCCCCACAGCTCTCTGGGAGAAGAAGTTTTTCCTTAAGTCTGTCCTAAATGAAACTACCCCTTATTCTCAAACCATGCCCTCTAGTACTGGATTCTCCCAGCATCTGGAACATATCTTGTCCAATCCCTTAATAATCTTATATGTTGCATAGCAGATCCCCTCTCAATCTCCTTAATTCCAGTGTGTACAAGCCCAGTCTCTCTAACCTCTCTGCGTAACGCAGTCCTGACATCCCAGGAATTAACCTTGTGAATCTATGCTGCACTTCCTGTACAGCCAGGATGTCCTTCCTTAACCCTGGAGACCAAAACTGTACACAATACTCCAGGTGTGGTCTCACCAGGGCCCTGTACAAATGCAAGAGGATTTCCTTGCTCTTGTACTCAATTCCCTTTGTAATAAAGGCCAACATTCCAATAGCCTTCTTCACTGCCTGCTGCACTTGCTCATTCACCTTCAGTGACTGATGAACAAGGACGCCTAGATCTCTTTGTATTTCTCCCTTACCTAACTTTACACCGTTCAGATAATGTCTTCCTCTTCTTACTCCCAAAGTGGATAACCTCACACTTATTCACATTAAACGTCATCTGTCAAGTATCTGCCCACTCACCCAGCCTATCCAAGTCACCCTGAATTCTCCTAACATCCTCATCACATGTCACACTGCCACCCAGCTTAGTATCATCAGCAAACTTGCTGATGTTATCCTAAATGCCTTCATCTAAATCGTTGACGTAAATCGTAAACAGCTGTGGTCCCAATACCGAGCCCTGTGGCACCCCACTAGTCACCACCTGTCATTCCGAGAAGCACCCATTCACCACTACCCTTTGCTTTCTATCTGCCAACCAGTTTTCTATCCATGTCAATGTCTTCCCCCCAATGCCATGAGCTTTGATTTTACCCAACAATTTCCTATGTGGGACCTTATCAAATGCTTTCTGAATATCGAGGTACACTACATCCACTGGATCTCCCTTGTCCAACTTCCTGGTTACATCCTCGAAAAACTCATGATAACATCAGCAGAAGTCACCAGAGTAGTCTTCATGGAAGCAGTCTTATTTTCACAGCCCGAGTCCCTGCATTGTGGTTTGTGGCACCACAAACACATTAAATGCAATGCACTCCAACAGATTATATAGCTCAAAACTGGGCATCTTGACATGAACCATCAACCGCAGCATAAATGTGCAGTTCATGATCTAGTAAAAATCTGGCTGAGGGTACCAAGTTTGCCTATAGTACGAAACTAAAGAGACTTTCATGGAATTTGACAAGCTGAATGAGATAGCAAGAATGCCAGAAAAATAATATGTGGAGAACATTTACACAAAACCGGAGTATATTTATAATTGACTGGAGACTGGGTGGTGGTGATGTTCAAAAGAGAGCCAGTTGCCTTCATGAACAATCTGTTGGAGGGCCTCAGCAAGTCAAACACATCAGTGGAGGGGGATTAAAAAAACTGTCAACTTTCCATGACAAATCGTGCATCAGGAGGATCCTAATAAACAGCTCCACTGAAATCTAACATACCGATATGCAAATTATTCTGAAACTAAAAGGTTTATTAGCTTCTATTACATGACAACATGAACGAAGGAGTAAAGCAGTGCTTTTGTATGTGTGTAGAGACATTTCCTGCAGTATTGTGTACAATTTTATTTGCCTTATCCAAGATGTACAGCAAGGACTTGTTAAACTCAAGATAGTGGATATTGCCATACAGCAATTTAGCTTAAGAATTTACAAGAATGAAAAACTGACAACTTTATAACAGGACTTAGTGAGATAAAGGGAGAGCATTTCTCTTGGCCTAGAAGTCTGGCGCCAAAGGTCCCAGTTACAGAGAACAGAGTAGAGGGGAAATTCTTTCACTGAGAAGATGGAAAGTCTTTGGAATTGTCTACCCTAGAGAATAGTTTGAGTTTAGTCATTCAATTCCATTCAGAGCAACAGGTAACTGGAAATCAGGGGACAGGACCGGAAAAAGATGATAATGATCAGCTAGGAGCCTAGTAAAATGGAGCAGCAGGCCTAATGGGCCAGATAGCCTACTCTTTTTCCTATTTCTTATTAGCAGAGAGCAGTCTTCCAATATTCATAACACCTGACAAAATAGTGATTGAGCATATTAGATACAATAGTACTTAAGGGACGTGCAAACATCTCTGATGATAACATGGAGTACCCAGGCTACGGATATATCGCTCTCTATCCAAGCTTTTTCAACAATTACAGTATTGGCCCTTGACTGACATCACTCAGGCCAGGACTGATAAGTGAGAAGTCATCATTGTGCCACTGTGCCAGAAATGCCCATCAACTATAGGAAAGTACTAATGACCGACACCTATCATTTGAAGGGTGGTGTAAAGTTGCAATGAGTTGCCAGAAGTGAAAACATGAGTCATCCTTCTTCTTTAAAATTTACTTCTGCTACTAATCTGTGTGTGACTGAAACCCATAATTTACATATTGATGATGACATATTGGGGCCAGCTGAGCAAACGGCCATTTTTGCTGTCTCCGAGGGAACTCAGTGTGGTTGAGAGCAAAGTTGAGAATGTAGCATGTGGCCTGATGGTGGGGTGCAAACCCATGATTGGCTCCATTACTCACCAATTAAAGTCTCAAGCAAAAGTGAAATCAATGAGGAATAAAGTGGAAGGCAAGTGACTTTTCAGCATCATCTGCCTGCGTTTGACTAGTTTCCTTCTTACTCGCTGTTACCGGAGGAAGATGCAGGAGTCTTGTGTCTTGGGCAAGGTTTGTTCAGCACAGTTTGTAGATTGGAATCATTTTTCAGGACTCTGCAGTTCACGCTATGTGTGCTTCTGGTTACACTTATTGCTATTTTGCACAATTTTGCTCCGGACACTTCGACATGACTGGGTGTGCAGCCTGCAGTCAACGAACAGCACAGCATTAAATTGAACTGAACTTTCCTACACTGTTTCAAGGACTTTACATTGTTGTTTGCATGATCTGTTCTTCCTTTGTTTTCTTTGAATGAGTTCCATGTTGTTTTTCCATGGCTGCCTGCAGGAATGTGAATCTCAGGGTTGTATACTTTGACAGTAAATGGACTTTGAATCAATTATAACATTTAAGAGATGTTTGGATAGGTATATGAATAAGAAGGTTTGGAAGAATATAGTCTGGCTGCAGGTAGATGGGATTAGATTGATCAGGTTGGCATGGACTAGATGGGCCAAAGGACCAGTACCACCGTGCTGTTGTACTTCATGATCTGATATTCACTACTGCTGTTTGCTCTCAAGCTTCAACATCCTGTATTTCCTTGAGCCAAAACCAAACGGGACCTGTCCCTTAAGATTCCAGGGATACAAAAACAAATCAAAGGTTAAGTAGCCCGAGGTGAGCAACACAGTCCAGAGCCTTTCCTCTCTTTAGCAGGCTCAATTCAGTTCTGTGCATTCAGTTCTGAATGAGCGCAGTTCCAACAACGTTCAAATGATGCAACGTCACCCAGGATAAACAAGTTCACTTGACCAGTAGGTCAACCAACACCAGTGCACAGCGGCTTCAGTTCATGCCTTTCAGAAAATAGACTGCAGTTACTCATCTAGGCTCCTTCAACAGCATCTTGCAAACACACAACTCGATCATGTAATACTGAAGGACCTTGGCCCAATGCATTGACTGTCCATTCCTCTCCATAGATGCTGCCCAACCGCCAACATTTTGCTTGCTGCTCTAGATTTTCAGCATCTACAGAATCATGTGTTAATGTAGCAGGTCCTCTCTTACAGTTGGAACCAGATCCTGGAGTCCCTTTCCAGTTGCACGGTGGGAGTCAAGTGACTGTGAGTGTTCCTTTAATAGAGGAACTACAGACATTCAGGGCAGTAGCTCAGTAGCTTATAGGCCTAATCCCCACCCACAGTGAGAAAAACACATGAGTGAATAATCAGGAAAAATGTTTTCAAGTGGTTTCTTCCTGATGATCCAGGCTGTGGTTTCAAGCTACATGTGAGGTTATAGCTGTGTTATTGGATTCAATTAAATATTGGATTCAATTCAACTCAGTGTCATTTAACATGTGACGGTCTTGCCAAATTACACCTAATTAAGTGGTCACTGAGTGTATATTTGTGGTCTTCTGCTGTAGCCCATCCACTGCAAGCTTCAGTGTTTTGTGAATTCAGGGCCATTCTTCTACACACAACTGTTGTACTCATGGCTCTTTCAGCTACTGTCACCTTCAACATTCTCCACTGACTTCTGCCACAAACAAGGAACTTTTGCCCATAGAACTACAAACCCCATTTCCAGAAAAGTTGGGATATTTTCAAAAATGCAATAAAAACAAAAATCTGTGATATGTTAATTCACATGAACCTTTATTTAACTGACAAAAGTACAAAGAAAAGATTTTCAATAGTTTTACTGACCAACTTAATTGTATTTTGTAAATATACTCAAATTTAGAATTTGATGGCTGCGACACACTCAAAAGTTGGGACACAGGCATGTTTACCATTGTGTTACATCACCTTTCCATTTAATAACACTTTTTAATCGTTTTGGAACTGAGGATACTAATTGTAGTAGATTTGCAACTGGAAATTTTGTCCATTCTTGCTTGATATAAGACTTCAGCTGCTCAACAGTCCGTGGTCTCCGTTGTCTGATTCTCCTCTTCATGATGCTCCATACATTTTCAATAGGCGATAGATCTGGACTGGCAGCAGGCCAGTCAAGCACACGCACTCGGTGTCTACAAAGCCACGCTGTTGTAGCCCGTGCAGAATGTGGTCTGGCATTGTCCTGCTGAAATAAGCATGAATGTCCCGGGAAGAGACGTCGCCTGGATGGCAACATATGTCTCTCTAAAATCCTAATATATGCCTCAGAGTCAATGGTACCTTCACATACATGCAACTCACCCATGCCGTGGGCACTGATGCACCCCCATACCATCACAGATGCTGGCTTTTGCACCTTTCGCTGATAACAATCAGGATGGTCGTTTTCATCTTTGGCACGGAGAACTCGACGCCTGTTTTTTCCGAAAACTAGCTGAAATGTGGGCTCATCTGACCACAGCACATGGTTCCACAGTCTTTTGGTCCATCTGAGATGAGCTCGGGCCCAGAGGACTCGCCGGCGTTTCTGCATAGAGTTGATGTATGGCTTCCACCTTGCGTAATACAGTTTCAAGTTGCATTTCTGGATGCAGCTATAATTGGCACAGTAGCATTAATAATGCTGAAGAGCAAAATCAGTGGTCCATCAAGAAGGTTTTAGTTACTTTGAATAGTGAATTTATCAGCACTACAGCAGAGAGATGATATACATATTGTACAGAAAAAGTGAAAACAGAGAGAGAAAAAAAAAATCAAGCTCCAAACAGGGTATCATGGAAGGTTTGACATGTGGGATGATGATGTGATGTTGATGAAATATGGGCTCAGCTCTGTATGGTTGTGATTTGAAATGCGAGAACTTCAAAGAAATCACAAAAATACCTGGATAGCAAGAATTGATGGGCCAAGCATATAATTAGTACACATTAAAAATAAACGTGCTTGGGTTGTTCCCACTACAGCAGGCTATTTGACAATGCAGCCAGGCAGGTCAAAACAGATAGTTATTACTTAAAGTAATACTACAAGAAGACTAAGTAGTACAATAACAAGTTTTTACATACCTCTTTAGTAAATTACGTTTGTTCAAAATGAAGTTATTACATGGTTATTGGGAGTGGATTCATTAGCCCTGTCAGTCATTATAACTCACAATTTAGCTGATAGTCTGTGGACACAACAGGGGAATATTTTCTCCATCGTTCAAAATCCAGCAATTCCCAACATTGTTATATCTTCACACAGACTGCAGCGGTTAGAGAAAATTGTTACCAAAATCTCAAGGACAACGCCAATGTAAACGAATATTTCAAATTACAAAGCATTTCAAAGTACATTCCTCACCAAAGAACATTTAAATGATATAACCTTGAAGTCCGTTTGCTTACAGGCAGTTGCAAAGTAAGGAATCCAAAAGAACGCAATTAAAAAAAAAACAACCTCCAGTGCCCACAGAGAAAGGGTAAAAAACGCAAAACATATAAATAATAGAAGCTATAATTTCATCCAGAAAACTGTGGAAACCACAAAGCCAAAGGAACTGGTTGGTTACGTGGCTACTGTGAATTAATACTTACTTTCAAGGTAATGACAAATGAAGCGAGTTAATAGACATGTGCAAGGAAGGGGCTGCAGGATACTGGAGCTGGCATGATCCTAATGGGCCAAATGGTCTCGTGCTTCCATTTACAATAAAATTTCATAGTCTGCTTTTGAAATAAGTCTACCGATCAGAATCACCATGCAAATGCAACTCTTTTACATGAAAACATGATTGCACTGTAAAGCCCTAAAATTATCTCCTCCCCACTATTATCTTCTTGCCTCCCAAACAGGAAGTATTATTTCTGCATGTAGAGAATTCCTTCATCATTTTAAAAGACCTTGATGAGATCACCCTTTTAACCTTCTGCATCACAAGAGAATACAAACCAAGTTTATGCAAGCTGCCCTCATAATTTAGTTTGTAGTTTATTAATGAGAGACCAGAGTTTGAAATGCAATCTCTACTTATGTTTGCCCTTGGGTTTTATCTGGATGACAAGTTGTCTATCTTTTTTGTAACGGGCAGCAAGCGCAGGAGATGGGCAAAGGGAAAGAGGAAAACCACATGCATAGTCATAGCATCCCCCAGTGGCTAAAGTGGGAACAGCAGGACAGAAATTCCAATGAAGCAGACTGCTCAGTCTTCATGATCTGTCAAGATTGATGAAATGTAATAAGAATAGCATAATTCATATAATTAAATGAAGTGAAAAAATTGTTTGGCATTTTCATCTGACACGCTCCATGCTGCTGTGCAAAATTAGTCTTTCCTGCAAACTGAACAGTTTACCAGCATCTGTACTTCACTATAAAAGTACCAGGCTTGTCATTATGGAGTAGGAGAACTGGGGAATTCTAGACCATTTGTTCAGAGAATACCATTCTCTATGTATTGTTAGCTTTTCATGGACTTCGATTAGCAGCTTTACCACAGATGTGGATACAACAATGATGCTATTGTCAAATCTCTCAATTTTCATTAATCCAACTACTGTGTACTGGAGAGCAACAGTAGAATTTGATTTCTCAGTCTGCAGGTCCTGTGTCCTGAGATTGGAATCAAGCAAAAAAAAAAGATCACTTGTTTCTGAGCTGTGGATTTGCAGTTTGATGTGCTGAGTGGAAAACAGTGAAGGCAATAGAGGCATGTCAGTTAGTGGATCTGAGTGAAACTCCAAACCTTTTCCTGCTAATGATTAGTCTCAGTTAAACAATGCCATCATTTCCAGTTGCATTTCCTACTCCTTAGAGAAACAAACATCCTTCTTGATCATCAAATTGATTTTGCGCTTAGCAAACTTAAAGAACAATTTAGAATAAATAGAACAGGTTAGTCTTTTGTCCACGAGACTGGGTGAGGATTTGGGGTTTGCAAGTTTTTTTCCTTTTCGGGGGTCGGGGGGAGGTAGATGTCTTTTCTTTTGATGGTTTTTTTTAACCTCATGGCTAACTGGTACATGCATACTTTGACACCAAAATGAACCTTTGAACTGTTAAATATCACAAATGTTGATAGCTTTAGATTCATTCACTTGCAGTGGCATAGTTAAAACATTTTGATGAAAAAATGTAATCTATATTTATATTGGTTCAGATTCTCACATACTTCTTTAATGTGTTTCACATCACTTTCATCTCTGGCAAATGTCATAAGGAGATTGATTCACACTCCTATTTTCTATTGTGCAGATGCACAATTGTTCACTGCACAGGTCGGTCGTGACAGAAAATAATGGAGTATTTCAGTTCATGTGGCACTGACAAAAATAATGGCCAGGAGTACAGTACTCTAATTGTCTGGGAAAGAAAAAGCAGCAAGATTTAAATGCAGACAGTTTGTTAACAGTGGTAAAATCTGTTCAATTACTTTCTAAATGTCAGAAGAACTCACATATGCTGTTGTTTAAAGTCAGAATGACGGCTAAAATATAGAAGTAGTTGACTAATGATCGTCCGCCATCTGTTGATTTACAAAGACCTTCTGATGCCATTGTAACCTCCCCCCACATTTTCTTGACCTTTTCTGCTAAGCATCATAATGCGCTCATTATCGTTTAGGTGGGACTAATACGTAATCATGAGAATTCAAGTTTAACTTGGAGATATTTATTTTTAAATGACCTTCTGTGTCTGTGTGATGCAATGTTCTGTGTTCCAAAATAGCAGTATTCATAGATAGAATTAATTAGGCCCAGTTGTGCTGATTCCATTGTGCAAGGTGTCTTCCAATAAGAAAGGAAGGTATAAATTTGTAACTGCTTTCTGAAAAGAAGCTCTTTTGACCATAAATCTGTGAAACAAGATTGAATACCATGTTAAAATGGTAAAACCAATTCCACCCTCTTTTTCCACCAGCTCCGTCTCTGAGCTTACTTCTTTGGCAAGGACTCTACCACCCCCACCAATGACCCCCTTCTCCCGTCTTCAACCCTCCGCCTCTTCATGGATACCCCACTCTGGTCTTCTGCTTACCCTGGATCACTTTATTGTTAATTGCCGACAGGACATTAACCGTCTTGACTTCACAACACCCTGTTCCAATTCCAACCTCACTCCTTCCGAACACTCTGCTCTCCACTCCCTCCGCACCAATCCCAACCTCACTATAAAACCCGCTGATAAGGGGGATGCTGTTGCAGTCTGGCGTACTGACCTCTAACTTGCCGAGGCACAGCGACAACTCGCTGATACCTCCTCTTATCTACCCCTCGATCATTACCCCACTAAGGAGCACCAGGCCACTGCCTCCAACACCATCACCAACCTTATCAGCTCTGGGGATCTCCCATCCACTGCCACCAACCTCATAGTTCCCACACCCCGCACTTCCCGTTTCTACCTCCTACCCAAGATCCACAAACCTGCCTGTCCAGGTAGACCCATTGTCTAAGCATGCTCCTGCCCCACCAAACTCATTTCTGCATACCTCGATACTGTTTTATCCCCCCTTGTTCAATCCCTTCCCACCTCTGTTCATGACACTTCTCACGCTTTGAATTTTTTCAATGATTTTAAGTTCCCTGGCCTCCGCCGCCTTATTTTCACCATGGACGTCCAGTCCCTATATACCTCCATCCCCCACCAGGAAGGTCTCAAAGCTCTCCACTTCTTTTTGGATTCCAGACCTAACCAATTCCTCTCTCCCACCACTCTCCACCGTCTAGCGGAATTAGTTCTTACTCTCAATAATTTCTCCTTTGTCTCCTCCCACTTCCTCCAAACCAAAGGTGTAACCATGGGCACCTGCATGGGTCCCAGTTATGCCTGCCTTTTTGTTGGCTTTGTGGAACAGTCCATGTTCCAAGTGCATACGGGTATCCGTCCCCCTATTTTCCTTTGCTACATCGATGACTGGATTGGTGCTGCCTCCTGTACGCATGCTGAGCTCATTGACTTCATTAAATTTGCCTCCAACTTTCACCCTGCCCTCAAATTTACCTGGTCCATTTCTGACACCTCCCTTCCCTTTCTTGATCTTTCTGTCTCCATCTCTGGAGATGGCCTTTCTACTGATATCTACTATAATCCTACAGACTCTCACAGCTACCTGGACTACTCCTCTTCCCACCCTGTCTCTTGCAAAAATGCTATCCCCTTCTCACAATTCCTCTGTCTCCACCGCATCTGCTCTCAGGATGAGGCTTTTCATTCTAGGACGAAGGAGATGTCTTTCCCTTTTAAATAAGGGGGCTTTCCTTCCTCCACTATCAACTCTGCTCTCAAACGCATCTGTCCCTTTTCCCGCACATCAGCCCTCATCATATCTGCCCGCCACCCCACTCAGGGTAGGGTTCCCCTTGTCCTCATCTACAACCCCACCAACCTCGGGGTCCAATGTATAATTCTCCGTAACTTCCACCACCTCCAACGGGATCCCACTACCAAGCACATCTTTCCCTCCCCACCTCCTTTCTGCTTTCCACAGGGATCACTCCCTACACGACTCTCTTGTCCATTCATCTCCCCCCATCCCTTCCCACTGATCTCCCTCCTGGCACTTATCCTTGTAAGCGGAACAAGTGCTACACCTGCCCTTACACTTCCTCCCTCACCACCATTCAGGGTCCCAGACTGTCCTTCCAGGTGAGGCGACACTTTACCTGTGAGTCGGCTGGTGTGGTATACTGCGTCCGGTGCTCCCGGTGTGGCCTTTTATATATTGGTGAGACCCGACACAAACTAGGAGACCGTTTTGCTGAACACCTACGCTCTGTCCACCAGAGAAAGCAGGATCTCCTAGTGGCCACCATTTTAATTCCACGTCCCATTCCCACTCTGATATGTCTATCCATGGCCTCCTCTACTGTCAAGATGAAGCCACACTCAGGTTGGAGGAACAATACCTTATATACCGGCTGGGTAGTCTCCAAACTGATGGGATGAACATTGACTTCTCTAACTTCCGATAATGTCCCTCCTCCCCTTCTTACCCCAGCCCTGATTTATTTATATCCCCCCTTTTCCTCTCTCTCTGCCCATTACTTTTTGCATGTTCTCCATCTCTATCTGGTGCTCCCCTCCCCCATTCTTTCTCCCTAGGCCTTCCATCCCATGATCCTTTCCCTTCTCCAGCCTTGTATCCCTTTCGCCAATCACCTTTCCAGCTCTTAGCTTCACCCCACCCCCTCTGGTCTTCTACTATCATTTTGGATTTTCCCCTTCCCCTCTTACTTTCAAATCTCTTACTATCTTTCCTTTCAGTTAGTCTTGACAAAGGGTCTCGGCCTGAAATGTCGACAGTGCTTCTCCCTATAGATGCTGCCTGGTCTGCTGTGTTCCACCAGCATTTTGTGTGTGTTGCTTGAATTTCCAGCTTCTGCAGATTTCCTCATGTCCACCCACTCTTGGTTTAATGATAATTGGAGGAAAATAGTAATCTCTTAAGAGCTCCTAAGCTAAATAAAAGAATTAAACTGTCGTTGGTAAAAGGGGTTTCAGGAAAGTTACATGAAGGAAGCAGGTGTCCTTCCAAATTTGTTGTATTTCAGGAATGAGTGCTACCTTTAGCTCTGAAACTGACCAGCCTTGCTTTCTCTGACTACTTCCAGCTTTGAGCCCCCATACCTGTTAACTATACCCCACCACTCTCTCTCTCCAATCTTTCACTGATCCCAGTGAGCAAACCCACAACTCCAATCTGTACTTATTCACCATCTAAACAACATTACTGCAGTATCTGTAATAAAGGGGCACTCAAGCTTTTTTTATGCCACGGACCAATACCATTAAGCAGAGTCCTATGGGACCCAATCCATTTAGAAGTAGATTTATTATCACTGATATATGTCATTAACTTTCTTTTTTGTAGCAGCAGCAGTACAGTGCAATACACAAGCTGCTTTAAGTTACGATAAGAAAATAAATCAATAGAGCAAAAATAGCACAATAGGGAGCTGTGTTCATGGACAATTCATAAATCTGTTGGCAGAGTAGAAGAAGCTGTTCTTCACACATGGAGTGTGGGTCATCAGGCTCCTGTACCTCCTCCTTGATGGTAGTCATGAGTAATCACTCATAGAAAGATGGAATAATGGGAATTTACAACCATGGGGTGGCTGTTTGGCCTACTATATCCAAGCTATGGAAGTCTCCAAATTTTGGCCTGCAACCTTACCAAACACAACACATGAAGTGCACAATGCTTTTAAGCACAATGAATATATCTAATTCTATCATCTTTTCAGGTAATAAGTTCTGTATCCCAACTATAGCTCCACTTCTGGCCTCAACTCCTACCTATGACAATAAGTCTAATATTGATCATTCGCACCCTCCCACCATATACATCTTTGTTTTATTCATCCGTGCCTTTATTGCAATACCCAGTTCCAACAAATACAGATTACGGTTATGGTTACTAATCCCGCAGCCTGCCTGGATCATTAATGAGAGATGGAGGCAACTGGCGCAGCGCTTACAGTTGTGGGCGAGAGCCTGGGCTGCAGCAAAGCTCTCTCCGGTCCACTCTGAAATGTTGTCGGACCATATCTTCCTCTGCCTGCCCCTTTTTCTTTTCCCCTGCACCGATCCCTGAAGTATGGTCTTTGAGAGTCCACTTAATCTTGTTATGTGGCCATACCATCTCAGCTGATAAAATATGGGGGACAGAAAATGATAGACATCCTCACTAATGTCTGCAACAAAATCAGGCAGACTGGGGAATGGCCATCACCCTGAACAATATCACTCATCACCACTCTATCACTCTCCCCAAGAAAGGCAACGTACAGTAATGCTAAAAAAGCCCAGATGAACCCACCTCTAACCTTCCAGCTAGAATTCCTCAGGCCTGGTAGCATCCCCTTCAATCTCTGAAGACACCTTGGAATAGAGCCCAAATTGGGTATACACCCGGACTAACTTACAGGCCGAGATCACAAAGAAAATGAAATATGCATGCTGAGAAATTAGTGAAGATCAGGTTCATACTGCTTACACTTATTGACACAACTTTACTTCAAATATAAAGGCTGACAAGAACACCTTCCAACAATGCATTTTCAATTCATAGCTATGAAGCATGGGCTATGATCCTAATCTACATTTTACATCATTCTAACCCTCTACTGCAATCAAAACCTGATCCAATCTGGAAACCCAGGAACCGCAGGGGATATGCGATTTAATTAAAAGCAATAATGTGTCACCAGTCCAGGTATATCAAAAATGAACAGCTTCCCATCTTTCAACAAAGGCAGGAAGATGGAAACACAATGAAGAGCAGTTTGGTTCTTCTCCGAAGACCAAGGAACTTCATATGACAGTGCAGCCACCTACAACAAAAGCTGATATTTTTGAAAAGCATTTTTGCTTCTTAATCATTCTAAATTTCATTATTTTCTTCTTGCAATCTCTTCCTGTTCTTCCACCTCACAGAGAAATGGGTTACATACCCAGTCCAAAATTTCCAGAACATTCAACTCCTTGTATCAATTCTGAAAATTCTTTTTAGTGACTACAGGTATAAGCCGTACTCTTGCAAATCATCATCTGTGAAAGAGAGTGCCATACTTTCCTTGCAGGGAATCTGTGAAGACCTTCTCCCAATGTTTTGTTTATTTATTTCCAATTTTCCATTTCAAGAGGACACTAAACATTTTGCCTGGTTAAATTGAAATTCTCACCCTGCAGTTTCATATATAGAATTTTCATTTTGTCATACAGATCCACTAGGTATGCCACATCTCCACACAGAAACTTAATCTTGTTCCCCTCGCTCTTGTCCACTTTGAGCAAAAATTCAACCACAGTGTCGTAAAGATCAGAAACATTTTAAGCAGCAGCCTTTTGACAGCCAATGCACTTCAGAGTGTAGAAACCTTCAAATTCTTCAATATTATCTTGGCATAACTGTTGAAATATTCTATTTAATGGATGAGCTTTAATTTAGTTGATAGCAGATATTACAAGAGTCAGACTTGAAAAAAAGTTGTTGGCTGAGGTTTTTGGCTGCAAAATGTTGATGCTGAATTACACAATGGATTGCAAATAGACTTGGAATTTCTGTTTTCATAAATGCCACTAAACCAGCATGGCGACCTGTCATATATGGTGCTCTATCTATTACACAAGAAATCATGTTCCTAATCAGAATACTTTTATCCTCAATATACATTTTGAGCTCATCATAGATTAATTCTCTGTCGATATTTGTTTTTACATTTTTACAAATGAGAACCTCTTCATAAACTTTCCATTTTTGATAAACCACACATATGCCATTAGCAATGCCTCATTACCTTACAGTTGATTCATCTAATTGTATCCCAAATTCTGTTTTATTAAAAAAAAATTAGCTCTGTGCATAGTTGTTACTCAATATCTTCACTCATTTCAGCCATAAGAGTTATTACTCAGATAAAATGATTTTAAAATACTGGTATCCATTTTGAGAACAGTGGTGAGTGCTTCTGATAGAGCAGGCACTATTAATCTTTCACCAATTGTTTGAGATTTCCCACACTTTACTATCACTTTGGAGATACAACAAGCAATGAGTCACTTGTCAAGGTCACTTTTAGCTCTCTTGGCAAATGACTTGAGTGAGCAACGCTTTTCAATCTGTCCTGAAGGTCCTCGACCTGAAATGGCAGCTGTACACTTTTCCATAGATGCAACCTGGACTGCTGAGTTCCTCCAACATTTTGTGTGTGTTACTTCGACTTCCAACACCTGCAGATTTTACCTTGTTTGTATCGCTTTTCAAATGTTTCTTTCATCTTCAAGAAATTTGTAGTACCATAAGTAGCCCTTTCAGGGTAACTTTTACGGAAGTGTTCCTGTAATTTTGATGGTTTCGTGGCTTCATTAAGCAATAAAGTAAAATAAATAAGACGTGCTGTTGCGGATCTGATGGGAACAGATTAAAACCAGTTATTTAATGTTGTATCCGCACAGTTTCTGTTTCTTAGCAGTATTAGAATTCAAGGCTTCACCACCTTCAGACGCAGAGATCATGCCATACATATTGGATTCAGACTGGAACCTGATAGAGCTGGTGTTCAGAAAACTATCTTTATACAATTCAATTTAACCAGTATGACCAATCACGCAAGGTTCATAATCCCCAAAGATGGTTCTTGACCGTACATATGAGGCCGAGGTCGCTTTGAACACCTCAAGAGGAATTCGCGGGGTTGGCAGGTTCATTTATTGACTCTATTTCACCATTTAGTTCCAGCCAGTGCTGCATCATTGCACGACTAGTGTTCTGTAGATTTGCAGAGAAAGTTGAAAGGGTGTACTTAACTTACCGACTGTTAAATTGAATGAACTTGTTTGATGCCACGAGTCAAGGAGAACGGTTGGACATCCTGGTTGCTAATTCCCAATAACGTCTGTTTGGTTGGTAAGATTGGATGAGATTGTCGAGTTTCAGATGTGTTGTGACGACGAGTGCTCACCACTTGCAGAGCCGTGGTTCTTCCTGTGTTCCAGTGCCTCATCCTTCTTTTCTCCCTGGAAGTGCCTGCTCTACTAAAGGTCAATCAGGTCTCATGCCAGGATGCTGCTTACCAACCCCACTGGGAATCACTGTCTTGCACTATTATTCAATGGATACAGCTAAAATGGAGTGTGACTATTCTAACTTTGGTGGAATTTACCCTGTTGAAATCCATTGCTGTTAAGAGAATTGGTCAATATTCGTCCACATTTCTTTAATCTCATTTTCAAGTGATTGCATCTCTTTACCATACAGGTCATTTCAGTTGATCAAGTCTATGCTGTTCAACAGAGCAATCCCCAATATTGTTTGTAATCCATTGTGTTTTCAATTTTCCTCCAGATTCCACCACCTGCCTACACAGGAGCAATAATTAGCATCTAATGCACTCACCAATCCACAAACCGTTGGATGAAAATGGAGAAAATAGGGCAGGGGAAGGGAATACCCATGCAGTCATAGGGAGACTGTGCAATTTTGCCATAGACAGCATTGGATATCACAATTGCTAGAGTTATTGGAACTCCAAGGCAGCAATTCTATCGTGCCACCATGCTTCCCAAATTGGTTGTGTAAAGATGGATAGCAATAAAAACAGGCCCCAACCAAGTGTTGTGACTAGCTGACTAAAAGATTAATTAGGGAAGGGTTGTGGTCAATATAGTCATATTCCCCTCATGACACAACCTTTCACAGGAAAATCTGTTTACATATCACAACACTGGAGACTATTCAGCTCATAGAATACATGTCAGTTTAGCAATTCCATGGTTTAATTCCACCTTTTATTTCACTGTAACCCACGTTAACAGATATGGAGCCAATGACTGAATTCACAACCAGCAGCAACAGCTCCAAGTCAAAGCTTGGGTGTTTCATCCCAGTAATGGCGACAGAAATTGGAAAAACTGAAAACCAAGAAACAATGTCATGAAATTGGTACATTTGCACAGCAGCCTTCAATTCAATTCAGCCACCAGATGCTGAATGCTTGATCTGGACCATTAGCTGTTCTTCTTTACCCAAGTCTGTCTGATATGTAGTCCAATATTTTCTATCATTCATGATTTTGGAAAATTGCCGTCTTTTCCGTTTTGCCAAGAGCCTCACATCTGTGTGAGATCACTGAAGTCAGAAAAATTTGCATGATGCTGTTATAAATATTCAGTGAACCTATCTTGCAGAACCGGGCCCTGCATCATGTGATCAGCATTTGCAGCAGATAAATTACGAGTTATAAATTTAAAGGCTCATCCTGTCAGACTCACAGGTATTAGAATAGAAGTTCGCTATTCCAAACCCATCATGTGTGCCAACTCTATTATCCAGATTTAAGTACCAAGTGGTACAGTGGCACAGGTAAAATGTTTAAAATATTTACATAACATTTCAAGACAAACTGCAGATATCGGGATCTGATGCGACATTCAAGATGCTGGAGGAACTTTGAGGGATAGGCAGCATCAATGGTGAAAATTAGACATTCAACATCTTTGGTTGTTTTGCAAGATGAAGGGTATCAACCTGAAATGCCACTGCCCACATTTCTCCATTTGATGCTGCTTGACCCATTAATCTCTCTGGTATCTTGTGTGTTGAACTTAAGATGTCAGCTTTTGGCATTCCAATTCACATAAAATTTTACAGCCGCTCGGTAGATTCATTGACATTACAGCTGTTATTGACATGAGGAAAACTGAAGGAAATGGCACTAAAATCGCTGAACCTTAGTGGGCTTCCACCTGGCAGTTATAATTTCACCATTGACCAAGAATCCAAACCGATGTTTCATTTCACTCCAGGAGAAGCATCTGTCGTATCTGTCAAATTCCTCTTTCATTGAGAAAGAACAGTACAGCACAGCACAGGAACAGGGCCTTCAGCCCATGATGGTTATGCTGAACTAATTAAACTAGCAAATGAATGCCTAATTATATGAATACCTTCTGCCTATTCAATGTCTATATTGCTTCATTCTTCGCATTTTCATGTGCCTGCTTAAAAGCATCTTAAATACCTCAAGTGCAATTATGTCCATAACCATTATTGGCAACATATTTGACACTCATCATTCGGTAAAAGAAAATTTGCCCCACAAATCCCCTTAGAATTATCCCTTCTCATCTGAAATGTATGCCCACCAGTGTTAAATGCTACTACTCTCAGCTCTCCCCTCAGCCACCTCCACTCCAGAGACAACAATTCAAGTTTGTGCAGGCTCTCCTGGATGAGAGGGCACTTGCCCTCTAAATCAGGCACCATTTGATTGAACTCCTCTGCATCCGCTCCATAGCCTCCACCTCATTCCCATAATGGGGCAACCAGAAATGAATGCAATTTTCCCACAGAGAGTCTATACAAAGATTTATGAAGTGGCAATATCACTTCCTTGATCTCAAACTCAAGCATAACATACACCTTCACTACTGGCCTACCAAACTGTGCAACCACTTTCATGGAGTGATTTGCTCTCAGTTTGATAGTTGCATTAGAATTCCAAGCATTAAACCCCATGCTGATCAAGAAGCAAGAATTGAAGTTTTAATTTTTGCTTTCCATTGCAATTTATGCTACATCGTCTCAAATTATGTAGAGTTATACAGCTCAAAGACATCCCCTTTGGCCCAACTTGCCCAAGTTGATTAAGATGTCTGCTCATCTAGTCCCATCTTCCTCATCTGGCACACATCCTGTTATTTCCTATTCCATATACACGTATCTACCTCTATCACTTCCTCGGACAGCTCATTCTATACAGTTAGCACTGAAAACTGGCCCCTCAAATTCCTTTCAAAATGTACACTTTCCATAGAGTGTAGGAAAAAGAAAAAAAATGTTTTACTTGCTGGGGTATAATGCACAGAACTAAAACTACCAATTGTTTTCATCTTTCTCCAATGTGTGTTGCAAAATAGAAGCAAATGTTGGGGATGAATTCAAATAGCTGTCAATACTCCTGTGCATATTTAGTGACTACTAGAAGCAAATTTGTTCTTCTTTGTGCCCAATTATGGATACACCCATCCATTCCATTCAAAAGGAAATTATTTCAATCTAATTTCCTTCAGCCATACAAGCATCTATTTTTTGGTAACATAAATACAATAATTACATTTTAAAACAGGTGCAAAAGAGAGCTGGAGAGCAATGTATACAAATATTTGCAGGTGAAATTAGGGAAGGCTGTTATAAAGGCATATGGAAATGTTGGCTTCTTAAATAAATTACGAAAGCAAGGATGTTGTGTTAAATGCTTATAAGTTACTGGTTTGGCTCCAGCTATATTATTGCCAGTTCTAAATGCTAGAAATTACAAATGACGTTCAAACCTTCAAGCTGGTGATGAAGAGATCTGAGAAAATAAAGCCCGAGGATAGATTTTGGTTACTACAGTTATGAAGAATGTTTCTGGAGCATGTCAATTAAGATTATTAGAAATCATTTGATAATAGTTTTAATAGAATAAATAACACTCTCGTGCAACTGGGTCACTGAATGTTTCAGAATTAAAACTGGAAAAAGAAAAATGAAATAACATGCATAAACATTTTGCCTGCAATAGGATGGCCAAATCAGAAACACATTCTCTGAGAAAGTGAAGACAGATTCAAAAGCAATTTTTAAAGGTTAGTTTTATAATGTAATGAAAAAATTGCTCATTTATAGTGAAAGAACAATTGAATGCGACTAATTCAATGACTAATATAAAAGATAAACTAAATGGACTCCTACTATACTGCATCATTCAATGATTTTAATCACATTGCTGGAACGGAATTCAGTTTCAAGAGAAATATATTAAGAAAGGTGCATTAAGTATACAGGAAACATTGGACACAAGTTATTAGTTTGTAAAATCAAATAATTATTCATTGGTAAACCCAATCCTACACATACTTAGACGTTGCCTTTTTTGGAAATAATTGCTTCAACCTCACTTTTGGTTGAAGTTTGTTCCACAAGTTTGTGCAAGCCCAGTTCAACAAGCTTATGCTTCCTTCATTCGATACATTTAGAGGTCCTGTGGATGGATGAATCAACGCAGCTGAGGTACTTTGCAATAAAATAAGTTTCTGGAAGAACGCAATGGGTTGAGCAGCATCCTCAACCCACTGAGTTTCTCCAGAAGATTGTTGTGTTGTATTCCAGCATCTTAATCTCTTGAATGGAATTCCTCCCTTTATCTGTGACAAGTACGTACTTTAGATCTCACCACATATTCTCCTCAGATTTATTTCCTTGTAGCCATTCTCACTAGAAGAAATACAATAGAATCAATGAAAAACTACACACAGATTAATGAACAACCAATAGTTGAAAGACAAACTGTGCAAAAAAAACCCCAATAATACTGAGAATAAGTTCTTGAAAGTGAACCCATATGTTATGGAATCATCACAGTGTGAGGTAAGAGAAATTATCCATGCTGGACGGAGACATAGATGCTGAAATCTGAGCAACTGAATGGGTCAGTTAGTATCTGGAGTAAAATGGATAGTGATATTTTCGATTTAGATTCAACTGAACTGGACTGCACGTCGACATTTGAAGGACCTTACAATTCACTCACGTAGAATATTTTCTCCAAATAACCCTATGCCTTTTTATATAATGAAAACTGACTTTTCTGCACAAGATCTCTGCATTGTTCATCTTGCAGAATCCACATATAGAAACTAGAAAACCTACAGCACAATATGGGACCTTCAGCCCACCATGCTGTGCCAAAAATGTATTTACGTTCGAAACCCTCTATTAACCCTTTAACCCTCTATCTTTCTCAGCTCCATGTACCTATGCAGGAGTCACTTAAAAGACCCTATTGTATCCACCTCCACCACCGTCGCTGGCAGCCCATTTCACGCCTTCACCACTCTCTGAGTAAAAAACTTAAACCTGACATCTCCTCTGTACCTCCTTCCAAGCATCTTAAAACTGTGCACTCTCGTATTTGCCATTTCAGCCCTGGGAAGAAGCCTCTGATTATCCATCAAATCAATGCCTCTCATCATCTTATACACCTCGATCAAGTCACCTGTCATCCTCCGTCACTCCAAGGAGTGACCTATTCTCTTAAGGCATGCTCCCCAATCCAGGCAACATCCTTTTAAATCTCCTCTGCACCTTTTCTACAGTTTCCACATCATTCCTGCAGTGAGGTGACTATAACCAAGCACAGTACTCTAAGTGACGTCTGACCAGGGTCCTATATAGTTGTGACATTACCTCTCGGCTCTTGAACTCAATCTGACTCTTGATGAAGGCCAATACACCATATGCCTTCTTAACCAGTCAACCCTGCATAGCAGCTTTGAGTGTCCAATGAACTCAGACCCCAAGATCCCTCTGATCCTCCATACTGCAAAGAGTCTTACCATTAAATTAAATATTCTGCCATCATATTTGACCTACCAAAATGAACAACCTCACACTTAAATGGATTAAGTTCCATCTGCCACTGCTCAGCCCAGTTTGCATCCTATCCATATCCCGTTCTGACGTCTGATAGCCCAGCACACTATTCACAACACCCCCAACCTTTGTGTCATCAGCAAATTTACTAACCAATCCTTTCACTTCCTCATTTAGGTCATTTATAAAAATCGCGAAGGGTTAGGGTCCCAGAACAGATCCCTGAGGCACAGCACTGGTCACCGACCTGAATATGACCCTTCTACAACCACTCTTTGCCTCTGTGGGCAAGCCAATTCTGGATCCACAAAGCAAGATCCTCTTAGATCCCATGCCTCCTTACTTTCCTAAAAAGCCTTGCATGGGTACCTTATCAAATGTCTTGCTGAAATCCATATACACTACATGTACTGCTCTATTTTTATCAATGTGTTTAGTCACACCCTCACAAAAATTCAATCAGGCTTGTAAGGCACGAACTACCTTTGACAAAACTATGCCAACTACTTCTAATCATACTTTGCCTCTCCAAATGTTCATAAATCCTGCTTCTCAAGATCTTTTCCATCAAGTTACCCACCACTGAAGGAAGACTCACTGGTCTATAATTTCCTGGGCTATCTTCACTCACTTTATTGAATTAGGAACATCTGCAACCCTCCAAAACCTCTACTGTCCCCATTGATGATGCAAAGATCATTGCCAGAGGCTCAACAATCTCCTCTCTCAGTAGCCTGGGGTACTTCTCATCCGGTCCCCATTGACTTATCCAACTTGATGCTTTCCTAAAGCTCCAGCACATCCTTTATCTTACTGTCTATATGCTCAATTATTTCATTCCGCTCTAAGTCATCCCTACAATCGTCAAGGTCCTTTTCTGTAGTGTGTACTGAAGCAAAGTATTCATTAAGTACCTCCGCTACCTCCTCCGGTTCCATACACACTTTTCCACTGTCATACTTGATTGGTCCTATTCTCTCATGTCTTATCCTCTTGCTCTTCACATACTTGTAGAATGCCTAGGGGTTTTCCTTAATCCTGCTTGCCAAGGCCTTCTCATGGCCCTTTCTGGCTCTCCTAATTTCATTATCAAGCCCCTTCCTGCTGGCCTTATAATTTTCTAGATCTCTATCATTACTGAGTTTTTCAAAAAACATTTCATATGCTTCTCTTTCCTTCTTGACTAGGTTTTCATTAGCCTTTGTACACTACAGCTCTTGTACCCTACCATTCAGTCCCTGTCTCATTGGAATGTACCTATGCAAAACGCCACACAAATATCCCCTGAACATTTGCCACATTTCTGCTGTACATTTCCCTGAGAACATCTGCTCCCAATTTATGCTTCCAAGTTCCTGCCTGACAGCTTCACATTTCCCCTTATTCCAATTAAACACTTCCCTAACTTGTCTGTTCCTATTCCTCTCCAGTGCTATGGTAAAAAGAGATAAGTATGATCACTATCTCCAAAATGCTCTCCCACTGAGAGACCTGACACCAGACCAAGTTATTTCCCAATACCAGATCAAGTACAGCCTCTCCTCTTGTGCTTTGAAACTTTCCTGAACACACTTAAACTCCACCCCATCTAAATCCTTTGCTCTAGGGAGATGCCAATAAATATTGGGGATATTAAAATCTCCCATCACAACGACCCTGTTATTATTGCACCTTTCCTGAATCTGTCTCCCTATCTGCTCCTCAATGTCCCTGTTACTATTGGGTGGTCTATATAAAAAAACACCTAGTGGAATAATTGACCCATTCCTGTTTCTAACTTCCACCCACAGAGACTCAGTAGACAATGCTTCCATGACTTCCTCCTTTTCTGCAGCCGTGACACTATCTCTGATCAGCAGTGCCGTGGCCTCACCTCTTTTGCCCCCCCTCCCTGTCCTTTCTGAAACATCTATAGCCTGGCATCCAAGTAATGATTTCTGCCCCTGAACCATCCAAATCTCTGTAATGGCCACAACATCATTGCTCCAAGTACTGATCCATACTCTAAGCTCATCCACCTTGTTCGTGATGCTCCTTGCATTAAAATAGACACATTTCAAACCATCAGTCTGAGTGCATCCCTTCTCTATTACCTGCTTATCCTCTGTCTCGCACTGTCTCCAAGCTTCCTCTATTTGTGAGCCAACCGCCCCTTCTTCCGTCTCTTCAGTTCAGTTCCCACCTCCCAGCAATTCTAGTTTAAATTCTCTCCAATAACCTTACTAAACCTCCCTGCCAGGATATTGGTCCCCCTTCGATTCAAGAGCAACCCATCATTATTGTACATATCTGTATCCCTACCCCCTACTCCAATCCCTCAGCCACAGATTTATCCTCCACCTCACTAAACTCCTATATTCACTGTCATGTGGTACAGGCAGTAATCCCAAGATTAATACCTTTGAGGCCCTTTCCTAACTTCTTCCCTAACTCCCTGTAGTCTGTTTTCAGGACTTCCTCCCTTTTCCTACCTATGTCATTAGTATCAATATGTACCACAACCTCTAGTTGCTCACCTTCCCACTTCAGGATAATGTGGATGCGATCAGAAACATCCTAGACCCCTGGCACCTGGGAGGCAAACTACCATCCATGTTTCTTTCCTGCATCCACAGAATTGCTTGTCTGCCTCCTAACTCTAGAGTACACTACCACTGCTGCCTTCCTCTTCCTTTCCCTACCATTTTGAGCCACAGGGCCAGACTCTGTGTCAGAGGCACAGCCACTGTTACTTCCTCCAGATAGGTCATCCCCCCCGCTGTACTCAAACAGGAGTACTTATTGTTAAGGCGGATAGCCACTGTGGTACTCTCTAGTATCTGACTCTTACCCTTCCCTCTCCTGACTGTTACCCACTTATCTGTCTCCCGAGGCTGCAGTGTGACTACGTGCCTATAGGTCCTGTCACCTCCTCACTTACCCTGACCAAACAAATGTCATCGAGCTGCACCTCCAGTTCCCTAACCCAGTCCCTAAGGAGCTGCAGCTCGATGCACCTAGTGCAGATGTGTCCGTCTGGGAGGCTGGGAGTCTCCCGTACATTCCACATCTAACACCCAGTACAGAGTACCAGCCTTGCACACATACTTCCTATTCTTCACAAGTAACTTACTCACCTTGACCTGTTATTGCCAAAGCCCCGTTGAGCCAAACTCCTCCTACTCTGACTCCCTCTACTCCGGCGCCCGCTTTATAAAGCTGTCTTCTTTTCAAATTCTTCTCACCGGTTTAACCTGCTAACATCCACATGCCTGCGCAGTCATGTCTTGACCAAACCCCTGAAGAAAAAGTTCTCTCCTTTTAAATTCTTCCTGCTAGCCTAACTTGCTGATGTCCCTGCACCTGCGCAGTCTTGTCGCGACCAAACCGCTGAAGAAAAAATTTAAGTAGACTCCAATGTGATTTTCTGATTGATTGAAGTTGGATACTGCAGATGTTGGAGAAATGTGGACAAATAGTCACCATGTGCATCCTTAGGACCTTATCTGTTCTGTCAATGTTACTTAGTGGAATTGCATCAAAACTGTTCCTTTCAGAGAACTGATGTTTCCCTTATAATGCTACAGGTAATTGAATAGTAGAAAAGTTCCAATCAATGATGTTTGTCGCGATGAGTATTTTTATGTGGGAACTTTAATGTACAAAGAACAGGAGCTTCCTTGGGAGTACAAAGATATACATTTGGGATACTGGTTTGATGACAGCATTAAGAGAAGTTTGATTAATTACATGCAGAGGGGTATGGTGGGCAATGGCCCAGGCATGAGTCAATGGGGCAAGGCAGAATAACAGTTTGGCATGGACGAGATGGATCATTTTCTGTTTTGTACTGCTTTGTGACTATGTTGCAAAAGTGAGATACAAAGGTACATTGAATAAAATACTCAAGGATTGATCTTTATCAATTCTTATAAAACACTGCAAAAATAGACAAGGGAAGGTATTCAGGGAAGGAAATGCAGATGAGGATGAACCCAATATTTGAACAAAACTGATTCAATGGATGCATGGATTCCACAATACTATGGGCAATAGTGCTCAAGATGCAAGATCGCAAGGCACCATTCAAATGTCTTTATTTTCAACACCAATTATTCCTCATTACTATAAACTAGCCATTCTTACAGTAGCATCCTGTGGCATAATGTGGCATCTTACATTGTAGCAGTAATACTATTTTCCAAAATGCCTCAGCAGTGATGTGCCCTTTGGGATTCCCAAAACCATGAAAGGTAGAATACAAGCTCAATTTATTTTATCATCTAGTTGAACATCAGGATAGAACCAAGTACTTTGTGGTCTACTTTTTTATGTTAAAAAAGATAAAAATCTAAGGTGAGAATTTACTGCAAGGTTGAAGATGGAGAGAATGAAGAACTAGGAATGGGAGCAAGTTAATAACTCAATGTGATATAATTTGAGGAATTTCCCCTTAAATATGCATTTTAAATTATCATTACACATTGTACAAAATGTTAAAAATATTACTTTCCAATGAAAGATCAAGGATTTGAATTCAAGTTTTCTAACTCATTGCTAATTTACTGCTTTCTCAGAATGTATGTTAATTCTGCACTGGACTGAAATAAACTGTAGAGGGTTGTAAATCTACTTATCTCCATCTTGGGTACTAGCCTACCAAGTACCCAAGTACATCTTTGGGGAGCGGTGTCTCAGAAAGGCAGTATCCATTATGAAGGACTTCCATTACCCAAGGCATGTCTTTTATTTATTGTTACCATCAGGTAGGAGGTACAAAAGCCTGAAGGCACACACTCAGTGATTTAGGAACAGCTTCTTCCCTCTGCCATCTGATTCCTAAATGGACGTTGAACCCTTGACACTACCTCACTTTTTAAAATATGAAGTATTTGTTTATTACACATTTTTAATCTATTCAATATATAGATATTGTAAATCATTTACTTATTTATTAATTTTTTTTCTCTTCTATGTATTGCATTGAACTGTTGTTGCTAAGTTAACTAATTTCACGTCACATGCCAGTGATCATGAACCTGGTTCTGATTTGGTTGCAATTCTGATCAAGTAAAGGCATCATTGTAATCTTGTCCCGAGCCACTTGTACGTGGCTGTTGCTGAAATTTAGTCTGATCAAAATTTTCCAGATCTTGCAATTTTGCATTTAAAAATTTAAGAATAAAATTGTAAATTGATAGCTCATTGTACACCAAGGGGTTTAATCAGGAGTAGCCATATTGCGATCAATTTCTTTCTCTAAGTATGGAAGGCAGAGCTACAATGGTGACAAATTAAGATGACTGATTTCTATCTCTGCTGCCAGGAGAAATTCCAAAGGGAAGTTAGAAAGAGTTCATGTGTGAATAGCACGAATTTGGGGGATGCTACTGCACAAGACTGAAGTTGCAAAAAGTTGTAAAGTTAGTGAGCTCCATCACAGGTACTAGCCTCCATAGTATCCAAGACATCTTCAAGGAGTGGAGCCTTGGGAAGGCGTCGTCCATCATTAAGGACCTCCACCACATATGATATGCTCTCTTCTCATTGTTACCATTGGGATGGAGGCACAGACACCCGAAGGCACACATTCAGTGATACAGGAACAGCTTCCTCCCTTCTGCCATCTGATTTCTAAATGGACATTGAACCCATGAACACAACCTCACTACTTTTTATTTCTGTTTCTTTTGCACTACAGATTTTAAATTAACTACTTAACAGACATTTACTTAATGTAATCCTGTTTTTTCCCTATATTTATCATGTATGTCATTGTACTGCTTCCATAAAGTTAACAAACTTCATGACATATGCTGGTACATTAAACCCAATTCTAATTTTGAGGGTTTTCATCTAAAAATATTTTGCTCCATTTGTTGATCCCTGTGGTAATTCTCACTGTGTGGAAGTTTCCATCCATCCAGTATTATGGGTGTTAACGGCAGTTAATTAGAATGAAAGCTGGGGAAACTAGGCTTTGAAACTAGGACAGCAATTTTCTGAAGCATCTTTCTGAATCAGAGTACTTATATTGGGAGTGCAGGCTCTGCAACTTCAAGTAACATCATTCATTCTTTTCTGATGTTGTAAATTATGCCATAGGACTTCAAAATAAGGTGAAACAAGAAATGAGAGAAAGAGGCAAAGAGATCTGTGGTGAGAATTCCAGACAAAGTGGCATAGGCACAATTTCTAGCAATGTTTTGGAAAAACATTCTGCTGAGAGATGGCTTTTGGTCATGTGCACATTGATAGCTCCATGGAGGAGATGGTGAGGGATACAAAGAATTAATCATTATGTATTTGTTTTTTACTAAATGAGTAAAATGGTAAAAATCCAACTTATAACACATTGCACAGAAGTTTATTAAGTCCCAGTCTTGAAAATAAAATTAATGCAGTACACCAAGCCAAATTTTGTGTACTATGCAAATCACAGTAGAAGCAATGAACTGCTTTTTTGCTTTTTATCAAAGTGCTCAAAAATTACTTCTTTTTTAGAAAAGGGTTTAGAACATAGAATAGTACAGCACACTACAGGCCCTTTGGCCCACAATGTTGTGCCAACCCTCAAACCCTGCCTCTCATATAACTCCCCCACCTTAAATTCCTCTAGTAGTCTCTTAAACTTCACTAGTGTATTTGCCTCCACCACTGACTCAGGCAGTGCATTCCATGCACCAACCACTCTCTGAGCGAAAAACCTTCCTCTAATATCCCCCTTGAACTTCACACCCCTTACCTTAAAGCCATGTCCTTGTTTGCCATTTTACTTTTGACTGAAAATACAAAACTATTCTTTGTTTATATTCAAATCACTTTCCCTGTACCATCTTAGCTAGCAAGCGCAGAGAAGATTTATAAGAATATTGCTAGGACTCGAAGGATTAAGTTATAGAGAAGATTGGAGAGGCTAGGACTTTATTCCTTGGAACACAGAGACTGAGGGGTGATCTTATAGAGGTGTATATTATCATGCAGAGCATAAATTGGGTGAATGCACAGTCTTTTTCCCACGGTTGGGGCTAATCAAGAACTAGAGGGTAAAGGTTTAAGATGAGAATGGAAACATTTAATGAGCATGTAAATGGAAACTGTTTTTTCAAAACAAAATTAAAAGGTGATATATATATATGGAATGAGCTGCTAGATGATGTGGTTGAGGTAGGTACAATTCCAAATTTTTGAATGGCTGTTGGACAGGTACCTGGACTGGAAAGATTTAGAAAGGTTGACCAAACACTGGCAAATGGATCTAGTTTGAATGGAGTATGTTGGTCAACATGGACCTATTGAGCTGAAGGGCCTGTTTCTGGGTTTATATGATTCTATGGTCATATCCAGAAGCGTTTTATTGTACATCCAAAAAATGAGGTTTAGAATTCGGGTTACCTTGTCATGGTTACTTTTATACTATAGTATAAGCAATGATCATGGAAGCATGAGTAAGACTACTGTTGTACCTTAATTTGCAGACTACAGCTATCCATTTCCAGCATTTGATAGTTGGAGAAGACAATATGCAGTATTTCTATTGAGCTTACCACACTGATTATATTGTGACACATTTTCTCTCTATTATTAAGCTGAATTAACTTCCAGCACTTCAAACAATATATAAAATTAGTGCCTTGAGTTTGTAATAAGGTGAACACTCATGAAGGCATTTTCTATTATATCAACAAGACGCAGAAATGCTATCCAAAATGAGCAAGCACTCAATCGCTGGCATTTCAAACATAGTCTAAATGTTGAGTGACTGGGTTATTCTGGCAGTGATCTAAATGGAGCCCACATTTAAAACACTAAGTTCTGAAACCATCTACAATGACCTTGAACCCTACTTGTCTCGTAATCAGCACTTTAGTCACAATCTCCCCGTCTCAGAATAAATGAAAGGTGGCACAGTTTGTAATTAAATCGTTGCTGTGCAAAGGTCTTAAGCTGACTCAATAGACATCACATTCAAACACAACCCATCTCAAACATTTCATTTTCCAGGCAGGGATTTGAGATCAGGTGCTGTGCAATTAGTGTGCACACAACCCTGACCTCTACTCTTTACACACACATTATTCTGAATAAATAACTGGCAAAAAAAAAATCAGAGGCAGGAATCGACTGTCACAGTCAAACATTGCAAAGATTGTAGTTGTTATTCTGAAAAATAAAGCAATAGATTTCCAAAACTGTAGATGCTGAAAATCCAGAGTAACACACTGGAGAAATTCAGCAGGTCAGGCAGCATCTATGAAAAAGGAATAAAGATTCAGTATTAAGACCAGACCATTCATCAGAACTAGGTAATTGATAGAGCCTGACTAGCTGAATTCCTCAAACATGCTGTGCATTTCCCAAAAGCCCTGGATGTACCAAGAGATCTGTAATCTCCCAATGGCCAAATCAATGGTGTTCAGATATGGCAACCAAGTTAAAATAAAAGGTCCAGGTACCACCTCCAGAAAGCTATCTCACGTGCAAAGTAGTGATTCCACACAAAAGTGGAATCATTGAAAGATGCTCAACAGCATGTGGCAGGGTTGGAATGCCATCACCTCCAACAAAATGAAACCAAGCAGCATATGTGACAAAGACTCACTCCCAGATGAGCTTAATGCACTTTATACTCGCTTTAGACCACAAGATATAGAAGCAGACTTAAGCCACTTGGCCCATCTAGTCTGTACAGCCACTTCAACATGGCTGACCCATTTTCCCTCGCAGCCCCAATCACCTGCCTTCTCCCCATGTCCCTTCATCTTACTGATTTTAAGAATCATTAAACTTCTGCTTTAAATGTACCCAATGACTTGGCCTCCACAGCCACCTGTGGCAATGAATTCCACAGATGCACTGTTCTCTGTCTAAAGAAATTCCAACCCCTCTCTATTCTAAAATGATGCTCCTCTATTCTGAGGCTGTGCCTTCTGGTCTTTGACTCCTCCACATAGGAAACATTCTCTCCACTTCCATTCTATCAAGCACTTTCAACATTCAATTGGTTTCAATGAGGTCATCCCTCATTCTTCTGAATTGTAAGTAGAAGGCCAGCGCATCGAATGATCCTCATATGATGAGTCTTTCAATCCCAAAATCATTTTAGGGAACCGGCTTTGAATCCTCTCCAATGTCAACACATCCTTCCTTACAGACCCAAAACTATTCACAACACTCCAAGACAAGCCTCACCAATGCTTTATGAAGCCTCAAAATTACATCCATGCTTTTATATTCTAGTCCTCTTGAAATGAATGCTAACATCACATTTGCCTTCCTCACCATCAAATTCGCTTGCACATGAACCCTTAGGGAATTCTGCACAAGGACTCACAAAATCGCTTTGCACCTCTAATTTATGAATTCTCCCTCCATTTAGAGAATAGTGTATGTTTTTATTTCTTCCACCAAGGTGCACGAACATACACTTCCTGACACCGTATCTCATCTGCTACTTCTTTACCCATTCTCCTAATCTGTCTAAGTCCTTCTGTAGCCTCTCTACTTCTGCAAAATTACTTGTCCCTCCATCTTTTTATTGTCTGCAAACTTGGCAACAAATCAATCAATTCCATCATCCAAATCTTTGACATATAACATGAAAAGCAGACCTAACACAGACCCCTGTGGAACACCACTGGTCACTGGCAGCCAGCCAGAAAAGGCTCCCTGTATTTCCACTCTTTCCCTCCTGCCAATCAGCCATGGCATTATTTTACATGTAACACCATGAACTTTTAACTTGTTAAGCAGCCTCATGTGTGGTATGTTGTCAAAGACCTTCTGAAAATCCAAGTACGCAACATCCACTGATTTTCCTTTGTCTATTCTGCTTGTTACTTCTTCAAAGAATTCCAACAGAGTTATCAGGTTCAATTTCCTTAAGGAAACCATGCTAACTGCAGCCTATTTTCTCATGTATGTCCAAGTACTCCAAAACTACATCTTTACAATGGACTCCAACAGCTTCCCAACCACTGAGGTCAGACGAACTAGCCTATATAGTCTCCCTTCTGCCTCTCTTCCTTTTTGAAGAGTGGAATGGCATTTGCAACCTTCCAGTCTTCCTAAACCTTTCCAGAATCTAGTGATTCTTTAAAGATCATTACTAATGCCTCGACGGTCTCTACTGCCACCTTTTTCAGACCCCTGTGGTGTAGACCATCTGGTCCAGATGACTGAACTACCTTCAGACTATTCAGTTTACAAAGAACCTTCTCCCTAGTAATGGTAACTTCATACACTTCTGTCCCCTCACACTCTTGAACTTGTAGCATTCTGCTCATGTCTTGTGAAGACACAGTGAAGACTGATGAAAAATACTTATTCAGTTCTTCTGCCATTTTTGTGTCCACTATTGCTATCTCTCCAGCATCATTTTCCAACAGTCCAATATCTATTCTCTGCTCTCTTTTCTCTTTATATCTCGGAACAAGCTTTTGTCATGCTTTTATTGGCAAGCTTACTTTCTTATTCCATCTTTTCCTTCTTTATGACTTTTTTTAGTTGCTTTGACCAAGAAAACATGGAGGTACCTGCACTTAATCACACAGCCCCCAACAAGCACGTCATTTCAGTCTTTAAGGCTGATGTGAGAGCATCCTTCTAGACGATGAACCCACAGAAAGTATAGAGCCCAGTCGCAGTCAGTACTGGCTGAGTACTGAAGACCTGCACTGATCAACTAGCTGTAGTGTTCACTGAGATCTTAACTTCTGCTTCAGCAGTCTGAGATACCCATCTTCTCAAGTAGGCTTCAATTATCCCAGTGCCCAAAGAGAACTTGGTAAACTGCCTTAATAACTACCCTCCAGTGGCACTTACATCCAGTGTAATGAAATGATTTGAGAGGTTGCTGATGAAGCACTTCAACTTCAGCCTGACTTGGATCCACTCCAATTTGCCTACTGTCACAACAAGACAGCAGCAGATACTATTTCATTGACTCTTCACTCAGCCCTGGAAAATTTGGCCAGTGAAAATGCAATGCATAAGGATGTTCTTCATTTACCACAGCTTGGCATTCAATACTTTCAAAAACAAATCAATAAAACTCCCAAGACCTAGGCCCAACTACCTCCTCTAGCAACTGGATCCTCAATTTATTCACTTGCACACCCCAGCCAGTTTAGATTGGCAACAACATTTCTTCTGCAATCTCCATCAGCACACATGCACCACAATGCTTAGCCCCCTCCTCCAGTCATTTTATACTCATCACTTTGAGACTAAGCACTGCTCTAACGCCAGACTTAAGTTTGGCCACAGTCCACAGCCACAACACCACAGTCATAGGCCGAATCAAAGATAGTGGGGGATCAGCACATAGGACAGAGATTGAAAATCTGGCCAAATTGTGTCAGACGACCTCTTGCTCAATTTCAGCAAAATGAAAGATCTGATTTTTGACTCTAGAAGGAGGGACCTGGAGGTTCATAAAACAGTCTTCATCAGGAGCTCAGAGGTGGAAATGTTCAGCAACATAATTCTTCAGCATTATCACTTCCGAGCATCTGTCCTGGGCTGACCACTAACTGCCGTTTTGAGGAAAGCACGTCAGTATTGGCACTTTCTTAGAATTTTGAGTAGATTCAACATGACTTCTAAAATTTTGACAAAACTGTGGTGAAGAGTATTCTTTTTAAAGAGCAAACACGAGGAAATCTGCAGATGCTGGAAATTCAAACAACACACACAAAATGCTGGTGGAACACAGCAGGCCAGGCAGCATCAATAAGGAGAAGCACTGTCGACGTTTCAGACTGAGACCCTTTGCATCACAGCCTAGAATAGAATTACCAATGCCCTTTTACGACAGATCTACAAAAAGTAGTGAATTCAGCTCAACCCATCATGGGTAAAGCCCTCCGCACCATTGAGTACATCTACAAGGAGCACTGCTGCAGGAATGCAGCATCTATCAAAGACCTTTACCATCCAGGTCATGCTCTTTTCCCACTGCTGCCAATCAGGTGGTGGTACAGGAGCCTCAGGGTCCACAGCACCAGGTTCAGCAACAGTTATTACCCCGCACTCATCAGTTTCTTGAACAAAAGTGGATAAATACCTAGACAGAGTAGATGTGGAGAGGATGTTTCCTATAGAGGACACAGAGGACACAGCCTCAGAATAGAGGGACATTCATTTAGAACAGTGATGAGGAGGAATTTTATTTAGCTAGAGGGTGGTGAATCTGTGGAATTCATTGCCATCAACACTTAATGTTGATGGTTATTGGTTGTTTGTTAGTCAGGCTGTCAAAGGCTACAGGGAGAAGGCAGGAGGATGGAGTTGAGAGGGATAATACAGCAGCCATGATGGAATGGCAAAACAACTCAACGGCCACGTGGCCACATTCTGCTCCAACAGTATGCCTTATGTTTTTATGGTCAAACATCTCTCAACTTCACTAACCCTAGCAGTGAAATGTTCTCACATCCAATGCATTCACCTTGAAGGACTCTTCCCCTCATGTCTTTGACATTTATTGCTAATTTATTATTTTTTCCATTTTGTCCTTGCACAGTTTGTTGTCTTTTGTACATTGGTTATTGGTTCATCTTGTGTGCAGCTTTTCACTGATTAAATTATGTTTCTTTTGATTTACTGTGAGTACCCGCAAGAAAATTAAACATCAGGTCGTATACAGTGATTTACACGTGCATTAATAACAAATTTACTTTGAACTTTTGAATCTAAGAATGGCCACATCATGGTGGTAAAGGAAGCTGTGGACTGATACAGCATGTCAGAATGGGAATGGGTATTGGAGTTAAAATAGTTGGCCACAGAGAAATCCTGCTTGTTGCGGCTGGAGCCAAGTTGCCAGGTGCGAGTGCTCAAGAGAAGTCAACTACTTTAAATGGATCTTTCTCAGATGTGAAAGTCCCGGAAAAAACTTGTGGCAGATCTTGGCGAGCCATTCAAGATCAAAGAACCAGTGCAGGAACAAAATTTAACGACAGGGACGATTTAATATGGCTGGATGAAGAAGTTTATTCTTCATTCAAAGTATCTGAATTTGATTTTCTGGAAGAACTGATTATTATTGCAAAGAATGTGATAAGTTACTAAATGAGATTCACTTTGTTTAAAAGTTGTGATGTTGGAGAATTTCTTGTGAAAGCAGTTAAGCAGTATATATACATTTTTGGGATTGAATTTGAATTTGTAGACATACTGACCTGAACTGAAATGGAAGGTAACCATAATACTTAAAAATAGGAATTCCATTAGTTTTGTGACAAACTAGTGATGAATAGATAGGTGGTTGTTAGTCTGTAAACCGTTAAATAGGGAATAACACTAGATATAATTAGTTTGAGGAATTGGAGTAACAAAGGCTATTCTAATGAATCTCAATGATTCTAACTAAAGAGGAATTTGGAGTTTGTTTGATATATGAGATTTGAAACCCAAGACAAAATGTTAGAATTTTGAGTTGTTCTTACATGTGTAAATATTACCTTTTTTTCCAAAAAAAAACTTACCTCCAGAAGTGTGTGTTTTCTATTCATTACTTCCTTCTGCTAACTACAGCTTCTCAGAATAAGAATCCGGTTTATTATTTCCAGCATCTGCTGTGAAATTTATTAACGTAGCAGCAGCAGTTCAAGCAATACATAATATAGAAGAGGAAAAAAATAAAAAAGTAAATCAATTACAGTATATGTATATTGAATAGATTAAAAATCATGCAAAAACAGATACATATTAAAAAAAAGTGAGGTCATGTTCATGGCTTCAATGTCCATTTAGGAATTGGATGGCAGAGGGGAAGAAGCTGTTCCTGAATGGTTGAGCATGTGCCTTCAGGATTCTGTACCTCCTGACAGTAACAGCAAGAAAAGGCATGCCCTGGGTACTGAAGGTCATTAATAAAGATGCCTACTAGCATCTAGTATAGTACTCTGCATTTTGATTTTCTCATGAAGAATGTGGCAACCTGTCTCACGAGATAAGATGAGCACTACACAGGTGCTACACTATCAACTTGCATGGCAACTTCCAGGGATCTATAAACATGAACCCCAAGCAACATGTTCTTCCACACTGCTAAGAATCCTGGCATTGACCTTGTATTCCACCTCCAGGTTCAACCTTCCAAAGTGCATCACTTCACACTTCTCTGGATAGATCTCCGTCTGCCACTTCTCAGCCCAGCTCTCATCTCATTCATTTTGTTACTCTTGACCTCAAAGAACTTATCAATGTGGAAATAGAGAAAGTCATGTTTCCATTCCACAGTCATCGTTCTTGCCAACTTGGGATGGATTTAAAGGCAAGTTTCAGATTGAATGAGAATGAGGCCTCAGGCGAGATTTAGAGAAACAACCAAATGCATACGATTACTGTAAATTACTGCATGCTTAGAGTCTACTTTTCCTGTTGCACAGTGCAATATTCATTCATCGAAGGCACCAGCAAATCTGCACAAGTGAAAATCAATTGCCCCGAGTACTCGTGAAAACCAAAGAGATTTTTAACATTATCTTTTACTTTGATCTATTGCTCAGGAGAGCTGCAGCAAGAAGCTATTTTAGTGACCAATCTGAATCACTAACAATCAGTACTCAGATGCCAGTCTGTTCCTGTGCATTGAAAGTAATCAAGACAAAGACTGCTGTATGAAGCTATTTGCCATTGTTCACAAGGTAAAAAATGAATGCATTCACCTCACTGATCTTAAGATCTGTACATAGAACTTAAGAGGAGTGTGTGCCCACAAAATCATTCAGCGTCTTCCCTAACCAGAAGTCCTGGATGAACCAGGAGATCTGCTATCTATCAAGGGCCAGTCAGTGCCATTAAGGTCTGGCAACCAAGTAAGATACAAGAGGTTCAGCTTTGATCTCTAGAAAGCCATCTCATGTATGAAGTTGTAATTCCAGACCAAACTTCAATCATTGAAGGATGATTGACACTGGTGGTAGGCCTTGAATGCTTTTGCCTCTTACAAAGTGTAAGAAAGGAGACAACAAAGCTTTGCTTCCAGATGAGCTCAACACCTTCGATGTTCGCTTTGACCATCAAAACATGGAGGAACCTTCACAATCCTCAATGACCCTGTGATTTCAGTCTCTAAGCCAAGCACTCCTAAGGGGATGAAGCCACAGAATGCATTCAGCCCAGATGTGGTACCTGGACAAATAATATAGACATGTGCTGATCAGCCAGTTGGAGCATTCACCGATATCTAACATCTTGCTTTGGAAGTCTGAGTAACATGCCTGCTTCAAGCGGATTTCAGTTATACCAGTGCCCAAGAAAAATGTGGTAATCTGCTTCAATGACTATGTCCAGTGGAGCTTACATCCACTGTCATGAATTATTTTGAGATGACTGAAACATATCAATTCTTGCCTGAGAAGCAATTTTCATTTGATCCAGTTTGCCTATTAGTACAGCAAGTCCACAGTAGATGCCATCTCATTGGCTCATCACTTGACCCTGGAACATCAGGACAGCAAAGATGCATATATCTGATGGTCTTCATTGACTACAGTTCAGTATCCAATACTGGCATCTCCTCAAAACTAATTAATAAGGTCAATACTCTTTGTGCAATTGAATCCTCAATTTTCTCACTTGCAGACCTCAGTCCATTCAGATTGGCAACATCTGCTCCACATCTCCATCTGCACAGGTGCACCACTAGGTTGTGTGCTTAGCCCTCTGCTCTACTCACTTTATACTTATGAGTAAGGATCAGCACAGCTCTGATGTCATACTTAAGTTTGCTGATGCCAGAACAAAAGGTGCTGATGAAAATTGACATTGACTGATGAAAATGAGACATTGAAAATCAGACTGAGTGACACCACGATAGCAACCTCTCACTCCATGTCAACAAGACCAAGGAGCTGATTATTGATTTCAGACGGAGGAAACTGGATGTCCATGAGCCAGTGCTCATTGGGAGATCAGGAGCGGAGATCAACAGTTTTAAATTCCATAGAATTAACATCTCAGAGGATCTGTCACAGTTGATTTTCCATCCAGTTGGGTATGATCTTTCATTCATTTTATTTATATATAATAAATTTAGCTTGAACATAGGTCAAGTATGCTTGTTAATGTAAAAATAGCATTGTCAATTGCACAAAGCTTCAAGAGTGGTAGATTTATAGTTTATGAACTTTTCTTTTTGCATTGTGAAGCTAAGATTGCAGTCAGAGGATATTATAGCCCATTCAACTTTCACTCTGTGCTGTTGAATTACTGTTTTTATAAGTTCACAATTCCTGGTGATGTTAATCTATACAAACAGTCTGCTTTCACAATTGTAATTAAAGGCTAATCTAAACAACCTACCTGTTCTACATGGAAAATACGAGCAGCTGTATGCACAAACTCTTAAGTATACAGGCCTAATTCCATTCCAAGCAGAATTCCTAATTCCAAGCAGAAGTCAATATAATTACTTCCATATGGAACACACCCAACTCTTCCACAAATCAATGTTTCCTCTAATCCTCTCAAAATCCATTCAATTTTTAATCTTTACATGCAGGTATCACAACTTGAGATTATGCTCATTTTCCACAAAAAATGACCAGTTGTGAGGCAGAAATGCTCTAAAACTTATCCAGTTTAAACCTATAAATAAAAGCTATAGCCACAGGAGAGCACTTGAACTAACTTAACCAAGAATAAACTCAAAGTTTACCGAGACATCCTTAACTCCATGTCACTTTCTAGATGAGCACGTCATTAAGATGCATTCAGCCCACTTAAATTGCTCGACCTTCTTCACAGAGAAAACTAATTAGTGCCACCCCTTACCACATCATTGGCTCCATCCATTCATTTTCTCCCCCGTTTTATCTGCCAGAATGCATTTTCTTTTAAATACATCAAAGATTCATTTTGAAATGGGTATTTAGAATGTCCTGTGTTGTAAATGTTGGGTCTTTGGATAATTGCAAGAAATGGATTTGCAAACACAAGGAAATCTGCAGATGCTGGAAATTCAGACAACACACACAAAATGTTGGTGGAACACAGCAGGCCAGGCAGCATCTACAGGGAGAAGCACTGTCGACATTTTGGGCTGAGACCTTTCATCAGGACTAACTAAAATGAAAGATAGTAAGAGCTTTGAAAGTGGGGGGAGAAGGGGAAATGCTAAATGATAGAAGACCGGAGAGGGTGAGGCAAAGCTAAGAGCTGGAAAGGTGATTGAGCTGGAGAAGGGAAAGGATCATGGGACGGGAGGCCTCAGGAGAAAGAAAGGGGGGGGAGCACCAGAGGGAGATGGAGAACAGGCAAACAACTAAATATGTCAGGGATGGGGTAAGAAGGGGAGGAGGGGCATTAACAGAAGTTAGAGAAACCAATGTTCATACCAACAGGTTGGAGGCTACCCAGATGATATACAAGGTGTTGTTCCTCCAACCTAAGTGTGGCTTCATCTTGGCAGTAGAGGAGGCCAAGGACAGACACATCAGAGTGGGAATGGGACATGGAATTAAAATGTGTGGCCACTGGGTGATCCTGCTTTCTCTGGTGGACAGAGCATAGGTGTTCAGCAAGACAGTCTCCCAGTCTGAGTCGGGTCTCACCAATATATAAAAGGCCACACCGGGAGCACTGGACCCTGTCGACTCACAGGTGAAATATCGCCTCACCTGGAAGGACTGTCTGGGGCCCTGAATGGTGGTGACAGAGGAAGTGTAAGGGGTTTTATTCTCTGTACATGAAGGAAAAAATATTTGATCCTAAATTTTTTAAAAAAGCCTGCAACTCAGTATAGCCATAGTTTAAATAAAGAAAATCCTCTCTTGCTTTATAAGCAAATGTCAATGTGGAATCAAAGTTTGCTTTCCACCATTGTATTTGTTAGAAACAGACATGTAGGGTATGTAATGGGTGACCATTGACACATTGTTCATAATAGACAATTATAGTAAATTATGATGTACATACTTCACATACACCATCATTGGGTTGTGTTCACTTTCAGCATTAGTGTCTAAGCTAATGACGTCAGTGTAAGATTATTGCTTTTGGTTTGTAATCAAAATAATGGTCTGTGGCTTCGGTCAAGTATGTAAAATGACTCTTGCATATATTAAAATCACAAAAACCTGGAGTACTATCTACTTTTCTCTTCGCAAGAAAAAGATATACAAAACAAAGCTACTCCAAGTAGTTCACAAGACAAGCAGAACCACTTTGTCTCTGTTGCTTCCTATAATCCCTTTTAAGATTCCAACACTTGTAGCCATTGTTCCCATTTGCCACCTTCCAGCTTCTGTCCCTATCCTCACCCTCCACTCATCAGGCTTCATCTGCCTTTGTTTGCCCCCTCCACTGGCTCTGAAATGTTAATAATTCTTCCATCACAGATACTACTTCAGTAGTTTGTTTTTTTTTGCACCAGTTTCCAGCATTTGCAGTCTCCCATTTCTGTGATCCTGTAGGGTCACCAACCTGAAATATTAGCCAATGTCTTTCATTAAAGCTCTCAGGATGAGGCTTTTCATTCCAGGACGAAGGAGATGTCCTTTTTTAAACAAAGGGGCTTCCCTTCTTCCACCATCAACTCTCAAATGCATCTCTCCCATTTCCCGCACATCTGCCCTCACCCCAGCCGCCCACCACCCCACTCGGGATAAGGTTCCCCTTGCCCTCATCTACCACCCCTCCAGGTTCAACGTATAATTCTCCGTAACTTCTGCCACCTCCAACGGGATCCCATTACCAAGCACATCTTTCCCTCCCCCCCTTTCTGCTTTCTGCAGGGATCGCTCCCTATGCGACTCCCTTGTCCACTCGCCCCCCCCCCCCCATCCCTTCCCACTGATCTCCCTCCTGGCACTTATCCTTGTAAGCAGAACAAGTGCTACACCTGCCCTTACACTTCCTCCCTTACTACCATTCAGGGCCCCAGACAGTTCTTCCAGGTGAGGTGACACTTCACCTGTGAGTCGGCTGGTGTGGTACACTGCGTCCGGTGCTCCTGGTGTGGCCTTTTATATATTGGTGAGACCCGATGCAGACTGGGAGACCATTTCGTTGAACACTTACACACTGTCCGCGAGAGAAAGCAGGATCACCCAGTGGCCACACATTTTAATTCCACGTCCCATTCCCATTCTGATATGTCTATCCATGGCCTCCTCTACTGTCAAAATGAAGCCACACTCAGGTTGGAGGAACAACACTTTATATACCGGCTGGGTAGCCTCCAACCTGATGGCATGAACATTGACTTCTCTAACTTCCGTTAATGCCCCTTCTCCCCTTCTTACCCCATCCCTGACATATTCAGTTGTTTGCCTGTTCTCCATCTCCCTCTGGTGCTTCCCCCCCCCCCCTTCTTTCTTTCTCCTGAGGCCTCCCGTCCTATGATCCTTTCCCTTCTCCAGCTCAGTATCACTTTCGCCAATCACCTTTCCAGCTCTTAGCTTCATCCCACCCCCTCCGGTCTTCTTCTATCATTTCACATTTCCCCCTCCCCCCCACTACTTTCAAATCTCTTACTATCTTTCCTTTCAGTCAGTCCTGACGAAGGGTCTCGGCCCGAAACGTCGGCAGTGCTTCTCCTTATAGATGCTGCCTGGCCTGCTGTGTTCCACAAGCATTTTGTGTGTGTTGTTTGAATTTCCAGCATCTGCAGATTTCCTCGTGTTCGCTCTTTCATCAAAGGCTCTTTTGATGAAAAGTCATTTACCTGAAAGTTTCTCTCTCCAAAAATATTAGCCAATCTGCTAATTCTCTCATATTTTTAATCTTATTGCCGATTTTCAATATTTCCAGTCATGTTGATTTCCCATTCCAAGGTTTCTGCAACAAGCAGGTGCATTAATCAGTCTCACTGTACCACCACCCCTCCATCCCCAGGTGCTCTTCCCTATACATGCAAGATTGCTAATTAGGAGAAATACAAAGTCACACATTATCTATCGATGAAGTGCTATGTTAGAATGTTACATTGCTGAAATGTGGTTGCAAATCTTCACAAATTCATTGCGAAATACCTCAATTAATTTTTACAACTAGAAATTATGATAGAATTTCTGTCCTGTGAGTGAATGTCTATGAATTATTCATTAGGGAAAAATACACAAAAGAAATCTGCAAGTCCTTAAAATGGCAAATATGACATTGGTTCCTCCAAATGTCCATCTCCCAAAGAGGGCCAGGTTTTGTCAGAGTGAAGTTGTCATATTCCTGCTGTGACCAGCTTTTCTTTGGGTGCTATAGTTACTGTGTACCTCACAAAGATATGATAAGAGAATAATTGGTGATGGGCAGTGGTGCTGGTGGTGGGCAAGAGGTGATTCTGTGTGTGTTTCAATCTTTGAAGTTTCCCTTATATAACCATATAACAATTACAGTGCGGAAACAGGCCATCCTGGCCCTTCTAGTCCGTGCCAAACGCTTACTCTGACCTAGTCCCACCTACCTGCACTCAGCCCATAACCCTCCATTCCTTTCCTGTTCTGTCCATATACCTATCCAATTTTTTTTTTCTTCTATCTTCAACTAGAAGATAGATGCAATAACCCAGACAAGATCACTGCCAGGTAGTGCATGTTTTTCAGAGTGCTTTCTATCACTGTGCAAAGTTCATGCACATGTACATCATTTGCATGATGCAAGACATGTATATTGGGAGTTTGGTTCAGTTCAAGTCACTTTTTAATTGTCATTTCAGCCATAACTGCTGGTACAGTACACAGTAAAAATGAGACAACGTTTTTCAGGACCACGGTGCTACATGAACAGTACAAAAACTATACTGAACTATGTAAACCAACACAAAAATTTACACTAGACTACAGACCTACCCAGGACTGCATAAAGTACACAAAACAGTTAAGTATTACAATAAATAATAAACAAGACAATAGGCACAGTCTGATAGCTTGGGGGAAAATCTGTTACCTAAATAAACAGCTGAATGGCGGCGTCTGGTATTCCGTACGTTTCTGTACTCTCGCCGAGTATTTCATTGCCACAGATTTAGTCCAATTTAATGTCCATTGGAGAGCAGAATGGACAGGAGAGCTGGCCAGCTAGGGGTTACTTTTCTTCTGGCATGGGCTGCTGCCCTCCCGCCTCGCTTCCGCTTCCTCACACACCGCTTACGACGTTCCCAACTCCGGCCACCAGCATCAGGCGACTCCGAGGACTGCAGGCCCAATTCCCTCAGCAAGCCCAGGTCACGCAATCTAACCAGATTTTCATCAAGGTTTGTTTTTGAGTGATCTCTATTGTAGCAGTATCTGGAGACAGTAGATAGTCACTCTTATTCATTGCCCTAAACCCTAGTTGTGCCTTAAAACTAAATTAAACTAAACTAAAGTAGCACCAGATCCGAAAGGCTGCTGCTGCCATAAAAACTCCCTGGCAATGGGCTTCTCAGCTGTTGGAATTTGTAAGCCATGTTCTTTTGGCTTCCATGTTAAGCACAGTATTACGCTCTGAAAGACAGACAGCAGTCTAAAGGCAATGCTGTTAAACGACACAGACGTTGTGCTGTCAACATACCACAGGATAATGCAGACAGAATATCAGAAACAAACATAGCAAAAGGTTATCTTCTCGTACCAGTATCTCCAGGTCCAGTTGCATCACCAGATTTCATAGTCTCTATTTAAAATACCCTTCTTAAATCAATAATCTTACCTTTTCTTCACATTTTACTTCACCTGCAAAGTTCTCATCTGCTCAGATTATGCTATCTACATCTCTCTGCAGACCATTTCTTTCATCCTCCTCACTTGATAAAGCCATCTTTGCATCTGCAGCAATTAGATGACAGTGAACAGAGTTCCTTCACTTATATTGATGTAGCTTATACATACCGAGTCCCTCACTAATCCCTGCGGCTCCCAATTAGAAACTGATTGTCATTGCCAGGATGACCCAATTCTCCCAAATTTCAATCAGCCAGTTGCCAATCTATACCAACATACACCCAGCAGCCACTTTATTAGGTACATCTGCTCATTAATGCAAATAGTTAATCAGCCAATCATGTGGCATCAACTGAATGCATAAAAGCATACAGACATGGTCAAGTTGTTCAGTTGCTGTTCAAGGCAAACATTAGAATGGAGGACGAAATTTTATCTGAGTGATTTTGATCATAGGATACATGTTAGTGCCAGATGACATGTTTTGAATTTCTAAGAAGCTCTTCTCCTGGGATTTTCACATAGCTTCCGCGGTTTACTGAGAATAATGTGAAAAACAAAATCACATCCAGCGAGCAGAGGTTGTGTGTACAACCTCAGCCTCTGTACCTCCCTCTGCAATTGGATCCTCGGTTTCCTAACTTGGAAGGCCACAGCCTGTGTGGATTGGTGATAACATATCCTCCTCGCTGACTATCAACACTGGCGCACCTCAGGGGTGTGTGCTTAGCCCACTGCTCTACTCTCTGTATACACATGACTGTGTGGCTAGGCATAGCTCAAATACCATCTATAAATTTGTTGATGATACAACCATTGTTGGTAGAGTCTCAGGAGGTGACGAGAGGGCATACAGGAGTGAGATATGCCAACTGGTGGAGTGATGTCACAGCAACAACCTGGCACTCAACGGCAGTAAGACGAAAGAGCTGATTGTGGACTTTAGGAAGGGTAAGACAAAGGAACACATATCAATCCTCATACAGGGACTAGAAGTGAAGAGAGTGAGCAGTTTTAAGTTCGTGGGTGTCATGATCTCTGAGGATCTAACCTGGAACACATCGATGTAGTTATAAAGAAGGCAAGACAACAGCTATACTTCATTAAGAGTTTGAAGAGATTTGGCATGTCAACAAATACACTCAAAAACCTCTATAGGTGTCCCATGGAGAGCATTCTGACAGGCTGCATCACTGCTTGGTGTTGGGGGGGGGGGGGTGGAGGGGCTACTGCACAAGACCAAAAAAATGCTGCAGAAGGTTGGAAATCTAGTCAGCTCCATCTTGGATACAAAGTACCCAGGACATGTTCAGGGAGCGGTGTCTCATAAAGGCAGTGTCCATTATTAAGGACCACCATCAACCAGGGCATGTCCTTTTCTCAACTGTTACTGTCAGGTAGGACGTACAGAAGCCTGAAGGCACACACTCAGCAATTCAGCAACAGCTTCTTACCCTCTGTCAACAGATTCCTAAATGAACGTTGAACCCTTGTACACTACCTCACTTTTTTAAAATACAGTATTTGTTTTCTGCACATTTTTAAAATCTATTCAATACATGTGTACTGTAATTGATTTTTTTCTCTCTGCTAGATTACATATTGCATTGAACTGCTGCTGCTAAGTTAACAAATTTCACGTAACGTGCCAGTGATAATAAACCCGATTCTAAAAAAAAACTGTTAATGAGAGAGTTCAGAGGGAAATGGCCAGACTGCTTCAAGTTGATAGGAAGGAGACAGCAACTCAAAGAGCATCTCTAAATGCACAACATGTCTAACCTTGAATTGGATGTGCTACAGCAGCAGAGACCACACTGAGTTCCACTCCAGCACCTGATGAAGTGACCACAATGTATTACCACCATCTGCCTTGATCTGAAGGAGCAATGAAGACGCAGTGACTTTGGCAGGTCTTATGATATATTTCCTTCTGTGCAGCACCTCAATAAGCTGGATGGAATTTTGTTCATCACCATGACTGGTGCCATCTTCTTCAAACTCTAGATTTAATTATTGAATAGCTAGATTGCTTGAGCTGTAATGGGACATGATTTGGAGAGTCTAAACTATTGAAAATCCAAGAGTAAACTTTATTTAATATTGGGTTCATTTTCTGAATTGATTTTAAGGCTCAAAATTTTGCTCCAATTTACTCGCAGATCAACAGAATCTTCCCTGAACTTGTACAATCAGACAGCAGTTTGAAATCCCATTATCAAAATTTTGCTCCAATTTACTCGCAGATCAACAGAATCTTCCCTGAACTTGTACAATCAGACAGCAGTTTGAAATCCCATTAATATATTTAAAACTTTGTAAACTGTTGCAACTTGATCAATACAGCTAAAAATAGCTCTTTCTGCTGTGTTATTCTCAGTACTGCAATGCAATTGCAATGCTTACTGCAAGAGCTTCTTTGACCAATTGGATCCACGCAGTCTCCAAGATGACCTGTCTCACCAGTTCAATTAACTGTCTCCTTGTTTTCCTATATGGTTGCATTTCTCCCAAAAGTTTTGTAGCTTTGTTAATTCTTTTGTCACTGATGCACCATCAATAACGCTCTCTGAGACATGAAGTTGAGATATCGGCTTTTATTGACTGGAAGAAAGAACAAGCAGTAGTTGACCACCATACTACATCCTGGAGACTGAGGGCCGGGCTCAGGCCTCAATCGCCTTTATACCGGGGTCTGTGGGAGGAGCCACAGGAGCAGTCAGCAGGGGGCGTGTCCAGACAGGTATATGTAGTTCACCACATTCACCCCCCCTTTGTTTTAAAAGAGAGTTCCCATGGGGCGAAGTTTCTTACTAGTATATCTACAGGTTAAGTCTATCAGGTGGTCGAATCTGTCGCTGCGATCTTCGTAGCACCAGCTGCGATTGTACAGGTGCCGGTGGTGATTGCACCGGAGACAGAGGTTGTGCTGGTTCCGGTCTAACTGGAGGTGTCAGCCCACTAGGCATCAGTGATCCCTCACGCATATGCGAGGTGCCTGGTATATACGCGTACGAGACGCCCGGTATAGGAGTGTCGTGAGGAGTCTGTGTAGGGCTTGGTGTGCGCGGTGTCACCTTGGGTACAGGGTTCATAGTTACCGGGGAGTGTTCGGGGTAGTGGTCTGCTGCTCCTGCAGGTGCCAGGTCGCGGACGGAGACCGTGTCCTCCCGCCCATCAGGTAAGACCACGTAAGCATACTCGGGGTTTGCATGTAGAAGGTGAACCCTCTCAACCAGCGGGGAGTATTTATTACTCCTCACATGTTTCCAGAGCAGCACTGGCCCTGGGGATGTCAGCCAAACCAGTAGGGTGGTCCCAGTGACAGACTTCCTGGGAAAAGAGAATAGGCGTTCATGAGGGGTGGCATTGGTGGACGTACATAACAGGGAGCGGATAGAGTGGAGTGCCTCAGGGAGGACCTCCTGCCATCGAAAGACCGGCAACACTTTTGACTTAAGGGCTAAAAGTGTGGCCTTCCACACTGTGGCATTCTCCCTCTCCACCTATCCATTTCCCCGGGGATTATAGCTCGTGGTCCGACCAGTAGCAATTCCCCTAGCCAGCAGGTACTGGCGCAGCTCATCACTCATAAAGGAGGACCCTCTATCACTGTGGATATAGCAGGGATATCCGAACAGAGTGAAGAGCTGGTGCAGGGCTTTTATGACGGACGTGGCAGTGGTATCGGGGCAGGGGATGGCAAAGGGGAACCGTGAGTACTCGTCGATAATATTGAGAAAGTAGACATTGCGATCGGTGGAGGGTAGGGGACCCTTAAAGTCAACAATCAGTCACTCAAAGGGGCGGGTGGCCTTGATAAGTTGCGCCTTTTCAGGACGGTAGAAGTGCGGTTTGCACTCAGCACAGACTTGGCAGTCCCTGGTCATCGTCCTGATATCCTCAAGGGAGTACGGCAGGTTCCGGGCTTTCACAAAATGGTAAAATCGAGTGAGCCCTGGATGGCAAAGATGTGCATGAAGGGCGTATAGCTGGTCGAGCTGTGCGCTGGCACACGCTCCCCGGGATAGGGCATCAGGGGGCTCATTGAGCCTTCCACGCCGGTACAGGATATCATAGTTGTAGGTGGGGAGTTGTATTCTCCACCGCAAAATTTTATCATTTTTGATTTTGCCCCACTGTTGGTTGCTGAACATAAACGCAACCGAGCGCTGGTCGGTCAGCAAGGTGAACCTTTTGCCGGTGAGATAGTGCCTCCAGTGCCTAATAGCTTCCATTATGGCCTGGGCTTCTTTCTCCACCGCGGAGTGCCGAATTTCAGAGCCTTGAAGGGTATGAGAAAAGAATGCTACTGGCCTGCCTGCCTGATTGAGGGTAGTAGCAAGCGCGAAATCGGAGGCGTCACTCTGTACTTGGAAGGGAATGGTCTCGTCCACCGCATGCATCGTTGCTTTGGCAATGTCCCCTTTAATGCAGCTGAAGGCCGCGCAGGCCTCAGCAGAGAGGGGAAAAGTGGTAGACTTGACCAGGGGGCGGGCCTTGTCGGCATAATAGGGAAAGAAGCCCAGGCACTGTCTGAGGGCTTTGAGAGTGGTGGGAAGAGGGAGTTCTAACAGGGGGCACATACGGTCGGGATTAGGGCCAATGACCCCGTTTTCCACGACATACCCAAGGATAGCGAGTCGGGTGGTTCCGAACACACACTTGTCCCTATTATAAGTAAGGTTCAGGGCTTTGGCCACTTGGAAAAATCATTGGACGTTGGCGTTGTGATCCGGCCAGTTGTGACCACAGATGGTGATGTTATCCAGATAGGGAAATGTGGCCTTCAGTTGGCATTGGTCCAACATCCGGTCCATTTCCCTCTGGAAGACCGAGACATCATTTGTGACACCAAATGGGACGCACAGGAAGTGATAGAGCATGCCGCCCGCCTCAAAGGCGGTGTAGGGGCGGTCCTCTGGGCGGATGGGGAGCTGATGATAAGCGGATTTCAGATCTATTGTCAAGTACACCTTATACTGAGCTATCTGGTTAACCATATCCGCAATGCGGGGTAGGGGGTACGCATCAAGCTGCATGAACCTATTGATGGTTTGACTATAGTCCACGACCATCCTATTTTTCTGCCCGGTCCGAACAACAACCACCTGGGCCCTCCAAGGGCTTGTGCTTGGCTCAGTGATCCCCTCCCTGAGCAGCCGCTGCACCTCTGACTGAATGAAGGCCCTGTCCCCTGCGCTGTACCTCCTGCTTTTAGTTGCCACCGGTTTACAGTCGGGGGTCAGATTGGCAAACAGCGGTGGGGGAGGGATCTTGAGCGTGGAGAGGCTGCAAGTGGTGTCAGTAGCGCAGCTGTCGGCATGGTGCTGGGTGGGATGTGTGGTTCGGTGTGTGTGTGTGGTCAGTAGCGGGGTATATAGCGAGGTCCCACAAAACTGAGGATTCCTGACAGTGAGTGGTGGGAGGGGCCTGTCATATGCCATAGTCACACTTTCGAGGTGGCTCTGGATGTCCAGCCCCAATAGCACAGGCGCGGACAGTTGAGGCATGACCAGTAGCGCAAAGTTCTGATATTCTGTGCCCTGCACCACCAATGTCGCTACACAACCCACTCGGATGTCTGTGGAATACGACCCAGAAGCCATGGTGACCCTCTGGCTTACCGGCCATGTCACGAGTCTGCAGCGTTGCACTGTGTCCGGGTCAATAAAACTCTCAGTGCTGCCCGTGTCAAACAGGCAGCTAGTCCTGTGCCCCTCCACCAAGATGTCCATCATTGACCTTGCAAGCTGGTGTGGGGCACTTTGGTCGAGGGTTACGGTGGCCAGATTTGAACTGCCGTCTTGGTGCCCGGAAAGCACCGGTGGGTAGGGGGCGGGGCATGTTGGCACTGACAAAGATGGCCGCCTCATCCAGGCATGCAAGATGGCGGCCCCCATGCCTCGCACGAGGCGGGCAGGCAAGATGGCAGCCCCCATGCCTCACACACAGCACTGCCCGACCCCGCTAATGGTTTCGACTTACAGACCTTGGCGAAATGGCTCTTCTTCCTGCAGCTGGAGCAGGTCGCTTCTCGGGCCGGGCAGCATTTTCGGGGGTGCTTTTCGAGCCCGCAGAAGTAACACTGCGTGGGCTTGCGACTGGCAGCAGCTGTGGTCGGGTTCGGAGAGTTTGTGGAACTGCGACTGGCTGCGGCATTGGCGAATTCGCTCACGGGAACCGGTGGCGGCGGGGTCTGAGGTGTCCATGGAACCGGCGGGGGATCGCACAACTGTACAGCATCAGCGTTGTGCAGAGCAGCCTCCAGTGTGTCAGCCGTCTCAATTGCCGAGCATAAGGTAAGATCGGCATTTTCCATCAGCTGTTGGCATACGTACACTGACCTGATCCCTGTAGCAAAGGCGTCTCGTACTAGCAGCTCTGCATACTGTTCCGCCGTGAGTGTTTTGCAGTTGCAAGTCTGCACGAGTGTCTGTAGGGCTTGGAGAAACTCGGCGCTCGACTCTACAGGCCGCTGTCGTTGCGTAGCTAAGCGATGTCTTGCGTCGACGGTGTTCACCAGCCACAGGTACTGTCTTTTGAGGGTGCCCAGTGCCCCTTCGTAGGTCGGCAGGCCTCTGATAAGTGAGTAAACTTTCGGGGTGACCCTCGAGTGGAGAATTCGGTGCATAACGGCGGGTTCAGTTGCACTAACCTCCTCCAAGTATGATTGGAAGCATGCAAGCCAGAGTTCAAAGGCAAGAGCTGCTTCAGGGTCTTGGGGGTCCAAATCCAATCTTTCCGGATGTAAAACGCTTTCCATGTTTTAAAACTTCCAGTCAATAAAATTGATGCACCATCAATAACTCTCTCTGAGACGTGAAGTCGAGATATCGGCTTTTATTGACTGGAAGAAAGAACAAGCAGTAGTTGACCACCATACTACATCCTGGAGAATGAGGCCAGGCTCAGGCCTCAATCGCCTTTATACCGGGGTCTGTGGGAGGAGCCACAGGAGCAGCCAGCAGAGGGCATGTCCAGACAGGTATATGTAGTTCACCACAATCACTGTTCTACATAAATGGACAATTTAAGTAGCCATTAACCTATCAGCTCTTCAGGCTTCAGAGATGGGAGGAAACCAGAGGACTCATATTAAAAGGAAGAACATTCAAACTCCAGACAAACAACAGCAGAGGGCAGGACCAACATTGGTCTCCAAAGCTGAGATGTTAAAACAAAGCAGTTTTAAAGTAGAAAATGTAGTACTCCCACCCGGGAATAACCAATTTGTATTCACTTTCTCACATGCGCATTCAAACACATTGAAATGCATTGTTTTGTGTCAATGGTCACAGTTTGGTATATGTGGGGAGCAAAATTCATGCAAAACACTACAGAACCATGATTTGTTAACAGGTAGTATGTGAGTTTTTTTTCTTGTTTTTAAAATCATTTTTCTTGCTGTGTTTGGGCCGAAAATAAAGTAGGTAGATAGGTAGTTGGAGCAATAGATGCAGTGTATATAGATTTCAGCAAGTCATTTGATGAAGGTACCCCATGCAAGGCTGATTGGGAAAGTAAGGAGGCATGGGATCCAAGCAGACCTTGCTTTGTGGATCCAGAATTGACTTGTCCACAGAAGGCAAAGGGTGGTTGTAGGTGGTTCATATGCTACATGAAGGTCGGTGACCAGTGGTGTTCCACAGTGATCTGTTCTGGGACCCCGCCTCTTTGTGATTTTTTATAAATAACCTGGATGAAGAAGTAGAAGGGTGGGTTAGTAAGTTTGCCGATGACACAAAGGTTTGAGGTGTTGTGGATAGTCTGTTGTGTGGTAACCTCTGATAGCCCTCCATTGATAGGATGCAGAACTGGGCTGAGAAGTAGCAGATGGACTTCAACGCAGATAAATGTGAAATGGTTTATTTTGGTAGGTCAAATTTGTAGACAGAATATAATATTAATGCTAAGACACTTAGCAGCATGGAGGATTTGAGAAATCTTTGGGTCCGTGTTCATGGGACACTCAAATCTGCTGCACAGGTTGACAGTGCTAAGAAGGCATATGGTGTGTTGGCCTTCATCATCCGTGGGAGTAAGTTCAAGGACCATGAGGTAACGTTACACTTTGGTCAGACCCCACTTGGAGTATTGCGTTCAGTTCTGCTTACCTCACTACAGAAAGAACATAGATACTATAGGGAGAGTGCAGAGGAGATTTACAAGGAAGTTGACTGCAAGGGAGGGTGTACCTTTTGAGAATAGGTTGAGTGAACTTGGCCTTTTCTCCTTGGAGCAACAGTGGATGAGAGGTGACCCAAGAGGTGATTGTGTGGACAGCCAGAGGAGGTTTCCCAGGGCTGAAATGGCTAAAACAAGGGAGCATAGTTTTAAGGTGCTTGGAAATAAGTACCCAGGGGATGTCAGGGGTAGGTTTTTTTCACACAGAAAGTGGTGGGTGCATGGAATGAACTGCTAGTGGCAGTAGTGGAAGCAGATAGAATAGGGTCTTTTAAGAATCTTAGATAGGTACATGGAGCTGAGAAAAAATAGAGGGCTATGGCTAGGGAGATTTTAGGCAGTTTCTAGAGTACATAACATGGTTGGCACATTATTGTGGGCCAAAGGGCCTGTAATGTGCTATGTTACATGTGTTGAAATGGTAATCAAGTTCGCCAACAAGTTCATTGCATTAATTTAACTTATATAAAATGGGAGGGTGTAATGTATTTAACATTTCCTTAATATCTGAATAATCCTCTAAATATGTTGATTAAGCATTGCTCATTTGAAATAATGAATCGAGTTATATTCATAAATACACAAATAGCAGATGATATCATGCTACCACCCAATATGTGCACACCTTGCTTAAAGTAAATTTAAGGTTAGACCCACATTCCTGGACTCCCAGGTCTTCTTCTGAATTAGTTTAATGTTCTGAAGTTACAAAACATAGGCAATTTTAGGAGGAAGGTTATTTTTTTTACTAGCGTCGTTCTTTTAATGCTGAAGTGAAGCACATGACAGCCTCTGGACTTCCATGATGTTTGACTTATTCACAGATTCTGACCAATTGTAGAAAAAATGCCAACCCAAACCGAACTGAATCCCAATACCTTTCCCTTTAGCACAGGGGTTCCCAATCTTTATGCCATGAACCAATTCCATTCAGCAAGGGGCCTATGGACCCCAGGTTGAGAAATCCTGCTTTAGAACGAGGAATCACGTGCCATTCTGTCCATGTAGAAAATAAGAAACAAACTCATTGTTGGCTTAAGGTGCTTGGGATGCTGAAATATTTGAAAGTAGACAAGTCTCCCGGACCAGATGGACTACATCCCAGGATTCTGGAAGAAGTAGCTGAAGCATTTCTGCAAGCAGTCATCACGACATTTCAAGAACCACTAGGTTCTGGCATGGTTCCAGAGGACAGGAAAATTGCAAAGGTCACTCCACTCTTCAAGAAGGGAGGCAGAAGAAAGTAAATTATAGGCCAGTTTGCTGGACCTCAGCAGTTAGGCAAATGTTGGAGGGATGTTAAGGATGAGGTCTCAGGATAATTGGAAGTACATGATAAAATAGGCCAAGGTGAGTATGGTTTCTTTAAGGAAAAATCTTGCCCGCCAGATCTGTTTGAACTCCAGGAAATAAGCAGCAGGATAGACAAATGAGAACCAATGGATGTTGTGTACTTGAATTTTCAGAAAACCATTGACAAGGCACCACACATGAGGCTATTTCATAAGTTAAGAGCTTGTAGAATTACTGGAAAGATAACAGCATGGATAGAGGATAAACAGAAGGTAAATAAAGTGAATAAAGGGAGTCTTTTCTGGTTGGCTGCCAGTGACTAGTGGTGATCCGCAGGGGTCGGTGTTGGGACCACTTCTTTTCATGTCATATTTCAATGACTTAGATGATGTGGTTGATGGGTTTGTGGACTGTACAATGATGTGGAGTGACAGTTAGTTTTGAGGAAGCAGGGAGGCTACTTAAATACTTAGATTAGGAGAACTAGCAAACAAGTGGCAGATGGAGCGCAATGTCGGGAAGTGTATGGTCACGCTCTTTGTTAGAAGGAATAAAAGCATATTTTCTATATGGGCAGAACATTTAAAACTCTGAGGTGCAAAGGGACTTGGGAGTCCTCAGGTAGGACTTCCTGAAGGTTAACTTCGGGTCTGTGCAGAGGAAGACAAACTCAATGTTAGCATTCATTTCGAGAGGATTAGAATATGAAAGGATGTAGTATGAGGCTTTATCAAGCTCTGATGAGGCCTCACTTGGAGTAATGTGAACTGTATTGGGTCCATTATTTAAGAAAGGATGTGCTGTCATTGTAGAGGGTTCACAAGAGGCTGACAAAAATAATTCCAGAAACTAAAGAGTTATACCAGAAACAATTGCTGACACTGGGCCAGTAATCACAAATTTAGAAGAACGGGGGAGGGAAGATCTCATTGAAATCTATAGAGCGGTGAAAGGCCCAGATAGAGAGTGGATGTGGAGAGGATGTGTTCTATCGTGGGGGGAGTCTAGGACCAGAGGGCAGAACCTCAGAATTGACGAACATCCATTTAGATTGGAGATGAGGAGGTATTTTCTTTGCCACAGGAGGTTGTGGAGCACAGATTATTAGCTTTAGTTCAGGTGGAAGTTGATAGGTTCTTGGTTAGACTGAGTGTGCAAGGTTATGTGGTCAAGGCAGGAGAATGGGGTTGAGAGGGAAAATGAATCAGCCATGATGAAATTATTTGTAGGGAATTGATGGGTTGAATGGCCTAATTCTGCTATCACTTCTTCTCATGAAGATAGAATGATAGAATTACATTTGAAGACAGTGAGTTTAGTTGCACTGAAACAGGAGCATACAGGAAATAAATTTTAAAGTTTTTGTCTCATCAGACTGGCAAAGAAAGAATGATCAAGGGAAAGCTACATATAGCCCTTTGTTGGCATCACAGTAGTATTGTCTTTCTTTAATTGACACTCAAATGTCATAATCTGTTTTACCCAAAGGACAGATAGTAAGAAATAAAATCAGGAAATCAAATGCAGGCATTGGGATTTTAATTTGTTCTGCTTAAGCCAAATGCAGAAATAGCATGGATCTAAAAATAAAGCTCTGGAGTTCAATGGACATCAAGTTCCAAAGATGAGGGTTAATTTATGATGAAAGTAATTCACCTGTTCTGAATGGCTCTGTGACATCTTGGTTCAGTCAATAGCTCTGTCAGCTCGGCAGAAGGGGAAATGAGGCAATGCCAGCACTGCAAACAAAGCCAAGTCATCGCTACAAGTCAAAATGTGACTTGAGAAAAGACCCAAGGTATTCAAGCACATCCTTCAAGTAACAGGCCAAGACTGAAAACAGAAGATCAAGCCTGACATTTAAAAAATAAAATTGCATCTTCCTTGCAAGAACATGAAAGTTTAAAGTTATTCAGCTCCACGTTTTCCACAATTACATATGACTGTGGCCATTTTGCGCAATGTCACATTTCTGCACCACTCCCATCTCTATCAGTTTTAATGTCTAAAATTCTGTTCATCTCTATTGGAGCTCTCCACTGAGGAAAGCAAAGGATCACAAACCGAAGAAACATCTCATCTCTGACCTGAATAAACACTTATTTCAAATCCTTGACCCTGTTTCAAGAGACCCTACCCAAGGAAAACCAACTGCCATCCTGTCAAATCCCATAAGGATGGTTATATTTTTCCATGAGATCGCATTGAACAGCAGCTATTACAATTGCTGCCTTATAGATCTCGCTACTTGGTTTCTACTTTGGTCTCCAGTGTAGTTTGTCCCTGCGACCGCATCAATTTCATTCAGTGTTGGTTACTTTCCACATCTAATGACATGCAAGCTGACAGGTTCAAAAGCTGCACAAAATTGCCCTCAATAGGCAAAAGGTAGATTCTGGACAGATGGGAATGTCAGGGAGAATAAAAATGGGATTAGTGCAAAGTAGGTGTTTGAGAATTCTTGTATGAAGTGAACTAAAACTCTCATGTCTATGACCATAATCACAGACAGTTAGGTTCTATGTCAGGGGTGGGCAAACTTTTTGACTTGAGGGCCACAAAGGGTTCTAAAATTTGACAGGGGGGCCGGACCAGGAGCAGATGGATGGAATGTTTTGGTAATACACCTCATAAGAGAAAATAAAATATCATGGGATATGTAGAAAACATGTGCTTTAATTTCAATTGAAAATGAACAAATGCATTACAACAAAATATCTGTCTTTGAAGTCCCATGGTATTTAGCTATTTATTGAAATGACTTTTAAAACACTGAAAATTAAATGAATAAAATACAGCTTTTTTTAATAGTAACAGTTATTATTTTAAAGCACTGAAAATTCTGTTATCGTTCAAGATATTATCATCATCACTCTCCTCCTGACTGTCTTTATTTCAAAAACGGTAGGATATGCAGGTCTACTTGTCCTGCTCCTTCTTATTCAATTGTCCCCTGTGCCAAAACTCAACAACGACCCGCACAATGACAGAACAGTGAGAGCACGCCAGTATGCGGAGCTCTGTGCTTACAAATCCCCGCAGGCTATCTCCCTTAGCTGGAACACTGGCTAATTGTGAGAAGGTTCGGATGTGCCAGGAAATGGGTCACCACAAGGTCACAAAGTAAAGCGCAAATGTGGAGTAATACGCTGCACCTCAACAAAGGTCAATGTATATAGAGTGCGTCATCTATTGGGAAAACGCCAGAATTGTGGGAAAAAAACGTTAACAAGGTTTATTAATATAATTTCATCAAGTTCTGCGGGCCGGATTAAAAAGCTTAACGGGCCACATATGGCCCGCGGGCCGTAGTTTGCCCATGCCTGTTCTATGTGCTTTATCATCGTTTTCCATGTTTTCAATCATGCTGCTGATTTACAGGACATTTCTGGAAGCTCTGACCAGCATTTCTGTTTACAAGTTCCTTTAACTTTTCTTACTCCAGCTGCCATCATTAATCTGGTAACCATATGGCTTCATCAATAGTTTACCACAGCAGGCCTGACCCTGCGCTAAATTTGTCCTTTCCATCCCTCCCCCATCCTCCATACAAACTTTCCACTCTGCCAGTTTTGATGAAGTGACTTTAACCTGAAATATGAACTTTGCTTAATCGAATGTTTCTGAATATTTTCCTGTTTTATATTTCCATCATCTACAGTTTTCCGCATTTACATTTAGTGAAGAATTCTTGAAATTCTAAGTTGTCAGCAAGTACATCCTCCATCAGCACAGCCATCCCTTTCAAAACCTTGGCACAGGATTACCAGGCTCTGGAGATTTAGTCTAAGTCCTCCTTTCTTTTAACTGATTTAGATGTTTCAGCTTCACATTCAGTAGAGAATCATTGTTTTGTTCCATGAAGCAGACACATTTGTATAATAACTCTACCTTTTCCTCATTTTTCTCCCTGCACATAATGTGACCCGTCTTGGTCAATAGGAGATACATTTTAATTTTAGCTTTTAGGAGTTGGTTTTCATCTTTATTACATTAGTTTTACATTTCCTCCCTCATGGTCCTCCTGTCACATTCTTCCTAATTTTCTGGTTACTGCACTTTCCTTAAGTAAAAGTGATATCATATATCCTTCCCCCCCCCACTCCCCAAACCGATATGATGCTAGTTTAAATTTCTTGTTATCTATAGCTGGATTTAGTTTCCTGATGGGATTTGTTGTCTCATACCTACCCAGCAACCTTGACAACCTCAATTTAACCCCAACATAGTTAGGGTCAATTTACAATGACCAATTAACCTTTTGACTGTGAGGAGAAACCGGAGAAATCCTACACATTTCATAGGGAGGACATACAGAAACTCCTTACAGACAGCATCAGGATTGAATTCTGATGCCCTGAGCTGTGATAGTGTCATGCTGACCACTATGCTACTGTGGCGCCGGTAGGACTGATGTGATTGCACAGGAGAGGGTGCAGAGGAGATGGTCTAATATGGGGTGAAAAGTTACATGGGATAGGCTGTTGTCATTCAAAAAAAACAACCAAAGCTGAAGGAAGACCTCTTGAAGGTATACAAAATCATGGCTTTCAACAAGATAGTGAGAAACCTTTTCCCCTGAAACCAAAGATACACAAAGCCAGAGGATATGGTTGCAAGCAGGAGTTACAGTGTTCAGGGAAACCTTATTTTTCACCCACCCATGATGATTGGAATTTAGAACTCAGCTTTCTGGCACTTCATTAATCAGCCTGCTTCAGTAACTGACACTCCACAGCCAACATCGAGGGAGGCTCTGGGCCAGTTTATGTCTGTAACGAGAGTACTGCTTGTCAGGTTAACCAGCATGATAAATTGAGCAGCACCTATCAAGCCTGTTGCCCATCATATGCCAGATTCATTGTATTCATTCTTCAAAAACAGTTCTGTCATACTTTATAATTTCCTAATCTACTAGTCAATTCACACCTCAATAGTTTGCTTTCTTTACATTTAAAGGCCTTGGTTGAACTCAATTACTAGTAACATTTAAATAAAATTTTACTTGGGGTAGTAGTCTTATAATGCTGAATAGAAACCATATTTGTCAACTTTAAAAAAAAATAAATATAGTTACATAAACTTGAATGGCATCATTTGGGGAAATTACCTAACTTGGCACAATGTAAAGGAAGAACCAACAAGAGCAACTCTATTGTTAGCTTGGGTACTACTATAACCACAATGTAACTACATAGTGACTTATTGCTACTTCCAACTCTCCCCATATCTCATTCGCTGTATCTCCCACCGAAACACATCTCCTCCTTGGCACTATTTTCATTAAAAACATAACTGTATCTGCTTTAAAATATTCTTGGTTATTCCACTCTGAACAAAGCCACAATTTTTTTAAAATCACGTGACCCAGTACAGAAGCAGCAATTTTCAACAACAATGCTCATGTTCTATTTCAAATCTTAGGATTGCACATCTAAAGTATAAAATTGTATTTAACAAGCAAAGGCTTCATCAGATACTATTAGTCTGGCTATGATGCTAACTCAATTGATAGTGTTTTAAAAATTACTGCTAACAGACCATTTACACCATTCTAGAAACTGTGACTGAACTTACATGCAAATCTGTTTCAATTACTTTAAGAGTTCTTGTCAGCCAACCGATTCCTGACACCGAGTCCTACCTCGCAGAATGTTTCTTCAGGTTTACAAACAGACAAGCTGTAATAAGTCTCTGACACTGAAAACAAATATGGATGCCTTTCTGCCACTATCTACAACAATCCCCACCTCCCCACCTCTTGCTAAAGGTTTAATGTTCTTCACTCTCCCCTTGAGAGCTGAAGTACTCACATGACCTGCATAGCATACAAGAAGTGTGAAACCAGAAGCAAACCACAAGTGTGCTAATGCACTTTACCTGCTGCAGACTTGGACAGCTTCAACGAGTGATTGAGTAGCTGTGACTGATGGCTCATGGATCAATATCATACAATATCTTTAAAGAACTTTACAGATATACCACAGATTATTTTTGCAAAAATCCCATTTAACAATATTTACATTTTTATTAGGGATACTCGCAGCTTATTCCCATTGAGAATAATGCTATTTTAAAACCTCAACAGAACCAAGGAAAAGAAACACTTCTTGCTTCATTCAGAAAGCCAGCATAGTAAGAAATCAAAGCCAAATGCTGATGCAGTTATTAAGAGCTATGAAATGACTAAGGGCTCACTTCAGATGGTTTTGGACAAAAGAAGAAGGGGAAGTTAATCAAACTATGGAAGTTGCACCTTATTAAAATTTGGCTCTTATCTGTTAAGACTTATGTTAATTAGTGGTTGGCATTTTGCTTCTGCAGTTTGATTCTTTGAAATCATTGTCAATTCATCGTTATCATTAATTAGGGGAACAGAATTCAATTCTTGAGGGGAAATGAACTGCATCAGTTATTTATAAATAACGATATGAAGTTGATTTAATTTCATGGTCAGTAACAGCTCAACTTGATTTCACATTAAAATATATGGAGGCGTGCATCAAAAGTGGACAGCATCCTAAACTGTAGACATTCAGAGTACAGAGAACGAGTATGTGCATCTGACAATGTGCATATCGTCATTGTCAGTAGGTCGCATCTGGAATTTCTAGCTGGCGGCCGATTTCCCTCCACGCCGCTTCTGTCATATTGGGAAATCATGTACGAGGCAAGTTACAGTAGTGGTTTGCCTTTGCCTTCGGCTGGGTGCGTTTTTTTTTTAAAGAGATTACTGGCTCTTAACCCAGCACGGATGGAGAGCATGCAAGGGAGCTGGTTAGATTCAAACTTGGGACCTCTCATCCCAAAGTCCAGCACTGATACTACTACGCCAGCAGTGCACAAAGAGCTAAAGGAAACAGACAGATGAAACCAAAATAACTCACAATTCAATAATTTATGGTTCATTCTGCAAATAATTTGGCAATGAGGGGGAACAAGAAGCATAGGCATGCTACATCTCCTCAGCTTGATCCCACACAAGAGATTAATAGTGTCTTCTGTATCAAGTTATTTACACAATTATTTAGTGATGCAGTGCATAACAGGCTCTTCCAGCCCAATGAGCCAAGCCACAAAACAACTCACCTATTTAACCCTCACCTAATCACAGGACAATGACTCATTAAAATACTAACCATCACATCTTTGAACTGTGTTGAAGAAACCAGAGCACCTGAAAGAAGCCAACACTCTCACGGGAAGAACATACAAACTTTCTGAGAAGACACTGGAATTGAACTCTGAACTACAACACTGAGCTTTAATAGCGCAATGTTAACCATAATGCCATGTTGTTTTGATCTGCTGAATCCTCATTTCCCTGCAGCAAGTAAACTTCTGAATGTAAGCAATCAACTGGGATAGGCAGTAAGCAGTAGTGCCTATTATCAATGTGTGTGCCCTGCCTTAATATCTTCAAACTGCCTTCTTCCATTGCAATACTCCATGCTGATGTCAGAACAGTGGGAATTAATTGGACTTTGTTCAACTTAACACATGGAGCCAAAATTGAGATGCAATGAGAGACCATAAGACGTAGCGGGATTATGCAATTTGGCTCATCAATCTGCTCTGCATGCAGTTAAGCTAAAAGTGAATAAAAAGCACATTTCTCGCAAGGTAGATTTCTCTTTCAGAAGTCACAACGCACACTATAGTGCACAGAATTATTAAATATTTTATAGCATTATATAAACATACAAAGAAGCTGCCTTTTTTGGCCCATTCCCTCCATGCCTACTGATGTACATCTACACTAATCCCATTTGCTCACATTAGCCCTGCATCACTTGACATCCTTGCTTCGATGAGAATAAGGAGTTAAAAGGTTGTAGTCAACCATTATCTTAGAAGGATCACCTCTCAAGGTTTTTTTACTTGCCTCTCACACTATTAACCTAGCCCAAGACATCTTCACCCACCGAATTCATTTGTTACCTCAAAGCAAACAATCTCACTTCCTGATTTCCCAACTACAAACCCAAATTTCTCATTCAATACATCAAGGCCTTATGTTAAGGTCAACTTCTGGGCCAAGGCCCTGATTTCAGTTCTGGATTCCTGTGCATTTCTCAGATGTGGCTCTGGTCCTGGTCCAAGTGTTCCCTTTTGAATGGTTGGTTATGGCATAATGAGAAGATAACTGGTTTAGGTGCAAGCTGAGGTATTCTACAATAAGCCTGGAATCTTACTAGTTATTGGCAAGTCATGGGAGTAAACCCTTTTTGTGTCACAATGTGTGGAATAGAGTTTATTCCTGGCACTTCAACTGCAGTAGAGTTTGAGTGGGAATAATAACATGAAACTAATGGATGCTAGTGTTCACATTTCCAAGACTCATTCAAAGAAAAATAATTCATTTAAGGGAGAACTGAAGAGTGCTTTAAAATCTACAAGACATGATCTAGAAAGTTATGTTGGCAAGAGTCATGATCTCTTACTGTAGCACTTGACATGCTGATGGGAATCTACTGATCCCTGCTGCTATGGCAACAGAATCCAGATGCTATTATGTTCTCTCATTGCAAAGGGGAACACATGCCCAAGTAGAGACAGTATGAAAACACTGCTACTACTTCCTGTACACATGACTGTATGGCTGTGCACAGCTCCAATGCCTTCTTCAAATAAGCTGAAGACACTGCTGGCATTGGCCAAATCACAGATGGAAATGAGTCAGCATACCAGAACGAGAAAGGACACCTAGTTCAGTGATTTCGGACTAACATCTCACTCACCATCAGCAAAACTAAAGAACTCTTTGTTGACTTCAATAAGGGGAAGGAAGGTGAACATGTTGATGGCTGATAGGGAGGGGCAACATCTTTAAATTCCAGGATGTTAACATATCGGATTACCTATCCTGGTCTCCATATATAGATGCAATCAAAGGAGTGTACCAACACCTCACTCTGAGGAGATTTGGTTCATCTTAGAACACTGATAAATGCTGTTGAAAGTATCCTGACTTGTTACATTATGGTCTCATGTGGACATTTGAATGTGCAGGAACATGAGCTGCAGAGCGCTGTGGAATCTGCCCAATCGATCAGGAGCACATCCTGCCCCACCATTGGTAGTACCTACATGCGGTGCTGCTTCAAGGCCAAGATCCCAGCATCTGGGCCATGCTATCCTCTTGCAGCAACCATCAGGCAGAAAGTAAAGAAGCCTCAAGTCCCACACCACCAGGTTCAAGCACGGCTATTTCCGTTCAAACATCTGGTTCTTGCAATATCTGTCAGATCACTAGGCACTGCAGTTTAGAAGAACTATGACCACCTTGCACTAAAATAGACTTTTGTGTTTTCTTGTAAAATCTATAATTTATGATTCATATTTTTCTTGAGAATGCTGCTTTTCTGTTACATGCCAGTGATGCTGCCGTAACTCAGTTTTTCTGTGCACCTCTGCATAAATGTATATGACAATACCTTGACTAACATGTCAAACAGAAGCAACACGCACAAAATGCTGGAGGAACTCAGCAGGTCAGGTAGCATCTATGGAAGAGAGTGAACAGTTGACTTTTCAGGCTGTGTCAGGACTGGAAAGGAAGGGAGAAGTCAGAGTAAGGTGCTGGGGGGGTGGGAAGAAGAGAGGAGGCAGTACAAGGTGGTAGGTGATAGGTGAAACCAGGAGAGGGGATTACAGTGAAGTCAAGAGCTGCGAAGTTGATTGGAGAAAGAGAAAAGGGGGGGAGAAGGGGGAATATATTAGGAGAGGACAGAAGACTATGGAAGAAAGAGAAGACGAAGGAGTACGAGAGGGAGGTGTTAAACAGGTGAGAGGGAAACAGGACTGAGGAATGGCGAAAGGGAGGGGGGGAGCGCCATTACCAGCAGTTTGAGAAATCAATGTTTATGCCATGAGGTTGGAAGCTACCCATACGGAATAAGGAATTGCTCCTGCAACTGGAGTGCGGCCTCATCCTGGTAGTAGAGGAGGTCAGGAACAACATGTGGGAATGGGAATGGGAAATAGAATTGAAATTGATTTTGCTTTGTATTTTCCACATCTGCAGATTTTCTCATGTTTATGACCAACAGAAGGCAGGCGCAGGTTAACTTTGGTAACATTAGTATGGAACTACTTTAGCTAAAATTACACCCCCCAACAGATGTTGAATTGTAAAGTTTAATGTAAATTTCTTAATTCAAAGTGCAAAAAAATACATTGAACTGAAGTACAGTACACGATTAGAATTCTAAAAGTCTGAAAATCATATGCACTTCACTTGTGAATTTGAGTTTGAGATAGTGAGGTACATTTAGCATACAGAGCAGATACTTATTCCTTTAATGAATGCAATAGATTTATTTTTTCCAAATGTGTTCAAATCATTATATATTCAACCTTTATCAATTTAAATCACGCCCAACCTATAAATTTCTTGTGATACCTGCCCTCTTCATTTTTTGAGATTCTCACTGGGGAATGAGAAGCTTAGAATATAACAATAAAAACATTTGCAAGAAAGTGGATTTACATTTTGCTACCTTTTAAGCTTCTCATGCCCTGATGTGAAATGCCAGGGAGATTTTTTTTCCTTGAAGAGCTGTTGCTAATTTTTTAAAATAAGGACTCAATACACACAGACACTTAACTTGCAATTATAAATACATTGGATGATGTGAAATACAAATCATTTAACAGGTCCTTAGAGTTGATATTTGACACATAGCACAAGAGATACCATAAGAGTACATCAAAAGCTTGATATGTTGTGGGTAGGATCTCCTGCTACAAGAGAGACAGGTGGAAAAAATTTAAACATAACCACACTTCGGGGGAAATGCGGTTACAAACATGATTGACAATGGTGGAGTAGTTGGAAAAGTGAAGTCTCACGAGGATAAAACTGGAATATTGTGGTGAATCGGAACAGGACAAGACAAGTTGTGGCACAAACAGAATTTGAAAACAGACAACCTGCTTGACAGTTTATAAAGTGGAAGCTGTTAAAGCTACAGAGTATGTCAGCAACGAGAACTCCAAACACAAGAACAAAAAAAAACAAAAATGTCTTTCTATCACTCTGAAACAAGGTCTTTAGGGAGATTAGTCATAGATCCACAAGTGACTCGAGGATGGTCAAATCTACTCAAAGAAAATGCTACCAAGATTCAAAACGTCAGGCAGCATTAGCAATAAGAACCGGTTAATATTCTGGGCTAGGGGGTTTTCCTTTGTTAAGGCTGGTTCCAATAAAGTGGTTTTGGTCTTCAAAATTACTTCTGTTTCTCTTTCCTTTCACAAATTTTGTCTAATGTCCTTGATCCCCAAAACGGTAGTGGATACAGCCCAGCTGATCACAGGCAAAGCCTTCACAACCACTGAGCACTGTTACATGAAATACTGTCACAGGAAAGTAGCATCCGTCATCAGGGACCCCCACCCAGGCTGCTCTCTCTGGTTGTAGTAGTCATCAGAAAGATAAAGGAACCTCAGGACTCTCACCACCAGGTTCAGGAACAGTTACTACCCTCAACCATCTGGTTCTTGAGCCAGAGGGGATAAATTCATTCAACTTCATTTGCCCCTTAACTGAAATATTCCCACAACCAACAGCCTCACTTTCAATGACTCAACTTGTTATTTATTGCTTACTTATTATTATTTCCTATTTGCACACTTTGTTGTCCTCTGCACTCTGGTTGAACACCCTAGTTGTGCGGTCTTTCATTGATTCTATAGATTTATGAGTATGCCCACAAGAAGATTAATCTCAGTGTTGCATATGATGAAATACATGTAATTAGATAATAAATTAAACCTTTGAACTTTGTGCTGAGCGCTTCCTGTATTTCCAAGTTATTTTATTTTATTCTCCTCTTTTCCCTCTGCACTGGTGGGGTTAAGACCCTAATGAAAAAAATGTTCAAACCTAATTAACTGAACCTACACAATTCTTCAACTCCATTTTTCTTGGTATCAATACACATCTGGTTCCATTTACCCATTACCCACACAGCCCCACATACCTATCATTTGATTCCACCCATCTCCTACCAAGGCATCTCAATACAATCTTTGTACTTCATCTACATCACTTTCACTCCACCTGATTCCACTTACCACCTTTCGGCCTCTGTCCCTTCCTATTCCAGACACTTAGCACTCTTAAGAAACCATTCTCTGATATCTCGTTTAAAACTTTCCTTCACTTACCTTAAATAGAGATATTGGCCAATTTGACTCTGGTGGGGGGGGGGGGGGGGGGTGAATGGTTGGCTGTCTAGACTATGCGTCTCAACCTTATACATCATAGTTCACTCAACCTTTACTCATAAGATAGTCACTTACCCTGTCATAACTCTCGTCTTGGTGTCATCCACAAACATCACTCAAGTGGGCACAGTCTTTCATTGATTCTATGGTGGTTATCATTCTTTTATAGGTTTATTGAGTATGCCCATAAGAAAAAGAATCTCAAGGTTTTATGGTGACGTTGGTACTTCGATAATAAATTTAAACTTTGAAACATATTAAACTACCCACCTACATTTTCAACCCAGTCATTAATATACCAAATATTCTGACATTGATCCTTGTGGAGCTCCAATGTTCATAGACCTCCAGCCTTCCAATACCTACCTCTGCCCTCTATTGGCAAGCCAGTTCTTAATCCAAACTTGCATTGCGGATGCTCCTATATACAGAGTTTTAGTCTGAGCTAAAAACCAGGCAACCGGTGATTATTAAAACATTGGGGACTTATTCTTAAGGAAGGAGGTGAGAATACACAAGCAAAAGGAAATGAATGACATGGTTAAATGGTTGATTGCATTTTAAACATATTATTCAATAAGTCTTCCAATTTTTGGAACAAGAAACTTGTCAAACATCCTTATTCTAAACTACTGCTTAGGTGGGAAACAGCAGGAGTATCCACACAAAATATTTCAAGGCTTTTTCTGAAAATGAAATCCTGGGTATTCATAAAATCAGAGGCAATAATGTGTGAAAAAGTTCCAGACATGAACTTCTAGGATCACTTAACCTATTGAATTAGCTAAGATAGACTGGCAAATGATACTTAAAGGGTTGACGGTGGATATGCAATGGCAAGCATTTAAAGATCACATGGATGAACTACAACAATTGTTCATCCTAGTTTGGATAAAGAATAAACCAGGGAAGGTAGTGCACCCGTATCTGACAAGGGAAATTAGGGATAGTATCAACTCCAAAGAAGAAACATACAAATTAGCAAAAAAAAAAGCCGCACACCTGAGGACTGGGAGAAATTCAGCGCCCAGCAGAGGAGGACAAAGGGTGTAATTAGGAAAGGGAAAAAAGATTATGAGAGAAAGCTGGCAGGGAACATAAAAACTGACTGTAAAAGCTTTTATAGATAAGTGAAAGGTAAAAGATTGGTCAAGACAAATGTAGGTCCTTTACAGTCATAAACAGGTGAATTGATCATAGGGAATAAAGACATGGCAGACCAATTGAATAACCACTTTGGTTCTGTCTTCACTAAGGAGGACATAAATAATCTTCCGGAAATAGTAAAGGACCGAGGGTCTAGTGAGATGGAGGAACTGAGGGAAATACATGTTAGTAGGGAAGTGGTGTTAGGCAAATTGAAGGGATTAAAGGCAGATAAATCCCTAGGGCCAGATGGTCTGCATCCCAGAGTGCTTAAGGAAGTAGCCCAAGAAATAGTGGATGCATTAGTGATAATTTTTCATAACTCCTTAGATTCTGGATTAGTTCCTGAGGATTGGAGGGTGGCTAATGTAATCCCACTTTTTAAAAAAAGGAGGGAGAGAGAAACCGGGGAATTATAGACTGGTTAGTCTGACATCGGTGGTGGGGAAAATGCTAGAGTCAGTTATCAAAGATGTGATAACAGCACATTTGGAAAGAGGTGAAATCATCGGACAAAGTCAGCATGGATTTGTGAAAGGAAAATCATGTCTGACGAATCTTACAGAATTTTTTGAAGATGTAACTAGTAGAGTGGATGGGGAGAGCCAGTGGATGTGGTATATTTAGATTTTCAAAAGGCTTTTGACAAGGTCCCACACAGGAGATTATTGTGCAAACTTAAACACACAGTTTTGGGGGTATGGTATTGATGTGGATAGAGAATTGGTTGGCAGACAGGAAGCAAAGAGGGAGAGAAAACGGGACCTTTTCAGAATGGCAGGCAGTGACTAGTGGGGTACCACAAGGCTCAGTGCTGGGACCCCAGTTGGTTACAATATATATTAATGATTCAGATGAAGGAATTAAATGCAGCATCTCCAAGTTTGCGGATGACACGAAGCTGGGCGGTGGTGTTAACTGTGAGGAGGATGCTAAGAGGATGCAGGGTGACTTGGATAGGTTAGGTGAGTGGGCAAATTCATGGCAGATGCAAATTAATGTGGATAAATGTGAGGTTATCCACTTTGGTTGCAAGAACAGGAAAACAGATAATTATCTGAACGGTGGCTGATTAGGAAAAGGGGAGATGCAACGAGACCTGGGTGTCATTGTATACCAGTCATTGAAGGTGGGCATGCAGGTACAGCAGGTGGTGAAAAAGGCAAATGGTATGTTGGCATTCATAGCAAAAGGATTTGAGTACAGGAGCAGGGAGGTCCTACTGCAGTTGTACAAGGCCTTGATGAGACCGCACCTAGAATATCGTGTGCAGTTTTGGTCCCCTAATCTGAGGAAAGACATTCTTGCCATAGAGGGAGTACAGAGAAGGTTCACCAGATTGATTCCTGGGATGGCAGGAATTTCATATGAAGAAAGACTGGATTGACTAGGCTTATATTCACTGTAATTTAGAAGATTGAGGGGGGATCTTATTGAAACGTATAAAATTCTAGAGGTATTGGACAGGCTAGATTCAGGAAGATTGTTTCCGATGTTGGGGAAGTCCAGAACAAGGGGTCACAGGTTAAGGATAAAGGGGAAGCCTTTTAGGACCGAGATAAGGAAAAACTTCTTCACATAGAGAGTGGTGAATCTGTGGAATTCTCTGCCACAGGAAACAGTTGAGGCCGGTTCATTGGTTATATTTAAGAGGAAGTTAGATATGGCCCTTGTGGCTAAAGGGAGCAGGGGGTATGGAGAGAAAGCAGGTACAGGGTTCTGAGTTGGATGACCAGCCATGATCATACAGAATGGCGGTGCAGGCTCGAAGGACGGAATGGCCTACTCCTGCAACTATTGTCTATGTTTCTATAAAACTTTGAAGTGGGCCTGACACTATTTGACCAAATGCTCTTTCACCACTCTTATCAGATGAGGCCTGAAAACTAGCACAAGACTCCTCTGCCATTCCAGCACAACAGAGTATGTAAATTGTTGAATATTTGTGTGACTAAATTTAATATCTTCTTTGCAGAAGTAATAATGTCAATGCTAGTATTCATAAGACCATGAGATATAGGAGCAGAAGTAGCTATTCAAAAGGAAACCAGAAAGCTTTCTGCTTTGCTGCCAGGGTTAGGGCAATTGTTATTCATCTTGATATGTATTCCCCCCTCCCCACCATTGGTTTTAAAATGCTGTTTTGATGTGGTGTGCCATCACTGTAGCCCTTTCTTTAGTGCTCCTAGATCACTGAATATTTTTTGTCAATAATATGCTATTAAAAATTACTAATTTATTGACAAAATAACTTCATTAATTTTGCATTCCCTTCCCTTGGTTAGGAACTTGCAACCATTGACAATGGGCAAAAATCAATGAGCCCATAGACAAACAGAAATTCTCTCAATTGCATTCAGTCACAGCTCTAGCACTTTCTGTCATGGAAAAGCTTGCAAAGTGGCAGAATCTGAGGTTGTTTCAGTGACAAGGGAAAAATGACTAGACAGATATATTAAATGTTAAAGATGGTGCCGACAAGACATAACAAAAAATAACTTTACTGGTAGTATAGAAAACTACCAACTTTCTTATTAATTATATTCTTTTCTGGACTACAATCACTTCAATCCACAGCCTGTCATTTCCCTTTTGGAACAGAGCTTTTGAACTATTTGCACAACCTGGTGTTTTTGCAGTATCCTGAAGGATTCAGTGAAGTGGACTCTCAAAAATGCAGGTCCAGCCATTGTAGTCATTGCTGGAGTGGACTTGCTTCCAGATCAAAATGGTGGGGCCTGGGCTCAAGAGCAAAAAGTGAACCAATGGCCAATTTAAGCGCAGAACCAGACCAGGAAGATCAAAGTATTAAGTCCTAGGGTGAAGGACAAATCGGTCACTATTCTGCAGTGTTTACTCACCTCAGCACTGAACTGACTCCATGGCTGTGGACTCAATTTCAGCGACTCTGCAATTCATGTTCTGTATGTTATTTCTTTAACATTTTTTTAAAAAATGGTTTGCAAAATTTGTCCTTTTTCTCCCCACACACCTTGGGTGTTCAACGGTCTTCATTGTGTGGATATCCTTTTTAAATGGGTTCTATTGTGTTTTTGTTTAGTAGCTGCCTGCAAGACGACAAATCTCAAGCTTGTATGCAGTCTACGTACTTAGAAAATAAATGGACCTTGAACTTCTGATGCATGAATGTCAGTGATGCATTCACCCTAATATCCCTCAGCCTCTAAATCCTGAGTTTTGGAAGTGTTATTCTTCGATGTTTTCCCGTGAACCATTTAACAGCCACAATTCAAGTTCAGTCAGTTCTGATCAATGCTCAGCCTGATGTGTCATGAGAAACAGCAACCCAAGCTTCAGTCAGGAGGAGCTCACTATGCATGCTCTCCTTTGAAATAAATTGCTCCTGGGCATGGCAACAGTCAGTGTTACTAGATTAGTAAACAAAAGCCTGGACTATTGATGCAGAGATTCAAGTTCAAATTAGAGACAGATTCAAATTCCACTTCAATATTTACATTCAAGTAATTAAGCATACTTGAATTAATAGGTTAGTGCCTGGAATGCTAAGCATGGAACTATCGGAGTTTGAAACATTCCAAGTCCTTCAGGTAAAGAAAGCTGTTTACATTGTCCTGTGTGAGAATCAATGAATGCGGGCTAACAGTCACGGCCAAATATTTCAACTGAAAATACCAAAACTAGCAATAATACAGCAAGCCATGCATTCCCTAATCAAAACTGGTACTTTATTTAGTTCAGACAGAAATATTGGGGTATTTGAAGTGTTATTACCATTGTGGCCATTTTGTATTGAGATAGGAGGGAAGCAAAAACCATGGGTCATTTCTAATACCTCAGGAAACCTATTTTAATAAAGGCAGACATCAATGATGCAGTGCATAATCCTAGATCCAAGGAAACATTGATGATAGTAATCTTGAACCCGCACCCCCCCCCCCGCCACTTCTACATCCAGTATTCCTTCAAGTTCTTTGTGGTTCCCAAGTTGGAGAAATTATTTCATTTCCAGCCATTTATGGCATCTCCAAGCCTGAATTCTTGAAACTGCAGTGAGCAAAACAGTTACGAATTGTCCTACTTATTTCTTGCTAACTACCAGTGGCCAAAAAAAAATTACTGCTGTTTTTGAACACGTGTTCGCAACTGATGCCATTTAAAAAACTGTTTGCTCAAGCACAGAGTAACGTCTAATGGCCACACAGATGCCCATGCCTGAAGTCAGTTGGCAACTGGGAATACTCTCTTGCTCCAGTTACGCAGCATAGTGTCCCAAATACACAAACGGAATCCCAGCTATTTTTCCAATTAGGTTTTTGTTCTTAAGAGTTGTCCCCCCCCCAAAAAAAAAGTCTGTGCATGTATGTGAGTGCACGCATGTGAGCGCACGCACGCATACATTTAGACACATACACACTTTGTTAAAATTCATTTAGAGATACATCATGGTAACAGGTCCTTCCAGCTCATTGAGCCCATGTCACTCAATTAAACTACCAGCACATGCATCTTTGGAAAATGAGAAGAAACTGGAGCACCCAGAGGAAACACTTGCAATCATGGGGAGAACACTCAAATTCTTTATAGCCAGCAGCAGGAATGGAGCCCAGACCACTGTAACAGTGATAACGTTGCACTAACCACTATGCTACCATACTACTCCTTCTCAACACATACAAACAAGCTGGAGGATCTCAGCAGGTCGGGCAGCATCCGTTGAGACGAGCAGTGAATGCTTCAGGCCGAGGCCCTGACAAAAGGTCTGATCTTGTCTGCTCGTTTCCACACATGCTGCCCGACCTGCTGAGTTCCTCCAGCTTGTTTGTACGTGATGATTTGACCACAGCATCTGCAGTATACTTTGTGTATACGACTCCTTCTGTCGGTGCAGGCATAAATAGTTAACTCTTCGCGTCAATAACTTTTCCCACAGGAAAGTTACGGCAAAATAAATAAATAGATAAGTGACAGATGTTGCAAGTTTAGGGTGAGTGGAAGAAAGTTGAGATGACCTTGATAGGTTTTGTTTTATAAGCAGTGTTAAGAGCCTGAAAAACACAGCTGGGGCTGTTGGCAAAGGCCCACATAATGGGGTCATTTAATGAGCACATGGATATAGGAAAAACAGTGAGCTTTGTGGAATTGAAGCGTAAATTAATCCTGTAGTATGTTATATTGGTTAAAAAAAAGTGCCAAAGTGACTAATATGATATTCCAGGAAGTACAACCAGCGTGTCACTGATCTCAGACAATCCCAGCTTGCCATGTTAGGCTGGCATTCAAGGCCTACTTCAGACAGACAGCCCACTGCATACACAATTCTCCTACCATCTTCCTTTTTTGCCTGCATTGATTAAAACTGAAACATACATTTGAATTTCTATGCATGGAATATTAACACTGTAATCAAAATCTTACCATGGATATTCCCTTTATCCTACTCATTTCTCCTGCAACTTTGTAGCTTAAACTTTTCCACCACTTTTCTTAGATCTAAAACTTCCACTATCCAAACCATTGCTTTTCAACGTCCATTTTGTGACAGTCTACAGAATTTTCTGGTTTTATTTCCCAAATTGGTTCGAATGATGCTTCGGAAAGACCTTCCTAGACACTGAGCATTCATTTCCTATTGGAACATTGTTCTTACCTTTTGTCATTTGGGATTATTTGGGATTGCTCATAAAGCTAAAGGTGGATTTTCATAAATCACTGAATTATGAGTGAAGATTTTGCCAGCAGACTATTCAGTGTCAAGTTCCAGCAACAATGATTTATTTTCAAATTAGGATGGTGAAATGGAGATAGTATTTGCATGACCTTGCTGATTTTACCAACCAAAAATAAAACAATTTTGCTTCTGAAATATACTGCATTGACTTCAATGGTTTGTTTGGAGGCTTCAGCATTATAGTACTGCATGTTCAGCAGTACAACTTGGAGTTGAGTGCAATAGGGGATAATCAGTTATGGCAAGTTGTGGTAGTACTTTCTGCAGTGAAATTAATCTTCAACTCATTTGAAAGGCAACTCATACTTAGCAAACCAATAACTAAGGACATGAATACAAGACATTCTGCAGATGCTGAAATCCAGATTAATACTCACAAAATGCTGAAGGAACTCAGGAAGTCATACAGCATCTAAGGAAAAGAATAAAAAAGTCAATGTTTCAGACAGAGACCCTCCTTCAGCCCAGTCCTGTTGAAGGGTCTAGACTCAAAATGGCAACTTGTTTCCTTTCCATAGTTGCAGGCTGATCTGATGACTTCATTCAGCTTTTCTCAGGTGTGCTAGTCATGGACAGGAGGCAGCCCAATATTTTAAGACGGTGTTAATTTTACCCAGTCTCTGGAAATTCAGTCCAGATGAGTCACTACTACTCCTACAGTCACGAAAATCCTCCCATATTTTTAATGTTACTTTCCAACTCATGTACAAAGTTTCTGTTATTTATTGATCAATACTAATTGCTTCCTCACCACCTTTGCTTTGAAATGGACCAAGCATAGCACAAGCCTAATATAAATACAAAGTATGGAAGTGTCTTTGCAATGTTTACTGTAAAGAACAATTCTTCAGACACGAAATTTATCTCAAGTACTCATTGCTTTTAATTTACATAAATCTGGAGCAAAAGTTTGTACCTGGAGGCAAGATGTATTACTCACAACAAGCCATCATATGTGCTTAAGAACAAACATTGATTAGGCAAATATCTTCCCTGTGAGTTTTCTTGTAAAATGCATTTAAAATTAAAGTACACTTAAGCTGCAAAATAATTTCTGCATTCTTTTAAATTCAAAGGCAATAAAAGATATATACCAAGCCCAAATCAGATATACCTGATATAATTGGATACATGCTGATTACCACCAAGACATTCCCTGCCCCCCAACAAGATAAAGTTGGCCTACCTAATCCAGTTAGTCTATCAGGGCTCCTTCTATCAGAGCTCATGGGACCCTTTTATTCTGAAGTAGTCTGGAATCATCTTCCTGGGCTTATACCTAATGGGCAATCCAGGGCATTAATGAATCTCTGGAGAGGCAACCACCATGGAACCCTCTAGGAAGCAGTGTTTTGGTGCCTAATGAATGGCAGATCCACTCTCCTCCCTATGCTACACAAAAGTGATGCAAGTTTGCCCTTCATATCACTTACAAGACGCTTCCCACCTTATCAGTTTTTTTTGGTCGCAAAATCATCTTTTTGTTGTTTTCACTTTAGCACGTCTTTAAACAAAGTATATCCAGTCTGACAGCAGCATATCACAATAATATTACAATCTAATCCAATCTCTTTTATAAACACTGCATTGAGAATTCCTTTGCAAAGTGCTTTTCAGGAACAGAAAACATAAGCAGCCAGATTGCGGGTACAGTGATGAAGAATTGAGTGTGACAATGCAGTAAGACCAACATGGATTTCTAAAAGATTTTCATTAATATTGATGAGATTCTAAGTTGATGGCAATTGAAGTCAATTCTGTTTTATAACAATGTGGTTGGCTGTTCCCTGCTTGACCTCAATTCTGAGGAGGACTGGATACACTCGTTTCACAATGAGAGGTTACACTGTTGTGTTATGTACAGAGAGTGTCATCACCATGAAATGCAGCAAAAAGTATATTAGCAAGCATATCAATGTTAATAGAGTCAGACAATCACATCTGAATAGCACATGAATGCACACTGTACCTAGCAATAAGTGGTATCGGGCAAGCCACTCTAGACCAGCAATCAAGTCAACAATTGAAACTCCTTGATGTGCCCTTTAGTATGAGGGGCAAAGCTTTCATTGTGTTTGCCAATGTGGAAGGTTTTGGTTTTGGAGCGAAAACAATTTACTGATATTTAGCAAATCTTTCTTTCTATATTATTGATCTTTATTAGCAATATCAATATAGTACCTGGTTTCATTTTTGGCTGAAAAGAGTGACCGTGAAATTCTTTGACTTCGAATCATTTTCTCCCTTTCTTGCATTTGATTAGGTGGTGCTTGTGACTTAAAAATTTGCAATAAGCTGTTATAAAATAAGATTGCTTTATTTCTGGCTCAAAACAGAAAGGTTATTCTAATTAATCATTGAACTTTTCACATAAAAGCCTTTGGTTGAGAAGGGCAAACTCCAGTCATTTAATCAGGGTAAGTTGTTGATCAAATTCAATAGGAATTTTCATAAATGAAATAGATCCAAGCCTGGAACCAGTGCCCTGCTATTTGTAGTCTCTATATAATATAAACACCGAAAGATATTAAGGTGATTGAATGGGCAGCACAGTGATGCACCATGCTTTACAGTACCGGTGACCTGGGTTCAACTCCCACCACTGCCTGTAAGGAGTTTGTACATTCTCCCCATGACTACAATGGGTTTTCTCCAGTGCTCTTGTTTCATCCTACAGTCCAAAGTTGTACTGGTAGGTGGGTTAATTGGCCATTATAAATTGTTCTGTGAATTGGCTAGGATTAAATCAGGGGATTGCAGTACAGAGTGACTCGGTGGGCCCATTCCACACTATCTCAGTAAAATTATATAAACTTGGACCACTTGATGGTTGCTTAAGGGTGTGGTCAAGAGTCAATATCATTGCAATAAAAGTGAAAATCAGAATGCTGGAGACAGTCAGAGGTCACTCAGTGTCTGTGGACAAAGAAATAGTTGACATCTCAAATACAAGATCTTTAATCGAAGTTATTAGCAAAAGGTTTTAGATCTGAAATTTTAACTCTTTCCACAGATACTGTATGATCTGCTGAGGGTCTCATGGATCGCTTCATTTCTAAAGGTCACTCAGTTCAATCAGGATACTCAAAGTCTGTGTTTTCTTTCTTCAGGCAGATTCTGTTGATTAAATAATCTATGTCATTTGCTCTCTTGGAAGGCAATTCACAATAACAAGTGTCAATAATTTCAATTATCAATATTATTTAACCACACACTTCATTCAGCAAATTAGATCTTGCCAAAAATGAATCCATCAGAAATAAGTTAAATTAAACAGGCAAATATATATATATATATTTATTTTTTTTTTAAAACAATCAACCCATTTTTAGGAAATCTCAGATGCAATTTCAAGAAAGCAAGTGCCAGATTTGTTCCCAGGGAATTTCAAGTTAGGGGCTAACTCACACTAGATATGCTTTAGTCAAGGGCAATAATCAAGTCAAACTTTAGCACTCTAATTTTCAAATACTTCCTCAGGCAGTCCATCATGCACCAGTTTCACAATCTTACTTTGGCTTCAGTCCAAAATTCACCATATAGTGGTTTATGAGGCTAAAATAGGACAATCAGGCTCTGCTACAGATTGGGCAGAAGGTACCCGATGATTGAATGTGTGTTTTGAGACACCTTAATTTGAGCCAATTATAATTTGACCCCCTTTCATCAAATACATAGGGATTGTCACACTGCACCTTAAAGTTCCTTCTCCACTTTCAGTCTCAAATCCTTGATCACTCAAAGTCAGTAGGAATCTTGCATTATCCCCGAAGTGTCAAGCTCAAACATTTTCCTCTGTCCACTTGGTAATCTTTCTGCAGAAGCTTGGAAGAGAAACCCCTCTTACCTAATTTGATACTAGGTGTACAAACATTATGGCTGGCCAAACATAATAACTCTGCCTTCAATGCTGGGGAAGGAGGCAGACTTCTTCTTCTCAGTAAATGGAAGATGTTGCATTAAGGTTCCTCAGTGACCTGACATGCATGCAGTCATAGTCCAAGTCTCAGAAACAGAATAGAAATGACGCACACTGAGAGCTGTGTGACATTTGAAGTTTCATTCAGGTTTTGTAAAAAAATAAAACACCAATGACTTTTTACAACCTCCATTAATAGTGCTTTAAAAGGTAACGGTGAATTTCAGCACAGGTGTTTGTTCTTCCTGGAGGTGCTCTGAGGTTGTGATCACAGTGGTTTTAATTATGAACTTTGCTTGGTAGAGGCTGTCAAGTGCGGTAGAGGATCTGTCTTTATCTTACAGATGTTGTGCAACATCCATCCCATCGTACTACAGTAAATAAGACTATGGCTTGATCTCAAAGCCTGTGTAAACACCAGCATTACCTGTATGCTGCAACTCAACTACCAGATTTGATCTCACCATGCAATTGTTATCAGGTTAGACACTTCCCTGGTAGTCCTGATGGGACTCCCATGGAACATTTTTTGAATGTATACTGCTGTATTTTGAAATCTTAGGGCAATGGCAACCTTGCTTGACACTTTGACATTTGCTGCTATAGATCCACTGTTAGCATTGTGACTTACAGTAAATGCAAAGCAAAATCTGTGGTTGTGTTCCACAGGTCTTTGAAATGACCAGCATCAAAAGTCCTCAGTAAGGTCATAAAAGAGCACATAGAGCCTGTGGGTGGGAGGGATGGAAACAAAGAAAAAAAAAAGTGGTTTCAGTACTTACCAATTTAAACAATTATTCTAATTATCTCACTGAAATTTAATATCCTGTTTCATTCCATGAAAAAAACATTATGAATCTTTCATATTGAAGATGAATAATTATGCCGGTTTTAGTTTACAAGTTTGGCCAGCCATAATGTTTGTACACCTAATATCAAATAGTTTACATATTGAAGATCATTGCATTTAAGTGAAATATGTTGTTTCTCCTTCTGACCTGCTTCTTAAAAAAAAACACTAAGGATTAAATAACAGCTTTTGTATATTCATTAAAATCTCATGCACCTCCGCACTTTTATCATTGTTTCAGACTGACCAAAGGCAGAGTTTATTTAATATTAATTGTTTTACAAGCATTAATATGCTTGAAATATTCTCTAGTAATGCATGTTAAATACCTGACTTATTTCCCCCCAGGGAGTGGCCTATATCAGAGGCTTCAGACACATACACTGCTTATTAGATATTGTACATGGAGGCAACTGCAACCGGCCAAAAGGAAAAAAAAATTATCCCTGGGATCTGGCGTTCCTCAAACTATTTTGCTCAAGCCACAAGGCCAATGAAAATTAAAATCTCAAACATCTACCCCACCATTCACGATCATCAATTGCTGAAGATTCAGACTGAATGAGTACAGGGCATTCTACTTCCTACTCGCAGAGAATAGGTTCCTCTCTCCAAATGACTTGAACTGAAATCCATACACTCCTAGATCAAATAAGCTGAAAATACTGTAGACAAGCCAGATACCTTGCTTGACAAAGTACCTTCTGGGGCAACAACTTCAAAGTGTAAATATCCAAATTAGCTCTACTCAAAAGGTAGCCACAGAACTATTTAGTGAATCAACTCAAGGGATAAATCAAGGAAATGGATCATCTAAAATTAATAATCCCAACACTAATACAGTTTTCCACTGGAAAGCACACTTACTGAAATGATACAGACATAACTGATGGCCTGTGATGAATGATAAAAACATCCTGTTGACAGCAATGATGTCCAACAGTAAATAGACGCATCTAGTAGCAAAAGCTTCACATAAAAACCACAATTGAATGCAAGATGCTATTTATCTTTGCAATCGAAGTAGAACAGAATTATTTTCATCATCCTTAATACTTCAATATTTTGAAATCGTGAAAATATCCCACAGCAAAAAAAAAGCAAAAAGGGATTTGATCAACCACAAGATACACTTTAGTGGTCGTCATGAACACAAGCTGTTCCCCCCTCCCTCCTCCCAACGTAGTTGAATCATTGCCATGTCAATACTGGTGAAAGTAGTTCTGAACTTAAGACCAATCTTTTTGATTAATATTTAGCATTTGATAGGAACAGTCACCTCATGCTGCTGTACAGGTGTATTGTACTGCTTGCCCATGTCACTGATTACACAACACAATAACAACAACTTGCTATACAAGTTAATTTTCTAAAATATTGCACACAGTTTCACTACTAGACATTTAAGAGCTATTATTGCTTCCATTCAGGATATAAAAGCTCATAATCTCCCCCTGACTCTAACAAGTTGAGTAACATTTTGGGTTGCAGGGTAGAGATGCATCTATTCCAAAGGAGGTGTTAGGCACGCCTTCCCTCTGCTAGCCTACAGGTCACATTAGGCAAGGTGTAGCACCTGCCTAGCCCTTCCTCCTACCCCTATCAGGGTCACATGAAACCATGGGTGAGGTGGTGGATGGTCACGTGAGAAGTTGGTGCATATCAGAAGTCCTGGTTATGCAACTACTGATGCCAGGCAAACAATCTCTGAAACGTATTGATAATGGCTGGTATTGATAATCTCTACCCGTCTTGTAAAGATACTGGCCATAAGACAATAGCAAACCACTTCTGTAGAAAAATTTGCAGAATAATCATTGTCCTGAAAAGACCATAATTGCCCACATCATAAAACAGGGCACATAAATAAAAGTACCATTTGATTCTGGAATGCTCAATTAGATTAAGAAATGTGTGTTTAAGGTAGGAAGTATATCAACAATAAATTTCATGGTCAGCATGTGTTAGTAATTTCAAAGCACTGTTGCTTGGAGGACATTTGCAAAGAGCATATTGATTTTTCAAACTCAGAAGTAATCAAACTTTAAACAAAAGTATTTTAGACATGTGATTCTTCAGTGAGAACAGTCCAAAACCTGCTGAGCCACATAACACCAAATACGCAGAGATAAATCAAACACAGAAAAAACTTTGGAACCTGGAGTGGTACCAGAGGACAGAAGGATGGCAAATGTCTTGGCTGAGAAGCAATGATGGGCACAGGAGCTAAGGAATGAACAGGATAATGAAAGACCTCAGGATGGCTAGGCAAAAGTAGGAAAGATGCAACATACACAAAATGCTGGAGGAATTCAGCAGGCCAGGCAACATTTATGGAAAAGAGTACAATTGACGTTTTGGGCTGCAACCTTTCAGCAGAACTTGAAAAAAATGATGAGTTATCAATTTAAAAAGCTGGGCGAAGGGCAGGGAGAAACAAGATAGGTGAAACCGGGTGCAGGGAGAGGGGTGAAGTTGATTGGTGAAAGAGATGCAGAGCTGGAGAAGGGAGAATCTAATAGGAGTGAACAGAAGGGCATGGAAGAAAGGAAAGGGGAGAGGAACACCAGAGGGAGGTAATGGGCAGGAAAGGAGATGAGAGAGGCAAAAGGCTGTTGGGGAATGCTGAAGGGTGGGGGGGGGTGGACGCATTACCAAAGGTTCGAGAAATTGATGTTCATGCCATCAGGTTGGAGGCTATCCAGAAGGAGTACAAGGTGTTGTTCCTCTAATCAGAGTAGAGGAACAGTAGAGGAAGCCATGGATTGATATCAGAATGGGAATGGGAACTGGCATTAAAATGGATGTTCTCTGGGAGATGTCGTTCCTTCTGGCAGATGGACCGTAGGACATCTCTGAAGATCTGTCTGATATCAGCATATTGATGTGAAGGCTGCATGATGGCAGCTGTATTTCAGAGATTTAAGGAGAATTGGCATGTCACTGAAGACTATCAAATTACTACAAGTGCACCATGGGAAACATTCCAATTGGTTGCATCACCATCTGGCTTGAAGTGGCCACTGCACTGGATCACAGAAAAAAAAACTGCAGAGGGTTGAAAACTTAGCAGGCTCCAACATGGACCTCCCCAGGACATCTTTAAAAAGGTGGCATCCATCATTAAGGATCCCATCACCCAGGAGATGCTCACTATTAGGAACTTGAAGCCATACACTCAATGTTTCAGGAACAGCATCTTCTCCTCCACCATCAGACTTCTGAGTGGATAACGAACACATGCACACTACTATTTTTTTTTAAATCTCCTCCTGTATTACAAGTTGATCACCCCTTATCTGAAAGCCAATTAGTTTTCTGATGTAACTGGAAAATTCTAGAAGGTACTGAGAAGGTTCTCAGGTGATGAGGTCTCTGCACACCCAACAATCTGAGAAGTGACACAGAATGGAGCCCTGTAGGCATTTATATTTAGCAGCATTTATATTTATAAACACAAAGTCAGGTTGCTTGGAAAAACTTGATAGCGGTTAAAGTATGAAGCTTCTGACAGAGGAGTAAATGAGCAGCATCTCATACCAGGCAGTGATAGAGCTAGTCAGGATGCTCTCAACTGAGTCCCTGCAGAAAGTTCCTAGAACCTGGGGACCCATACTAAACTTCTTCAACCGCCTGAGGTGTAAGAATCAGAATCAGGTTTATTATCATCAGCATGTGATGTGAAATTTGTTAACTTAGCAACAGCAGTTCAATGCATACATAATCTAGCAGAGAGAGAGAAAAATAAAACATAATAATAAACAATTACATATATTAAATAGATTATTAAAAATGTGCAAAAACAGAAATACTGTATATTGGAAAAAGTGTGTTAATGTCCAAAGCTTCAAATTCCACTTAAGAATCAGATGGCAGAGGGGCAGAAACTGTTCCTGTTCACTGAGTGTGTGCCTTCAGGCTTCTGTACCTCCTACCTGATGGTAACAGTGAGAAAAGGGCATGCCCTGGTGCTGGAGGTCTTTAACAATGGATGCTTCCTTTTGGAGGCATAGCTCCCTAAAAGATGTCCTGGGTACTTTGTAGGCTAGTACCCAAGGTGGAACTGACGAGATTTACAACCTTCTGCAGCTTCTTTCAGTCCTGTGCAGTAGCCCCTCCATACCAGACAATGATGTAGCCTGTCAGAATGCTCTCCACACTACATCTATAGAAGTTTTTAAGTGTATTTGTTGACATGCCAAATTGCTTCAAACTCCTGTATAACCACTGTCTTAGCTTCTTTTTGACTACATCATTATGTTGGGACCAAGTAAGATCCTCAGAGATCTTGACACCCAGGTACTTGAAGCTGCTCACTCTCTCCACTTCTGATCCCTCTGAGGACTGGTAAGAGTTCCTTCGTATTACCCTTCCTGAAGTCCACAATCAGCTCTTTCATCTTACTGACATTGAGTGCCAGGTTGTTGCTGTGGCACCACTCCACCAGTTGGCTTATCTCACTCCTGTATGCCCTCTTGTCACCACCTGAGTTTCTACCAATAATGGTTGTATTGTCAGCAAATTTGTAGATGGTATTTGAGCTATGCCTCGCCACACAGTCATGTGTGTACAGAGAGTAGAGCAGTGGGCTAAGCATATACCTGAGGTGCACCAGTGTTGATCATTAGCAAAGAGGATATGTTATCACTAATCCACACAGACTATGGTCTTCCAGTTAGAAAGTCTAGGATCCAATTGCAGAGGGAGGTACAGAGGCCCAGGTTCTGCAACTTCTCAATCAGGATTGTGGGAATGATAGCACTCAATGCTGAGCTATAGTCGATGATCAGCATCCTGACGTAGCTGTTGTCCAGATGGTCTAAGGTCATGTGGTGAACCATTGAGATTGTGTCTGCTGTTGACCTATTGTGATGATTGGCAAATTGTAATGGGTCCAGGTCCTTGCTGAGGCAGGAGTTCCGTCTAGTCATAACCAACCTCTCAAAGCATTTCATCACTGTCGATGTGAGTGCTACCAGGTGATAGTCACCAAGGCAGCACACATTATTCTTTTTTGGCACTGGTATAATTGTTGCCTTTTTGAAGCAATTGGGAACTTCTGCCTGTAGCAGTGAGGTGCAGTTGTGCCTTTTTCACCACACAGCTGTTCTATGCAGAGCATGTGAGGTCCTCAGTGATGTTTATGCCAAGGAACTTAAATCTGTTCACCCTCTCAACTGCAGATCCATTGATCGCGATAGGGGTTAGCCTGCTACATTCCTCCTGTAATCCACAACCAGCTCCTTTGTTTTGCGACATTGAGGGAGAGGTTGTTTTCTTGACACCATGTCAGGGTGATGACTTTTTCCTCTGTAGGCTGCCTCATTATTATTTGAGATTAGGCAAATCAGTGTAGTGTTGTCAGCAAATTTAATTAGCAGATTGGAGCTGTGGTTGATGACACAGTCATAGATATGCAGAGAGTGAAGTAGGTGCTTAATACACAGCCCTGAGGGGCACTTATGTTGAGGGTCAGAGTGGCAGAGGTGACAGAGCAAACTCTTATCACCTGCAGGCAACTTGACAGGAAGTCCAGAATCCAGCTACACAAGGCAGGGTGAAGGCTGAGGTCTCTGAGCTTCTTGTCGAGCCTGGAGGGAATTATGATATTGAATGTTGAACTGTAGTCTAAGAACAGCATTCTCACATATGCATCCTTCTTCTCCAGATGTGTAAGGACAGTGCGAAAAGCTGTGGTTGTTGTGTCTTATGTCAATCAGTTGTGTCAGGTAGGCAAATTGTAGGGGGTCCAGTGTGGGTGGCAGCATGTTGCAGATGTAGTCCTTGACCAGCCTCTCAACCCACTTGCTTATTGTTAAGGCGAGTGTGACAGGATGCCAGTCGTTCAGACATGTTACCTCGATTTTTTTGGGTTCAGGAACAATGGTGGATCTTTTGAAGCAGGAGGGCACTCTACACTGGGAAAGGCTACACTACCAAGACTTTTGAACAAAGATTACAAATTACTTTAGAACATCCCAAATTAAAGCAACAGAAACATTCTGATAGAAGTCAGCAACATTCCACCAAGGAAGAAGTTGCTAGTTTAGCAGCTTTCCCAGAACTTTACATGTCTTGAGTAACGAAGAATAAGATGTCTCCTCAGAGCCTGAGCACAGGTTGGAATGCACTGAAACTTCAAGTATTCTGGACAATATATTAAATGTGTGTTTAGCTCTGATGCTCATTTTATCAAGTCATTCTAAGTTTTTGCTCAAGTTTTATAATGAGCAAAAGGAAATCAAATCTGCTTACCAAATCAATCCCAATGACTAATAGTGCCAAAACTAAATACATCTCATCATTTACCCAGTATAGTTATGGCAAATTTGCAGCTGTATTTGCATAAATTAATCATTGCATAAATTTTTCATTTCACCGATCAGGAGATGTGTATTCTCTTGTTTACAAGTGTTTCTTTGCTTCTAATCACTTCTACAAGCTGTGATACTTATTATGGCAATTATGCAATTGAATTGGCAAGGGGTGATTAGAGTAGTGTGCAAGTTCTACAGCTTGGAAGAACAGCATAGACAAGTAACAAACTAGGGTATCGAACAAACTGCATAGCAAGTTGGACTAATACTATAACAAATTAATTTGTCCCTTTGCTTTTATAGAAACATGGAAATTCTACATTACAATATGGGCCCTTTGGCCCACAAAGTTGTGCTGAATATGTCCCTACCTTAGAAATTACAAAGATCTATAGCCCTCTATTTTACTAAGCTCCATGTATCTATCCAAAAGTCTCTTACAAGACCCTATTGTATCCGCCTCCACCACCATTGCTGGCAGCCCATTCCAGCACTCACCACTCTCTGAGTAAAAAACTTACCCCTGACATCTCCTCTGTACCTACTCCCCAGCACCTTAAACCTGTGTCCTCTTGTGGCAACCATTTCAGCCCTGGGAAAAAGCCTCTGACAATCCACACGATCAATGCCTCTCATCAACTTGTACACCTCTATCAGGTCACCTCTCATCCTCCATCACTCCAAGAAGAAAAGGCCGAGTTCACTCAACCTATCCTCATAAGGCATGCTCCCCAATCCAGGCAACATCCTTGTAAATCTCCTCTGCACCCTTTCTATGGCTTCCACACCCTTCCTGTAGTGAGGCGACCAGAACTGAACACAGTACTCCAAGTGGGGAGTGACCAGGGTCCTATAATCGCTGCAACATTACCTCTTGCCTCCTAAATTCAATTCCACGATTGATGAAGGCCAATACACCATATGCCTTCTTAAGCAGAGTCAAACTATGCAGCTGCTTTGAGCATCCAATGGACTCGGACCCCAAGATCCCTCTGACCCTCCACACTGCCAAGAGTCTTACCATTAATACTATATTCTACCATCATATTTGACCAACCAAAATGATTATCACAATTATCTGGGTTGAACTCCATCTGCCACTTCTCAGCCCAGTTTTGTATCCTATCAATATCCCGTTGTAACCTCTGACAGCCCTCCACACTATCCACAACACCCCCAAACTTTGTGTCATCAGCAAACTTACTAACCAATCCCTCCACTTCCTCATCCATGTCATTTATAAAAATCACCAAGAGTAAGCGTCCCAGCACAGATCCCTGAGGCACTCCACTGGTGACCAATCTGTCTACAACCAGTCTTTGCCTTCTGTGGGCAAGCCAGTTCTGGATCTACAAAGCATGAAGAAAGATAAAGAGAAAAAGCATAATTCATTGCCTTTCTTGTTCAGAATATCTGGTTTCTTAACAATTAAGTACTTTCTGAAATGTAATTTCAGAAAATTGTAATTTGAAATTACAACACTAATTTTCACCCAGCAAGTTTCTCCAAATAACTAAATTATTCTTCTGATTATGTTGATCTAAAACAAGGGTTCCCAACCTGGAATCCTCAGATCCCTTGTTTCATTGTATTGGTCCATGGCATAAAAAAAAGGTTGGGCACCCCTGACCTAAAAGATAAAAGTGCACTTGGATTCAAGGAGATCCTTTGGTCTTCAGAAGTGTTCTGTGAAGCCTATTTACTATGGGAGACATGTAACAGCTTTGTTATATTGGTTTGGTGGTCAAATACAACTACAAAGAGAAGGGCTTGTGCCATGTTAGTTACAAATTAAATCCTGTGGATGGAACAAGAGTGTTTGGCTGGAATGTTGATACTATTAGTAAAGGAAACGGATTCATGCAAGTAATGAAACTCTAGGCTTGTATTAGCAGTCAGATGTGAACTGCCAAGAGAAATTATGCTACAGCATCTAAAAACAATATGAAATACAACCATCAATTTGCACACTCCATTAAACTTAGCAATAAATTGGCTTGACATTGAACAGGCCCTGCCACTTGGCATTTTCCCTATGTTAATGGAAGCTGACATTATGTAATTTCAAAACATCCCTGATGCAGCACTATTTAAGCTTAAGGTGCTACTCTGAGCAAACAGATCTTCAAAGAGGTATGGGTGCAGGTTTATTTTAGGTTTCAAATAGAGACCAGAGAGTGAACTAAACTTTGAAGGCAGATTAAATTTTCAACCTGTGATCTGAAATATATCAGCACTTGAAAGTTTACAAAACATAGCCTCAAATTCCAGACAGTCATGACCAACATGAACATTTTGATTCCACTGCTTAGAACAAAATACAATTGCCTTGCTGAATTGAAAGTAGATGACATCAACATTAATAAGAAAAACAAAACAACTTATTGTCAGGGAAGAGTGTTGCCCAGCATTATTATTGCTGTCTTTTCTGAACTCTGCCAAGAGAGAAGGGATATTAATGAGATAATTCAGCAAGAACTGATCAAATTTGGACAGCTTTGTAAAGCCCACTGATATAACAAAATATCATTGCCAAGGCTAATTCTATTGATAATATCTTCTGGTTAAAGAGAGTATACTGGACATCATAGATGAAGTTAATTTACAAGTTGGGAAAAAAAAAGACTGAATAGTATTACAACCAGCTATTGATGAGAAAAACTGCTAGTCCAGTCATGTTATGTTCTATCAACTGTTTATCAAGGAAACAGCATGGTTCTTCACTAGAAAAGAAATATCATTTCACATATGCATTCACCCCAACTTCTGAACAGTTTGCACAATACAAGCACATGTATAATAATTTTTTTGCAAGTACATTAGAAAGCCAGTTGCAATTTTTAATGACAGGAAAGATTGATATTTTAAATCTCCAAATTTCTGTTAATCCAATTTTTAAGTTGCCCTGATGTTATTTAAATGATTATTGAATTGGTATTATGGATTTCTGCTCAGGTAAATTGCTCATGTTGAACCCAATAATTTTAATTCTCTTTCCATCCCTCCACTTCCCACATAAATCTTCAAGTGACTTCAACTTTTCTTTCTAAAATCAACCACTATCTCCTCTAGACCAAGGGTTTCCTGTCTGGGGTCCACCAACCCCTTGGTCAATGGTAAGGCTCAATGGCATTAAAAAGGTTGGGAACCCTGAGCAGGCGGATTTGTTCATTTTCTTTCCATATTCGATCTATCAAGCAGTCTATTTGGCTAACCATGTGGCACAATATTTGTCTTCTATACCTCATCTATCACTATTGGGTCAATCACTTTGGTCCCAATCACTTCCTCTTGATTATCCCATGATCAAAGAGCAAGGCTGGAATGATCTGCAAGACATATTTATTAGGTGAGATAACCTGTTTATTGATGGCAAAATGCACAATTTAACAGTTGTCTCATACTACCAAAGCAGTTTTTAAAAAAATTGCATGATATAATTATGTGACTTACAGCATGTCAATACAATTGCTTCAAACCACATAAATGTCTCCCTTAACCTCTCAGGAAAAAAAGACAATTCCAACTCATCTTAACAATGTATATAAAATAACAACTTGTGATGCACAACAATAGATGATCTGAACATACTGCTAATCACTACCAGCCATATTCAACTCTTAGCAACAGGAGACAGCATATGACAGAATCGGAAGCAATGAGCTCAAGGAACTCAGCAGGTCATATTCATGAATGAGAATATCTTATCCCGATGCAGGCTTTTGATCCAAAACAAATGTCTTTCCTCCCACAGACCTGCTGAGTTTGCAGTGTTTGATGCCCTAAGTCACCTTTCAATTTTTCTCAATGTCCATCTGTTTTCTCCACCATTTCCCACCCCAAAAACCTTCTGTTCTTAATATCTCTTTTAATATCCTTATTCTAATGAGGCAAAGCTTAGACATGTAGCCTTTATAGAGTTATTGCAGTGAATTTGTTTGTGCAGTATAGTTTCAAGTACACCTCATTTTCAGTAGCTGTATTTCTAATAAATGTTGCAAACTAACTGGTTGATTATGCTTTTGTTGTTGGATTAGATGAGGGGTTCCCAACTTCTTTTCTTGCCATTGGCCAATACCATTAAGGGGTCCAGCTTGGGAACCTATGGATAAGACGAAAAATCACTGTCTTGAAGTTTCAACAACTATACAATACATACTATATTGAAACTAGACCTTTGATTACGTTGAATACAATTCAGGGAGTGCGAAGCACAGAAACAAATATCACTGTGATGATTGAACGGACTAATATCAATTGTTTGGCAACAATAAAGTATTTGTACTTATTTTCTCCAAATCTAAGAACACCTTGACTTGGAGAAGCACAATTTGCATAAGCCATCTTTCCCACATCACTACACTCTCCACTACAATTCAAAGAACATGATGAGAGGTGATCAAACTAGTTCATTAGAAAATAGCATTACTTTTATACTTGTAAGCAGTTAGGTCCTAGTGTATACCCAATCATTCTTAAAGCACTTCCAATTCAAAACTTCATGAAAAATGTTGACATTTGCATTTGTTAAAAAAAAACCAAAAACATCAAGTTAACTTCTGCAGACTTTGTGGGGGATGATAGGACAGGAAAGATGGACAGATGGTTAAAAGGAGTTAATTCCAAGATGTAGAACTTCTTCAGATTTGATTGAAGTGTTAGCTTGTTTAATAAGAAAATATTATAACTAAATTTTTTTTACAATGTGCTGTATGAGATTAGAGAAAGGGTTCTGAATGAATTTGGGAAGATGTTTGAGATTTACATCATTGTGAGATCAAAATGTTAACAGAACAATGACTATATATTGCTATTATTGCATTAGCAATAATTAATAATTCTTACATAAATGTAAGAAGTTAGTTTATCTTAGAGATGGTGTATCCAACCTTCCCTCAGTTAATGGTTGGGGTCCAATGTATTAACAAGGTTGGGAACCCCTGGTCTAAAGTCCGTAAGTTGAATTTCACCACAAAAGTATTAATAGTGGAGTGCAAAAAGCGTACTTCAATGGGATGATTCTAAATGCATTAAATTTATAGATTTATTTTCTGTCAACCCCTAGAAATAATCTCCAATAAAATGTAAAATCATGGCCAATTTTTCTTTAGTCACATTATCCTACCATCTCCCTGTAACCCCCAAACCAATCATGCATTTACCAATCTCTACTTTCAATACACCCAATGACTTTGTCCCAGGGGACTTGAGACTATGACTTCCACAAATGCACTACCCTCTAGATGAGGAAATGCCTCATCTCAAGGGGAGATCACCTTACTTAGGCTGCTGGTCAAAGATAACTGGAACATTCATCATCTCTACAATTACCTTTCCAGAATTCTGGGATATAGATCATCACAACCTTGAGATGTTCAGTTTTATATACACATTAACTTCCTGTTGCAATCTTTTTACTAACATCAATATTTTCATTCTTGCTTGCATTTGATTTGACATTCCCCAGTATATGTGGGAACTTTCTTTATCTTCTTCCACAAAGTCAGCCAAATAAATGAAAAAAAAAACAATCAATGCCCAGGAATAGAAAAATCTACATTTTGTAGTTACAACCTAGTCCAATCACAGAAAAAGCCCACCCCATCACTGAGCAAAATGCAGCATCCATCCAGAATCCCATCATTCAGGCAACACAGTCTATTCTCACTACCACAGGAGCCTTAGGTCCCACACCACCGGGTTCAGGAAAAGTTAGCACCTTACAGCCAGCAGACTCCTGAACTGCTATGGATAACTTCATTCACCTCGATGCTGAACTGACTCCACGACCTATAGACTCACTTTCAAGGACTCTACAATTCATATTCACAGTATTATTTATTTATTTACATAATTTGTCTTCCTTTGTACATTGTTTGTCAGACTTTATTATATACTTTTCCATAAATTCAATTGTATTTCTTTGCTGTAAATGTCTTCAAGAAAATGAAGCTCAAGTATATGGTGACATACATACTTTGATAATAAAGTTAAAAGTTCAAATGTAAATGTCAATGTATATTACCAAGAGATTTATTTTCTTGACCAGACTATGTAACAGTTTCTTCCCCCAAGCTATCAGACTCCTCAATACCCGAATCCTAAACTGACACCTTGCCCTACTGTCCTGTTTATTATTTATTATAATGCCTGCACTGTTTCTGTGCACTTTATGCAGTCCAGTGTAGCTTTCTGTTTTTTTTAAATTACATAGTTCAGTCTAGTTTTTGTACTGTGTCATGTAACACCATGGTCCTGAAAAACATTGTCTCACTTTTACTATGTACTGTACCAGCCGTTATGTTCAAAATGACGATAAAAGTTGACTTGACTTCTTGCTGGTATTCACAGTATAAACAAGGAAACAATAGAATGAATGGGAAATTACACTCAAAAACTGACAAACAGACAATATTCACAAGATAAATTGTGCAATTACAGAAAACAAATAATCAGAAATAGAGAATGAGTTGTAGGGTCATTGAAAGTGAATACATTGGTTTTGTTCTATGATTCGTTCAGTGTTGGGGTGAGTGAAGTTATCTATGCTGGTTCAGGGGCCTGATGGTTGAATGGTAATAACTGTTCCTGAACCTGGTGGAGAGAGACTTTTGGCTCCTGTACCTCCTCTCTGGTGGCAGCAGTGAGAAGAAAGCATGGCCTGGATGGTATTCATTACTTTTTGCAGGCTTCTCCATTCATGTGCATTGCTGCTTCTTTACCTGGTCATGATGCAACCAAGGTACTCTTCACTGTACATCTATTGATGTTTGAAGATTATGGTAGAATTCCAAATCTACTCAAACTTCTTTAAAAAAAAATAGAGACCCTGACATGCCTTCTTTGTGGTAGCATTACCAGGCTGGTCCCAAGACAGATTCTGACATAACACAGAGAAATTTAAAGTTCCTGACTCTCTCCACCTCTGATCCCCCGATGAAGACTGGCTCATGGACTTTCAGATTACTCATCCTGTAGTCAATGATCAGCTATTTGCTTTCGCTGACGTTGACTGAGAAGTAGCTGCTGCAACCACCATTCAGCCAGATTTCCAATCTCCCTCGTAGATACCGATTTATCACAACATTTAATTCAGCTAAAAACAGTGGAATTGCTAGCAAACATATTGAATATTAAACTTTAATTGCTTTGGTAGTTACATTATCTTTCATAACTTCTCCCATTACTAAGAGATATAAAGGTTAAAAAGAGCTTTGACCAGTGACCAATCTGGACTTTGCAAGTTTTGTGATAAGGGGACTTCAATCAGGTCCACTGCCAGCGTACAAAAGGCAACCGTGTGTCAGCACAGCAAAAAGTGCCTATCAATGCTTGTGATTGAATAGCAAGAGCAAATCAAAAAGGAAGGCAGGGGCAAGTGCAGCGGCTATGGTCAAAGTGGACATTGTCAGAGTGCTGAACTTGAACCTTTAGCTCCTCAAGACTTCTGTGAAGTGAGGCTTCAGTCAGAGGAGGCAAAGGAACGAAAAGCTCAAGGTTAAGTTTTTTCCCCATCCCTTCTTTATATCTGCTGAACTTGGACAGTGGAATTCTCCTCTTGCACAATTTTGGAAGGCAGGGAGACATCCAGTACCCCTGATGACTACAATTGCAAGAGTTGCATCCAACTGAAGCTTCTATCAGATCATAATAAGATATTGGAGCTGGAACTAGATGACCTCCAGACCATTCAGGAGGTTACAGGGATGATAGATAGGATATATAGAGAGGAAGTTACACCCAAGAAATTGGTGACAATCAGGAAGAGGAAAGGGGTTAAGGAGCCAGTGCAGGGTACCCAAGAGGCAATCAGCCTTAACAACAGGTATATCACTGTGGATACTGTCAGGAGGGGGTGGAATGACCGAACAGTGGTCAGGTCTCTGGCACTGAGTCTGCCTCTGCGACTCAGGAGGCTGGGCAGGGTGGGAAGGGTGGGGGTGTTGTTGGGGGAGAGAGAAGAAAAGGCACACCATAGTGATAGGGGATTCATTAGTTAGAGGAAAAGGCAGGAGGTTCTGTGGTTGAGAACGAGATTCTGGATGGCATGTTGCCTCGCAGGTACCACGGCCTGCGATACCTCAGTGTGAGCATGGACAGTTTGAAGACATGATCCATGTGGGTACTAATCATATGGGTAGGACAAGTCTACATAGGGAGTACAGGGAGTTAGGTGCTAAGTTAAAGGGCAGGACCCCCAAGATTGCGATCTCAGGATTGCTGCCCATAATTAGAGAGAGCTGAAGATAAGAGAACCTTTAGGGGAAGTGATCATATTATGATCAAATTCACCCTGAGATTTGAGAAGGAGAAGTTAATGTCAGATATATCAGTATTACAGTGGAGTAAATGGAACTACAAAGGCATGCAAGAGAAGTTGGGCAGTAATGATTGGAAAAGAACACTGGCAGGGATGGTGGCAGAGCATCTAGAATTTCTGGAAGCAATTCAAAAGCCGCAGGATAGATGTACAAATCCTAAAGAGGAAGAAATTTTCCAAAGGAAAGAAGATACAACCATCGCTAACAAGAGAAGTCAAAGCCAACAAAAATGTCAAATAGAGGGCATACAATAGAGCAAAAATTAGAGGGAAGTTAGAGAATCAGGAAGCTTTTAAAAATACCCACAGAAGGCAACTAAAATAGTCATTACAAGGGAATATGAAAGTAATATTAAAGATACCAGAAGTTTCTTCTCATACAAAGTGAAAAAGGGGTGAGAGTGGATATCAGACCTCTGGAAAATAATGCAGCAGAGTTAATAATAGGGGACAATGAAATGGCAGATGAACTGAATAAGTATTTTGCATTAGTATTTACTGTGGAAGACACTAGCAGTATGGTGGAAGTTCAAGGTGTCAGGGGCATGAATTGTGTGAAGCTAATATAACGAGAGAGAAGCTTCTTGGGAAGCTGAAAGGCCAAAAGGTAGAAAAGTCATCTGAACCAAAGGGTATGCATTCCAGGGTTCTGAAAGAGGTGGCTGAAGTGATTGTGGAGGCATTAGTAATGATCTTTCAAGAATCACTAGACTCTGGAATGGGCCCGTAAGACTGGAATGCTACAAATATCATTCCACTCTTCAAGAAGGGAACAGAGGCAGAATAAAGAAAACAATAGGCTTGTTGGTCTGACCTCCGTGGTTGGGAAGATGTTGGAGTCAATTATTAGGTATGAGGTCTCAGGGTAATTGGAAGCACCTGGTGAAGTAGGCCATAGTCAGCACGGCTTACTCGAGGGATAATCTTGGCTTACAAATATACTGGAATTCTTTGAAGAAATAACAAGCAGGATAGACAAAGGAGAACTGGTGGATTTTGTGTACTTGGATTTTCAGAAGGCCTTTGCCAAGGTGCCACACGAGGCTACTTAGCAAGCTACGAGCTCATGGTATTACAGGCAAGATTCTAGCATAGATAAAGCAGCAACTGATTGGCAGTAGGCAAAGAGTGAAAATAAAGGGAGCCTTTTCTGGCTGGCTGCTAATGACTACTAGTGTTCCACAAGGGTCTGTGTTGGGACTGATTCTTTTTACATTATATGTCAATGATATGGATGATCAAATTGATGGCTTTGTTGCAAAGTTTGCAGATGGAGAGGCAGGTAGTTTTGAGGAAGTAGAGGCGCTACAGTAGGACTTGGATTAGGAGAATGGGCAAAGAAATGGGAGATGGAATACAGTGTAGGGAAGTGTATGGTCTTGCACTTTGGTAGGAGAAATGAGAAGTTGTCTTTTTTTTAAATGGAAAGAATTTACAAAAAAATGGAGGGGCAAAGGGACTTGGGAGTTTTGTGCAGGATTCCCTGAAGGTCAATATGCAGGTTCAGTCTAGTGACAAAGGCAAATGCAATATTAGTATTCATTTCAAGAGAACTAGAATATAAAAAGGATGCAATGTTGAGACTTTATAAAGCACTGGTGAGGCCTCACTCGTAGTGCTGTGAGCAGTTTTGGGCCCCCTACCTTAGAAACAATATGCTGAAACTGAAGAATGTTCAAATGGATGTTCACCAAAAATGATTCCAAGATTGAAAGGCTTGTCATATGAAGTGTGTTTGCTGGCTTTGGGCCTATATTCACTGGAATTCAAAATAATGAGGGATGACCTCATTGAAACCCATCAAATAGTGAAACACCTTGACAGAGTGGATGTGGAGCTGATGTTTCCTATGGTGGGAAAGTTTAGACTAGGAGACATCCTCAGAATACAAGGGTGTTCTTTCAGAACAGAGAGCAGGTAGAATTTCTTCAACTAGAAAATGGTGAATCTGTGGAATTCTTTGCCCCAGGCAGCTGTGGAGGCAAAGTCTTTATGTACATTTAAGGCAGAAATTGATAGAATCATAAAAAGAAATTCTGCAGATGCTGGAAATCCAAGCAACACACACACACACACACACACACCCCATCTATGGACAAAGAGTACAGTGGACATTTCAGGCCAAGACCCTTTGGCAGTTCCTTGCATTTTGTGTGTGTTGCAGAGGTTGATAGATTATGAATGGTCTGGGTATGAAGGGTACTGGGAGATGGCAGGAGGCTGGTGCTGAAAGGAAAATTGGATCAGCCATAATGAAATGGCAGAGCTGACTTGATGGGCCAAGTACCCCAATTCTGTTGCTATATCTTATGGTAATTTATTAATTAATTCTTTTCCCTCTACTGTCTTGTAGACTGAATGTCTAAGAAACTCCTCCTTGAAATTTCAGTGACACCACAGCCTCTCTGGGGCAGAAAATATCAAAATCTGACCCATACAAGAAGCCTTTCTTCACCCTTGGCATGAGGAACCCCCTTAACAACTGTAACAATGCTAATCTGATATGTCAGTCCATGTGCATTAAAACTAATGATTGTTTTTTTAGGTTTGTTACACTCCTCTCTAATTTCTTTGCTTATATAATGCCCTACTTCAATACTTCTCAGTGGCATTTGAATAAAACTACAACGAATATTTTCTTACCTCCTGCAGCTTCTGGAACAGGATTATACCAGAGGAACAATTATACCAGTGCCAAAGAGTAGTGTGAGCTGCCTTAATGACTATCGCCCAGTAGCATTCACATTTACGATAATGAAATGCTTTGAGAGGTTGATTATTGCCAGAATCAATTTGTGCCTCAGCAAGGACCTGGACACACTACAATGGGCCTATTGCCACAATAGAGTTTAACACCACCATTTCCACAGCCCTGATCACCAAACTACAGAACCGGGGTCTCTGTACCTACCTCCCCAAATGGATCCTCAACTTCCTAACACAAGACCACAATCTGTGTAGATTGTTAATAATATCTCCTCCTCACTGACAATCAAAACTGGCATATCTCAGGAGCGTGCTTAGCTCACTGCTCTACTCCCGCTGTACTCCTCTCTTTGTGGCTAAGTATAGCTCAAATGCCATTGATAAATCTGCTGATGATACAACCATTTTTGGTAGAATCTCAGATGGAGTTGAGAAGGCATACAGGAGGGTGATATATCAGCTAGTTGAGAGGTGTCACAACAACCTTGCACTTAACATCTGTCAGATGAAAGAGCTGATTATGGACTTCAGGAAGGGCACGATGAGGGAACATCAACAAATCCTCAGAGGGATCAAAAGTGGAGAGTACAAGTAATTTCAAGTTCCTGGGTGTCAAGATCTCTGAGGATCTAACTTAGTCCCAACATATTGATGCAGTTATAAGGGTGGCAAGACAGTGGCTATATTTGAATAGGATTATGAAGAAACTTGCATTGTCACCTAAAACACTCAGAAGCTTCTATAGATGTACCATGGAGAACATTCTGACAGGCTGCATCACTGTCTGGTATGGAGGAGCACAAGACTGAAAGAAGCTGCAATGAGTTGAACTTGGTCAGCTCCATTTTTCATACTGAACCACCATAATATCCAAGATATCAAGGAGTGATGTCTGAGAAAAGCAGCTTCTGTCATTAAGGACCCCATCACCCAGGGCATGCCCCCTCTCATTGTTACCTATAGGGAGGTACAGAAGCATAAAGGCACACATTCAGTGATTCAGGAACAGCTTCTTCCCCTCTGTCATGCTATTTATAAATGGATATGGAACCCATGAATACCATTTTTTAAAAATATATATTAGTTTTACCATTTTGTATATATTTAATATACATACTTACTGTAATTGATTCAGTTACTTATTGATCTCTATCTATATTATCACATATTGCATTGTACTGCTACTAACAAATTTCACAACACATGCCAGTGATTATAAACCTGATCCTCAAATTCTAATTCTGTACCACTGTATTGAACAAAGATCCTTGACCCCAGCACTGTTTTAATCTTTTACTAGCATCACCCTACTTTTTCCTCCCAACTGAAACTCAATGACCTGAAATAATTTGTTCCCCATCTTGCTCATCCAAAGCCAAACTTTAGCAATGATACCATTGCTCATTGTGACAGCTTGCGCCAGTGATTCATACATTTTATTGCCTCTTGGCTGGGCTCAATCCCAACTTCTTGGTGTTCTATGGGAGGATTTTGTTGTGTCCACTTGGGCTCTCCTGGATACTCTGGTTTACTCCCATATCCCAAAGATGTGGGATGTTGTCTGTGTACTGTAATTCATCTCTGGTGTAAGTGGAAAAGGGATTCAAGGAAGAGGATGAAGATTTTATTTAGAGATACAACACAGAACAGGCCTTTATGGCCCAACGAGCTACACCACTCAGCAATCCAACTATTTAACACTAACTTAACCACTGGATAATTTACAATGACCAAGAGGCCTACTAATCAGCAGGTCTTTGGAATGTGAGAGGAAACTGGAGCCCCAACAGAAACCCACACAGTCACAGGGAGAACATACAAACCTAGTATAGCCGATGCCAGAATTGAATACTGAAATACTCCGAACTGTATTAGCATCATGCCAATTGCTAGGGTAACATATGAGGTGGATAGTTACAAGTGAAGGAAAGGAGAATGAGACACCCTACAGGAAACCATCATAGATTCGATGGCCAATGCCTTCAGTGCCATTAATAGAAAGTTTGATTTTCCCCCCCCCCCCTCTTTTTTCCTGTTTGGAAACCCAACTCATTGCCCATTTTACTTCCTACTGTATATTTATTTCCTTGAGACAGAGGATTAAAACATTTGGGCTATTCGGGAGAATTTGTTAGTTGTTCCTCTGAAGTCCAAAAGACAACACAAATTGGATAAATTGAAACACAATAGCTCAACTTAACATCACGGCGTTGCCAGACCCAATGAGTGTTCAGCACCCATTTTTCCACATTGTATGGGATCCAATAGAGCATAAAAAAGCTGAGGATAAGCTACTTCTAGAGCAAGTAATGAAGATTATGAAGTTCATAGCTACAAGAAGCAATAGAAGCAGATGGCATTGCTTTAATGGAAGCTTGGTACAAACACAAGGGGGATTAGAGGGATACAGGGTGCAGAAACAAATTCTAGCTGAGAAAATCCATGTGGCAAATAAACAACACAAAACAGTTGGATTGAATTATCAGTTTCTCATTTGTAAATGTCATGTAATTTCAGGTAGCTGTGCTCCCCAGCGCCTTCAGAAGTTTAATTAGCAAAGATCTGAGCAGAGCAGATGCAATCACTTTTTTCTACAATATCAGCCAAGGTAGTAATGTTAGTACTAAAATTAGCCTCCATGCTAGAGATCTGGGAATCCTCTTACAAGGAGAGTGGAATCTTGCTCTACGGTGGAATTGGATGCCCTGAGAGCAAAGCTCTAGCTGCTATATATATATCTACAGGTACCTTCAGTATAAGGAGGTTTTACTATATGCACCTACACAGCAAGGACTAGCTTACTTCTCTACTAGTCTCATCAGTGAGGTCTACCTTTCAATATCTACTGCAAGTGATGGATTCTCTTCCATAAAGAAGATATTTACAGCTAATGTTGTTGTTTAAACACAGCACATCATAACAGTCAAACGCTGCACTGTTACATGTACCAATTTTTGACTGAGATGTTAAACAAAAGATGCCATCTTACCAGTTGCGGAAAAAAAATTCCATTAACACAATTCAGAAGTGTTTTGTCATTGACTTTTATTGACACACAACCAAGATAATGAAGTGCAGGTACAATGAAAAACCTACCGCTTTGTCGGAACAATCAGTTCAGACATCAGAATCAATGATTCAAAGAAAAATCTGCAATGACATTACTGCAAAACAAAGTCTTGAGACAAGTCCAAGGTAGTGCAAAAGTGGCTCATAGTTTCCTGTCGCCGAGGTAAAATTAGGATTATGTAGGTCAGTTGAAGAATCTGATGGATGTGGGAAAGCTACTGATCTTGAACTTTGGTGTGGGACTTCAGACTTCTATATTCCCAATGAAGGTGGAGAAAAGAGGATATGTAGTAGATTCTTGATAGCTGCTGCCTTCTTGTGGTAGAACCTCTGTTGGATTCTGTCAGTTGTGGGGAGGGCTGTGTACACTGCTCTCTGCATTCCTGTGTCAGCACTGCTGTATCAACTCATGATTCAACCTGCCACAATCATTCAATATGCTAGAGCTATACCCCAAAGCTGCACCCTAAACATACAGTTGAAGTCAGAAGTTTTCATACACCTCAGTCAAATGCATTTAAACTCAGTTTTTCCACAATTCCTGACATTTAATCCTAGAAAACATTCCCTGTCTTCGATCAGTTAGGATAACTACTTTATTTTAAGAATGTGAAATGTCAGAATAATAGTAGAGAGAATGATTTATTTCATCACATTCCCAGTGGGTTAGAAGTTTACATACACCTTGTTAATATTTGGTAGCATTGCCTTTAAATTGTTTAACTTCGGTCAAATGTTTTGAGTAGCCTTCCACAAGCTTCTCACAATAAGTTGTTGGAATTTTGTTCCATTCCTCCAGACAGAACAGGTGTAACTGGGTCAGGTTAGTAGGCCTCCTTGCTCGCTCACGCTTTTTTAGTTCTGCCCACAAATTTTCTATCGGATTGAGGTCAGGGCTTTGTGATGGTCACTCCAATACTTTGACTTTGCTGTCCTTAAGCAATTTTACCTCAACTTTGGAGGTATGCTTGGGGTCATTGTCCATTTAGAAGACTAATTTGCGACCGAGCTTTAACTTCCTGGCTGATGCCTTGAAATGTTGCTTCAATATATCAACAAAATTTTCCTTCCTCATGATGCCATCTATTTCCCCAGTCCCTCCTGCAGCAAAGCACCCCCACAACATAATGCTACCACTCCCATGCTTCATGGTTGGGATGGTGTTCTTTGGCTTGCAAGCCTCACTCTTTTTCCTCAAAACATAATGATAGTCATTATAGCCAAACAGTTCAATTTTTGTTTCTGCAAACCAAAGGACCTTTCTCCAAAAAAGTAAGATCTTTGTCCCCATGTGCACTTGCAAACTGTAGTTTGGCTTTTTTCTTAAATGACCATTTTGGAGCAGTGGCTTCTTCCTTGCTGAGCAGCCTTTCAGGTTATGTTGATATAGGACTAATTTCCCCAGTAGTTAAGGCTACTGGGGAAACTAAACTAGAATGATTGGGGGGTGGGAATCCATTTGAAGAGACTAGGGGGGTGGAGGTTAGTTCACAGATAGAGAAAGCTAGTAGACAGTGTGTGAGGGAGGAAAGGTAGGTGATAGGGAAGCTCAGACCGAAGATGTAGGTGAGAAGGAAGAAAAGGATAATAAAATTGATCACATTGTTAGGGATAAACAGAGAGGAAGAGGTGGAGAGTTTCTTAAATGCATCTATTTTAATGCGAGGAGCATTGTAAGAAAGGTGGATGAGCTTAGAGCATGGATTGATACCTGGAAGTATGATGTTGTAGCTATTAGTGAATCATGGTTGCAGGAGGGGTGTGATTGGCAACTAAATATTCCTGGATTTCGATACTTCAGGTGTGATAGAATTGAAGGGGCAAGAGGAGGAGGAAGTGTTGCATTGCTAGTCTGAGGAAATATTACAGCAGTGCTTTGGCAGGATAGATTAGAGGGCTCATCTAGGGAGACTATTTGGGTGAAATTGAAGAATGGGAAAGGTGTACTTATAGGAGTGTATTATAGACCACCTAATGGGGAGCGAGAATTGGAGGAGCAAATTTGCAGGGAGATAGCAGATATTTGTAGTAAGCATAGGGTTGTGATTGTGGGAGATTTTAATTTTCCCACACATAGACTGGGAAGCCCATTCTGTAAAAGGGCTGGATGGTTTGGAGTTTGTAAAATGTGTGCAAGATAGTTTTTGCAGCAATACATAGAAGTACCGACTAGAGAAGGGGCAGTGTTGGATCTAATGTTAGGAAATGAGATAGTTCAGGTGACGGACATATGTGTTGGGGAGCACTTCAGGTCCAGTGATCACAGTACCATTAGTTTCAATATAATTATGGAGAAGGATAGGACTGGACCCAGGATTGAGATTTTTGATTGGAGAAAGGCTAACTTTGAAGAGATGCGAAAGGACTTGGAAGGAGTGGACTGGGACAATTTGTTTTATGGGAAAGGATGTAATAGAGAAATAGAGGTCATTTAAAGGTAAAATTTTGAGAGTACAGAATCTTTATGTTCCTGTTAGGTTGAAAGGAAAGGTTAAAAGTTTGAGAGCACCATGGTTTTCAAGGAATATTGGAAACTTGGTTTGGAAAAAGAGGGAGATCTATGATAGATATAGGCAGCATGGAGTAAATGAGGTGCTGGAGGAATAGAAAGAATGTAAGAAGAATCTTAAGAAAGAAATTAGAAAAGCTAAAAAATATGAGGTTGCTTTGGCAAGTAAGGTGAAAATAAATCCAAAGGGTTTCTACAGTTATATTAATAGCAAAAGGATAGTGAGCGATAAAATTGGTCACTTAGAGAATCAGAGTGGACAGCTATGTGTGGAGCCGAAAGAGATGGGGCAGATTTTTGAACAATTTCTTTTCTTCAGTATTCACTAAGGTGAAGGATATTGAATTGTGTAAGGTAAGGGAAACAAGTAGGGAAGTTATGGAGACTATGACGATTAAAGAGGAGGAAGTACTGGTGCTTTTAAGGAATATAAAAGTGGATAAATCTCTAGGTCCTGACAGGATATTCCCCAAGACCTTGAGGGAAGTTGGTGTAGAAATAGCAGGGGCTCTGACAGAAATATTTCAAATGTCATTAGAAACAGGAATGGTGCCGGAGGATTGGCATATGTGATTCCATTGTTTAAAAAGGGTTCTAGGAGTAAACTTAGCAATTATAGGCCTGTCAGTTTGATGTCAGTGGTGGGTAATTTAATGGAAAGTATTCTTAGAGATGGTATATATAATTATCTGGATAGACAGGGTCTGATTAGGAACAGTCAACATGGATTTGTGCGT